>NC_086448.1:235986116-236651949 GCF_028390025.1 Pseudophryne corroboree
AGCTCCTGCGTGTCTGCACTGGATGTCATGTGCGGAGGCACATCCAGTACAGACATGCGGGAGCTGGAGGATGCTGGTGCTGACTACGGCTGAAGAGCAGGGACAGACATGCGGGAGCTGGAGGTGACGGGGCTGTCTGCGGAGGAAGAGCCTGGACAGACGTGCGGGAGCTAGAATAACCGGAGGCTGACTGAGGAGGAAGAGCTAGGACAGACATGTGGGAGCTGGAAGGTGCTGAGCTGACAATTAGAAATATCAGTTCCTCCAACAGGACCCTGTTTCTCTTCCAGCTCCAGGTGTTACCCTGCTGGGTGCATGCAAGCTGCTCCCTCCAGCCAGTGCTGAACTACTAATAGGTTCAGTGGATGGGACACCAATCCCTGGGGACACAGCATGCTGGAGCGGCAAGTATGCTGGGCGTAGCCACGGGGTGGTTGGGCTCACCTTGGGCCCTACACTCCGTCAGGGCCCGGGAAAGCAGTACTGGAAGTCCCCACCTGATGGCAGCCCTGCATGCAGCAATTCAATTCAGCACAATGGCCGCAACGTGCTAGACAGGAATGGAAAAACCTACCGTAAATGGCTGATATGTGTTCAACAGAGTATCTCAATGCTCTGCGGCACATTGTTTTGAACTGAATTGAAGACAGAGGAAAGATACAATATGATTCAACTCTAGGGACCACACACAGATGTTTGAAGAGAGTAACCATTACAAACAGAGTACTACTTATAATAACAGAGTGTTAGTGGATATGTGCCTAACCCTACAAAACCATTCTGATGCTGAAGCATCAACAGAAAATGGAACTTCTCTCATCTCTTCCTAAAATCAACACAAGCATTTTCATTAGGTATCTGGTCTGAAGATCTACACTAAAAAGGTCTACAGTCAATAGGTAGACCACTAATGGTCGACATGCATTAGGTCGACAGGATCAAAAAGTAGACAGTCCAAAAGGTTGACAGGTACAAAAGGTCGACAGGGCCAAAAGGTCAAAGTGACAATGGTCGACAAGTTTTTTTTATTGTTTTTCATTTTTTGCAGATTTTTCATACTTTACCATCCACGTGGACTACGATTGAGAATAGTAACCTGTGCTGAGTGCAGAGAGGCACCTTGCCCGAAGCATGGTGAGCGAAGCGAGCCATGTGAGGGTATGCGGTACACTAATCGGGCTTGTTTGTGGCAGAAAAGTGCAAAACACACACAAAAAAAAGAAAAAAAAGAAGTGTCTACAATTTTTGTGTCGACCATTTCCATGTCGACGTTTTGACCCTATTGTCCTTTTAACCCTGTCAACCTTTTATACTGTCTACCTATTGTATATAGACCTTTTGACCCTTTTGAGCTTTTAACCCTGTCGACCTAATGCATATCGACCAGTAGTGGTCTACCTATAGGGGGTCATTCCGAGTTGATCGTAGCTGTGCTAAATTTAGCACAGCTACAATCAGGCACTCAGACATGTGGTGGGACGCCCAGCACAGGGCTAGTCCGCCCTGCATGTCATTGCCGGCTACCCCCGCAGAAATGCAAAAGCATTGCACATCGGCGATGCTTTTACATCTCAGGAGTTACTCCCGGCCAGCACAGCTCCTGCGGCTGGCCGGGAGAACCTCTTCGCTGCCCCGGGTCGCAGCGGCTGCGTGCGATGTCCGGCCACGCCTTCGTTGGCTGGACCGCGCCCCCAAAACGGCGGCTTAATGCAGCCGTCCAGCCCCCTCCCGCCTAGCGACCGCCTCTGCCTCAGAGGCGATCGGTAGGCAATGATGGCCTTCGGCCGCCTGCCATGCGCCGGCGCACTGCGGCGCCAGCGCATGCGCAGTACTGACCCGATCGCTGCGCTGTGATAAACTGCAGCGAGCGATCAGGTCGGAATGACCCCCATAGACTGTAGACCTTTTAAGTGTAGATCTAATAATCCACACCCTTCATTAGTGTAATGTACTTTGTTTTGCTGGATCCCAGAACCCATTACCCGAGACAGCCGAGGCTGCACTGCTGCAATACATACCTGTCAGTCCGTGCATCAAATACCTTCTGCGTATTGACAAATCTTGCTGCAGCGGTGCAGCTGCACCATGTCAGGGAAGAGCTGTGTTATCTCAATTGGCTAACCATGAGTTAGCCTGACAATCACAGGAAAATAGACACATACAGTACAGTAAATAACGCTGTCAACCACAGGAGCAGCTCACTTCTTACAAATATTACATGTGTTGCATGAAGCAAATATATATATATATATATATATATATATATATATATATATATATATATGAATACTGTACAAACATAATTTGGATGATAAAAAATTTTTGTCAAAATTTGTTTTGTCAAGACTTGTTTACTTATTTTTTCATAACAGGGCATTGAGCAATTATACTTGGCAAGTGTTCAGGGCCTGACCACAAGGAGAACGGAAAAAGAAAGGTGCTTCAGATATTTTCACCAAGAGCGGAAGCAGGGGTGTGGATATAAGTTAAAGGTATTTCATTATAGTGAGAAATAGTAAACACAGACAATATCATATGCACGCATATGCCATGTAAACATGTCAAGCAACAACAAAAAAATCTCATAATATTTGCTATTTGTCCCTTTTTGTAGTTAAAAAGTGCAAAATTATTGCCAATTAAGGAAAAAATGTAAAAAGCTGAAAAGCAGTGCCTCTAAAGCTAAGCAGCAATGCAGTCTGAATAAATTCATTATTTTGTTTTAAGATGTGTTTCTAAACGTACAATAGATGGCCTATGGCATTTTAAAATAACAATTGTATCTGACTTAGGGGCTTGTGCAGAGCAAAATGCATCTTTTCGCATTGCACATGTCACTTTTTGCACTTATGATTCCCAGAAGAGGGCCTTGTCAGGGGTGGGAGTGAGACTGCAGATGGGGACACAAAATGTATCCCATGTGGAGTACACATTTGGGTCTGTTAGGAGGTGGATCACTTGCATGGTGCTTGATATCTGGGGCTAAATGTAATAGCCTGTGCAATGCCAGAGGTGCGGGATTTTGTGTGAGAATGCCCGTATTTTTAAAGCGGCAAACATTTACAAGGCAAAATTTATCTGGTTTTACCTTGTAAATGATTGCCGCTTTAAAACCCCCACACCTCTGGCTTCCTGCAGGCTATTACATTTGGACCTTGGTATGTGTATATGAACAGCAGAAAAATGGCACACACAGACTGCTATGAGTGTGGGAGTGTGCATGGTCAGTAAATGGTCTGACCTTGTAGAAACCAGGTACACAGCACTTCAATAATAGCAAAGAAAGCAACATATATTCAATCTATAAAGATATAAGGCCTGCCACACTTAAAAAGGACATTGGGGGTCATTCTACCCGATTGCTGCTGCAATTGGGTCTGAACTGCGCTTGCGCCTGTGCCGCAGTGCGCCGGCGCATGCCAGACAGCCGATGGCTGTCTTTAGCTAGTGATCGCTTCTGCCTGACTGACAGGCAGAAGCAGTCGCTAAGCGGGCCAGCGGCGTTTGGCTGCCATTTAGGTGGCGCGGTCCGGGCAACGCAGGCGTGCGCAGACCATTGGGGGGGCAGGCTGGGGGGGCTTCGTTACATCACACGCAGCCGCTGCGACCTGGGCAGCGAAGAGTAGCTCCCTTCCAGCATGCAGAAGCTGCGCTGGCCGGGAGCTACTCTTCCAGTACAAATGCATCGCTGCTGTGCGATGCTTTTGTACTAGTGCGACGGGGCAGGGACTGACATGCGTGGCGGGCTAGCCCTGTGCTGGGCGTCCCCCCGCATGTCAGTGTGACTGATCGTAGATGTGCTAAATTTAGCACATCTACGATCAACTCTGAATCACCCCCATTGTGTACATAGAAGTACCTCTATATGTTTCTTTGTGGCAGCTTACTGCCTTTAGAATGGGAATGGTGGTGCACTGGTGATGAAATTTTGAGCCTTACTTTGCTAAAAGTATAGACGCTGTTACAAACTAGCCTTAATGCTTTGTCCAAGTCACACTAGTGCATTTTGTTAGTATTATATACTACAGACTATGGGGGTCATTCCGAGTTGTTCGCTCGCAAGCTGCATTTAGCAGCTTTGCACACGCTAAGCCGCCGCCTACTGGGAGTGAATCTTAGCTTATCAAAATTGCGAACGAAAGATTAGCAAAATTGTGAATAGACACTTCTTAGCAGTTTCTGAGTAGCTTCAAACTTACTCGGCATCTGCGATCAGTTCAGTGCTTGTCGTTCCTGGTTTGACGTCACAAACACACCCAGCGTTCGCCCAGACACTCCTCTGTTTCTCCAGCCACTCCCGCGTTTTTCCCAGAAACGGTAGCGTTTTTTCACACACTCCCATAAAACGGTCTGTTTCCGCCCAGAAACACCCACTTCCTGTCAATCACACTACGATCACCAGAACGAAGAAAAAACCTTGTAATGCCGTGAGTAAAATACCTAACTACATAGCAAATTTACTTGGCGCAGTCGCAGTGCGAACATTGCGCATGCGCAGTTAGCGGAAAATCGATGCGATGCGAAGAAAAATACTGAGCGAACAACTCGGAATGACCCCCTATGGGGGGTGATTCAGATCTGATCGCTGGACTGCAAAATTTGCTGTCCTGCGTTCAGATAGTTGCCACCCGCAGGGGGAGTGTAAATTCACTGTGCAAGTGTGCGATCGCATGTGTATGGCGAGCTGCAAAAATCCAGTGTGTGCAGTCTCCATGCAGCCCAGGACTTACTCCTACAGTGAGATGAGAACAGGCTGATTGGGGCCGGAGCTGACGTCAGACACCTTCCCTGAAAACGCTTGGGAACGCCTTTTCCAGACACTCCCAATAAATGCTCAGTTGCCAACCACAAACGGCCTCTTCCTGTCAATCACCTTTCGAATGCCTGTGTGATCGGATTTTTCACACCGTCCCGTCGCTGACCGGCGATGCCCCTTGTTGTTGTCTGATGCACGTACGTATTGCGGTGCATACGCATGCGCAGTTAGGACCTGATCGCCTGCTGTGCAAAAACGCACAGCAGCGATCAGATCTGAATCACCCCCTATATTGATAATTGCAAACTTTATAACATTTAAAAAAAAAAAAAATACAGGATACTTTCCACTTAGGTGGTGCACTAATCTTGTTGAATAGATTAGAAGACACAACCTGAGAGTTGGGTGGAAAGCAGAAGTATATTGCTCCAAAGAATACGCGTGGAAAAATTATGCATACAGTATGAACCTGTATGCAGACAGACTTGTACATGTCTCAAGATGTGACAACCACTATGTGTACACCTGTTTTGCTACTAGTTATCATTATAACACTGTATATTAAGTTCAAACCAGGTACTTATGCCCAACTCGGCGTGGCAGGCAGCTGTTGTACTGATATACAGGGGTGGATTTAGGGGTCAAGTTGTCTCTAGGCACATTATTGACCACCGCTCACCCCCCTCCCCTTCCTCCCCATCACGCCACTGCCCCCTTCATTTCAGTGCCAGTCTGGATGCCCCAACCTCATCTCACTACCGCCTCCCGGACCACAATTTGCTGTCCATTGTCCAACTCTATAGTCAGTTGCAAAGTAAAATATGAAAAAAATAAGTTGTAATGACGAAAAAGTTTCACCTATCCCCATCAGCCTGGTGTGCCGCCCCCCAGCAAGTGTGGCCCCTGGGCACGTGCTTCACCAGGGCCGTAACTAGGTGTGTGCCGATGGTGCCTCGCCCACAGCGCAAATGCACTGAGGGCGCACCATCTGGCAGCACACCCCTCCGTATGGCCATCATGTCCAGTGACTGAGTACTGAAATCCCGCTGCTGCCGCTGAAGGGACGGGGAGCGGTGCCACAGGCGCTATGTGGCAGCACACCCCCGTCCCGTTATTCATCACTGAGAGCCGCGGCTGCCTCTGCAAGGGAGCGGGAGCTCCTGGAAGTGTGAAGCCTGGTTGCCGGATCAACCCCCACCACCTGCCTCCAGCTGTCGCCTCTGCAAGGGATGGGGCAGGGTGTATGTTGCAGTACACACTCTCGTCCCGTTATTCGCCCACTAAGACCCGCCGCCGCCAGAGGACGGAAGTGGGAGCGCAGGCAGCTCCCGGACGTGTGTGTGTGAGTGGCCCTGGATGCCGGATTGCTCCCACCGCCTGTCTACAGCTGCTACCTCAGGTGAGACACACAGTCTCCCCCTCCCCCGCCTAATATGTAAAAACGGGGACACTGCAAAAAGCCATAATGTGTAAAAATGGGGACTCTGCAAAAACGGGGACTCTGCTGCCATAATGTGTAAAAACGGGGACTCTGCTGCCATAATGTGTAAAAACGGGGACTGTGCTGCCATAATGTGTAAAACCGGGGACTCTGCTGCCGTAATGTGTAAAAACGGGGACCCTGCTTAATGTGTTAAAATGGGGACTCTGCTGCCGTAATGTGTAAAAACGGGGACCCTGCCTAATATGTAAAAACGGGGACTCTGCCGGCCTAATGTGTAAAAACGGGGACTCTGCTGCCATAATGTGTAAAAACGGGGACTCTGCTGCTGTAATGTGTAAACATGGGGGACTCTGCTGCCGTAATGTGTATAAACAGGGACCCTGCCTAATGTGTTAAAATGGGGACTCTGCTGCCGTAATGTGTAAAAACGGAGACCCTGCCTAATATGTAAAAACGGGGACTCTGCTGCCATAATGTGTAAAAACAGGGACTCTGCCGGCCTAATGTGTAAAAAAGGGGGACTCTGCGTGCCTAATGTGTAAAAAAGGGGCACTCTACCTGCAGTAAAGTGTAAAAGGGGGACTCTGCCTGCCGTACTGTGTAAAAGGGAGACACTGCCCTCCGTACTGTGTAAAATGGGGACTCTGCATGCCGTACTGTGTAAAAGAGAGCTATGTGGCCCCTTCCGCATGAAGCCACGCTCCTACTTTTTTTTGCACGCACCTGCGGCGTGCATTGGCCCTGTTTTTATATGTGGTGGGGGGCGCCGATGCTGTTTCTTGCACACAGCGCTAAAATGTCTAGTTACGGCACTGTGCCTCACATGCCTAGTGGGAAATCCACCACTGCTGATATACAGTATGCTTACTGATTTTTAAGTAGAGAAAATGTAAGTTCCATTTGCCTTATGGAAGAATTTCCTTCTAGAAAAGTAGCTGTGCTTTCATTGCCTTTTTTTAACAATTGCCTGGACAACATTCAATAATTCTAATCTAATGGCATATTGTTTGGATTCATTGATGTGGTGTATAGGAATCTAATCTGTGGCGTTTTTCAGGATAGATATATTTGGTACATTTATTCTAACACCACATTCTGTTTCCACTTTGTGCCGGGTTTTTATGTGATACTATCTACAGTACATACTACTTGAAAATAAATCTCTACACTACATCTACTTGACAGTTTGCATATCACTTAGCTGACTTTCCCTCCTGTTGGTCATGTGAAAAAGTTTTAGATGACTGCATAGATAAGTATGCTATTTGCAAAGCAATGCTCATATTATTTGTATTATTTGAGAGAAATCAGATGAGATCCTGTTTTTCCTGACTGTATATACTAAATACATAATACATTATATATTGTCAAGGATCTTACTGGATTATACTGAACACATAAAAAAACAAGAAACACATGCAGTGCATCTGTTTGGTGTGAAACCTCAGATTTGCTGAGCAATTCAGATTTGGCATGGGCACCTTGAACATACCCTGAGGTTTATTGGGTAGCGTCCTAAGCCTGCCACATCAAAAGGTTTGGCCTTTCCACTTGCACTGAGTGTTTATCTGTATTGGCAAGATAAGAGATGTGAAATAAGAGTGGCTCTTTGATGACTTTGGGTTTTTTCCCCTACTTTGATGTGATCAGGACTGTCATTTTTTAAGTGTTCAACATGCCAAAAAAAGTCTCCGGAAAACAGTTTTGGTGTAAAATGACTGAAACAACTCAGGGTGTCAATGTAAGTCTTTCAATGATATGCGTAATACGCAAACTTTGGCTACTAGTAGATAAAAGTATTACTACCGTGTTTCCCCAATAATAAGACCTACCCCGATAATAAGACCTACCTTTACTTCTGCAGAACGGTCCAAAATAAGCCCTACCCCGAAAATAAGACCTAGCTAAATCCCCATTTTGTCCGGTCCCTGCGCTACACTACAATGCCCCCAGCTCCGCCCCCCCCCGCGCATGAAATGGATGCCGCTGTTAAAGATTTAACAGTGGCATCCAATCACAGCTGCGGCGTCTCACTCTCTCACAGTGTGCGCGCATCCTCCCCTCGTTTTCTGTGAATGACGCTGGCGTGCGTGCCAGCGCCATTTACATCAGCGCCACGGAGGAGAGTACAGAAAAAGAGGATTGTGAAGACAAAAAAAACGGTAAGTAAAGTATTGTAGAGCAGGACTAAGGGGTATGATGGGGATAAAAGCAGGACAGAGGGGCATGATGGGGATAAAAGCAGGACTGGGGGAGCATAACGGTCATAATTTTATTTATTATCCTGTCTGTTTTGACCCCCAGACATGAGTGCAAAAAGGAAGAGCTATACCGTTGAGTACAAGAAAGCTATTTTTTTGTTCACACTTACCTGTTTATTGAAATTGCTGTCAATGTTAATTAAAATAAGACCTACCCCGAAAATTAGCCCTATGGTGTTTTTTGGACAGAAAAATAAATAAATAAGACAGTGTCTTATTATCTGGGAAACACGGTAGTTGATATAAATAAGGCTATTTTGAATGGAAGTGATTGTCACTGTCTCAATTTTCTTAATGCCAGAAAATGTGGTGATGAACTCTGTCAGTCCATCTTTCCTAACCATTATGTAGTTGGTCATTTCAAAATAACACAGTTAAATCATCTCGTAATTACTAAGTGGATCAGGGAGAAGGGGTACGGATACTAATCACCCGGGCCAGGGTCTGTTGGTGGGGCCTGGCGATGATCCGGTCAGCTGCTCAGTGGGACAAATGTCACTCTTTGCAGTATGGAAAAATGGGCAGACTAGATGTGCCAAGTGGTTTTTATCTGCCATCAAATTCTATGTTTCTATGTTTAGTATTTTACGTTGATTTTATTTTAGGGGATGTGGCCATGCCTCCATGATTTGACCATACCCCTAAGTACCCGAGCCTCTTAGGTGCCACAGTGGCTTTGTACTTATTAAAACAGTTAAGTGTGAAGTCCAGAAGCCTGATGGTGTGATTTGTTATGAATCATGTAATTAAGTCCCTTGCTAGTGTTGCGTTGCTCTAATCCTTTACAGGCCTCCCCTACCTCCACATGAACATCTAACTTGGATGTATTTAATATTGGCAAGTTTGATTTAACTTAAGAATCCAAAATTGTTAAAATAATCAAGTTATCCAATTATCCAGTTATTAAAGTATTGTGGCCTTACAATATGACACTGCTCTTGCATTACCAGGCACCTATGCACACTGCAATTGTGAAGACCAATGCATACAGCACTTCAACTGTGAAGACCAATTAGGCAGTTTTAGGTGTACTTTGCAGCAAACTGCCACATTTTCGAACAAAGGAGGTCATTCCGAGTTGTTCGCTCGCAAGCTGCTTTTAGCAGCTTTGCACACGCTAAGCCGCCGCCTACTGGGAGTGAATCTTAGCTTATGAAAATTGCGAACGAAAGATTAGCAGAATTGCGAATAGACACTTCTTAGCAGTTTCTGAGTAGCTCGGGACTTACTCAGCATCTGCGATCAGTTCAGTCAGTTTCGTTCCTGGTTTGACGTCACAAACACACCCAGCGTTCGCCCAGACACTCCCCCGTTTCTCCAGCCACTCCCGCGTTTTCCCCAGAAACGGTAGCGTTTTTTCACACACACCCATAAAACGGCCAGTTTCCGCCCAGAAACACCCACTTCCTGTCAATCACATTACGATCACCAGAACGAAGAAAAAACCTCGTAATGCCGCGAGTAAAAAACCTAACTGCATAGCAAATTTACTTGGCGCAGTCGCACTGCGGACATTGCGCATGCGCATTAGCGACTAATCGCTCCGTTGCGAGAAAAAAATACCGAGCGAACAACTCGGAATGACCCCCAAAAACACTACTGATCCCTTTAATCAATGACTACAAGTCCCAAACTAATCATAACTGCTGAAAAATATTGTTGATAATCATCTTGCAATGTGGGTGCACAGTCATCATCTAAATAAAATATTTCTGTGTTTAATAGTCCATGGGCATTTGGCTGAGATGCCCAATGATTGGTTTGTCTGATTTGGCCCTCATATATGGGTGGCACACAGTTCACACAGCAAGATCTGCTTATGAAATTGTAGTGGCACCCATGGTTGCATTCATTCATCCTCACTCAATCATAATTAAACAAATGACTATAATAAATATTAGTTAATTATAGTTTATATGTAAAAAAAAACAATAGAAGTCATCAAGCTGTATTACAATATTAAGACTCAAGCCTGCAAGTTGAATTATTTTTATGCTGACTCCGAATATCTTGCTACATTATATTATTATCATCATTATTACCAGTTATTTATATAGTGCACACATATTCCGCAGCGCTTTACAGAGGGAATATTTGGCCATTAACATCAGTCCCTGCCCCAGTGGAGCTTACAATCTATGGCCCTCATTCCGAGTTGATCGCTCGCTAGCTGCTTTTAGCAGCAGTGCAAACGCTAAGCCGCCGCCCTCTGGGAGTGTTTCTTAGCTTAGCAGAAGTGCGAACGAAACGTTAGCAGACAAGTGCAGAATTTTTTTCAAGCAGTTTCAGAGTAGCTGCAGACCTACTCCTACCTTGCGATCACTTCAGTCTATTTAGTTCCTGTTTTGACGTCACAAACACGCCCTGCGTCCGGCCAGCCACTCCCCAGGCACCCCTGCGTTTTTATCTGATACGTCTGCGTTTTTTAGCACACTCCCGGAAAGCGGTCAGTTACCTCCCAGAAACGCCCCATTCCTGTCAATCACTCACCGATCAACTGAAAAGAGTCGCTCGGCCTTGTGTGAAACTGCATAGATTTTTGTGAAAGTACGTCATGCGTGCGCACTGCGCCCCATACGCATGCGCAGAAATGCCGATTTTTTTGCCTGATCGCTGCGCTGCGAACAACGACAGTTAGCGATCAACTCGGAATGACCCCCCTATATTCCCTACCATATGTACACACACACACACACACACACACACACACACACACACACACACACACACACACACACACACATTCACACTAGGGTTAATTTAGTTTGGAGCCAATTATCCTACCAGCATATTTTTGGATTGTGGGAGGAAACCTGAGTTACCAGACGGAAACCCACGCGAGTACGGGGAGAATATACAGACTCCACACAGTTAGAACCATGGTGGGAATTAAACCCATGACCTCAGTGCTGTGAGGCAGTAATGCTAACCATTACACCATCCATAATGCTAAGTTTTCCTACCAAGCACGCAAGACATGGCATCAAATTTCACCATTTATAAACACTGGCATTGGAATTCAACAATTGTACAAATATTATTTACAATAGTTTATAACTATATTAGCTTCACTGTAAACTAAATAAAATTGACTGACTACTGTATATTTGTTGTATTTTAGATAAAAAACAATTATGCATGCACATTTTTAAAACTCCTGTTAGAGAAGTACTTAGATATTAAAGAAAACAGGTGCTATGTTCAACATATGAGAAAAACAAATAGCATAGTCAGGAAACAAAATGTTTAGCAAAGAGTAATGTGACAAGTACAAACTTAACATCAGCACTCATTATACTTTACTATAGAGTAAAATACCTTTGTATCAAGGTTAAATTAATACATTCCAACAGGAGGTGTGGCTATGAGGGCATGGGCTGTGGACGCATCCTAATGGGGCTGTGGATACAACTGTTTTTGAGGCATTTGACAGTGGGGGTCATTCCGAGTTGTTCGCTAGCTGTTTTCGTTCACAGCACAGCGATTAGGTAAAAAAAGCAGCACTTCTGCGCATGCGTATGTGGCGCAATGCGCACGCGCAACGTACTTTCACAAAAGCAGATGCAGTTTCACACAAGGTCTAGCGACGCTTTTTAGTCGCACTGCTGGCCGCAGAGTGGTTGACAGGAAGTGGGTGTTTCTGGGAGGTAACTGACCGTTTTCGGGGAGTGTGTGTAAAAACGCAGGCGTGTCAGATACAAACGCAGGCGTGCCTGGGGAAACGCAGGCGTGGCTGGCCGAACACAGGGCGTGTTCGTGACATCAAAACAGGAACTAAATAGTCTGAAGTGATCGCAGACTAGGAGTAGGTCTGGAGCTGCTCAGAAACTACACAATCTTTTTTTGTAGCAGCGCTGCGATCCTTTCGTTCGCACTTCTGCTAAGCTAAGATACACTCCCAGAGGGTACCGCTGATCTGTACTTCCCAACTTTCTGACTCACAGGATAAAATATAAATGATTATGATGGAGGGACATAGCTCTCAATTCCGGACTGTTCTGTCTGTATCAGAACTCTTAGGCAGTTTGGTACAAATGTGCATATCACAAGCAATAAACATATTTTTTGCCTTTATTTATATAATTCTTACATACTATACAGCACTTTACAGAGAATATGTAATTAATATAGAATATTCCTTTAGTTGTGTTATATTTATGCATAGAGAAGATGAGAATGTATCAAGGGATACCTCCGGAACATCACTATGTGACTTACCTCTTTAATACCTGTCCCACAGGTCAGATTTTCTAGTTGTTCTTTTATTATGGAACTAGAGCATGGGCTCCGCCATGTTGGATTTTGTCAGCTGGCTGCATCCCCACCAGTCAGAATGCTTCCTTACCTCAGCTGACCCTGACAACCCATCTGTGACCTGCAACTCCTATTTAAACTATTCCTATTCAGCAGCATGCTGCCAGATCAACAGGTCACATTGCTGGTTCCCTGGTTCCTTGTCTGCAGCTAATCTGCAGTCTCCAACTGAGTACCCTTTGTCTCAGTGTTCCAAGCCACAGTTATCTCTGGTTTTCCTGTGTCTCTAGTCCAGTGCTGCTTCCCGCTGCACTTCACTGATTTTCAGACTGTCCAGAGTTTACAAATTCTTAGCCCTGCTGGAATCTGTTGCTGAATTCTACACCTTGTTTATTTACCTGCTTCCTAGTGCTGCTGTAACCTCTCTCCTGATTGTGCCTTCCACCTGGAAAGCTTTAGCTAATCTACCACCAGTGTGCTGTTACCTCTAATATTCCTGCAAGCAAGTTATTCATCTGCTACATGTGTAAGTTCCAGCCTAATTATTCAACTCTCATTCAGTTGGACAAAATCATTTCAGTTCTGTGTTGCTAGCACAGTGATCTCCTGTCGTTTCCTGTATTCCTCTGCAGTGAGCACAAAATTATAGTGTGGCCATCTCCACGGTTTCCTATTTCAGTATAAGCACTTTATACACAGACACAGTCTTCAAGTATTCTGAGACTCTACTACATTTTACCAGTCCTGCCTGATTTCTTGTCCAACAATACCAGTTCCAGTCTGGTTGGTACAGTTACTGTTTTTGATCTACTCTGCAGCACTATTGCTATGGCATTATCTGGTCCAGAATAGTTGGTCCAAACCCGGCATCAAGAATTGCCAGTCCCAGCCTAGCTTCCCACTTAGCTGGATTCAGCCAGGCAAAAACCATTGCTAGTTCCAGCCTGGATGCTCGTATAGGCGGTCCCGGCCTGGCATCCAGCATAGCTGTTCCCAGTTCTGCATCAAGCTCAGTTGGTCCAAGGCCATAATCCAGTTCCAGATGTAATCGGTTCCTGTCCATATTCCACATCCAACTGTAACCCAGTTTCTGTCCACAATTTGGTTCCAGCTGGAATCCGTTTCCTGCTGTAACCTGATTCCTGTCTGTATATGAATCAGGAACTGGAGGGTCAGCTTGGGCATTTGGAAAATGTCGGAAGCTTGGAAGCCTGATGAGGAGTGAAGATGTTCTTGTACTGGTCTGTACTCCAGAGCAGCCTTAAATAGGGCATCCTCTGACCTGATAGGCTGCTAGAGGCAGCTGATCTCAAAGCAGCTTGCGATTGAAGAATGTGTCAGATGATAGAAATCAGTTTGGTGGTGCCCATGCAACGCTGAGCCTAGAGAATAACCAGGAGACATACTAAACATCTGGTGGACTGGCAATACACTGGACTCAGGGATCTTTTTGGCAGCCCATGGGAGCCCCCCATGCTAGGAAATGGCAGTGTCATGTCAGGTAACAAAGCTTGGAAGCCAGATCTGTAGCATATTTTTAATCACCTTTGACAATCATAGTTGATAAACTGTACACAATGAGTGGATATCGAGTCTCACAGCTGATCATGAAGTTGGATTATAAGGAAGCTGTCTCAGCAGGTCATTTATAAGGTGTACCCATGTTACACTGGAAATACCTTGGTGGTTTGGCACCAGTGTGCCTGGATGGCCTCAATACCCACCGTGGCACACACATTCATTACAAACTAAAAGCGTTTCACAATGTGTGGAGATGCAAAAACTATTGTAAAAGTACAACCTTCCTACAAAAACAAAGTGTCAATTTTTCTACAAAACACAGATGTGTTAGTTTAGCCTTATTTATTATTTAACTTATGAGAGTGACAAAATCTACAGTAAGGACTGTTTTTATGATGTGACAATTATGTGTGTGTGTGTGTTGTTTTTCTTATATTGCTCAGGCTGTATATAAAAAATGCACAGCTCCGCCAAAGGCTGGTGAAAATTGGCTATTGTACTACACCCCTTTCAGATACATAAAAAGTAAGGTAAAACACTATACAAAACTGCTGCCTGTAACGAAACAGAGCCACGCACAGTGTAAAATAAAATAAATTAAATAAAAATTAAAAAGTGCTGCATGGCCTACTACCCAAATCTTCAGCTACACCAGTGATAGACCATCTCAGCTGGTTTCCACTTCAATAAGGCCTGGCTTTGCAATGTTCAAAAGCAGCTTCCAATCATTTGGCATTTTTACAAATCTGGCATTCCTTATAGTAAAATATTATTAATTGGTTAATATCAGTTTGTTTATTAGATATATACATAGTACAAAATAGTATATATATATATATATATATATATATACACACACACACACACACATATATATACATATCTCTATATATCTATATCTATATATATATATCTATATATATATATATATATATATATACATAACCAGGCGATAATGGCAAGCCTTTTCTGAGAAAAGGTGTGCCATTATCGCCTGGTTATCTGTATGACGAGTGCCGCATCTTTTGGAATCTACACAGCTGTTCTGCTTATGCTGGCACCGGATCAAGTTGCCCTCTGGTTGTGTGAGTGTGTGAGTGCCAGACCATAATTAACATTGTATATATATATATATATATATATAGATACACACAGCGCCGGCACTTGGACTGCCCCTCGGGCTAGCTTGCTCCGGTGCCCTCCACTAGGGTGTCACCCCCATATCCAGAACGCAATGAAAGAGGCGGCACTCGGAGACTTTTAAATCAAAAAAGTGACTTTAGTGCATAAAGTGCTACATCAACGTTTCGGGGTACTGGATCCCTTCATCAGGATGAATCCTGATGAAGGGGTCCAGTACCCCGAAACGTTGATGTAGCACTTTATGCACTAAAGTCACTTTTTTGATTTAAAAGTCTCCGAGTGCCGCCTCTTTCATTGCGTTCTATATATATATATATATATATATATATATATATATATATATATATATATAATAGTGTACAAAGCGCTGCTACCTACAAGACAGCTAATTTGTGGAAAATCATTATATCAATACAGTTTACATAAACATGTAGCACTCCCGTTTAATACAAGGGGGGGCTGCTAGAAAGTCCTCAAGTATGACTCTATTTTCAAGTAGCCAAAAGTTCAATATATAGAAATGGTAGGACCCAGCGCCTTCCGTGCAATCAGTCGCTCAATAAAACATTTATATGCGTACCAGATAGATGATTCATTCAAGCATATAGCATGGTCTTTGATCCCTGTTGTTCCTTTCTCCATGCCTTAGATTCATCTGATATGTGGAGTAAAAGGAAAACAGGGACCCAAATAGTACAATACTGCAAAGGCGTACTTCACCACGTGCTCCAAATTAAACTGATTTCTCTTAAAAACAGTGATTCTTCATACACTTATGAGATCAAAACCTCACCAACGGTGAATATTAATAAAACAGGTGTACCCACACCCTTGTGAGAAGGAGAAATATATATAATAATACCAGTGCCGTTTTTTGCGGCGGGCGAGCCATGCAACCGCATGGGGCGCCCGCCGCGGCACTTTGCGGGTACTTGTCTCCCCCTTCTCCCTCTTCCCGAGTACTCCTGCTCGGGGGGCGGAGTTTCACGGAATGACGCATTTGCACCGTGACATCACGGCGCAATCGCGTCATTCTGCAAAACTCCGCCCCCCGAGCAGGAGTACTCGGGAAGAGGAGAGGGAGCCAAGCTGGAAGGAGGAGGCGGCCGGCGCGAGGAAGGAGAGGCGGCCCCACCCGAAGAGCGGGAATATCCTCTTCATATGTAAGTAGTCTCTCTCTCTCTCCCCCTCCCTCTCCCTCCCCCCCCCCCCCACTTGTCACTTGCCTGCCGTACTGTGTAATTGGGGACACTTGCCTGCCGTACTGTGTAAATTGGGGACACTTGCCTGCCATACTGTGTAAATTGGGGACACTTGCCTGCCGTACTGTGTAAAATGGGGACACGTGCCTTCCGCAATGTGTAAAATGGGGACACGTGCCTGCTGTAATGTATAAAATGGGACTCTTGCCTGTGTAATGTGTAAAATGGGGAGACCTGCCTGCCGTAATGTGTAAAATGGGGACTCTTGCCTGCCGCCATGTGTAAAATGGGGACACGTGCCTGCTGTAATGTGTAAAATGGGGACACGTACCTGCCGCAATGTGTAAAATGGGGACACTTGCTGGCTGTAATGTGTAAAATGGGGACACTTGCCTGCCGCAATATGTAAAATGGGAACACTTGCCTGCCGCAATGTGTAAAATGGGGACTCTTGCCTGCCGTACTGTGTAAAATGGGGACTTTTTTTTTTCTTCCTGTGGTGGCCGTGATGATGAGATCAGATGAGACCATGGCCATTTTAATGAGACCACGGCCATTTTAATGAGGCCACACACCCTTGTCGGGAGCGCTTGCGCCTTAGGCGCGCGCATGGTTTTTTGTTTTATATCAACGGGGGGTGGAGAGGCGCATTTTTTTTATATCAATGGGGGGGAGGGGGGCATTTTGAAATCTCGCACTGAGAGCCAAATTGGCTAGAAACAGCCCTGAATAATACCCTCTGAGCATAAGTTCTTCTCATGTAGCGGGATCTTTATGGTTGCATCTCAAGTTTTGCAGGATAACTCCACACCTGAAATCCAAAGATAAATACTCCCATACTGGAAAAGAACCAATAGTGTAATATGTCTTTTAAAAAAAAAAAGATTTTAATTGACACACAAACACATATAAAATGGACTCATACAATAAAAATGAGATTCAAAGGCTTATCTGAAAGTCTGTGGAGTATATTGCATGCCCTTTTTCACGTGCATCAGAAAGCAGCACCTCACAGCAGAACCTCTGTTAGTGGGAACGGCAAACATGTGAACAAGTAGAAACCAGAGGGCACTAGGATATCAAAAGCAATTGTCCACAATGAAGTCCATAAATTATTTGAAAGGCAAATGTCCAAGTGTTCAAATATGTTCCTACAGGACTTGATTGGATTGGAGTGTTGAAGTTTTAAATAACTACTTGGTTGTGCTCAGCCGAGTGTTTTTCCTGACACCAAACATAGACACCCAAGATATGGTACAAGGCCTTTGATTAATAGAACATCCAATGTTTATTTATAAGATCCAGTATAAAATGTACAATGTAAAACAGTTTTCACATCACAGATGAGGTGTTTTATAGGAACCAATGTTACACAGAGAAAACAAGTGCCACCAAGCACCCCAGGGTGTGAGCTCAGTGGTGGGGACTCCCAAATGTAAACAGGGTATCTAATCACCTTTTTTAGGGTTATGTATGTAGGTTATGTAGGGTTTGTATGTATGTTCACAATAAACTTGAGAACTAATGAACTGATTTTAATGGGGTTTTCACTGAAATGTTCCTTTAGATCAGGGGTCAGGGAACTTTTTTACCTTGTACCCCAAAATATATTTAGATACGCCGACGTTATCCCCTTGATTTGAAAGGAAGGAAATCATATATTATTGTGCATATATACTGGTTATCACTCTTTAGATGGCATGTATGAGATACTGTGTTTGTGTGTATATGTATATATATATATATATATATATATATATATATATATATATATAAATAATTATTTTTTATTTTATTTTCACCAATTATTTTTTGGCAATGAATGAATGGGTTAATTATCACTTTCACCCCAAAACACCAGAATAAATGTAAGAAAGATGGATTAGTGTGGGGGGGGGGAGAGGGGGAGAGATGACTTTTAGGAGACAGATGGTCACATCCTCACCTCAGTAACGTCAGTCGGAATTTCCCACTGTTATGTGGGCCACTGTCTGATCCTGCGGAACTCCGTCAGCGGTCAGCCACAGAACACTTCAAGTTCTGTGTGTGGGTTGACGGGCCGCGGGCGGGAGGACAGGACAGCGCAGGACAGGCGGGCACGAGGGAGCGCTTGTGACGTCAGCACGTCACACCGCGGCCAGGTACACAGCACAGGGCGGCCAGGAGCACAGCGCAGGGCGTGCAGGAGGGAGCGCGGTGTGACATCAGCACATCACATCGTGAGCCGGCCGATGCTGGATGGGGCTGTATCTCGGCAGCGCGACTGTCCATTACCCCCAGGAATTTCATTTTTACTCCATTTGGGGTCATTTACCCCTGTTCCCCGACCACTGCTTTAGATCCTCTGAGTAACAGGCTATGAATCATCTCACTCTCATGATAATTGGCTAATTACCAAACAAATGAATCTACGCATTTAATTGTCTCTGTTGTCGTTCCACAGAGCAGGTAAAGTGGGGCAGAGGACACATGGGTAATGCGGTGGAGGAAGTTGTGGGGCAGAAGCACACATGGGCATTAAGGCACATAATAATTGTGCCCCCTTGTCATTTAGGAAAATGTTAATTTTACTTTATTCAAGTGCAACAACAGGCACATGCTGGTATGGGGCAGGGGTGGCAAGGGGGCGCCAGTCAGTGTGGTCGGGTACAGTATGCTGAGGAAACTAATACCATTTGCCCATTGTCTGCATGTCCCTGTCTGCCGTGCTGCTGACCTGGATGGGTATCGGTGCACATCTTTGCACACTTTTGCTACACTTGAATGAAATAAATATTTTCATAGATGACAGGGGGGCATGTGCCTTGGTGCCCCCCCCTGAATCCGTCTATTTATGTTTACATTGTTGCTGCATCACTACCACCACCACACACAAGACAAAATATGTGCAAGCCTCTGTAGTGCTCCCGGTCACACGGTCACTGTGTGAGCGCGCTTCCAATGCATTGGAAATGCACATGTGATCTTCGCAGTTTTGTTAAGATATCTATTTTTTTTTCCAATGGTATTTCTTTTGAGTAATACTTATTTTAGCAATGAAATACCATTGGGAAAAAAATAGATAAGTATAACTCAAACAAATATCTAGAAGATATTAAGACAGATGAGTGAACTAAAAAAATTTAAAAGAAAAAATGAATCATTGAATAAAATGAATAATCAGTCGGCAGCGAAGGGTAGGCACTGCTAGTATATAATAAATGGTGATAATACACAGTTATGAATAGTGCAGATTTGTCAGTAAAGTCCTTGAAATGAGTTACATTTTCTTTAATTTAAAAAAAATTCTAATACAAAATCAAATTTGCAGTATATAAGCATTATTTTGGAACAGATTTTTTAAGAAATGTAATATACTTAATTTATTTTCTGAGGATAACTATTTTGTACCAATATTGGGCCTAATTCAGACCTGATCGCAGCAGCAAATTTGTTAGCAGTTGGGCAAAACCATGGTGGTCATTCCGAGTTGTTCGCTCGTTGCCGATTTTCTCTATATTGCGATTAGTCGCTTACTGCGCATGCGCAATGTTCGCAGTGCGTCTGCGCCAAGTAAATTTGCTAGAAAGTTTGGTATTTTACTCACGGCATAACGAGGATTTTTCATCGTTCTGGTGATCGGAATGGGATTGACAGGAAGTGGGTGATTCTGGGCGGAAACTGGCCGTTTTATGGGTGTGTGCGGAAAAACGCTGCCGTTTCTGGGAAAAACGCGGGAGTGGCTGGAGAAATGGGGGAGTGTCTGGGCGAACGCTGGGTGTGTTTGTGACGTCAAACCAGGAACGAAACTGACTGAACTGATCGCAGTGGCAGAGTAAGTCCCGAGCTACTCAGAAACTGCAAAGAAATTTCTATTCGCAATTCTGCTAATCTTTAGTTCGCAATTCTGCTAAGCTAAGTTTCACTCCCAGTAGGCGGCGGCTTAGCGTGTGCAATGCTGCTAAAAGCAGCTAGCGAGCGAACAACTCGGAATGAGGGCCCATGTGCACTGCAAGGGGGGGCAGATATAACATGTGCAGAGAGAGTTAGATTTGGGTGGGGTATGTTCAAACTGAAATCTAAATTGCAGTGTAAAAATAATGCAGCCAGTATTTAACATGCACAGACACAAAATAACCCACTGAAATCTAACTCTCTCTGCAAATGTTATATTTGCCCCACCTGCAGTGCACATGGGGCGTCATTCCGAGTTGATCGCACATAGCAACTTTTTGCTGCCCGTGTAGTCAACTAGACGCAGCCTATGGGGGAGTGTATTTCTGCATAGCAGGGCAGTGAATGCTTGTGCAGCCCTGCTATGCAAAAAAAGTTTCCTGTAAAAGAAGACCAGGGTAAGAGTTACTTACCCTGTGCGATCGATCCAGTTCCCGGAATTGACATCAGACATCCGCCCTCCAAATGCCTGGACACGCCTGTGTTCACCAAACCACTCCCAGAAAACGGTCAGTTGACGCTCCTTTCAATCTTCTTGCGGTCGCCGCTACGACCACATTCTTCGCTAGCTGCGTCATTGCCGGCAACGACACGCCTATGCAATGCGGGCGCCGCGCATGTACAGTTCTGACCCGATCACACGGCTGCAAAGAAGCCCAGCGTGCGATCAGGTCGGAATGACCCCCATGTTTTGCCCAACTGCTAAAAAATTTGCTGCTGCAATCAACTCTGAATTACCCCCATTGTTTCTATTCCAATTTCTCAATTACACAAAATTTATTTTGTAATACCAGAAAAAATATTTTGTTGTCAGTACTGTTTTATAACAAGAAGTGGTGGATTTTATATCTCTGGAATAAAGTTTGTGTTTATAAAATCATTTGTAAAAGATTTATTTTGTAGCACAACAGCCAATTATGGGCATGTTTATGTTTAGTTATAAAGCCAAAATCACTGATTGACAAAAGGCACCCCACACTGGCTATGTGAGTGGATTACATTGGTTATAAAAAGTATTCACCCCCTTTGCCATATATATTTTTTGGGGGAATCAAAATACTCTGCAATGTCAAAAGAAATAAATAATTCTGAAGCTTTTTCTTAATTATTTACAAAAAATAATAATAGGATAATCATTTACATAAGTGTTCAACGATTTTGCTAACAGACTGGCACAAGGTGAACTGGGGCACATTGTTGCTATGGGACCCACATTCCCCCGAACAAGCAGCTCAGCAACAGCATCATTCAGGCATACACATGCACTAGACGATACGACCAATAGATCTTTTAAAAAAAGATTGTTATAGTTCATATCGTCTAATGTATCACCCAGTGTGTACGGGTCTATAAACTAAAAATGTGCGGGTTCTGATTTACTTTGTTCTTAATGCCAAAATGAACGCAAGTTCGGATTTATCTGGATTTTCCTTATTGGTTATCCAAAACACGTGACATCCAAGAGCCAATAAGATGCCGTTTTGAGATCTGGGTAAATCTGGGTAAAATCAGGTAACTCCGAACCCACACATATCTACTTTAAACTGCATTATCCCAAAGACACTAAGGGGGTATTCAAATGATACTTTTAGCTTGTTTTAAGGTCGAATTTACATTCAGCCTATTCGATGCCTGTGCCGTTTTTCCGACTGGTCGAAAAATCTACACAGGTGAAAACCACGTGGATCGGCAAGTTCGCCGCCGATCCACGTGTTTTGTCGAATTTGCAGGCATTTTTTACAGTTTTTGTGTCCATGGCGAAATGGATTCAAAATCTGGGAAAATCGCCCACTATTGAATACACTGAGGTCGAATTTGTGCCGATTATCCGACTGTCAGCAAATTTGGCACTAACTGAATATACCCCTAAGCCTGTTGTGAAACATGGTAGCAGAAGCACAATGCTGTGTGGACATTTCTCTGTTGCACGGACTGGTAAACCTGTCAATATAGAGGAAAACATAGGTAAAGCAAAACAGACAAATCTTGTAGGAAAACCGGCTGTAGTCTGCAAGAGAATTAGGACTTTGGAGAAGATTTATGGAAAGTGGTCTATAAAAAAATATACCAAAAGCTACATCTAAGGGCAGTTTCAAATAGCCACAGGTATTCAATTACAGACCCACTATCAACCCACAGGCAGGCCAGAGGTAGCCCCTAATTCTGTTCGTACCGTCTGGAGACATATCTAAAATAGAAAACAAGACCCTGTCATGTCCAGAAGGGACTTCCAGAACAAATCTTTTTAATTCCATGATGGAAGAATATAAAATATGTAAAGGGTGCACAGTCTGTGTACACTTGTTCATTAGGTTACATAAATATTTCCAAAAGTAGCATGCAAAAACAGATTTTATTCAAAATGTTTTGTGGTCCTTTTTGTGACATAGGAAAATCATGTTCAACAAACTATAAAATACAAGATAATTAACATTTACACTTACAACAATCTCTCTATCTTGAAATGAATTATTGGGGGTAATTCAGACCTGATCGTAGCAGCAAATTTGTTAGCAGGTGGGCAAAACCATGTGCACTGCAGGTGTGGCAGATATAACATTTGCAGAGAGAGTTAAGGGCCCTACACATTTAAAGATCTGCCGCCGAGCTGCCCGATGGCGGATACAGCCGACGGGCGACCCGGCGGCGGGGGGGCAGTGACGGGGGGAGTGAAGTTTCTTCACTCCCCCCGTCACCCGGCTCCATTGAAGTGCAGGCAAATATGGACGAGATCGTCCATATTGGCCTGCATGCACAGCCGACGGGGCACCAGCGATGAACAAGCGCAGGGTGGCGCATCGTTCATCGCTGGTGACTCCACACTCAAAGATATGAACGTTATCTCATTCAATAATGAACGAGATCGTTCATATCTTTGAGGATTATCGGCCAGTGTGTACGGCCTATTAGATTTCAGTGGGTTATTTTGTTTCTGTGCAGGGTAAATACTGGCTGCTTTATTTGTGTGTGAGGTGTGAGGTGTGGTGCCTCTGGACTGGCTGAGCTGGATGGCCTTAGTGTGGCATACCTTTACATTCTATTAACACTTTTCACTTATTAATTTTTTAACACTATTTCTCTATTTTAATTGCATTTCATTTTTGTATCACTTTCTCTATAGCTTCGGCTTCCTAAATACTAATTTATTACCACTATAGTTTTTTCACTGGTATGCTACGCTGGGCTTTCTGGCTTATGCTGGTGTTTTGGGGTGCCACACCCTGCACCTAGATATAGCGCTAGGGACCCTAAATATACAGAGACGCCTTGATGCGGCTTTGGGGCTTATTCACATATTTGCGCAAATATGTGTAACGAAGATCTCTGAATTCTATTATTATGTGGAATTTATATCTGGTTACGGTTATCATTCAGGGTGCTGGGGGAAACAAGTGCCTTTTTTTCTTGCTTAGAAATACCCCTCCCTTTCAAGCACCTGAATGATATCACTAAGCTAATTGAGCATCTACCAATATATATGTTTGTTGTGAGAGGCAGAGAGGTTCCTGCATTAGGAGGAGGTGCAGGCCCTGACATGCCACATGGAGCATTATGGGGTTGCTCCAAGGTAGGTAGCTCTTAGCTTAGACATATTGAAGTAAGGAGCCATTATCATGTGGCTCCTTGCTGGTTAATCTTAGACCGAGATTGGGGTAATGGAGGTGTGAGGTGTGGTGCCTCTGGACTGGCTGAGCTGGATGGCCTTAGTGTGGCATACCTTTACATTCTATTAACACTTTTCACTTATTAATTTTTTAACACTATTTCTCTATTTTAATTGCATTTCATTTTTGTATCACTTTCTCTATAGCTTCGGCTTCCTAAATACTAATTTATTAACACTATAGTTTTTTCACTGGTATGCTACACTGGGCTTTCTGGCTTATGCTGGTGTTTTGGGGTGCCACACCCTGCACCTAGATATAGCGCTAGGGACCCCAAATATACAGAGACGCCTTGATGCGGCTTTGGGGCTTATTCACACATTTGCGCAAATATGTGTAACGAAGATCTCTGAATTCTATTATTATGTGGAATTTATATCTGGTTACGGTTATCATTCAGGGTGCTGGGGGAAACAAATGGCTTTTTTTCTTGCTTAGAAATACCCCTCCCTTTCGACCACCTGAATGATATCACTTAGCTAATTGAGCATCTACCAATA
This sequence comes from Pseudophryne corroboree, assembly GCF_028390025.1. NCBI lineage: Eukaryota > Metazoa > Chordata > Amphibia > Anura > Myobatrachidae > Pseudophryne > Pseudophryne corroboree. Next base: position 236,010,796 of record NC_086448.1, read on the forward strand.
TATATGTTTGTTGTGAGAGGCAGAGAGGTTCCTGCATTAGGAGGATGTGCAGTCCCTGACATGCCACATGGAGCATTATGGGGTTGCTCCAAGGTAGGTAGCTCTTAGCTTAGACATATTGTAGTATGGAGCCATTATCATGTGGCTCCTTGCTGGTTAATCTTAGACCCAGATTGGGGTAATGGAGGTGTGAGGTGTGGTGCCTCTGGACTGGCTGAGCTGGATGGCTTTAGTGTGGCATACCTTTACATTCTATTAACACTTTTCACTTATTAATTTTTTAACACTATTTCTCTATTTTAATTGCATTTCATTTTTGTATCACTTTCTCTATAGCTTCGGCTTCCTAAATACTAATTTATTAACACTATAGTTTTTTCACTGGTATGCTACGCTGGGCTTTCTGGCTTATGCTGGTGTTTTGGGGTGCCACACCCTGCACCTAGATATAGCGCTAGGGACCCCAAATATACAGAAACGCCTTGATGCAGCTTTGGGGCTTATTCACACATTTGCGCAAATATGTGTAACGAAGATCTCTGAATTCTATTATTATGTGGAATTTATATCTGGTTACGGTTATCATTCAGGGTGCTGGGGGAAACAAATGCCTTTTTTTCTTGCTTAGAAATACCCCTCCCTTTCGAGCACCTGAATGATATCACTAAGCTAATTGAGCATCTACCAATATATATGTTTGTTGTGAGAGGCAGAGAGGTTCCTGCATTAGGAGGAGGTGCAGGCCCTGACATGCCACATGGAGCATTATGGGGTTGCTCCAAGGTAGGTAGCTCTTAGCTTAGACATATTGTAGTAAGGAGCCATTATCATGTGGCTCCTTGCTGGTTAATCTTAGACCGAGATTGGGGTAATGGAGGTGTGAGGTGTGGTGCCTCTGGACTGGCTGAGCTGGATGGCCTTAGTGTGGCATACCTTTACATTCTATTAACACTTTTCACTTATTAATTTTTTAACACTATTTCTCTATTTTAATTGCATTTCATTTTTGTATCACTTTCTCTATAGCTTCGGCTTCCTAAATACTAATTTATTAACACTATAGTTTTTTCACTGGTATGCTACGCTGGGCTTTCTGGCTTATGCTGGTGTTTTGGGGTGCCACACCCTGCACCTAGATATAGCGCTAGGGACCCCAAATATACAGAGACGCCTTGATGCGGCTTTGGGGCTTATTCACACATTTGCGCAAATATGTGTAACGAAGATCTCTGAATTCTATTATTATGTGGAATTAATATCTGGTTACGGTTATCTTTCAGGGTGCTGGGGGAAACAAATGCCTTTTTTTCTTGCTTAGAAATACCCCTCCCTTTCGAGCACCTGAATGATATCACTAAGCTAATTGAGCATCTACCAATATATATGTTTATTTTTACACTGCAATTTAGATTTCAGTTAGAACACACCCCACCTAAATCTAACTCTCTCTGCACATGTTATATCTGCCCCCCTGTAGTGCACATGGTTTTGCCCATCTGCTATCAAATTTGCTGCTACGATCAGGTCTGAGTTACCCCCATTGCATTTCTATTTGAATGTGCATATTCTGCATTCCTAGAAGAAACCATTTTCCTTCGTACTTCTGTCATTTCTTTTTGCAGGAGACATCTTGAAATTACATAATCATTAGTTACATATACAGTACAAAGAAAGTTTGGTGGTTTTTAGTTGCACATATTTATGAAAAGATGGTTTAATGGCAACTGTGTATAAGCTTTGCTGTTGCCATAGCAGCCAGACATATGCTTTACATGTCTTTTTTAAGTATGTTTGAAGATGACTGCATACCTGGACCCACTTGGTTGCTATTGTAATAAATACTATGCCTCCTGGCTCTCACTTCCTTACAGTTTGGATGTTATTTCAGAGAGCCAGCTCACCTGAAAGTATCACTCATATTTTTATTCTTAACCTATATAGTGCCCTTAAATGCAAATTTATATTTACTAGGCTGTAATATCAAAGGAGAGCCTGAACTGTTGTAAGAAAAAAAAAATCCATAATATGATTGCTGACAGAGTTAAAGGAATAATTGGCAAAACTGATGCTGAAAAAATTAGTTACATTAGTGGGACCTTTAGAAGTTGCTATTGTGGGATAGACCTCTGGAAGCAATAGGGTTAATGTGATCATTTAATCAGATGTAATCAACTCATGGCCATCTGGGCTGTTAAATTTAAAGAGCTGGTTTTCGTTAAAAGGTATGACATGGATACAAGCAATAGGTTAATTGTTTTGTGAGTGTGCTCAGGCTTTGCAGAAGGAGTAGTCTGAATCACAAAAATTGTGACCTGATTTAAGGGGCCAATCCTTGGCCTAGCGTCATAAAAAATATTGGTTTAGTTGACAGTATAAATGTTTAGATAAAGTTTAGCTTGGGATCAGCCATGTGCTTCTTACTCATGGTCCTGGCATTTCTTGTAGACTCCAGAATTTGGAGGAGTTTTTCCAAGCTCCTGGGAGAGTGGGCAATACTCCTGCATCCTGACACTTTTCTGGTGTAAAGGGAAGATGGCATGATGACATAAATCCCTATGAATCATGTAAATGTGGCCCCAGCGACAGTACCACAGTAAAATGTTGCGGGGAGAAGGGAGTTGTTGGGCAGTGATGATTTGATTCATACCACAATGTCCCATCTCTCCCATATGACATACCCCCAGAGAACACATGAGGGAAGTAGAAAAGTATAAATGAGGGCTCGTGTCCTCTGACCTGAGCTAATTCTAGCAGAAATGCCTTAAGGAACATTTTGAAATATGGGTTAAAGTCCAGTTGTTTGCAATCTCTCCTGTATTTTTAAAAACTGAAGTACGTAGCGTTTGTTCTAATGACAGTGGTGCAGAATAAGTCTGTTAAGTTTCCTAACATCTGTCTGTAAATCAAGTCCTGGCAAAGGAGGAAGTAACTGACTGGAGTGACAGTGGCGGCATGGTAGGTGGGGGGCGGAGCCAAAAGCAGCACTTAAGGATGGCACTTCTAATTTACTCTTGTTCCTCATGTAAGGTGTAGGGAGGGTGGAAAAGGGCCACCTGACTTGGAGACCCGTGTGCACTGCATACACTGTGCCCATTGCTAATACACCATTGCCTAATTATGAATTAACCACTATTTTGACAAGTGTCAAAAGATCAAGTCCATTTATTTTCTGGAAGCTATAATAAAGGGAAGCACCTTCTTCTGTCCATGCTGTCACACTGTAATTCATATGACCAAACTATGGGCCCAAAATGAGCACCAATTTCAATCCCCAGAATTTATCAAGGTTAACTATTCTGTCTGATAAAGTAACTTTATGATGTGAGTGATTCTTTTTCACCTGCTTTAATTTAGTGCCACGGAATCCATGTATTTGACTCTTGGGCATTGGTGTGGCCAGATGATGAGCATAAATTGTAGCCACTTTGTACCTTCTTAATAATCTGACTTTGAGGACATCATCCTTGAGTACAGCATATTACAGCTTATCTAGGTCCTGGCTGCGGCCAGTGGTGTCTCTCTTAAGTAAGTCATGTCCTGCATATATTCATCTTCCAGAGCCTGGGCTATCCTGCCATTATCTGGCACCCTGTTTCTAACTACTGCAATCTGAGTTCCATGATCTCTGAATGACAACGTGTCCACATCACACCACACAGCGCTACTGCACTTGCAATAGTACTTTGCCATTAACCAGCAGATATTCCTATACACTTGTGTTTACCCATGGCTCTTGGGTCAAATCTGCCTTTGTATAAGCACTTAGGCATAAGTTAAGCAGACCATTTATTCCTATGTTTCTATGCACGCTAATATTGATTTTTAAGTATACAATACAAACTAGGTGGACCATCTTTAATGTTATTCTTTAGTTAGGTTTAAAGTTAAAATATTGTAGACATGCTCTTGGGAATTGTTAGCTAATGTTCAACTTTTGCCCAACAGTGTGCAGTAACTAGTAGCAATCATTTATTTAGCAATGCTCAATACCATCAACAGATCACGTTTAATGCTTTCTTTACTTGCTTGCAGACTAGTATTGTGTAGCTGACTGGTGTATTATTATTCCAGCTGTTCCCACAGACAGAAAATGCAGTATGATCTGTTCTCTATGATCAGAGAACTGGGGTTGATATACAGTGGCGTAAGTTTGACCCAGTTGCCCGGAGGAAAGAAAAATATTGGTTGCTCACATCAGTCGGTCCTGACAGCACCTCAAAACATGTCAATAGAAACATAGTAAAATGAATATGCCACATTTTCTATGATACCCCCTGAACAATGCTGCTCTAGCCATGTTACTGGTTAGCTTATGTAGTATACAGTGGCGTAAGTTTGACCCAGTTGGCCGGAGGCAAGAAAAATATTGGTGCCCCACACACACACATATATATATATATATATATATATATATATATATATATAGATGTACCCAAAGACGGCACTCACTGGTCTCACAAAGAAATACTGGACAACGTCCTCTTATCAACGTTTCGGGTTTATTTCAACCCGTCATCAGGATACACATAACAATTAACAAGTGACAAAGACATACCTTATATACCCCTGTCTTTGTCACTTGTTAATTGTTATGTGTATCCTGATGACGGGTTGAAATAAACCCGAAACGTTGATAAGAGGACGTTGTCCAGTATTTCTTTGTGAGACCAGTGAGTGCCGTCTTTGGGTACATCTGCATGCTTTTCTGCCGACGCAGCACCTTGGCAAGTTCATATGCACGGGACAGAAGTGAGTGCCGACCATTTGGAAACTATATATATATATATATATTATACACATATTTGCTACTGCAGATTCTAACTACTGTATATGAAGCTACTACAAAACCGTTGCTACTAGGCAGATCTATGTAGGGGTCCAGCTACACACTACATAGATCTGCTCAGTCACTCACAATGCTGATTATTTCTCTGACAATTAATTTGCAAGTGACATATCCAGGATTAGAACCCACAACCTATTACACTGGAAACATGCACCTTACTGATGGAGATATCTGCTCTTGCATAGGAAGTATGAGAATTCTAACTACAGTATATGAAGTTACTTGTAATTGTCTGAGAAATAACTTCATATAGTTAGAATTCTCATGCTTCCTTTATAGGGGCAAATAGCTTCATCAATAAGTTGTCTGCTTCCAGTTTATCTATAATAAAGAGGGTGTGATTTGTAAGGTGCAGTGACTGGTGGAGAAGTCGGCTACCGAAGAGATACCGGCTGCTGTCATTTAACTTAATTGATTAATGTCGCTGAACACATGGAACAGGAGGAGAGGTGCCCCCCTTCAAAGCAGGAGCCCGGCGCAGCTGACTCCGTTGCCTCCCAGAGTTCTGCCTCTGTTGATATATACTCAGTTAACAGGGGTGTCACTGGGGTCAGCGACATCCAGTGCGCTAAGTAGCCCTGCGTAACCAATAATGCGCATGGTCTCATGGGAATGGTCATATTCTCACAGGTCAACCCCATTTTTATCACTCTGGGGGCATACCAACATTCCCAGAGATGCTGTGCTGCCATAAGAGACTCATCTGACACGAAAATGTCACAGTGGCTCTATGTCACTGAGAAGAAGCTGGCATTCTGGTGTAATCCCTCAGAGGGTGACACCCGAGTGCAGCCCGCACCCGTCTAGTTGTGCCTCTGTTAGTAAATCACTTCATCATGCCCCACACAGGTATGGGTCATTAGGTCGATCACACTTAGGTCGACAGTCATTAGGTCAACCACTATGGGTCGACATGCATTAGGTTGACATGGTCACTAGGTCGACATGGTCATTAGGTCAACATGGTCATTAGGTCGACATGGCAAAAGGTGGACATGAGTTTTTGTTTTTGTTTTTTTGGTGTCGTTTTCTTCATAAAGTGATGGGGAACCCCAATTAGTGCATTTCGCTTGCCATGCTTCAGGCAGGTTACTATTCCCAATCGTAGTCCATGTGGATCGTAAAGTATGAAAAAGTTCAAAAATGGAAAAAATTGTGAAAAACTCATGTCGACCTTTTTCCATGTCGACCCAATGACCATGTCGACCTAATGACCATGTTGACCTAGTGACCATTCGACCTCATGCATGTCAACCAATGGTGGTTGACCTAATGACTGTCAACCCAAGTGTCGTCGACCTAATGACCGTATCCCCCCCCCCCCCCCACACACACTGTTCACTGGAGAAGTTGTTTGGAAGCAGAAGGGTTGTCTAGACTAGTATGGGCTGAGAAACACTTATCTAATGCAAGTTTTAAAAAAAAGCATCTGGTTGCTAGTGGTGACTACATATTTGCATACTTACAATATCTTCCTAAATGACACCTATGTCTATATACACTGCTCAAAAAAATAAAGGGAACACTAAAATAACACATCCTAGATCTGAATGAATGAAATATTCTTATTAAATACTTTGTTCTTTACATAGTTGAATGTGCTGACAACAAAATCACACAAAAATGATCAATGGAAATCAAATTTATTAACCCATGGAGGTCTGGATTTGCAGTCACACTCAAAATTAAAGTGGAAAAACACACTACATGTTGATCCAACTTTGATGTAATGTCCTTAAATCAAATCAAAATGAGGCTCAGTAGTGTGTGTGGCCTCCACGTGCCTGTATGACCTCCCTACAATGCCTGGGCATGCTCCTGATGAGGTGGCGGATGGTCTCCTGAGGGATCTCCTCCCAGGCCTGGATTAAAGCATCCGCCAACTCCTGGACAGTCTGTGGTGCAACGTGGCGTTGGTGGATGGAGCGAGACATGATGTCCCAGATGTGCTCAATTGGATTCAGGTCTTGCAGGAACTGCTGACACACTCCAGCCACATGAGGTCTAGCATTGTCTTGCATTAGGATGAACACAGGGCCAACCGCACCAGCATATGGTCTCACAAGGGGTCTGAGGATCTCATCTCGGTACCTAATGGCAGTCAGGCTACCTCTGGCGAGCATATGGAGGGCTGTGTGGCCCCCCAAAGAAATGCCACCCCACACCATTACTGACCCACTGCCAAACCAGTCATACTGGAGGATGTTGCAGGCAGCAGAACATTATCCTTGGCGTCTCCAGACTCTGTCACGTCTGTCACATGTGCTCAGTGAGAACCTGCTTTCATCTGTGAAGAGCACAGGGCGCCAGTGGCGAATTTGCCAATCTTGGTGTTCTCTGGCAAATGCCAAACGTCCTGCTCGGTGTTGGGCTGTAAGCACAACCCCCACCTGTGGACGTCGGGCCCTCATACTACCCTCATGGAGTCTGTTTCTGATCATTTGAGTAGACACATGCACATTTGTGGCTTGCTGGAGGTGATTTTGCAGGGCTCTGGCAGTGCTCCTCCTTGCACAAAGGCGGAGGTAGCGGTCCTGCTGCTGGGTTGTTGCCCTTCTACGGCCTCCTCCACGTCTCCTGATGTACTGGCCTGTCTCCTGGTAGCGCCTCCATGCTCTGGACACTACGCTGACAGACACAGCAAACCTTCTTGCCACAGCTCACCTTGATGTGCCATCCTGGATGAGCTGCACTACCTGAGCCACTTGTGTGGGTTATAGACTCCGTCTCATGCTACCACTAGAGTGAAAGCACCGCCAGCTTTCAAAAGTGACCAAAACATCAGCCAGAAAGCATAGGAGCTGAGAAGTGGTCTGTTGTCACCACCTGCAGAACAACTCCTTTATTGAGGGTGTCTTGCTAATTGCCTATAATTTCCACCTGTTGTCTATTTCATTTGCACAACAGCATGTGAAATTGATTGTCAATCAGTGTTGCTTCCTAAGTGGACAGTTTGATTTCACAGAAGTGTGATTGACTTGGAGTTTCATTGTGTTGTTTAAGTGTTCCCTTTATTTTTTTGAGCAGTGTATATGTATATACAGATTAAATAGGACTGTGTAGTGAAGTTGCTATAGGAAGATGGTGAGAGAAAAAGTAGGAGGAACCTAATCTGAATGTTATTATAACTGCCAGGGCATTGGCAAACAAACAGCATCCCTTTATTTTAATTTTAATCATTTCTGCATTTTAATACCACGCTTCTTTTATAATTCTTCTGGCATTCCCTGTATACATTCATTCCAGCCAAAACACCAGACTAAATTGCATGGCAAAGAACAGCTACACCATTGAAGCAATTCTCGAAAATGAACCGATTGGTGACAAATGATAGGGAGATAAAAGCTATGTATCCACCTAGTATCTACATTCTCTATAATTGATCCAACTGTACACACTTTATTTATCAGGTAAGCAATATAGCAAGCTGTAAAAAACAACATAAAATGAGCCAGTTATAATGCAATAATCAGTGACCATCAGTGCTTGGAAAAATGAGTTTGCTCTCACTGGCACTAAGGAGGATCACATGATTATTTAATTACAGCTCTAATTTTTGTCTTGTGGATGGCAACATATCAACAATTAATAGGGCAAATAGAGGATACTGCAGTTTAAAAAAAACAGAATTGTGGATACAAACTGAAGCCTGATTTTACTGAAGACAGAAATCTACTGAAGCACAATTATGTAAACATAAATGTTCCTATAACATGTAATTAGGAAATCAGATTCACAAAACTGCAGTTTGCATTGCTCTGGGTTTTTTTTTACAGACATCTAAAATGGCAAAACTGAAATTTAATGATAGGAAATGTGATGGCTAAACTACTAAATCCTGCATTTACCTGACAGTCCACTGAAGCTCTATTAAAGAGTAAAGTATGAAACTGCCTCAATAACAGCCAGATACCGGTAGTACTGATTCACTCACCACAAAAGGGAAGTGTGCGGACCTTCATATAAAAGTGGACATGGCTGTCTCGAAAGTGGTGATGGCCAGATTGGCAAGGATTGGTGTAGGGTGCATTTGTGGGTGTGGTTTGTGTTTACCTTTGGTTGGTCATATGTTGTCATGAGTTTGCCTGATTAAATGTTGGGAGTCATGCCTCCTAACTACATCAGAGACATATGCAATCCCTCAAACATCTTTAGCACAGTGTTGTGATATCTCTCATATAGACCCAATGCTGAAACTGAGTTGCTGTGCACATGATCCCCTTCTGGATTCAGGTGTCCTTGATGCTGATGATGACTTGGATGTCATGGAGTTTGATGTCTACTCCTCCAAGCACATAGGGGAGCTCCATAATGTCCCACTCAGGGATGACCTTTGGCAGTGGGTCATGCAAGTGCTTTCCACATTTGTACACCACATACAGATGGTACCTTTGGAACTTAAGCATGAAACTTTGATTTTGGTGTCAAATGCCAGAATCCAAATTTGGCATCCAGAGTGTTAAATATGTTTGCATATGGCATATCAGTTATAACGTGTTCCACAGGTCTGAGGGGGTATTGCGGTCCCATCGGAACTGTGTTCTGATGCACAAGGTCATTGCAGATGACTATTTTTGTCTTTACAGCAGCAACCATAGCAGACACCCACAGGTGGCTTTTAACAACAAAGGAATGATGCCCAATGCTGTCATGCATTCTAGCTCTGCTATCACTTTTTCCTTCATGGCCATAGGCTCACGTCTGGGAGCACATCTAGTGTCTCATCTAAATGATTGTGATAGGTGACTGGGAGTTTCCCAAAGGAAGTACTATTGAAAAGATCAGCAAAGTCTACAGGCCCATATAGACGGGCCGATGTGGGAGAGATGTGTGCTGAGCGAACCGCTCAGCACACATCTCTCCCCCCACTCAGCACAGCGCGATGTGTGCTGAGCGTGCGGGGGGAGACAGGGGGGCTGCTCATTTCACCCAGTGGGTGAAGTGAGCGACCTGCTAGATTGGCCTGCATGCAGGCCAATCTAGCACCAGCGATAGCGATGCACGGGGCTGCGCATCGCTGTAGGGGGTACACACGGAGCGATAATGCTTAAATTCTAAGCAATCTAGTCAGATTGCTTAGACTATTGCTTCATGAGTACCCCCCTTAACTCTAGAAGTCCTGTTGAATGACTTTCACATAAGCACTTAGGAGTGGTTTGACAATACTATGTCCACTACAGTATATGAAACTACAGCATGAAATCTGTGGATTGCAGTGTGGCCACACCCATAGTCTTGATTACCTTGCTCCCATAAGCATTTAGATTCACAGTATGAGAGCAATCAATAGGTGTTTTGTGGTTTGAGGTCTGGAGGAGTTCACAAGACATGGTGTTACACCTGGCATCAGTGTAAATTTTGATTTTGATGGCATTGTCTTCTAATCTATTATTGTGGTAAGTATTTTATTCTTGGCCCTGTTTTCTTTTGGAGGATCCACAATGTGAACTCCGTGCGGTGATCTGCTGGAACATGCAGCGTAAGGTTGTCTGTCATCAGCTTTAGTCTGGGATCTGCACCAGCATGCAAAGTGATTTTGTTTGACACAGGCATTGCAGCTTTTATTGAAAGCAGGACATTTGTGTTGTTTATGGTAATGGAGACTGCCACAATCACATAGCGTGTATGTTGCTGTACATCAGACTATCTTTTTAACTCCATTGAATTTTTATTGAACTGCTCATGCAGTGTGCATATATGTATAACATTGTCCAGTGTTAATTACTTCTCATGTAATAAATGTGCGTGAGTGATGTCACTATAAGTGTCACACACTGTCCTGTCCTTGATGAGCTCACTTGCTAATTCACCATAATCACATTTCTGCACAGCAGTGTTAGACGCTTGTCTTACGTTATAACATTTTTCACTGATAAGCATATCTCATCAAACTTTTTAATTAGTATTTCTGGATCCTACTGATATTCCCCATCTGAATCGATAAATATGTCTGCTTTATCAACTGCCTCAGCACCAGCTAGATTGAGCAGGTATATGTGTGTACCTTTTTTGACTTGTCTGAGAGTCCTGTACAGCAGTATACAGTATGCACCATTTCTTCTTGAGCCATGTGTCCATGATGGCATCATCGAAAACCAGCAGATCTATGCATGAAAACCTTGTGCCATCGCAGCCAGACTTCTAGCACCATGTAACATGGTCTGTATGTAAATTACCACAGGACTTTGAAGAGCTGCAGAAGTGTGTCTTTACTCATGAAATCATGCTGAGCAGTAGAGGCAGAAGCACTTTCTGTATAACAAACACTTCCTGCATGCTCTGGCATATCTATAAAGGGTGCAGTGTGTGTGGTACACACGGGCCCCTGAGTCCAGGGGGCCCACACTTCACAAGTTGTACCCATTTTTCTGCTGCAAGGTACACTGGGCTCCACAGGGAATGGCATTGGGGGTGTAGAGTAGGATCTTGATCCGAGGCACCAACAGGCTCAAAGCTTTGACCTTCTTCCCAGAATGCCTAGCGCCGTCTCCTCTATAACCCGCCTCCGTACACAGGAGCTCAGTTTTGTAGTTGGTGCCATGCAGTAAGCAGACATACAACAGGGGGGCTGCTCCAGCAGCCCTGAGAAGAAGCTTTTTAAGAAAAATTAAGACTTCAAGGGCTGCAGCAGAGACACTTTGTTAGATGTCAGTCAGACATCTACTGCTGCAGCTCCATCACCTCAACCAGCAGCGCTGTACACTCCTGCGCCCTGGTTGCCGGGTACCTACAGCGGAGGCTCCATTTTTATTCCAATTAGTCACACACACAACCGCTGTCTCCTGGTTCGCGTGGCCGCACTCAGGGAGGAGGTAAGTGGGTCACCCCGGCGGGACCCGCTGTAAATCGCGATCCCGCATGGATGGTGGGAGGTGGGCCGCGCGCGCTGGCGTGGACACTGTGGTAGTACAGGGACCCCACTAGACCACCAGGGCAAGGGCACAGGTCGGTTTTCTCTTCATTAACCATTTATATAAGCCCACAGTACCCGGTGGTGAAGTCCTGTAGGGGGATAAGGCTTTGACCTGTAGCCCCTCCCCCAGCCCCAGGGTGCCATTTAGAGTAAATGTTCCCGCCCTGGAGCTGCATCTCTCTCTCACTCCCTCACTCCCTGTCAGCGTTTGGGTGCCATTAGGACAAGCTGAGCTGATCCTGGGACTGTTTGGGCAAATCCTCCTCTGTAAAGCCACCTGCATGTCAGCGCTGTGCATTTTACAGGACACTTAAGTATTCTACATGTCTGCTGACAGTGTTAGTTAAGAAAGAGTGCATTTAGTCAGGGTTATGTAGTACAAGTCAGGGACGTACGGTGAGCTAAAAGGCTAGGGAGGCAATAGCTAGCACCAGAGCCAGATTTACACACAAAATATGAGCCAAAGGATACATCTGGGCATTATACACAGATGCAGCAGTATAAACTCCTGGAGATTTGGTTAGTTTTGATCAGAGATGTGCGGAAAAGATAAAAATGATTAGAATAATGCAAAGAAGATATTTCAAACATATTCATTGTATTTTTCATATACTTTAGACAATCAAAACTCTTGTACAAACATAAGTATGACAGGAAAGGCTCTGCCTCACCTGCCTCACCCCACCGCACGTCACTGGTACAAGTACCCTGTGATATACATCCAGTCTTTACTGTGCATTGTTATATCTATTGAGTGTATAGCTATACATAGTACTACTCTGTATTGCTAGTCCAGTGCAGTTTTATTGCATGTCATAATTTCTGCATTGTACATTGTGACTATGTGTGTGTGCATATAGCTGCTGTGTGACCTCCATTTCGTGTATCTCACTCAGATTGCTAGCCCTATATTCTATAACCTGAGGGGGTTAAGTGCATCAGGTTATCATTTAATATAGGTAGTTTACAGGATATACTCAGTGTGTATTTTTCTCTGTGATTTAAAGTCACCATATATCTCTTGAATTCCCTGTTTGTGCTGATACACTGCACAGGGGGTTCTTGTCAGGTATTGTGCTGCTGATATTGTACTGTGTTGCCTTGCATGAGCTTTCGGATATGTCAGCTACACGGGGCAATGGTGCTGGGGCTGATCCCACATTGCGTGGTGGTGACGCTGCAGACACATATGAGGAAAATAGCAGCTGAGGGTTCAGGTTCTGGGGGATCCTTACCCCCAAGTGGGACTGTAGCAACGGGGGTTCAAAATGACCCACCTTGGGCTACCTTCTCCACGCTATTGAATATGCTGGTAACTAGACTAACGCCCCCTATGGGACCTCCTGTGCCGGTACAACCACTTATGGTCCCAGCGGTTACCCCCCATGGGCAGATCAACTGTCCGCTCAGTTACAGCAATTGAACCAATCACTGACTACTCAGAAGTCTAACCCTCGCCTGCAAAAGACCAAGGGGTCCTCTAAGTGGGCCATTACTTCCTCACAATCCACCAACGTCCCAGACACCTCGTCTGATGATGATGGCATTTATACTGACCCCACAGATTCTGATCCCGACGCTTCTGATGGGGAAGCTGTTTCACAGGTGGATGTCCCTGACTTGTTGGAGGCTATCAGGCTCATTCTTCAAATTACTGATGACCCGGAGCCTGATGCTACCCCTAAGAAACCGGACAGGTTTAAACATCAGAAAGTGGTTAAACAAGTTTTACCTCATTCTGACCATTTAGTTGACATACATCAGGAGTCCTGTGAAAATCCAGGAAAGTAATTCACGCCTCACAAGAAGATGCTAGCTCACTACCCCCTCGCAGCGGAGCTAAGTAAAAATTGGGAAACACCTCCGCCAGTGGATTCACAGGTGGCGAGGCTGGTGGTATCCTCGGCTCTGCCTGTCACTACCGTCACGTCTCTGAAAGAACCGACGGATAAGCGTGTGGAGGGTTGTTTAAAGGCAATTTACACCCTAACTGGTGCTGCACATAGGCTCACCATTGCAGCGACATGGGCTGCAGAGGCTGTTGAAGCGTGGGCTCAGGAGCTGGAGGCGGAGTTGCCTTCCAACGCTTCTGATCATGCTAGACAATGTATGTCATATATTGTCACAGCGTCTCATTATATTAAGGAGGCGGCTTCTGATGCCAGTATTCTGGCGGCCAAGGCTTCTACTACGTCCATTTTGGCTCGCCGGATTCTCTGGTTATGGTCCTGGTCTGTGGATCTGGACCCTTTTAAGGGAGACATTCTTTTCGGAGAAGACCTCAACAAGATAGTAGCTGACTTAGCTTCTGCTAAAACAGCTAGTACTGCTCCTTTGGTGCTGAAGGCTAAGAGTACTCCCTTTCTCTCCTTTCATCCTTCAGGGAAAGCAAAAGGTCAGGCGTACCCGAAAACAGGTTCGCACTTCCAAACCCAATATGCCCAAACCCAAGCGGGCCTGGGCTGCCCGTTAGCCTGCTTCCAAAATTGACAAGCCTGCCACATGACGGGACGGGCCTCCCTGTGGGGGATCCCAGGGTGGGGGGCCGACTTCTAGGGTTTACCCAGGAATGGTTGAAGACCACTTCCGATGCCTGGGTACGGGAAGTCGTCACTCGAGGTTACGCCGTATCCTTCAAGAATCGTCCCTCTCATCGATTTTGCCTGACAGACGTCCCTTCGGATCAGTTGAAGGCAAAAACTCTTCATTCGGTGGTACAGTCCCTCCTGAACACAGGAGTGGTAGTACAGGTGCCTCTGGCTCAGAGAGGCAAGGGGTACTATTCACCGCTGTTCCTAGTCCCGAAACCGAATGGGTCCTCCCAGCCCATTTTCATCCTCAAATCCTTGAACAAATTTGTGAGGGTCTCCAAGTTTCGTATGGAAACTGTTCGCTCTATTGTTCTGGCATTGGAACCTGGGGATTATATGGTCTCCCTGTACATACAGGATGCTTACCTGCATATTCCCATTGCAGTGTCACATCAGCAGTACCTGAGGTTTGCAGTTGGCAACCTCATTACCAATTTTCGGGCATTACCTTTTGGTTTGACCATGGCTCCGCGAGTTTTCACCAAGGTCATGGCGATAATGATGGCTGTACTCCGCCGTCAAGGGGTCAGGATCCTACCATACCTGGACGACTTGTTGATCCTCCCAAATTCTCCAGAAATTCTCCTACACCATCTGGATCTGACTATCCAGTTTCTGCAAGCCCACGGGTGGCTCATCAACTGGAAGAAATCTTCCCTGGTCCCTGCTCAGGGCATGGTGCACCTGGGGGCATTGTTGTCTCAGGAGAAAGTCAGGACAGGATTCAATGCTTCCTATCTCGTCCGCAAGTGTCGATACATTCGGCAATGCGAGTGCTAGGTCTCATGGTGTCGGCTTTCGACATGGTGGAGTACGCTCAATTCCATTCCTGCCCTCTGCAGAAGCTGATTCTTGCCAAGTGGGATGACCTGCCTCACCAGATCAGGTCTCAAATGATCTCCTTGTCTCCGGAGGTCCGTCTGTCTGTCTGGTGGCTTCAGGACCAACGATTGAGCAGGGGTTGTCCCTTCTGGATCTTCAACTGGGATGTCTGAGAGGTTGGGGTGCGGTGTTGGAGCAACACTCCCTTCAGGGTCGGTGAACCAAGGAGGAGTCTCTCCCGATAAACATTATGGAACTGCGGGCGGTGTTCAATGCTCTGAACTTGGCCCAGCATTTAATACAGAACAGACCTGTTCAAGTACAGTCGGACAATGCCACGGTGGCGTACAACAATCATCAAGGCAGCACTCGAAGCCGCATGGCAATGAGGGAAGTATCAAGGATTCTTCAGTGGGCGGAATGCCATCTGACAGCCATATCGGCAGTGTTCATTCCGGGGGTCCTAAAATGGGAAGCGGACTTTATCAGTCGTCAGGACGTACACGCCGCAGAGTGGAGCCTCCATCCAGAAGTGTTTCAACTCCTAGTGGACAGGTGGGGCCTTCCAGATGTGGACCTAATGGCATTTCAACACAATCACAAGGTTCCGGTCTTTGGAGCAAGGACAAGGGATTGTCAAGCAGAGTTCGTGGATGCACTGTCAATTCCATGGAACTTTTGGCTGCCATATGTGTTCTCTCCTGTGTCACTCCTGCCCAGAGTAATAAGGAAGTTCAACCAAGACGGCATTGGTTCTCAGACCTTCAGGGTCTCTCGATAGAGCGTCCTCATCTACTTCCACAGTGCCCAGATCTCCTCATTCAGGGCCCCTGTGTATATCAGAATTTAGCCCGGTTGGCTTTGACGGCGTGGCTCTTGAAGTTTCCGTCTTGAGGGCCAAAGGATTTTCTAAGGCGGTCATTCAAACCATGTTGAAGGCCCGGAAACTGGCTTCTGCTCGGATTTACCATAGGGTCTGGAATTCTTACTTTGCTTGGTGCACATCTAACAATCATGGCGCTTACAAGTTTAGTACGGCCAAACTTTTGGCCTTTCTAAAACAGGGCCTGGACTTGGGCCTTCATCTGGCCTCCATTAAGGTTCATATTTCTGCCTTGTCAGTTTGGTTCCAAAGGAAAATTGCGACTTTACCTGATGTACATATGTTCACTCAGGGTGTGTTGTGGATTCAGCCTCCCTTTATCCCGCTTGTGGCCCCTTGGGACTTGTCAGTGTTTTTTGGAGGCGTTGCAAGGGTCTCCGTTTGAGCCTCTTGTATCTGCAGACCTTAAGTGGCTTTCTCTTAAGGTATTGTTTCTGTTGGCTATTGCCTTGTCTTGTAGGTCACCATATCTGATTTTTCACCGTGATCGGGCGGTTCTTAGAACACGTCCCAGGTATTTACCTAAGGTGGTGTCTTCTTTCCACCTTAATCAGGAGATTGTGTTTCCGGCCTTTGCATCTCCTGAATTGTCTTCCAAAGAGCGGTCTTTGGATGTGGTACAGGCTCTCCGTATCTACGTGAAGAGAACTGCCTCCATCAGGAAGTCATATTCTCTCTTTTTTCTGTTTGGTTTTCACAAACGTGGCTGGCCTGCTCACAAGCAGACCCTGGCCAGATGGATTAGAATGGTGATTGCACATGCTTATGTACAGGCTCGCCTTCCAGCTCCTGCTACCATAAAGGCCCATTCTACTCGGTCGGTTGGACCTTCTTGGGCGGCCCGCCGTGGTTCGACCCTTGAACAATTGTGCAAGGCGGCTACGTGGTCCACAGCGAACACGTTCATAAGGTTCTATGCCTTCGATACTTCCGCCTCCCAGGATGTTTCCTTTGGACGCCGGGTTCTTGTGCCCGCTACAGTGTGTCCCCTCCCATAAGGAACTGCTTTAGGACATCCCCAATGTCATTCCCTGTGGAGCCCAGTGTACCCCACAGCAGAAAACGAGATTTATGTTAAGAACTTACCGTTGTTAAATCTCTTTCTGCGAGGTACACTGGGCTCCACAGGGCACCCACCCTGACACACTTAGCTTCCTTGGGTTGGTATGGCATTAGCCGCTGGCACTTTCTCCTATCGTGAGAATGTGGTGTATGTGGCTACTAACAGTTGTCGTCTCTTTTGCCTGCTACTGCATTGGACTGGTTAACAAAAACTGAGCTCCTATGCACGGAGGCGGGGTTATAGAGGAGGTGGCGCTAGGCTTTCTGGGAAGAAGGTCAAAGCTTTGAGCCTGTTGGTGCCTCGGATCAAGATCCTACTCTACACCCCCAATGTCATTCCCTGTGGAGCCCAGTCTACCTCGCAGAAAGAGATTTAACAATGGTAAGTTCTTACCATAAATCTCGTTTTCTGAATACTCACTCATCCGCAGTCCCGCTGACGTCAGCAGCACTGCTGTAAATCACTGTATAAAATGGTGCAGCGGCCATTTTCACGAAGTTCTGCACATGCACAGTAGAGAAATCACTGGGAAAATGACTGCCACACCATTTTCCTGGAGAT
The DNA here is from genome assembly GCF_028390025.1 of Pseudophryne corroboree. Classification (NCBI taxonomy): domain Eukaryota; kingdom Metazoa; phylum Chordata; class Amphibia; order Anura; family Myobatrachidae; genus Pseudophryne; species Pseudophryne corroboree. Next base: position 236,028,475 of record NC_086448.1, read on the forward strand.
CTGCACATGTGCAGTAGAGTCTGAGCCCTCTAGTACTCAGACTCTCAGTGCTGCTGACAGAGAGGAGGGGGCCTGAACGGAGGAGGCTGCACACGTGCCTCCTCTTCTCTTAAAGTGCCCCTGCCTGCAAGACAATTGAATAACAATGATGTAATCCACACACAACATATATTCGCTGATGGGCTTCTGTTTGTGCTCCTGTCCCTGCGAGATTTAATACATTTGGGCTGTAATTAATTTCTTATTGCCGTATATAGCAGCTACAGTATAAGCAATTACAATTACCTGATATAAAACCCTATAATTGGTATATATGCTCTTTTATCTCTTGGTCAATTGTGAGAAGCTAAGTAAAGCCATTTATCCACCAAAAGTGCCAGAGAATAGACAGCTTCATAAACAGATGCAAAGTTTTTTCACTAAATGGGCATGTGCTAATCTGTGAATGGTGAGGAGCAGAGTCATAACAGGCAGCTGTTCACCAACTAAAAAATACACAATGTCAGCTGATCCCTAAATAGTGTTTCCTGTTGTTTTATAATTCTGTTCAAACTTTTCTTTTTTTTCCAACGTTTCTCTACCACCACCCCAGTAATTACACTGCTGACACTGCTGACTTTGCTGTCTTAGCAGTCCATATTCAAGGGTGTGAAGCTGGCAATGAATTGATGTTAGGTTCAATGTGGTACCAGTTTCACCTCCACTCAGGCTTGCATCTGGGTTCTCCAACATACTCCTACATTAGCAGTTGTACATTTCACAATGCATGCATGGATGAGGCAACACTGTGCATATTCTTCATGCCCGTGCACCCATCTTTTCTTGATTTTTTTTTTTTTTTAAATGGAGAGCAGCAGCAGCACCAGTGATGGAACTAGTGGTGATGCAGCCAATGCAGTGCACCAGGGCCTGCAGCAATGAAGGGGCCTGCATCAGCATTGACAGCAGTACTAGTAATGAGTCAGACTGTATCGTTTTAGTACACCGGTTAGAGGGCCATAACAAAGCAGGAGGAAGTTACGCATCCATTGATGCCCCACACCTGATGAGGCTCTGTCTGCTTTTGCCACCCCTTCTCATGTCTTCCTGAATACATTTTCCTAGAAATATAGCACTGCAGACAATAGTATAATTTTATATATTACTTAAATTGTTTATAAAAGACACTGCTAATAAAAATTTAATTCTTCCCGTTTACTTTCAAATTAACAATTAACAACTTGCAATTATGGCCCCCACACCGCATATCCTGTGAGGCCATGTCCCTTTTCTGGAAGTGCACGCACATTTGGCATGCGCAAAAATGTCCCTAGCACCACTAACCACCACTTCCTTCCTCTATCATGGTGCCCTCCCCCACCCCTCCATCATTTTCTTCTAGATCTGCCCTTGCACAGCGCAGTCAGGCCAGTTTGGGTGCATTCCAGGCATACCATTTGCGCCTGACAGACTTATTAAAAACAAGAAATGTGTAATTAAATATAAACTTTACTTATCAGACAATCCAATATTGCACCAACAGGAACGACTAATGGGCCCTACACACTGGCAGATAATACTGAAAGATATGAACGATCTCGTTCATTAATGAACGAGATACCGTTCATATCTTTCAGTGTGGAGGCACCAGCGATGAACGATGTGCGGCCCCGTGCTCGTTTATCGCTGGTGCCCCGTCGCTTGTGCATGCAGGCCAATATGGATGAGATCGTCCATATTTGCCTGCACTGCTATGGAGCCGGGTGACAGGTGGAGTGAAGAAACTTCACTGCCCCCATCACTTCCCCCCTGCCGCCAGGTCGCCCGTATCCGCTGTCGGGCAGCTAGGCGACGGATCTATCAGTGTGTAGGGCCCATAAGAACTACTTTTACATATATACAAATAGATACATTTAAAATTAAAAGTGACTCTGTATTGTGCAATTATATAACCTAAGTATCAGTAACAGCATGTTTTAAGTCATCCAAATGAAAATAATAGATTTATATTGACTTACATATTGTTTGCTCTTTATCAGTTGATGTCTACATTCAGAGCAGGGAATAGCTAGATCATTAATTTCCAAGGTAAACATAGACTTTTGCTACAATATTTTCCTGACTTATTTTTCCGTTACAATCATGTCACCTATAAGTAAGTTGCTATCATTGGGCCTAATTCAGACCTGATCATAGCAGCAACTTTGACCCTCATTCCGAGTTGATCGCTCGCTAGCTACTTTTAGCAGCCGTGCAAACGCATAGTCGCTGCCCACGGGGGAGTGTATTTTCGCTTTGCAAGAGTGCGATCGCATGTGCAGCCGAGCGGTACAAAAACATTTTGTGCAAAAAAGCAAAACAAGACCAGGCCTGTAGTTACTTATCCTGTGCGATGATTATAGCGCTGGAGGTCCCGGAATTTACGTCAGATACCCGCCCTGCAAACGCCTTGTCACGCCTGCGTTTTCCCTACCACTCCCAGAAAACGGTCAGTTGACACCCATAAACGCCCTCTTCCTGTCAATCTCCTTGCGATCGGCTGTGCGAATGGAATCGTCGCTAGAAGCATTGCACAGCAACGATGCTGTTTGTACCCGTACGACGTGCGTGCGCATTGCGGTGCATATGCATGCGCACTTTTGCCACTTTTTTACCTGACTGCCGCATGCAAAAATTGGCAGCGTGCGATCAACTTGGAATGACCCCCTGTGTTAGCAGGCAGTATTTATCCTGCACAGAAAAAATATAACCCACCCAAATCTAACTCTCTCTGCACATGTTATATCTGCCCCCCCCCCCCCCCTTCCCCCTGCAGTGCACATGATTTTGCCCAACTGCTAACAAATTTGCTGCTATGATCAAGTCTGAATTAGGCCCGTTGGAGGTCATTCCGAGTTGATCGGTTGCTAGCTAGTTTTAGCAGACGTGCAAACACTATGCTGCCGCCCACTGGGGAGTGTATTTTAGTTTAGCAGAAGTGCGAACGCTTGTTCAGCCTAGCTCTGCAAAAACAGTTTGTGCAGTTTCTGAGTAGCTCTGCACCTACTCAGCGCTTGCGATCACTTCAGCCTATTCGTGTCCGGATTTGACGTCACACACCCGCCCAGCGAACGCCCAGCCACGCCTGCATTTTTGCAAACACTCCCTGAAAACGGTCACTTGACACCCAGAAACGCCCCCTTTCCAACTTTCCTGTCAATCTTCTTGCGGCCACCAGTGCGAAGAAAAACTTTGCTAGAACCTGAGCACAACCACAAAGGGCTTTGTACCCGTAAGTCGCGCGTGCACATTGCGGGGCATAAGCATGCGCATACATTACGTTTTTTTTCACCTCTGCGAAAATCGGCAGCGAGCGATCAACTCGGAATGACCCCCATTGTTCAGCTGGTTTTTATGCATATGGTGAGAATACACTGAAGAAAGTGAATTCTGCACCAATAGAAAATGACAGAATTTTTTTTAGAAGGCTTTGATGAAAGTTTTCAAAGCGTAAGGGGATCCTGAAGTTAACTGACACATCTTGGAATTTAAAAAGTTTTATCTTGTGGTTGATGGACCTTGTCACAGATTTCTATTATTCTTAACATTTAGGTGCATAAATAACAAGAGAATGACTTCTATGGTTGTGTTATATGTCTTTCTTTTTATAAGGAGATACTGAGGATATTGAAGAATTTGGCATTTGAACACAAGGGAAGTAGTATTTAGTTTTATTTATCTCTTATACGCAATGTGCTTGCAGTTTGATAGCAAGAAAAAGAATGAGCAGATGGAGGTGACTTATGGGCACTTACAGATCTCACTGCACGATATGAACGTTCTTGTTCATTAATGAACTAGAACTCGTTCATATCGTGCAGAGTGTAGGCACCAGTGACTAACGATGCGCGACCCCGCACTCGTTCACCACTGGTGCCCTGTCGCTTATGCATACAGGTCAATATGAACATTCTCGTCCATATTAGCATGCACTGCTATGGAGCCAAATGAAGGGGGGAAGAAGAAACTTCACTCCCCCGTCACCTCCCCCGCCGCCGGGTTTCCCGTCGGCCGTATCCTCCATCGGGCAGCTTGGCGGCAGATCGCAGAGTGTGTAGGGACCATTAAATTGCCACTCAGTAGATGCTAGCAGCTGGTGTAGGTAGTACCACTCAAATATGCTTGAGGATGGTTTACTGTTTCCCATTCTCCCATGCTTAATGGAACTTCGACCTTGAGAAGTAAAAAAGATTTGATAGGAGGAATATAAAAAATAAATAAAAAAATTGTATCTACATGAGTTAAGAAGACACACCAGAGCCGTAACTAGGTGTGTGCCGATGGTGCCTTGCTCACAGCGCAAATGCACTGAAGGCGCACCATCGGCACCCCCCCCCCCCCGCACGGCCACTGTACCCAGTGAGGAGTGCTACCGCACATCACCCCCTTTACCCCGCCTGTGCCCTGCGAGTCCCGGCGCCTGGGTAGCGCACTTCAGTCATCCCCCGTATCCGGCCAGCGAGCCCCGGCGCCTGTGAGCATGAAATGGATGGGGAGTGGCGCTGCTCACCCCCCGTATCCCGCCTGCGGCCTGTGAGTCCCGACGCCTCACCCCCGTATCGCACCTCACCCCCGTATCCCGCCTGCAGCCTGTGTAAGGGACGGGGCGTCGACTGTGTATTGGAGAGGGAGCTCTAATGTAGGCTGCTGCAGGTTCCGTATAGGAGTGTCTGTCTGCCTGGAAGTTGTGGAAGATGGATCGTCGCACAGGTGACACACACACCCCACCACACTACACACACACACACCCCACCACACTACACGCGCGCACACACACACACACACACACACACACACACACACACACACACACACACATTCTCTCTCTCACTGTGCCTAATGTGTAAAAAAATGGGGCCCTGTTGCTGTAATATGTAAAAACGCTGACTGCTGTCTTATGTGTAAAAAAGGAGGACTGGCTACCGTTATGTGTAAAAAGGGAACTCTGGCTGCCGTAATGTGTAAAAAGGGAACTCTGTCTGCCGTAATGTGTAAAAAGGGCACGCTGTCTGCCGTAATGTGTAAAAAGGGCACGCTGTCTGCCGTAATGTGTAAAAAGGGGAATCTGCCATTATGTGTAAAAAGAGGAATATGTCTGCCGTAATGTGTAAAAAAGGGATGCTGTCTGCCGTAATGTGTAAAAAGGGGACTCTGCCGTAATGTGTTAAAAGGGGACACTGTCTGCTGTAATTTGTAAAAAGGGGACTCTGCCGTAATGTGTAAAAAGGGGACGCTGTCTGCCGTAATGTGTAAAAAGGGGACGCTGTCTGCCATAATGTATAAAAAGGGGAATCTGTCTGCCGTAATGTGTAAAAAGGGGGACTGTCTGCCTTAATGTGTAAAAAGGGGGACTGGCTGCCGTAATGTGTAAAAAGGGGGATGCTGTCTGCTGTAATGTGTAAAAAGGGGACGCTGTCTGCCGTAATGTGTAAAAGGGGGACACTGTCTGCCGTAATGTGTAAAAGGGAGCGCTGTGGCCATGCCCCTTCCCCTGAAGCCATGCCCCTATATTTTTGTGTTCTGTTTTATTTATATGGTATGTGTAAGGTGGGGGGGGGGGGGGTTGGAAGGGCGCCAATGCTGATTCTTGCACACAGCGCTAAAATGTCTAGTTACAGCACTGAGGCACACGTTACAATTTAGACATAAAAGTCAACTGAGTTTGATTAAATTGTACGTAAGTATTTCCATGTGTCTGGAAGTCAAATCCAATAAAAACCTTAGATACTTCAGATTTCAAATTTATATTGTGGATAAATTTATCTTAATGCAATCAAACTGCTTGGGGTGTATTGTAATTGTACAATATTTCAGTGCAGTGTACATATCCTGCTAAGGTAAACAGGAACAAGTTTTTTTTATATTTTTTAGATGCTGTCCAATGCATTTCTGAAAGGACTCAACAATACAATTCAGTGTATCATGTTTGGTGAAACTGAAAGACATATAATACACAATTGTAACATGGTGATTAGTTTGTAAATGAATGATAGGAAGCTTTACACAGTAAAATATTCCCAGTTTGTTAATCTGTTGACACTGGCATATGCATCATCTGATTGTTTAATGAAAGTTAAACAAGAGGGAGTTAGGGTGCATAGGTAATGGGCTGGGTTTCTCTGTATATGGCACATGTGTGCTCACAGCTACGTAATGAAATACAATTACTAAAGGAAACATTTTTTCATTAAAAAAGCCTAATAAATTTGGCTAAAAATCAGTGTGTCTCCATTCTTTCCCAGTGACCCATGAGTTAACGGTCATCGGTTACAGGTTCCTATGATAGATGAGTTGTGTGGTGTGTATATGTTTTATTTCTGATTTTTTGACAATTCCCAGGATGCATACCTAGGAATGCAGTCATAATGTCTACATTCACAATCTCAACACCACAGTGTCAATGTTATGATGATTAAAATATCGACATTGAACATGTCATTCTGCAGGGACTGGAGGGTTAGGTCTGGGCACTAGGGGGCGGGTTATGGTACTGGAAGGGAGGTGAGTATTAGGCACTACTCGAGGGTTAGGGATACTCAGTGCCGGAAGTGCTGTACAAGTCACAGAAAGTCATCATGATGTCACCACCAGACCTTGAAGAAACCGCTGGAGCCACCTGACCTGCTGTACCAGGTAAGTCACCACTAGCCAACCATAAACCTTTGTCTACATTCTAATCATATACACATTTCATCAGTGTCTACATGATGAATGTCGACATTACAACCATGTTGACTTGATGAATGTCAACAAAATATACCACAAACCTACATAAATTGCAGAGAACCCATCTGTAAGGATTTTAGTGATTCATAAAGAGTTGAATGATGGTACTGTATGTGAAGGAGTGTTTATCTAACAAAGTACTTTTTTACTGTGTGTGTGTCTATTGTTATTTTTTTTTTTTTTTTGCAGGTCCCACTGAGTTGGGTCTCTTTTTAAGTTTCCTCTTTTTTTCCCACAAAAAAAAAATATATATGTACATGTAGATTGTTACATAAATCCTAGTGATTAATACACAACTTCTATTATTTATTATTTATTTATTAGCAGTTTCTTATATAGCGCAGCATATTCCGTTGCGCTTTACAATTAGAACAACAGTTATAGAACAAAACAGGGCAAAGACAGACATAGCGGTAGGAAGGCCCTGCTCGCAAGCTTACAATCTATAGGGAAATAGGTATTGATACACAAGGATAGATGCAACCTGTTACATAATGTTTCCCCAGATTGCTAGGTTCTTAGTGGGTTGTATGATATGATCACCCAGCAATGTTGGAAGACAAAATGTGAGGTTATGGGGACTGTGCAGAGGGAATGTAACTGGATAGGGAAGCATTGAAGGTTATGTGTGTGGGTCAGGAATTTGGTAGGCTTGTCTGAAGAGATGAGTTTTCAGGGAACGTTTAAAGGTTTGGAGACTAGTGGAGAGTCTTATTGTGCGTGGGAGGGCATTCCACAGAGTGGGTGAAGCCCGGGTAAAGTCCTGTAATTTTGAGTGGGAACAGGTAATACATCTGGATGAGAGACGCAGATCTTGTGCAGAGCGGAGGGGTCTGGTAGGGAGATATTTTGAGATGAGTGAGGAGATGTATGATGGTGCAGTTTGGGTAATAGCCTTGTATGTAAGTAAAAGTATTTTATATTTGACACGGTAGAATACCGGTAACCAATGGAGGGACTGACAGAGCGGATCAGCAGACGAAGAACGTCTGGCGAGGAAGATTAGCCTCGCAGCTGCATTTAAAATGGATTGAAGTGGTGAGAGCCTATGTTTGGGAAGACCAGTAAGGAGACTATTACAATAATCAATAATGCGGGAGATGATGAGTGCATGGATCAGAGTTTTTGCAGTGTCTTGTGTAAGATAAGGGCGTATTTTGGATATGTTTTTAAGGTGCATGTAACATGATTTAGAGACAGATTGAATGTGTGGAACAAACGACAGTTCAGAGTCAAGGATGACACCTAGGCAGTGAGCTTGTGGGGTAGGGTGGATAGTTGCATTGTCAACAGTTATGGCAATATCAGGTTGGTAACTACCCTTAGCTGGTGGGAAAATAATTAATTCTGTTTTGGAAATGTTGAGTTTGAGATGGCGAGATGACATCCAAGATGAAATGGCAGACAGGCATCCAGTGACACGAGCCAATACAGATGGTGATAAATCTGGGGAGGATAGGTAGATTTGAGTATCATCAGCGTACAAATGATATTGAAATCCGAAGGAGCTGATTAGTTTACCAAGAGAGGAGGTATAGATTGAGAAAAGCAGAGGACCTAAGACTGAGCCTTGCGGTACTCCAACTGATAGAGGTAGAGAAGAGGAGGTAGAATCAGAGAAGTGAACACTGAAAGATCGATTAGATAGGTAGGATGAGAACCAAGTAAGGGCTGTGTCCCGAAGACCTAGGGACTCTAGTGTTTGTATAAACCTAAGCATTTTTTTTTTTTTGGCAGGTTTTGCCAGAAGCTTCCATTGGTTCCAGCTAATCTGGGGTTTGGTCATTTTAAAATGGATGGACATCAGTGTCTGTTTACAAAACACCAACAAATAGTAATAGTAAATATTGTTATTTGGCTCCCCTCATCATTGGTAAAGTCTATTGGTTTCAAAATGTAGTGGGAACCAGTGTTTAATAAAACTTGCCTTTGGTGTGAAATGGAACATTTGCTCAGAAACATAGGGGTAAATTTACTTAGGTGGAAGTTTTTTTTAGAACTGGTGATGTTGCTCATAGCAACCAATCAGATTCTATCTATTATCTTCTAGAAGCAGCTAGATAAATATTAAGTAGAATCTGATTGGTTGCTATGACCAACATCACCAGTTCTAAAAAAAACTCAATTATTAGTAAATTTACCCCATAATGTTCTTGTCACAAAGGTACAGCTAGTTTTTATGGTAATTTACCTTTTGTGTGTGAATTACAGACTAGATCATCTGAAAGTGCGTAAAAGGGGAAAATACCTTTGATGAGGAAATACAGTTTTAATAAGGAATAGACATTACTAAACGTGTTTGTCTTCATTTTCTAATAGTATCCGCCCAGTTACATAAATAAACAAGCCCATCCATCTATTATGACAGTTTGCACTGTGAACAAAAAATAAATGAAATAAAAACTGTGCTAGCGTTAATATGCACTTGTCAACAATCTCACATCTGAAGGGGTGGTATTCATGTGAAGTAGTCTACAGCTGTCTCAGTACACAATGCGAATGGAATGTCAAACACGTGTTCCTAAAGGTATGGTTTGCCCTTGCATTTCCACTATAGTTATGCAAGGGGAAAGCATAGCAATGTGTTTGTATTCTGACATGCCACTAAAACAGCCTTTTGGAATATAATATACTGTATCTGGAATCAAACTGATTTTGTAGAGATCACCACCGTTAAGTTTTATAATGTAGACAAAGCCTGTGTTGGGACCCGACCACAATATAATGCTTATTACAGGAAACTGCTGAGCTATCTGCCTTGCAGTGCATACTTACATTAAATAGCACCTACATGACAGTGTTACACAGTTCAGTTATATAAGGACAAATATCACCAAGAGAGAGATGTATCAAGAAATAAAGTGGAGAAGTTACCCAAAGCAGCTTCTGCTATTTATCTAGCATAGTACATGTAATAACAGAAGCTGATCGGTTACATTTGGCAACTTTTACGGTTTATGTCTCTCCAAGGCTTGATACATTTCCCCCTTGGTATTTTAGTTTTAGCATTCCTTCTAGGGGTCCCCTACTTTGGGCGGTATCCTATTAGCAGCGGTAGCCGCGAAAACACATGGGACCGGGAACTTATCCGTGATCCCACGTGTTATCACATGATCGCGGGTCCAATTTAATGACCATCTGTCAAACATCATGATATCCGGACATTTTTTACCGTCCAAAAGAGCTTCAGGGCTAATAGGATACCACCCTTTGTATTTAAATTCCATACCCCAATTTACTTTTTGAATATATTTACCTCTAAAAATATTTATTTGGATCTGTATTTGAAAATAATGTTTTTCTGAACTTTCCCTTTCTATTGCTGTTTATTTAGGTGTGAGACCTTGTTTATCATGTTCTTTTTATATGCTAATTTGCTTTCACAGCTCTGCATCTCTTTAGCACGGGTGTACTATGGTATGCTGGTGGCCGGGCTCCCGGCGACCAGCATACCGGCGCCAGGAGCCCGACCGCCGGCATACCGATAGCGTGGCGAGCGCAAATGAGCCCCTTGCGGGCACGGTGGCGCGCACGCTATTTATTCTCCCTCCAGGGGGGTCGTGGACCCCCACGAGGGAGAATATCTGTCAGTATGCCGGGTGTCGGGATTCCGGTGCCGGTATACTGTGCGCTGGGATCCCGACAGTCAGCAACCTGAAGACCACCCTTTAGCACAGCTCTTCAGCTCTCCACCTCAGCTGCCACAGCTCTCCATCACTTAGGGCTTTAGCCCCTCTTTTCTTCTGTTATAGATATAGAGGTGTAGCTTGTAGCCATGGTGCTCACAGCATGTGCATGCAACAGTGCCCCCCCCCCCCCCCAACCTCCACTCCCCTCTCCCACCCCATACTTCCACTCATAGAGGGTGCATGGCCATAATATGTGATCAAATTAAGAGGACATAAAAATAAACATATGGGGCAGTATCAAACTGGTGCATGGAGGGCTATATGTATTCCATCCCTCTAAAGCAGGGATGGGGAACCTTCGGCCCTCCAGCTGTTGCTGAACTACACATTCCAGCATGCCTTGCTACAGTTTTGCTATTTGGCCATGCTAAAACTGTTGCAGGGCATGCTGGGATGTGTAGTTCAACAACAGCTGGAGGACCGAAGGTTCCCCATCCCTGCTCTAAAGCAAGGGTGGCCAAACCAGTCATCACATTTTCCAGACCACCTATCTGGTGCAAAGATGTAGTTATTACTTATTTTGAAATATGTGGTGCATTTATTCCTAGTGCTGGGCATACATTGTCAGGAAAAATTACCATCAGACCCACAGGCATTTTTTCTGAACCTGCCGATAACCGGGACATACACTGTGAGATATATCACAGTGCATGTCACTTGATACTCTGCCCCCGGGAAGGAGAAATTGCACAGTTACTTCTTATGTGATGGAACAGGGGATTGACTGTCAATCAGCTGCAGTAGGGCATACACTGCCCGATGCGGCCAACATGACACTTTGAAAATATTGAATCAGAGGGGCATGCTTGACGATCCAGCATGCCAGACCGATCGGGCATACAGCTGTCTGATGAACCTCAACATTGAGAGGTGGAACACATCCAGGAGAAGAGAGGACTGAGCAGAACAGAAGACAGATGGATACAGGGGAGGTGGGGGAGAATTAGGTGAAGGCAAGATGGACCAGAGTAGGCTGGCATCTGGGATTGCTAACTCTCCAGAACAATCCCTGATCGGTAGTAACCCAATGACATAACATCTCTGCTTTGTACTGGTGTGGGTTGGGAAACAGTCCTTGGCAGTCAGTGGTGTTGGCAATGGTTAAACAAATTTAAATGAGACCCAAACCGCTCCCTTGCCGTAGTAAACACATGGAACATGAGCTCCACCGGCCCTTCAAATTTCCATTTAATTTAGCCACACTGCCTGTACAGTAATTTCCTTCACTGGCTGCTTGGGTGCTTTTTTTGAGGGAGGATGACCCTCCTCTTTATTCAAAATGTGAGACCCTCTCCATAAACGCCCCCTTTTCATAGGCGTCTCACCATTTGCATATATCGGCCTTCTCGTATTTCCCCTTCACAAAATAATTTTGCCTCCCCCTCCCGCCAACAATTTACGGGGCCGGGAAACCCCAGGAACTCCTCCTTCCACCATGGAGCCTTTTTTCTTTCTGAAAGCAATTGCAACAGCTCTGTGAACTTCTTTATCTGACAGGACAAATCACACAGCTGTATCACTCCACCCATCTCTTCACTAACAGATCACATGCAGAGACCTGTGTCTCATTCTACTCTCACAGGTTGGTATTACATGTAGATAATTTAAAACAGTTTTCTACTTTTCTGCAGAAATGAGCCATTATTCATGATCTAACATTTTTGAGGAGAAAGACAAACATTATATGGCTAATGCAGAGTTGTTCATAATTGCTCCCCATATTAGGAGCAATTTGCATACCTTAAAACTGTGACTAACAACCACGTTGCATTTGCACCCATGTTTTAAACATTTATTTTGTTTGCTGCAAAACTCAATATTAGGCCATAATATAACTGCTAAAACATCTCAAATACAGCAGACACTACTACCTGTGTTTTATTGTACAAAAGGATAATGTATGCCTGAGTGCTGAAAAAAATCACCAGTCTGCATCAGTGGAGTATTCTCAACAGCCAATCACAAGTGCTTTGCTACTGTTCATCATCATCTGCATCTGCCTCTAGCCAGCCACAAATATTGAGGCTTTTCCCAGGTGATATGTGTCTTTGTCCCAGTCTGCACCTGTTTGCTGTTGTGTAAATTTGCCCTGGTGTACCTGGCCTATGGCCCTCATTCCGAGTTGTTCGCTCGCTAGCTGCTTTTAGCAGCATTGCAAACGCTAGGCCGCCGCCCTCTGGGAGTGTATCTTATCTTAGCAGAATTGCTAACGAAAGGTTAGCAATTCTGCTATTAAATATTTCCCTGCAGTTTCTGAGTAGCTCCAGACCTACTCATAGATTGCAATCACTGCAGACTGTCTGGTTCCTGGTTTGATGTCACAAATGTCAAAGTCGAAAAATATCCTGATACATATGCCTTGTACTAACCCCTCATGCACATGCCCGCTGCACGTGCACACGCTCTGCCGTGCGTGCACATATCCGCAATTTGCGTACGATCGCTCCGGCGATCACGATCGGTGTATGCACATTTACGGTAGAGTTTGTAAGCGTCTAGCGTGCGACTCGATCATAACATATTTAACCCATATAATGTGTTTTATAGATAATATTCCCCTTAACAATGTCAGCAAGTATATTTAGTTTAAACGGTTCTTGGACAGAGAGATTCCTCTTTGCATGATAGGAAGGGTCAGATAAAGGTTGAACGGTGGTGTCTAGTATCCAGCTGTAGAGTATTTTAATAGTAACATTTCGGTGTTGGTTAGGAAGAGATTGCTCGCTCCTGCGTATAGTTATGTACAAAAGTAGTTTTTAGACATTTACTGTATTTGCTGTTCATTATCCATGCGGCGGGAATCCTGAGGATACCTCCCACCTGAGCAGTTGGAGAAAGACACAGCCCACCTGTTCGAACCCACCTATGACCTTTTGTTATAATGCAGAGACACATTCCTGTGTCCAATGAACCATGAGATTATAGGGACCATTGTATTGTTACTGTATGTTGTGTATATAAAGACCACCATTGCCTGTCCAGTCACTCACTCTCTCTGCAAGGTTTTCTCATTGAAGGCTGAGGGCTGGATCCAGGACGCGCTTGCGAATCATTCCCACGTGTGTAAGTTCTCTGTAGCCATTTTGTTATCCTCTGTGTTTGCCATTTGTTCTCATTGTGTACTCATTCTGTTTGCTTGTGTTTGCGATCGTTCGCTATTGTCCATATTATTCCTTGTTATTCTGTTTAGATTTTAATGTTAGTTTTGTAGTGTATAAGCTGTATTGTTTTCCCCTTTTTACTCTAAAAGAATCATCCACGAAGGTGTTAGAGCCTGAGTGGTTTTTAAATCCAAACCAGGTCTTGTGTTTTCACTAGTTACTGTAAAGGGTTTTCTGTGAGTCTCAATCGCTCAAACAGCTTTTCATATTATCAAGGTTAATAAGCATTACATCATTATAGTATTACATTGCCAAGGTTTAAAGTGTAAGCATACCCTTACGGTGTATTGTTACTAAGGGTTACTGTGTATCATTCCGTGAGCGTACGTGTCGCTCGTGCGTCGCGCCCACGACCTAGTGTCTGCTACGCTAGTTGCATACCCTTACGGTACTCAGTGCGCCAATAGCGTACTTAGTCCGTAATAGAATATAGCTTAATGTTTATAGGTAATAACTGACATTATCACAAACACGCCCTGCGTTTGGCCAGCCACTCCCCCGTTTCCCCAGCCACTCCTGCGTTTTCGTCTGGCACGCCTGCGTTCACCTGTGACATACTGTATGTCTGCTCTCTCACCTTAAAGGCCCACTGTTTACATTTTGATCTTTACTCTATTTACAGTACCTGTCCCATAGTGATTACATGGTGGATCCAGGGCAGCAGCAGTTGAATTATATTTAGTCTCACAAGAAAAAGACTTTGGGGCCCATTTATCATTTGCAATGCGATCTGGGCGCGATATTAGTGCCAAAGATCGCATGAATACAATCACATTGGGTGAATGTATCACCCGGCACAGACTGGGATTGAGCCCATCCCTGTGATGTACCGAGTGCAGTCACGCTGATCACCATGCACAGTAACCCTATCAGAACTACAACCCCGATCTGTAGCCGATCAGCTACAATGGGCTACTGCTAACTGAAGATGGCGGTAGCTGCCGGGACCCATATCGGAAATTCTTTGCATTCTGGATTTTTGTAAATCTGGCAGCATCGCGTTCCAATTAAAACCTATGCGGGATGCAGCTGCCGGTGGGAATGGTTGGGATCTCAGATACCTGCTGTGGTCCCTTCTTCATACATTCTAGTGATACTTAATAACGGATGTTTTCAGGGAAATAACCACAAATATTGGTTGATAAATGGGCTCCATAAATTAGAAATTGCTCATGAGTCTTATGCTGGGTACACACTAGATGATATTCTGAACGATATGACCCATTCTGACATTTCGTTCCATAGTTCAGTGTGTATGCAATATATAGTCAACGACATCCCCTGTCATCCGTTCATGCAGGTCAATCAGGGGATGTTATTGATGATACCATGCTGACGAATGCAGCATGCCCCCCCACACACACACACTCCACGCCATCGTTCATTGTTTGCAGCATCGGCAAATGTATATGCACTTGCCGATACCGCCAGCACGCTGGGACTGGCGTGAACGATATCACTGGGTACAAACTCTTGTCTAGTGTGTACCAAGTTGTAAGATCTTCAGTACAGTGACAGTCTGCCGGTAAATCAGATGGTTGCTGATTCATTCTGAGTCACTGCCAGACTTTCTGACCTCACAGTCCCTGCACCTGCAGCAACAGTGAAACCTAATGCAAGACGGGACAGGACAAATACAGGGGATGCTGGTTCGCCAGAAGAGAAATACCACTGTAATGTTTATGTCCTAGAACCTGTAACAGTCCTGTTTCGTGTATCCTGCAAAACAATTACCATGGAGGCCTCTGGGGTTGTCTATCTTTGCATCAAATCTTTAGAATCGTCAACTTTGGTCATGTTTATCTGTGGATTGTTCTATTTTCATGATGCTACCACTCTCCACTGTCTTTAATTACAATTTCGGCTAACAGTCTGAACAACCTTGTAGCTGTGGAAAAACAGTCACTTTTAAAACTGATATTTACAAACATTGCAATGTTATGTTAAGTGAAATTATATGAGAATAGGCCAACAAATAGCTCTCGTTCTTCATATTTTACATGTGGATCTAGGTATCTGCTGAGCACAACTGCCAAAAACTGTTTATATCTCAAACTAACATATCATCAAAAACGTTCATCAAGACACGTTGTTCATTTATCATTTAAAATTATACTTATTTAAAGTAACATTTTGGTGTAGGAATAATATATACCTTCAATTGGGCAGTGATTATGATTCTAATAATAGGTACAATTTTATGTTAAAAGGTGGTTTTAAATTTCAAACCCCAGTATTCCTTGTAATTGGATAATACAATGAAACCATCTTATGTAATTTAATTTTATTATCATTATTTTGTTATTGTTAACAGGGGTTTTGAGCACTAAGGATCAAGCTAAAGTGATTCTTGTAAATACAGTTTTATAAATTATAATTATAATAGTGTAGAGTTGTAGTCATAATAGTTTTTCACATACTATTTCATTATTTTACCATTGCTACGATCCAGAATGGTAAACTTCAATAATTCTTGTCCAGCCCTGGATCAGCATGCATGTTGCAGAAAAAAATGACTGCATTACATCAAAGTTTTCTATACGCCATTATTACAGTCCAGGTTTTAAGGGTATCCACGTCCAGATGAGTAACTCAAACTGACTCTGGTACCAATTAAGTTATCTTTGCGCAAGCATGGATATTCTTAAAACTTGGACTGTAATGGTGGAGTTTGGGATACTTTATACTGCATAATATATTTTTATAGGGATGTAGTTATGTGATCTGCGGTCAGGAGACGCTGGTCACAATACTGGCCCTTATATCCCGCCCTCATCGATGGTCTCCCGACCGGCGGTCACATGATGCCAACCCATTTTTGTATAGTGGATAGATATTTTACTTAAAAAAAGGGACGTAATAAGCCAAGAACACTGCACACATTTTATACCAAGAAACAAACTGTTTATGTTTCACTATGCTGATGTGGGCTATGTTATGGGGGCTATAGATGAAACACGTATTAGTGATGACTATATATAAGTGCTGCAATATACTCGTGTAAGCATCAGTAATACTACAATATGATGGAAAATTCTTTATATATATATATATATATATAGATAGATATATATATATATATATAGCACCAGTAAAGATATGGACACACTTTCTCATTCAAATGAATGCCAAAGTGTGTCCAAACTTTTGACTGGTACTGTATAGAGATGTGCACTTGAAATTTTTCGGGTTTTGTGTTTTGGTTTTGGGTTCGGTTCCGCGGCCGTGTTTTGGGTTCGAACGCGTTTTGGCAAAACCTCACCGAATTTTTTTTGTCGGATTCGGGTGTGTTTTGGATTCGGGTGTTTTTTTCAAAAAACCCTAAAAAACAGCTTAAATCATAGAATTTGGGGGTCATTTTGATCCCAAAGTATTATTAACCTCAAAAACCATAATTTCCACTCATTTTCAGTCTATTCTGAACACCTCACACCTCACAATATTATTTTTAGTCCTAAAATTTGCACCGAGGTCGCTAGATGACTAAGCTAAGCGACCCAAGTGGCCGACACAAACACCTGGCCCATCTAGGAGTGGCACTGCAGTGTCACGCAGGATGGCCCTTCCAAAAAACACTCCCCAAACAGCACATGACGCAAAGAAAAAAAGAGGCGCAATGAGGTAGCTGTGTGACTAAGCTCAACGACCCAAGTGGCCGACACAAACACCTGGCCCATCTAGGAGTGGCACTGCAGTGTCACGCAGGATGGCCCTTCCAAAAAACACTCCCCAAACAGCACATGATGCAAAGAAAAAAAGAGGCGCAATGAGGTAGCTGTGTGACTAAGCTTAACGACCCAAGTGGCCGACACAAACACCTGGCCCATCTAGGAGTGGCACTGCATTGTCACGCAGGATGGCCCTTCCAAAAAACACCCCCCAAACAGCACATGACGCATAGAAAAAAAGAGGCGCAATGAGGTAGCTGTGTGAGTAAGCTAAGCGACCCTAGTGGCCGACACAAACACCTGGCCCATCTAGGAGTGGCACTGCAGTGTCACGCAGGCTGGCCCTTCAAAAAACTACTCCCCAAACAGCACATGACGCAAAGAAAAAAAGAGGCGCAATGAGGTAGCTGTGTGAGTAAGCTAAGCGACCCTAGTGGCCGACACAAACACCTGGCCCATCTAGGAGTGGCACTGCAGTGTCACGCAGGATGGCCCTTCCAAAAAACACCCCCCAGTCAGCACATGACGCAAAGAAAAAAAGAGGCGCAATGAGGTAGCTGTGTGAGTAAGCTAAGCGACCCTAGTGGCCGACACAAACACCTGGCCCATCTAGGAGTGGCACTGCAGTGTCACGCAGGCTGGCCCTTCAAAAAACTACTCCCCAAACAGCACATGACGCAAAGAAGAAAAAAAAGAGGCGCAATGAGGTAGCTGTGTGAGTAAGCTAAGCGACCCTAGTGGCCGACACAAACACCTGGCCCATCTAGGAGTGGCACTGCAGTGTCACGCAGGATGGCCCTTCAAAAAAATACTCCCCAAACAGCACATGACGCAAAGAAAAATGAAAGAAAAAAGAGGTGCAAGATGGAATTGTCCTTGGGCCCTCCCACCCACCCTTATGTTGTATAAACAGGACATGCACACTTTAACCAACCCATCATTTCAGTGACAGGGTCTGCCACACGACTGTGACTGAAATGACGGGTTGGTTTGGACCCCCACCAAAAAAGAAGCAATTAATCTCTCCTTGCACAAACTGGCTCTACAGAGGCAAGATGTCCACCTCATCATCATCCTCCAATATATCACCGTGTACATCCTCCTCCTCACAGATTATCAATTCGTCCCCACTGGAATCCACCATCTCAGCTCCCTGTGTACTACTTTGTGGAGGCAATTGCTGCTGGTCAATGTCTCCACGGAGGAATTGATTATAATTCATTTTAATGAACATCATCTTCTCCACATTTTCTGGATGTAACCTCGTACGCCGATTGCTGACAAGGTGAGCGGCGGCACTAAACACTCTTTCGGAGTACACACTTGTGGGAGGGCAACTTAGGTAGAATAAAGCCAGTTTGTACAAGGGCCTCCAAATTGCCTCTTTTTCCTGCCAGTATAAGTACGGACTGTCTGACGTGCCTACTTGGATGCGGTCACTCATATAATCCTCCACCATTCTTTCAATGGGGAGAGAATCATATGCAGTGACAGTAGACGACATGTCTGTAATCGTTGTCAGGTCCTTCAGTCCGGACCAGATGTCAGCATCAGCAGTCGCTCCAGACTGCCCTGCATCACCGCCAGTGGGTGGGCTCGGAATTCTGAGCCTTTTCCTCGCACGCCCAGTTGCGGGAGAATGTGAAGGAGGAGATGTTGACAGGTCGCGTTCTGCTTGACTTGACAATTTTGTCACCAGCAGTTCTTTGAACCCCAGCAGACTTGTGTCTGCCGGAAAGAGAGATCCAAGGTAGGTTTTAAATCTAGGATCGAGCACTGTGGCTAAAATGTAGTGCTCTGATTTCAACAGATTGACCACCCGTGAATCCTTGTTAAGCGAATTAAGGGCTCCATCCACAAGTCCCACATGCCTAGCGGAATCGCTCTGTGTTAGCTCCTCCTTCAATGTCTCCAGCTTCTTCTGCAAAAGCCTGATGAGGGGAATGACCTGACTCAGGCTGGCAGTGTCTGAACTGACTTCACGTGTGGCAAGTTCAAAAGGTTGCAGAACCTTGCACAACGTTGAAATCATTCTCCACTGCGCTTGAGACAGGTGCATTCCACCTCCTATATCGTGCTCAGTTGTATAGGCTTGAATGGCCTTTTGCTGCTCCTCCAACCTCTGAAGCATATAGAGGGTTGAATTCCACCTCGTTACCACTTCTTGCTTCAGATGATGGCAGGGCAGGTTCAGGCGTTTTTGGTGGTGCTCCAGTCTTCTGTACGTGGTGCCTGTACGCCGAAAGTGTCCCGCAATTCTTCTGGCCACCGACAGCATCTCTTGCACGCCCCTCTCGTTTTTTAAATAATTCTGCACCACCAAATTCAAGGTATGTGCAAAACATGGGACGTGCTGGAATTTGCCCATATTTAATGCACACACAATATTGCTGGCGTTGTCCGATGCCACAAATCCACAGGAGAGTCCAATTGGGGTAAGCCATTCTGCGATGATCTTCCTCAGTTGCCGTAAGAGGTTTTTAGCTGTGTGCGTATTCTGGAAAGCGGTGATACAAAGCGTAGCCTGCCTAGGAAAGAGTTGGCGTTTGCGAGATGCTGCTACTGGTGCCGCTGCTGTTCTTGCGGCGGGAGTCCATACATCTACCCAGTGGGCTGTCACAGTCATATAGTCCTGAGCCTTCCCTGCTCCACTTGTCCACATGTCCGTGGTTAAGTGGACATTGGGTACAACTGCATTTTTTAGGACACTGGTGAGTCTTTTTCTGAGGTCTGTGTACATTTTCGGTATCGCCTGCCTAGAGAAATGGAACCTAGATGGTATTTGGTACCGGGGACACAGTACCTCCAACAAGTCTCTAGTTGCCTCTGCAGTAATGATGGATACCGGAACCACGTTTCTCACCGCCCAGGATGCCAAGGCCTCAGTTATCCGCTTTGCAGCAGGATGACTGCTGTGATATTTCATCTTCCTCGCAAAGGACTGTTGGACGGTCAATTGCTTGGTGGAAGTAGTAAAAGTGGTCTTACGACTTCCCCTCTGGGATGACCATCGACTCCCAGCAGCAACAACAGCAGCGCCAGCAGCAGTAGGCGTTACACGCAAGGATGCATCGGAGGAATCCCAGGCAGGAGAGGACTCGTCATAATTGCCAGTGACATGGCCTGCAGGACTATTGGCATTCCTGGGGAAGGAGGAAATTGACACTGAGGGAGTTGGTGGGGTGGTTTGCGTGAGCTTGGTTACAAGAGGAAGGGATTTACTGGTCAGTGGACTGCTTCCGCTGTCGCCCAAAGTTTTTGAACTTGTCACTGACTTATGATGAATGCGCTGCAGGTGACGTATAAGGGAGGATGTTCCGAGGTGGTTAACGTCCTTAACCCTACTTATTACAGCTTGACAAAGGCAACACACGGCTTGACAAATGTTGTCCGCATTTCTGTTGAAATACTTCCACACCGAAGAGCTGATTTTTTTGGTATTTTCACCAGGCATGTCAATGGCCCTATTCCTCCCACGGACAACAGGTGTCTCCCCGGGTGCCAGACTTAAACAAACCACCTCACCATCAGAATCCTCCTGGTCAATTTCCTCCCCAGCACCAGCAACACCCATATCCTCCTCATCCTGGTGTACTTCAACACTGACATCTTCAATCTGACTATCAGGAACTGGACTGCGGGTGCTCCTTCCAGAACTTGCAGGGGGCGTGCAAATGGTGGAAGGCACATGCTCTTCACGTCCAGTGTTGGGAAGGTCAGGCATCGCAAACGACACAATTGGACTCTCCTTGTGGATTTGTGGTTTCGAAGAACGCACAGTTCTTTGCTGTGCTTTTGCCAGCTTGAGTCTTTTCATTTTTCTAGCGAGAGGCTGAGTGCTTCCATCCTCATGTGAAGCTGAACCACTAGCCATGAACATAGGCCAGGGCCTCAGCCGTTCCTTGCCACTCCGTGTGGTAAATGGCATATTGGCAAGTTTACGCTTCTCCTCCGACAATTTTATTTTAGATTTTTTAGTCCTTTTTTTACTGATATTTGGTGTTTTGGATTTTACATGCTCTGTACTATGACATTGGGCATCGGCCTTGGCAGACGACGTTGCTGGCATTTCATCGTCTCGGCCATGACTAGTGGCAGCAGCTTCAGCACGAGGTGGAAGTGGATCTTGATCTTTCCCTATTTTTGGAACCTCAACATTTTTGTTCTCCATATTTTAATAGGCACAACTAAAAGGCACCTCAGGTAAACAATGGAGATGGATGGATACTAGTATACTTATGGATGACGAGCGACTGCCGACACAGAGGTAGCTACAGCCGTGGACTACCGTACTGTGTCTGCTGCTAATATAGACTGGATGATAATGAGATAAAATTAAAATATATATATATATATCACACTAGTACTGCAGCCGGACAGGTATATATTATGTAATGACGGACCTGCTGGACACTGTCTGTCAGCACTGCAGACTCCTAAAGTAAGCTACTAGTATCAAGAAGATAGAAAAAAAAAAAAAACCACGGGTAGGTGGTATACAATTATGGATGGACGAGCGACTGCCGACACAGAGGTAGCTACAGCCGTGGACTACCGTACTGTGTCTGCTGCTAATATAGACTGGATGATAATGAGATAAAATTAAAATATATATATATATATCACACTAGTACTGCAGCCGGACAGGTATATATTATGTAATGACGGACCTGCTGGACACTGTCTGTCAGCACTGCAGACTCCTAAAGTAAGCTACTAGTATCAAGAAGATAGAAAAAAAAAAAAAAAACACGGGTAGGTGGTATACAATTATGGATGGACGAGCGACTGCCGACACAGAGGTAGCTACAGCCGTGGACTACCGTACTGTGTCTGCTGCTAATATAGACTGGATGATAATGAGATAAAATTAAAATATATATATATATCACACTAGTACTGCAGCCGGACAGGTATATATTATGTAATGACGGACCTGCTGGACACTGTCTGCAGAATGCGTTTATAAAAACACCACACGACGAGTGTTTAACTTTTTCAGGCAGACAATCACAATATACTGGTGGTCAGCAGACAATCACAATATACTGGTGGTCAGTGGTCACTGGTCAGTCACACTGGCAGTGGCACTCTGGCAGCAAAAGTGTGCACTGTACTTAAAATATGTACTCCTGCTATAACTGCTCCCCAGTCTCCCCCACAATTAAGCTGTGTGAGCAGTGAGCACTCAGCACAGTCAGATAATGATATACAGTATTACATATGATGCAGCACACTGGGCTGAGCACAGATATGGTATGTGACTGTGTCACACTGTGTATCGTTTTTTTTCAGGCAGAGAACGGATTAATTAAACTGGTGGTGGTCACTGGTCACTGGTCACACTATCAGCAAGTAGTACTCCGTCCTAAGCAGACAATCACAATATACTGGTGGTCAGTGTGGTCACTGGTCAGTCACACTGGCAGTGTGGCACTCTGGCAGCAAAAATGTGCACTGTACTTAAAATATATTATTTATGTACTCCTGCTCTAACTGCTCCCCAGTCTCCCCCACAATTAAGCTGTGTGAGCAATGAGCACTCAGCACAGTCAGATATACAGTATTACATATGATGATGCAGCACACTGAGGCTGAGCACAGATATGGTATGTGACTGTGTCACACTGTGTATCGTTTTTTTTCAGGCAGAGAACGGATTAATTAAACTGGTGGTCAATGGTCACTGGTCACACTATCAGCAAGTAGTAGTACTCCAGTCCTAATATGCTCCCCAAAATTAGCAACTAGTGTCTCTAACTCTCTACTCTCTTCTCTATAAACGGAGAGGACGCCAGCCACGTCCTCTCCCTATCAATCTCAATGCACGTGTGAAAATGGCGGCGACGCCCGGCTCCTTATATAGAATCCGAGTCTCGCGATAGAATCCGAGCCTCGCGAGAATCCGACAGCGGGATGATGACGTTCGGGCGCGCTCGGGTTAACCGAGCAAGGCGGGAGGATCCGAGCCTGCTCGGCCCCGTGTAAAAAAAGCTGAAGTTCGGCGGGTTCGGATTCCGAGAAACCGAACCCGCTTATCACTAGTACTGTATATATATATATATATATATATATATATATATATATATACACATACCAGAATACTGGGACTGTACATAGAATGACTACTAATTGTAACAGCCAGTCAAGAATGCATATGAATGAATGACCAAATGATTACACTGGTTGATAATACTAGATGATACACAGCCCAAGCTGTTCTGTATTCATGATGATCTAGTCATAATTATATGCCAAAAACAGGGCACCATGCAACAATTTGATCTTATCTTTGTGTGCAAGAGATCTAAATGAACCACAAGGTGTGAAACAAAACCCAAATTCAGTGTTTCCTACAGAGCAGCAGCACAACCTCTTTGCACTGTACAGAAGGGCATGTTTTTAAAGCCAGCTGAATTCTGTACCATTTGAACGTTATATATACAGAACAAGTACCTGGCCATCAACACAAGCCCAAATAAACCAACACTTTTTAATATTACAGCAAAAAGTATAGACGTGACATAAATAAAATCCACTGCGCACATAATACATTAATAATGGTTCAAACCAAGTTCAAGTTAACGAGAAGGGGGAGTCTATAGAGGAGCAGTCATTGCTTTCAACTGACACAAGACCGTTTCATTTGTGCATGAAAAAAACATGATGACACACAGGCACAAGGGGCTCCTGTCAAAGTTTTTTTTTTTTTTTTTTATGTCAGACACTTCAGAATTCTGCAGGCCTGAACATGAGTTGAGAAGGTAATCAGCATTTCCCTTTCTTATGTCACTATAGGAGTGTTTTACGTATTCTGAATAAATCATTTTGATTCTGAAAAAAAGAAATCTGTTTTAATTAATGTTCTAATGCAGTAACTTGCTTTCTATGCACTAGGTGTATACTACACAGAATTGTTTTTGTCTAAGGTACAAAAAGATTTGTATTTGACGACTGTTCTGTATGTTGGTGTAAATCTGTTTGGTATTGTTTGATCTTAAGACGTATCCACAATAAAGGGATAGAAACTATAGGTTTTCTTTTTGTGTATGGTATGGTGAAAAACACATTTCAGGAAAATAATAATAATAATAATAATAATTATATTTATATAGCACTTTTTTTTCCCAGCAGGACTCAATGGGGTCTATTCATGAAGCAGTGAAAAGTGTGGAGAAGTGAGCCAGTGGAGAAGTTGCCCATGGCAACCAATCAGCATTGAAGTAACTTTTATAATTTGCATACTATACAAAGTGTGGGGACAGCTGATTGGTTGCCATGGGCAACTTCTCCACAGGCTCACTTCTCCACTCTTTTCAATGCTTCGTGAATAGACCCCATAGTCTTTTACAAGCATCAAAAACATAGCACTGAGGTTTAGTATTACAGTAAGAGGAAAACAAACTGAAAAACTGTTAAACATGATGTTATTAAAGATCCAGTGAGATTGTTTGATCTGTCACTGGCAAAAATGACTTGAAAAACATTGAAACACCAACAAACTATATTGTAGGTAGGAGAGATGTATGCCTAGATGAGAGTTTTGATCACTTATTAGTAGAGATGAGAGGGCTTGGTTCACCAAGAACCAAGCTCAACTGAACTTCCGGGATCCGAGGGAATCCGACGGCATCAGATCTAGCAGGTTTTGGATTTGATAAAAGTCCCTCCCTTGGTGATTTGGGTGCCATTTCACACAGGACCGCCGGAAGAAGAGCACACACTAGATTTTGCTTTGCTACTGATTGCCAGGACAGAAATAAATTAATAATATTTCTCTTCCGTCCAAGAGGATGCTGGGGTCCACATTAGTACCATGGGGTATACACTCTCAAACACTTTAAGAGTTTGAGAGTGTGTGCTGGCTCCTCCCTCTATGCCCCTCCTACCAGACTTAGTTTAGAAAATGTGCCCGGAGGAGCCGGTCACAGCTAGGGCAGCTCTACAGAGTTTCTTTAGTAAAGTTTTTTTTAGAGTTTATTCATTTACAGGGAGGCTGCTGGCAATAGGCTCCCTGCTTCGTGGGACTAAGGGGGTAGTAGTGTCCGCCCTGCGTGGTCTGAGCCACTATCTCCGCTGACAGGACACTGAGCTCCAGAGGAGATAGATCGTTCCCCGCCACAGGGGATCGCTCACCCCAGCAGCATGCCGCCACCCCCTTACAGAGCTGAAGATCAGTGGCGAGTGAGTCACCGACCCCCCTAGCAAGCCAGTGTGAAGATGGCGGCAACAGGGTAGGAGCGCAGTACTAACTGCGCTCCGGAGGCTCAGCGGTACTTAGTGCGGCGCTGTGAGGGGCGCCCTGAGCCAGCGCCTGATCCTTGCACTGGTCAGCAAGCCTGTCAGGGTCCTTGGATCTCAGCCAGCATTTTTCCTCAGGCCAGTATAATCCTTGTGAAGAGTGGAAAGATAGCACCATTTTGGGGGCGGAGCTTCTTCTCAGAGCGGACCCAGCAGCGTTCAGCGCTAATTTCCTGCCTGCACAGCGCTGTCCGGGAAGAGCAAGTCCCTCCACAGCAACTCCAGCTATCTCTCACGGTACCAGGGGGTTGTAGAAGGGGGGGAGGCTGCATTAAGACTGTGTAACCTATTAAGGTGCACAGTCAGCGCTAGTAGGGGTCTCCCTGTACATTAAAAGTGCTGTGTGTGGGTTGGCTCCAATCTCTGTGTCTCTGTTGCCATTCTTGGGGGTGAAACTCTGTCTGTCCTCCCCTGTGTGTGTGTGTGGAGTGTCTGTGGTCTCCATTAAGCAGTGTCCAGGGACTCTGTGTCATATGCTGCAGAGGATAAGTCCTCTCAGGATGATCCCATTCCATGTAATCAGTATTGCACTGGTTTAGCACAGATACCAGCAAGGGAGCCTGAGTGGTTATCCTCTATTTAATCTATGATTTCTCAGACTTCAAATAGGGTTGCACAAAATGAATCTGCAACTCAGGCTTTACAGAACTCTATGGCAGTCTGGCCCAGTTCTGGTACCTCAGGGCTCCCCGCTGTATATTCACATAAACGTGCTCTTGCGCAGATCATGCAGGATGATACGGATACCGATTCTGACACGGCAGACGGTGACGTGGATGTGCTGCGGGGGGGCAGCATCTCTTGCTAAGGGGGTGCAGTTGATGATAGAGGCTATTAGAATTTCCTTTTCCGGTAGAGGATAGGAAAAAATGGGAAAACCCGCCTATTGTTGACGCGTCAGTATCCAGACTCTCAAAAAAGGGTGGTTTTACCTGTTGCAGGATCTACTGCCTTGGAAGAGCAGGCTGATCTTAAAATTGATAATACGCTCAAATCCATGTACACGGCTTCTGGGGCAATACTACATCCCACTATTGCCAGTGCTTGGATTGCCAAAGCTATAGTAAAGTGGTCAGGCACGTTACTTGAAGACTTGGATCCTATGGAGAAATGTGACGTTGAATTGTTTTTACGTAACATTCAGGATTCGGCAGTATTTCTGGTAGAATCCATGAAAGACCTGGGTTCCATGACTGTGGGAATTTCTTCCATGTCTGTATCAGCTCGTCGAGGACTGCCGATGTGGTCTGCCGATGTGGAATCCAGGAGGAATGTGGAGACCCTACCCTACACAGGTCAGGCTCTCTTTTCGGGAAGTGTTAGGTGAGTGGATCTCCACGGCTACGGCTGGTAAGTCACCTTTTCTTCCCTCAGCTACACCTGCTCTGAAGAAACCCTTTTCTTCAGCTACATCACAGCCCTTTCGGTCTACCAAGCCCAGAAAGGCCAAGCCGTCCAATACCTTCTTTCAGGGAGGTCGGCCGAAGTCCAAGAAACCTGCGGCTGCAAGTTCCCAGGAACAGAAACCTGCTTCAGGTACACCAAAGTCCTCTGCATGACGGTGGACTGCACGTCCCAGAGGTGGGACCGGTGGGAGCGAGATTCAGGCATTTCAGTCACGTATGAATGTCATCCGGCCTGGACCCCTGGGTGCAAGATATTGTGTCTCAGGGGTACAGGCTGGAATTTCAAAATCTCCCTCCTCACCGATTTTTCAAATCAGGCTTGCCAGCTCTGCTGGCAGACAGGACTGTCCTGCCAGAAGGAACCGTCCAGAAGTTGGTGTAGGCACAGGTCATTGTGCCAGTACCAAGTCATATGCAAAACAAAGGTTACTATTCTAACCTTTTCATGGTACCGAAACTGGATGGTTCGGTCAGGCCCATTCTGAACTTAAAATCACTAAACCCCTTTCTGAGGGAGTTCAAGTTCAAAATGGAGTCTCTAAGGGCAGTGATATCAAGTCTGGAGGAGGGGGAATTCTTGGTATCCCTGGATATCAAGGATGCGTACCTCCACATTCCGATTTGGCTGCCGCATCAAGCTTATCTTCGATTTGCACTGTTGGACTGTCATTTTCAGTTCCAGGCCCTACCATTTGGCCCCTCCACAGCACCGAGGGTATTCACCAAGGTGATGGCGGAAATGATGATTCTCCTCCGCAGACAGGGGGTGAACATAATTCTGTATCTGGACGATCTGTTGATAAAGGCATCGTCCAAGGAGAAGCTGTTACAGTCCATAGCTCTCACGACACAGCTTCTCAGGGAACATGGTTGGATCCTGAATCTTCCAATATCTCATTTGGAACCAACCAGGAGGTTGTCCTTTCTGGGAATGATCCTCGACACGGAAGTGCAGAGGGTGTTTCTTCCAGAGGAAAAAGCGTTTGTGATACAAACAATGGTCCGGGGTGTCCTGAAGCCAACCCGGGTTTCGGCTCATCAGTGCATTCGCCTTCTGGGGAAGATGGTGGCTTCTTAAGGAGGCTTTGCAGTACGAGAGGTTTCACGCTCGGTCCTTCCAACTGGATCTCCTGGACAAGTGGTCGGGATCCCATCTACACATGCACCAGTAAATACATCTGTTGCCAAAGGCCAGGATTTCACTCCTCTGGTGGCTGCAATTACCGCACCTTCTGGAGGGCTGCTGATTCGGGATTCAGGACTGGATCCTTCTAACCACGGATGCGAGTCTCCGGGGCTGGGGCACAGTCACTCAAGGGGAAACCTTCCAAGGAAGGTGGTCAAGTCTGGAAGCCGGCCTGCCGATAAACATTCTGGAACTAAGAGCCGTCTACAATGGTCTTCTCCAAGCGGCCCATCTTCTGAGAAATCAGGCCGTTCAAGTGCAGTTGGACAATGTGACAACAGTGGCTTACATAAACAGACAGGGCTGAATGAAGAGCAGAGCTGCAATGTCAGAGGTAACAAGAATCATCCTCTGGGCAGAAAAACATGCGTTGGCGCTGTCAGAAATCTTAATTCCGGGAGTAGACAACTGAGAAGCGGACTTCCTCAGCAGACACAATCTCCATCCAGGGGAGTAGGGCCTCCATCCAGAGGTGTTCAAGGAGGTAACAGATCTTTGGGGCGTACCCCAGATCGACATGATGGCCTCTCGTCTCAATAAGAAGCTTCGGCGGTATTGTTCCAGGTCAAGGGACCCGCAAGCAGTGGCGGTGGATGCCCTAGTGACTCCGTGGGTGTTCCACTCGGTGTATGTGTTTCCTCCACTTCCCCTCATCCCAAGAGTTCTAAAGCTCATAAGGAGAACAAGGGTTCAAGCGATCCTCATTGCTCCAGACTGGCCAAGAAGGGCTTGGTACGCGGATCTTCTGGATCTATTGCAAGAAGAGCCAAGGCCTCTTCCTCTTTGGGAGGACCTGCTGCAGCAGGCGCCGTTCGCCTATTAAGACTTACCATGGCTACGTTTGACAGCATGGAGGTTGAAGCCTGATACTAGCTCGAAAAGGCATTCTGAACAAGGTCATTCCTACCCTGATACAGGGTAGGAAAGGAGTAATGTCTAAACATTACCATCGAATTTGGAAAAAATATGTATCTTGGTGTGAGTCCAAGAAATTTCCTGCGGTGAAGTTTCAACTGGGACGGTTTCTCCTCTTCCTACAAGCCAGTGTGGATATGGGCCTGAGGTTGGGATCTGTGAAGGTCCAGATTTCGGCCTCTATCCATTTTCTTCCAGAAACAAATGGCTGCCCTCCCTGAGGTTCAGACCTTTTTGAAGGGAGTTCTGCACATCCAACCTCCCTTTGTACCACCTATAGCACCTTGGGACCTTAAAATTGTGTTGCAGTTCCTCCAATCGGACTGGTTCGAGCCTTTACAGGAGTTTGGGGTCAAATTTCTTACATGGAAGGGTGTCATTTTGTTGGCCTTAGCTTCTGCTAGACGTGTGTCGGAGTTGGGGGCTTTGTCCTGTAAAAGCCCTTACTTGATCTTCCATGAAGATAGAGCTGAGCTCCGGACACATCAGCAGTTTTTTCGAAGGTTGTGTCGGCATTTCATATCAAACAACCTATTGTGGTGCCAGTGGCTACTGACGCCTCAATTTCATCAAAGTCCTAGGATGTTGTAAGGGCTCTGAAAATCTATGTGAAGAGGACTGCTCGTCACAGAAAATCGAACTCTCTGTTTGTCCTGTATGATCCCAAGAAAATTGGGTGTCCAGCTTCTAAGCAGACGATATCTCACTGGATCAGGTTCACTATCCAGCATGTGTATTCTACTGCAGGATTGCCGTGTCCTACAACTGTCAAGGCCCACTCTACTCGTAAGGTGGGGTCTTCCTGGGCGGCTGCCCGGGGTGTCTTGGTGTTACAACTTTGCCGAGCTGCAACTTGGTCTGGGTCGAACACGTTGGCAAGGTTCTACAGGTTCGATACTCTGGCCTCTGATGATCTGAAGTTCAGTCAATTGGTTCTGCAGGAGCCTCCGCACTCTCCCTCCCATTCTGGGAGCTTTGGTACATCCCCATGGTACTAATGTGGACTCCATCATCCTCTAGGACGTAAGAGAAAATAGGATTTTGGTTACCTACCGGTAAATCCTTTTCCTGTAGTCCATAGAGGATGCTGGGCACCTCCCCAGCGCTTCGTTTTCCTGCTGTCGTTATTTGGTTCAGTGCAACTTCATTTTAGTTGAGTACTGCATTGTTACTTGGTAAGTAATGTTTCAGCGGTTGCTAAGTTTTCAAGCT
The DNA here is from genome assembly GCF_028390025.1 of Pseudophryne corroboree. Classification (NCBI taxonomy): domain Eukaryota; kingdom Metazoa; phylum Chordata; class Amphibia; order Anura; family Myobatrachidae; genus Pseudophryne; species Pseudophryne corroboree. Next base: position 236,058,757 of record NC_086448.1, read on the forward strand.
AAGTTAGCTTGATGTGCCTTGTATGTGTGAGCTGGTATGAATCTCAACACTATCTGTGTTAAATCCTTCTCTCGAAGATGTCTGTCTCCTCGGGCACAGTTTCTAGACTGAGTCTGGTAGGAGGGGCATAGAGGGAGGGCCCAGCCCACACTCTCAAACTCTTAAAGTGCCAATGGCTCCTGGTGGACCCGTCTATACCCCATGGTACTAATGTGGACCCCAGCATCCTCTACGGACTACGAGAAAAGGATTTACCGGTAGGCAACAAAAATCCTATTATCAGTCCTTTAAATTTATACTGGTGGACAGTCCAGAGCTCCTAAGGGTAGTATTAACCATCATTAACCCTTTATTGGTGCACAACACTGCACATGCACAGTTACACCGGTGCTGCTGAGGAAGCTTTAAAGTGAGGAGTGAGAAAAATTATACTGGCGCCGGCTTTTAATCAAATAATGAAATTCCAATATATAAAATATAATACTCAATTTATTTAAACATTCATAAAAGAGAATAAGATATTCCCATTTCTCAAAGAAATAAAAATATATAGCAATTGCTGAAATTCATATATCTAAAAATGCAGGATGACACTATTTTTTGGTTTCTAAATATAGTGTCCACGGCTTCTGGCTAAGACTCTATTCCACATTGCTCACAAATCACTAGATGACACAATTTGTTACCAGACTTGCTTCCGGATATAAGTCCCCCTAGGTAAACTTGTGCAAATAAGATCCAGATGGCAGCAGGGAAAAGTCCAGGTCTGTAATGAACTTGTGTTGGAATTTTGTCCAGTGGATGCAAGGAGTCCATATATCGCCAGGGAATTGGTTGAAGTATATCCAAAGCCAGTGGTCCTGCAGAGTGTGGCTCAATGCGTTTCGCTGGTCTGATCACTACCAGCTTCCTCAGGAGCGAGGAGTCACTATTTGACATGTCCCTAGTTAACATATACTGGCTGAGCTAGATGGATGTAGGCAGTTAGCAAAACACACTTTTATATTTTTTCTAGTGCAGGTTAGGAACATCTATATATTACATATTTGCCACACTGGTGCTGTAACTTAAATGCAGCACTTTGGTGCACAGCACACTGTGATTTTGTGTCACTGCTAGGTCCTCTTAATACAGGGGCAGTATTACACTGCACACTGGTGTTTTTTTGTCACTGTCTACATTGCAGCCCAGAGCTCCCTATAGGCAGCATTAACCTTGGTACATACTGGTGTTTTTTGTAACTGCCTAGTATACATTGCAAAGAGTTCATAATACAGGGCAGCATTTTGGTGCACAGTGCATGCTGGTGCCTGCAAAAGTTTTTGGTAAAGTTGTCATTTGTGAAAAAATAAGTTTTTGTTTTTTACAACTTGTGTGTGTTGTAGGTGCTGTACCCCACAGTGTTCATAAATATAAGCACTGTGAGTCCACAGTGTAAGTAGTCATTTGTGAAAAAATATTCTTTTGTATGTACAATGTGTGTTTGCTGTAGGTGCCATACCCCCCAATATCTTATTGAGTAGTCAATTTGAATAAAAAAGTTTTTTTCGTATTGAGTTCAATAAGTTTCAGTAGGTGTCGTGCCACTGCATTAATAATTTTAAGCACTGTGAATTGATATGGATCATGATCAGTTGATAGAAGAGCAGGAGCAGCAACCAAGTACTAGTGCTTTGGCTGCTTCCTGTCATGAAGATTGTGATATTAGTATGTTGTACTTCAACATCAACCAAAGCCGGTGCTCAATGGCATAGATGGTTTAAGAAAGGGCAACTAAAATCAATACACTACTTTACAATGCTAAATAAAAAAATCACCTCTAATAAAGAGATAATTTACTGCAGAAAAACATAAAATTGCCAACACTGGAATACATTACAGAAGTCTCTGTACTTAGTTGCATTGGGTGGTAAAAGGTTTCCCTCATACAATTTGTAGTTCCTTTTTATGAACATGTGTCTTTTTCCACATTTTATTAGTTGCTGCTTCAAATGGTTTCAGTAGCTTGCATGAAACAGAGCGCATTCTCCAGTGTGCTCGAGTAAGGTACATTCCCCTCCTCTCCTAATGTTATAGCTTGTTGTGTTGGTTTTGATTGCTTGTTGATGTTTTTCCATTCACTGAAGCATATAAAGCGTTCAATTCCACCTGGTCACTACCTATTGGTTCAGTTGACGGCATGGAAAATGGAACTGTTCTTGCAGCTGCTGCAGTCTTCTACATGAGGTTGCTGAATGAATGCCAAAAATGTCCACAATTTTTTTGGCCACATACAGCATCTCCTGCACGCCCCTGTCATTTTTAAAGACAAAATTATGAGCCTCCACATTTAATGGGTGGGCAAAACTACCCCACCCCCCATCCTCTAAAATGTTCTTATTCAATCAAACAATTAAATTAATCCTCCTTTCTTTCTTTCTTTCTTTCTTTCTTTCTTTCTTTCTTTCTTTCTTTCTTTCTTTCTTTCTTTCTTTCTTTCTTTCTTTCTTTCTTTCTTTCTTTCTCTTTCTCTTTTACAGCAATTGAGGAGAGAAAAGGCCGTGAATGAAGAATTTCGATCATTACTGTCCACAAAGTCTCCATTAATTAAAATTTTCAGGATCAAACTATTACATTAAATTAACTTATGAATCAATGTTTCCTCCCTTCTAATCTACAGTAGTTCTTGATTAATGAAAGCATCCTTGGTTACTTTCTGTAGGGTCATAAAGTTCATTAAACTGCCATCCTGTCTGCCACTCTGTTTCTTAGATGTGCCAAGTTTGAAGTTGAACTGCCATGTATTTGTGCCACCCACTGCTAGCACTTAGCTTAGTCAGTCAGCTAGCTAGGTGCAACCTTTTGGCCAAAACGATATTGTGAGCTGTGAGGTGGCCAAAATTGACTGGATATGACTGTAAATTAATTTTTCGGGGGTTAATAATACTGAATGGACAAAAAAGGCCCAAAATGAGGCGATTTTAGCTGGGTTTTTTTTTATATATATATATATATATATATATATAGTTAAGACAAATTACCGGCACTCCCTGTCTTAAATGTAGTACGCCCGGGTGCCCTCCGTCACTTTCGTGCATGTAATCAAATTTGTACTCCGGCGGCACTCACTCAGGACTTGTACAGCAAATCAATAAAGCAGAGACAACGCTCTTAACTTAGTTAACGTTTCAGATTTATATCTTTCGTCAGAACAGCATATACACAATAATCCACGTACCTTTATACCCTTCACCATCACCCGTGCACTGTATCCCAGGCTCGTCCACGCCGGCGGGGGACGGATGACGTCATCAACCTGCACCACTCTCCCAGACGCTCCTCCCCGTCGACGTCCCGGTTGCCATAGGGACCATCTATAAACAACAAGAGTGCAATATACATTATACCACGTCTCCAGTAAAAACGCTGGAATCAGCTACCAAGTTACGCATGACTAACAATCAATCATAATAAGTTTCAAGTATAAAATCATTTTGACCTATATATTATCCACTTTTAATCTATAAAACAGTTTAAGCTAAAATGCTCATTAAGCCCACCTGGGGTAACTGTATTTAAATGGTGTATCCACCTGGCTTCCCGCTGTAATAACAACCTACCTCTATCGCCACCGCGAATATTTTTAGGTTGTTGGTCAATGATTTTATATTTGAGGGTTGCCAACCCATGTCTAAACTTGGCAAAATGCCTGGCCACTGGTTGTGCCTGGCTCTGTCCCTCAATAGCTGCACGGATCGCGGACCTATGCATGGCCATTCTCTCTCGAAATTGTCGTGTGGTTTTACCCACATAAAAAAGCCCACATGGGCATCTTATATAATAAATCACATGGGTACAAGTACACGTCAGAATTTTGTCTATTTTTATGAACTTCCCCGTATGGGGATGTGAAAAACCAGGGCCCACCTCCATGTAGCTGCAAGTTGTGCAGCCCACACATCTGTAACACCCTGGTTTTTTAGTCAAAAATGTAGTTTTCTGGATAGGTCGAAAAGAAGAAATGTCATTATGTACCAAGTAATCCTTCAGGTTCCTATTCCTAGTATAACTAGGCAATAGGGACATATCCTTGAAGGTACTTGTTTCCTTATCCGATGCAATGATTGACCAGGCTTCCCTCGTATGTTTAGATATTTCACCACTAATAGTTGTAAATCTCTGAACAAAGGGGATTTTATACTGCGTCTTATCTATCTTAGCACTTGATTCTCTAAGTAGATCCCTTCTATCTAGCTTTAAAACCTTCGCTTTAGTTTTCATCAGTTCCTTCCAATTATATCCCCTTGACTGAAAATTACGGGCCATACCATCTATCTCCAATTCAGTATTAACAATATTATCTGAGATTCTGTGTGCCCTTAGGAACTGGGAATATGGTAAACTATATTTGGTTGTAGCGGGGTGAAAGCTAGACGCCTGCAATAGGGTGTTTTTATCGGTCGGTTTTTTGTAGAGACCAGTATGCAACCGTCCTTCTGACAGAGTAATTTCGACATCCAAATAATTTACCCGTACCTCACTAATAATAGCAGTAAACTTAATGTTTACATCGCTCTGATTGATCTCTGAGATCAATTGATCAAGGGATTCCCTGGTTCCAGACCAAATGAGAAGCAGGTCATCTATGTAACGAGTAAAGAATATTATTCTTTTTGCGTTACTTGGGTTAGAGAAGAACAAATCTTTTTCTATCTCGAACATAAAGCAGTTCGCAAATGCTGGGGATACGCAACTACCCATTGCGCACCCCTGCAGTTGTTCGAACCACCTGCTGTCGAACAAAAAGTAATTATGTGTCAGGGTCAGTCTCAACAAGTCTAAAAAGAATTGTAAATCCGGGCCCTGATACAATGCGTGACTGGATAACAGACGTCTTGCCGCCTCTATACCCCTATCATGTGGGATGTTGGTATAGAGGCTGACCACATCCAGCGTACACAATATGGTCTCAGCAGGCAGATTGGGCAATGATTGTAATTTACTAATTAATGATGTTGTGTCCTTAAGGTATGTAGACTGTGCCTGAATTACAGGCTGAAAATAATGATCTAAATATTGCGACACCTTGTAAAAGACAGAGTTGCGGGCTGAAATGATCGGACGACCCGGTGGCTCTGTCATATTTTTATGAATTTTAGGTATTGTATAGAAGACAGGAGCCACCGGGAAGTCCTGTACCAGTGCCTCCCGCAGAGCTGTAGTAATTAAACCCTCCTGCACTGCTTCCTCTAACATGTCTTTAAGTTCACAATTATATATGTCTGTCGGATCTATCAACAAACTTCTATATACCGAAGTATCTAATAATTGTTTGTACGCTTCCTTCTTATATTGGCATAGACTCTGTACAACGATACCACCCCCCTTATCTGCAGGGCGTATAACTATGCTCTGATCATTACTCAGATTAACCAATGCTTCCCTTTCCCCTTTCGATAAATTAGACCTCTGCTTCTGATGGGATTTAGCTGATTCCCCTACTTTAGAGTCTAAGACCCTCGCAAAGCACTTGAGTGAAGTATTAGATGTAACAGGGTCAAAGTTCGAGCGTTTTTTCAATGAGCTGGGAATGTCCGACCTCTTTGTCAATTGTGGTTGTATTGAGAAATGTTCTTTTAACCTTAGCCTTCTATTGACGTTATAAGAATCAATTTTCCACTGGAAATCATTAAACTCCGTAGTAGGTATGAATGACAGGCCTTTACCTAATACTGAGAGTTCATCTGTGGTCAACACCCGTCCTGATAGATTGAAAATTATGTTGTTTTCTTCGTTTTGGTGGTTGTTTTTTTTACTGATTCTTTGGTTTTGCTTACTGCGCCTTGTGATGTATCTGCTTTGGCGCCTCGCATGGCTCTTGTATTGACCCCCAAAGGGGGCTTATTTCTCTGTGATCGGCCAGCTGACTCATTTTCACTAAAAGTGGACTGTTCACCACTAGCTGTGTCTGTCCCATATCCCCTACGGGGTCTCTGCTTGAATCCACGTCGTTGTTGTTGGCGTCGGCCGTCCGGGTTATTAACCCAGCTGTAAACGGTACCTTCCTGATAGTCCTTCTGTACCGTAAGTAATTTACGCCTTTTGAACTGTACTAGCTCCTGTTTGTATGCTTCCAATTGCTCTGTTAATTTATCCATCCATTTTACTTCTGGATCAGCCCTAAGTGCAGTCAGGTGTTTCTCCTCAAATGCCACAGTCATCTCTTTCAACAGATTCATTTCACGTGCCGATTCCTCTATTACTAGAAGAATCAGATCGAGACTACACTTATTGAGAATGCCTATCCATTTCCGGCAAAATTCAATATTGTACTTTCCTATCGTAGGAATGTTACGCACCCTGAAACCCCGTGGAATCTGGCGGTTTCGGTGATAATCCGATAACGTTACACCATGCATAAAAAAGTCCGTTTGTTTCTTATGTAAACGCGATAATTTCTGATAAATAATATCATTGCTTTCCAGGCCACCTGACGTGGCCAAATCTTCTTTAAATCTGATATTTTCCGCGTCAGCATCTGAAAAAGACCATATGTCGCATGCGGCAACATCGATATGCCGGTAACCTCCAGGTTCTCCTGGATCCGTACCATGTGCCATGGTCACCTTAAACAGCAAACCTTTACTGTGAAACACCAACACCAGATGACTGATTGAAGATAGAAAGTCAGAAAAACGTTGACGGTGCCTTGTATAATCCAGATCAGATACTCTCACTCAGAGTGTCAGTATCCGACTTCAGGACAAAATGCAGTTAAGACAAATTACCGGCACTCCCTGTCTTAAATGTAGTACGCCCGGGTGCCCTCCGTCACTTTCGTGCATGTAATCAAATTTGTACTCCGGCGGCACTCACTCAGGACTTGTACAGCAAATCAATAAAGCAGAGACAACGCTCTTAACTTAGTTAACGTTTCAGATTTATATCTTTCGTCAGAACAGCATATACACAATAATCCACGTACCTTTATACCCTTCACCATCACCCGTGCACTGTATCCCAGGCTCGTCCACGCCGGCGGGGGACGGATGACGTCATCAACCTGCACCACTCTCCCAGACGCTCCTCCCCGTCGACGTCCCGGTTGCCATAGGGACCATCTATAAACAACAAGAGTGCAATATACATTATACCACGTCTCCAGTAAAAACGCTGGAATCAGCTACCAAGTTACGCATGACTAACAATCAATCATAATAAGTTTCAAGTATAAAATCATTTTGACCTATATATTATCCACTTTTAATCTATAAAACAGTTTAAGCTAAAATGCTCATTAAGCCCACCTGGGGTAACTGTATTTAAACGGTGTATCCACCTGGCTTCCCGCTGTAATAACAACCTACCTCTATCGCCACCGCGAAATTATTCGCGGTGGCAATAGAGGTAGGTTGTTATTACAGCGGGAAGCCAGGTGGATACACCGTTTAAATACAGTTACCCCAGGTGGGCTTAATGAGCATTTTAGGTTAAACTGTTTTATAGATTAAAAGTGGATAATATATAAGTCAAAATGATTTTATACTTGAAACTTATTATGATTGATTGTTAGTCATGCGTAACTTGGTAGCTGATTCCAGCGTTTTTACTGGAGACGTGGTATAATGTATATTGCACTCTTGTTGTTTATAGATGGTCCCTATGGCAACCGGGACGTCGACGGGGAGGAGCGTCTGGGAGAGTGGTGCAGGTTGATGACGTCATCCGTCCCCCGCCGGCGTGGACGAGCCTGGGATACAGTGCACGGGTGATGGTGAAGGGTATAAAGGTACGTGGATTATTGTGTATATGCTGTTCTGACGAAAGATATAAATCTGAAACGTTAACTAAGTTAAGAGCGTTGTCTCTGCTTTATTGATTTGCTGTACAAGTCCTGAGTGAGTGCCGCCGGAGTACAAATTTGATTACATGCACGAAAGTGACGGAGGGCACCCGGGCGTACTACATTTAAGACAGGGAGTGCCGGTAATTTGTCTTAACTGCATTTTGTCCTGAAGTCGGATACTGACACTCTGAGTGAGAGTATCTGATCTGGATTATACAAGGCACCGTCAACGTTTTTCTGACTTTCTATCTTCAATCAGTCATCTGGTGTTGGTGTTTCACAGTAAAGGTTTGCTGTTTAAGGTGACCATGGCACATGGTACGGATCCAGGAGAACCTGGAGGTTACCGGCATATCGATGTTGCCGCATGCGACATATGGTCTTTTTCAGATGCTGACGCGGAAAATATCAGATTTAAAGAAGATTTGGCCACGTCAGGTGGCCTGGAAAGCAATGATATTATTTATCAGAAATTATTGCCTTTACATAAGAAACAAATGGACTTTTTTATGCATGGTGTAACGTTATCGGATTATCACCGAAACCGCCAGATTCCACGGGGTTTCAGGGTGCGTAACATTCCTACGATAGGAAAGTACAATATTGAATTTTGCCGGAAATGGATAGGCATTCTCAATAAGTGTAGTCTCGATCTGATTCTTCTAGTAATAGAGGAATCGGCACGTGAAATGAATCTGTTGAAAGAGATGACTGTGGCATTTGAGGAGAAACACCTGACTGCACTTAGGGCTGATCCAGAAGTAAAATGGATGGATAAATTAACAGAGCAATTGGAAGCATACAAACAGGAGCTAGTACAGTTCAAAAGGCGTAAATTACTTACGGTACAGAAGGACTATCAGGAAGGTACCGTTTACAGCTGGGTTAATAACCCGGACGGCCGACGCCAACAACAACGACGTGGATTCAAGCAGAGACCCCGTAGGGGATATGGGACAGACACAGCTAGTGGTGAACAGTCCACTTTTAGTGAAAATGAGTCAGCTGGCCGATCACAGAGAAATAAGCCCCCTTTGGGGGTCAATACAAGAGCCATGCGAGGCGCCAAAGCAGATACATCACAAGGCGCAGTAAGCAAAACCAAAGAATCAGTAAAAAAAACAACCACCAAAACGAAGAAAACAACATAATTTTCAATCTATCAGGACGGGTGTTGACCACAGATGAACTCTCAGTATTAGGTAAAGGCCTGTCATTCATACCTACTACGGAGTTTAATGATTTCCAGTGGAAAATTGATTCTTATAACGTCAATAGAAGGCTAAGGTTAAAAGAACATTTCTCAATACAACCACAATTGACAAAGAGGTCGGACATTCCCAGCTCATTGAAAAAACGCTCGAACTTTGACCCTGTTACATCTAATACTTCACTCAAGTGCTTTGCGAGGGTCTTAGACTCTAAAGTAGGGGAATCAGCTAAATCCCATCAGAAGCAGAGGTCTAATTTATCGAAAGGGGAAAGGGAAGCATTGGTTAATCTGAGTAATGATCAGAGCATAGTTATACGCCCTGCAGATAAGGGGGGTGGTATCGTTGTACAGAGTCTATGCCAATATAAGAAGGAAGCGTACAAACAATTATTAGATACTTCGGTATATAGAAGTTTGTTGATAGATCCGACAGACATATATAATTGTGAACTTAAAGACATGTTAGAGGAAGCAGTGCAGGAGGGTTTAATTACTACAGCTCTGCGGGAGGCACTGGTACAGGACTTCCCGGTGGCTCCTGTCTTCTATACAATACCTAAAATTCATAAAAATATGACAGAGCCACCGGGTCGTCCGATCATTTCAGCCCGCAACTCTGTCTTTTACAAGGTGTCGCAATATTTAGATCATTATTTTCAGCCTGTAATTCAGGCACAGTCTACATACCTTAAGGACACAACATCATTAATTAGTAAATTACAATCATTGCCCAATCTGCCTGCTGAGACCATATTGTGTACGCTGGATGTGGTCAGCCTCTATACCAACATCCCACATGATAGGGGTATAGAGGCGGCAAGACGTCTGTTATCCAGTCACGCATTGTATCAGGGCCCGGATTTACAATTCTTTTTAGACTTGTTGAGACTGACCCTGACACATAATTACTTTTTGTTCGACAGCAGGTGGTTCGAACAACTGCAGGGGTGCGCAATGGGTAGTTGCGTATCCCCAGCATTTGCGAACTGCTTTATGTTCGAGATAGAAAAAGATTTGTTCTTCTCTAACCTAAGTAACGCAAAAAGAATAATATTCTTTACTCGTTACATAGATGACCTGCTTCTCATTTGGTCTGGAACCAGGGAATCCCTTGATCAATTGATCTCAGAGATCAATCAGAGCGATGTAAACATTAAGTTTACTGCTATTATTAGTGAGGTACGGGTAAATTATTTGGATGTCGAAATTACTCTGTCAGAAGGACGGTTGCATACTGGTCTCTACAAAAAACCGACCGATAAAAACTAGAGATGAGCGCCTGAAATTTTTCGGGTTTTGTGTTTTGGTTTTGGGTTCGGTTCCGCGGCCGTGTTTTGGGTTCGACCGCGTTTTGGCAAAACCTCACCGAATTTTTTTTGTCGGATTCGGGTGTGTTTTGGATTCGGGTGTTTTTTTCAAAAAACACTAAAAAACAGCTTAAATCATAGAATTTGGGGGTCATTTTGATCCCAAAGTATTATTAACCTCAAAAACCATAATTTACACTCATTTTCAGTCTATTCTGAATACCTCACACCTCACAATATTATTTTTAGTCCTAAAATTTGCACCGAGGTCGCTGTGTGAGTAAGATAAGCGACCCTAGTGGCCGACACAAACACCGGGCCCATCTAGGAGTGGCACTGCAGTGTCACGCAGGATGTCCCTTCCAAAAAACCCTCCCCAAACAGCACATGACGCAAAGAAAAAAAGAGGCGCAATGAGGTAGCTGTGTGAGTAAGATTAGCGACCCTAGTGGCCGACACAAACACCGGGCCCATCTAGGAGTGGCACTGCAGTGTCACGCAGGATGGCCCTTCCAAAAAACCCTCCCCAAACAGCACATGACGCAAAGAAAAAAAGAGGCGCAATGAGGTAGCTGTGTGAGTAAGATTAGCGACCCTAGTGGCCGACACAAACACCGGGCCCATCTAGGAGTGGCACTGCAGTGTCACGCAGGATGGCCCTTCCAAAAAACCCTCCCCAAACAGCACATGACGCAAAGAAAAAAAGAGGCGCAATGAGGTAGCTGACTGTGTGAGTAAGATTAGCGACCCTAGTGGCCGACACAAACACCGGGCCCATCTAGGAGTGGCACTGCAGTGTCACGCAGGATGTCCCTTCCAAAAAAACCCTCCCCAATCAGCACATGATGCAAAGAAAAAGAAAAGAAAAAAGAGGTGCAAGATGGAATTGTCCTTGGGCCCTCCCACCCACCCTTATGTTGTATAAACAAAACAGGACATGCACACTTTAACCAACCCATCATTTCAGTGACAGGGTCTGCCACACGACTGTGACTGATATGACGGGTTGGTTTGGACCCCCCCCAAAAAAGAAGCAATTAATCTCTCCTTGCACAAACTGGCTCTACAGAGGCAAGATGTCCACCTCATCTTCACCCTCCGATATATCACCGTGTACATCCCCCTCCTCACAGATTATCAATTCGTCCCCACTGGAATCCACCATCTCAGCTCCCTGTGTACTTTGTGGAGGCAATTGCTGCTGGTCAATGTCTCCGCGGAGGAATTGATTATAATTCATTTTAATGAACATCATCTTCTCCACATTTTCTGGATGTAACCTCGTACGCCGATTGCTGACAAGGTGAGCGGCGGCACTAAACACTCTTTCGGAGTACACACTTGTGGGAGGGCAACTTAGGTAGAATAAAGCCAGTTTGTGCAAGGGCCTCCAAATTGCCTCTTTTTCCTGCCAGTATAAGTACGGACTGTGTGACGTGCCTACTTGGATGCGGTCACTCATATAATCCTCCACCATTCTATCAATGTTGAGAGAATCATATGCAGTGACAGTAGACGACATGTCCGTAATCGTTGTCAGGTCCTTCAGTCCGGACCAGATGTCAGCATCAGCAGTCGCTCCAGACTGCCCTGCATCACCGCCAGCGGGTGGGCTCGGAATTCTGAGCCTTTTCCTCGCACCCCCAATTGCGGGAGAATGTGAAGGAGGAGATGTTGACAGGTCGCGTTCCGCTTGACTTGACAATTTTGTCACCAGCAGGTCTTTCAACCCCAGCAGACCTGTGTCTGCCGGAAAGAGAGATCCAAGGTAGGCTTTAAATCTAGGATCGAGCACGGTGGCCAAAATGTAGTGCTCTGATTTCAACAGATTGACCACCCGTGAATCCTTGTTAAGCGAATTAAGGGCTGCATCCACAAGTCCCACATGCCTAGCGGAATCGCTCCCTTTTAGCTCCTTCTTCAATGCCTCCAGCTTCTTCTGCAAAAGCCTGATGAGGGGAATGACCTGACTCAGGCTGGCAGTGTCTGAACTGACTTCACGTGTGGCAAGTTCAAAGGGCATCAGAACCTTGCACAACGTTGAAATCATTCTCCACTGCACTTGAGACAGGTGCATTCCATCTCCTATATCGTGCTCAATTGTATAGGCTTGAATGGCCTTTTGCTGCTCCTCCAACCTCTGAAGCATATAGATGGTTGAATTCCACCTCGTTACCACTTCTTGCTTCAGATGATGGCAGGGCAGGTTCAGTAGTTTTTGGTGGTGCTCCAGTCTTCTGTACGTGGTGCCTGTACGCCGAAAGTGTCCCGCAATTTTTCTGGCCACCGACAGCATCTCTTGCACGCCCCTGTCGTTTTTAAAAAAATTCTGCACCACCAAATTCAAGGTATGTGCAAAACATGGGACGTGCTGGAATTTGCCCATATTTAATGCACACACAATATTGCTGGCGTTGTCCGATGCCACAAATCCACAGGAGAGTCCAATTGGGGTAAGCCATTCCGCGATGATCTTCCTCAGTTGCCGTAAGAGGTTTTCAGCTGTGTGCGTATTCTGGAAAGCGGTGATACAAAGCGTAGCCTGCCTAGGAAAGAGTTGGCGTTTGCGAGATGCTGCTACTGGTGCCGCCGCTGCTGTTCTTGCGGCGGGAGTCCATACATCTACCCAGTGGGCTGTCACAGTCATATAGTCCTGACCCTGCCCTGCTCCACTTGTCCACATGTCCGTGGTTAAGTGGACATTGGGTACAACTGCATTTTTTAGGACACTGGTGAGTCTTTTTCTGACGTCAGTGTACATTCTCGGTATCGCCTGCCTAGAGAAGTGGAACCTAGATGGTATTTGGTAACGGGGGCACACTGCCTCAATAAATTGTCTAGTTCCCTGTGAACTAACGGCGGATACCGGACGCACGTCTAACACCAACATAGTTGTCAAGGACTCAGTTATCCGCTTTGCAGTAGGATGACTGCTGTGATATTTCATCTTCCTCGCAAAGGACTGTTGAACAGTCAATTGCTTACTGGAAGTAGTACAAGTGGGCTTACGACTTCCCCTCTGGGATGACCATCGACTCCCAGCGGCAACAACAGCAGCGCCAGCAGCAGTAGGCGTTACACGCAAGGATGCATCGGAGGAATCCCAGGCAGGAGAGGACTCGTCAGAATTGCCAGTGACATGGCCTGCAGGACTATTGGCATTCCTGGGGAAGGAGGAAATTGACACTGAGGGAGTTGGTGGGGTGGTTTGCGTGAGCTTGGTTACAAGAGGAAGGGATTTACTGGTCAGTGGACTGCTTCCGCTGTCACCCAAAGTTTTTGAACTTGTCACTGACTTATTATGAATGCGCTGCAGGTGACGTATAAGGGAGGATGTTCCGAGGTGGTTAACGTCCTTACCCCTACTTATTACAGCTTGACAAAGGGAACACACGGCTTGACACCTGTTGTCCGCATTTCTGGTGAAATACCTCCACACCGAAGAGCTGATTTTTTTGGTATTTTCACCTGGCATGTCAACGGCCATATTCCTCCCACGGACAACAGGTGTCTCCCCGGGTGCCTGACTTAAACAAACCACCTCACCATCAGAATCCTCCTGGTCAATTTCCTCCCCAGCGCCAGCAACACCCATATCCTCCTCATCCTGGTGTACTTCAACACTGACATCTTCAATCTGACTATCAGGAACTGGACTGCGGGTGCTCCTTCCAGCACTTGCAGGGGGCGTGCAAATGGTGGAAGGCGCATGCTCTTCACGTCCAGTGTTGGGAAGGTCAGGCATCGCAACCGACACAATTGGACTCTCCTTGTGGATTTGGGATTTCAAAGAACGCACAGTTCTTTGCGGTGCTTTTGCCAGCTTGAGTCTTTTCAGTTTTCTAGCGAGAGGCTGAGTGCTTCCATCCTCATGTGAAGCTGAACCACTAGCCATGAACATAGGCCAGGGCCTCAGCCGTTCCTTGCCACTCCGTGTGGTAAATGGCATATTGGCAAGTTTACGCTTCTCCTCCGACAATTTTATTTTAGGTTTTGGAGTCCTTTTTTTACTGATATTTGGTGTTTTGGTTTTGACATGCTCTGTACTATGCCATTGGGCATCGGCCTTGGCAGACGACGTTGCTGGCATTTCATCGTCTCGGCCATGACTAGTGGCAGCAGCTTCAGCACGAGGTGGAAGTGGATCTTGATCTTTCCCTAATTTTGGAACCTCAACATTTTTGTTCTCCATATTTTAATAGGCACAACTAAAAGGCACCTCAGGTAAACAATGGAGATGGATGGATTGGATACTAGTATACAATTATGGACGGGCTGCCGAGTGCCGACACAGAGGTAGCCACAGCCGTGAACTACCGCACTGTACTGTGTCTGCTGCTAATATATAGACTGGTTGATAAAGAGATAGTATACTCGTAACTAGTATGTATGTATAAAGAAAGAAAAAAAAACCACAGTTAGGTGGTATATACAATTATGGACGGGCTGCCGAGTGCCGACACAGAGGTAGCCACAGCCGTGAACTACCGCACTGTACTGTGTCTGCTGCTAATATATAGACTGGTTGATAAAGAGATAGTATACTCGTAACTAGTATGTATGTATAAAGAAAGAAAAAAAAACCACGGTTAGGTGGTATATACAATTATGGACGGGCTGCCGAGTGCCGACACAGAGGTAGCCACAGCCGTGAACTACCGCACTGTACTGTGTCTGCTGCTAATATATAGACTGGTTGATAAAGAGATAGTATACTCGTAACTAGTATGTATGTATAAAGAAAGAAAAAAAAACCACGGTTAGGTGGTATATACAATTATGGACGGGCTGCCGAGTGCCGACACAGAGGTAGCCACAGCCGTGAACTACCGCACTGTACTGTGTCTGCTGCTAATATATAGACTGGTTGATAAAGAGATAGTATACTCGTAACTAGTATGTATGTATAAAGAAAGAAAAAAAAAACACGGTTAGGTGGTATATACAATTATGGACGGGCTGCCGAGTGCCGACACAGAGGTAGCCACAGCCGTGAACTACCGCACTGTACTGTGTCTGCTGCTAATATATAGACTGGTTGATAAAGAGATAGTATACTCGTAACTAGTATGTATGTATAAAGAAAGAAAAAAAAACCACGGTTAGGTGGTATATACAATTATGGACGGGCTGCCGAGTGCCGACACAGAGGTAGCCACAGCCGTGAACTACCGCACTGTACTGTGTCTGCTGCTAATATATAGACTGGTTGATAAAGAGATAGTATACTCGTAACTAGTATGTATGTATAAAGAAAGAAAAAAAAACCACGGTTAGGTGGTATATACAATTATGGACGGGCTGCCGAGTGCCGACACAGAGGTAGCCACAGCCGTGAACTACCGCACTGTACTGTGTCTGCTGCTAATATATAGACTGGTTGATAAAGAGATAGTATACTCGTAACTAGTATGTATGTATAAAGAAAGAAAAAAAAACCACGGTTAGGTGGTATATACAATTATGGACGGGCTGCCGAGTGCCGACACAGAGGTAGCCACAGCCGTGAACTACCGCACTGTACTGTGTCTGCTGCTAATATAGACTGGTTGATAAAGAGATAGTATACTACTAATATTATATATACTGGTGGTCAGGTCACTGGTCACTAGTCACACTGGCAGTGGCACTCCTGCAGCAAAAGTGTGCACTGTTTAATTTTAATATAATATTATGTACTCCTGGCTCCTGCTATAACCTATAACTGGCACTGCAGTAGTGCTCCCCAGTCTCCCCCACAATTATAAGCTGTGTGAGCTGAGCAGTCAGACAGATATATAATATATATAGATGATGCAGCACACTGGCCTGAGCCTGAGCAGTGCACACAGATATGGTATGTGACTGACTGAGTCACTGTGTGTATCGCTTTTTTCAGGCAGAGAACGGATATATTAAATAAACTGCACTGTGTGTCTGGTGGTCACTCACTATATAATATATTATGTACTCCTGGCTCCTGCTCTAACCTATAACTGGCACTGCAGTAGTGCTCCCCAGTCTCCCCCACAATTATAAGCTGTGTGAGCTGAGCAGTCAGACAGATATATATAATATTATATATAGATAATAGATGATGCAGCACACTGGCCTGAGCCTGAGCAGTGCACACAGATATGGTATGTGACTGAGTCACTGTGTGCTGTGTATCGCTTTTTTCAGGCAGAGAACGGATTATAAATAAAAGTGGTGGTCACTGGTCACTATCAGCAAAACTCTGCACTGTACACTACTGAGTACTCCTAATGCTCCCCAAAATTAGTAAATCAAGTGTCTCTCTAATCTATTCTAATTCTAAACGGAGAGGACGCCAGCCACGTCCTCTCCCTATCAATCTCAATGCACGTGTGAAAAATGGCGGCGACGCGCGGCTCCTTATATAGAATCCGAGTCTCGCGATAGAATCCGAGCCTCGCGAGAATCCGACAGCGTCATGATGACGTTCGGGCGCGCTCGGGTTAACCGAGCAAGGCGGGAAGATCCGAGTCGCTCGGACCCGTGAAAAAAAACATGAAGTTCTGGCGGGTTCGGATTCAGAGAAACCGAACCCGCTCATCTCTAATAAAAACACCCTATTGCAGGCGTCTAGCTTTCACCCCGCTACAACCAAATATAGTTTACCATATTCCCAGTTCCTAAGGGCACACAGAATCTCAGATAATATTGTTAATACTGAATTGGAGATAGATGGTATGGCCCGTAATTTTCAGTCAAGGGGATATAATTGGGAGAAAACTAAAGCGAAGGTTTTAAAGCTAGATAGAAGGGATCTACTTAGAGAATCAAGTGCTAAGATAGATAAGACGCAGTATAAAATCCCCTTTGTTCAGAGATTTACAACTATTAGTGGTGAAATATCTAAACATACGAGGGAAGCCTGGTCAATCATTGCATCGGATAAGGAAACAAGTACCTTCAAGGATATGTCCCTATTGCCTAGTTATACTAGGAATAGGAACCTGAAGGATTACTTGGTACATAATGACATTTCTTCTTTTCGACCTATCCAGAAAACTACATTTTTGACTAAAAAACCAGGGTGTTACAGATGTGTGGGCTGCACAACTTGCAGCTACATGGAGGTGGGCCCTGGTTTTTCACATCCCCATACGGGGAAGTTCATAAAAATAGACAAAATTCTGACGTGTACTTGTACCCATGTGATTTATTATATAAGATGCCCATGTGGGCTTTTTTATGTGGGTAAAACCACACGACAATTTCGAGAGAGAATGGCCATGCATAGGTCCGCGATCCGTGCAGCTATTGAGGGACAGAGCCAGGCACAACCAGTGGCCAGGCATTTTGCCAAGTTTAGACATGGGTTGGCAACCCTCAAATATAAAATCATTGACCAACAACCTAAAAATATTCGCGGTGGCGATAGAGGTAGGTTGTTATTACAGCGAGAAGCCAGGTGGATACACCGTTTAAATACAGTTACCCCAGGTGGGCTTAATGAGCATTTTAGCTTAAACTGTTTTATAGATTAAAAGTGGATAATATATAGGTCAAAATGATTTTATACTTGAAACTTATTATGATTGATTGTTAGTCATGCGTAACTTGGTAGCTGATTCCAGCGTTTTTACTGGAGACGTGGTATAATGTATATTGCACTCTTGTTGTTTATAGATGGTCCCTATGGCAACTGGGACGTCGACGGGGAGGAGCGTCTGGGAGAGTGGTGCAGGTTGATGACGTCATCCGTCCCCCGCCGGCGTGGACGAGCCTGGGATACAGTGCACGGGTGATGGTGAAGGGTATAAAGGTACGTGGATTATTGTGTATATGCTGTTCTGACGAAAGATATAAATCTGAAACGTTAACTAAGTTAAGAGCGTTGTCTCTGCTTTATTGATTTGCTGTACAAGTCCTGAGTGAGTGCCGCCGGAGTACAAATTTGATTATATATATATATATATAATTTTTTTTAAAAAGCTACAGATCCAAAACCAAAACACGTGAGGGCAGTTTTGACAATACCAAAACTTGAAGTTAATACAGATCCAATACACAGGACAGGGGTCAGCGCACATCTCTACTTTTCAGAAACCTGATTACAAACTTCATATACTGTACACCTAGATACACATTTACTATGTGTTACTATTATTATTATTATTATTATTATTATTATTATGTTTGGTGATTTAGTAATTCCTCTTTACAAAGTAAATAAACACCTGTGTATACCTTATATACATTTAGTAAAATGTAATTACCCAGTTAAATTAAAAATGAACATGTCAAATAAGTGTTAAAGCTACATTACCGCATAAGAAAATATTTTCTAAACTGCGTTAGTGTTCTAAGTATTTTGAAGCTTTCTTAATTATACTCTAAAAGCTGCATTACCACTTAGGAAAATATTTTCTTTGTAGCCCCTTCACCTGGCTGGAGCTCCAAAGGCTGATGCAAGAAGCTATTTTTCTAAGGGGTGTGTGTAGGGATGTCTGCAATTTCCTTAACACAGAACCATTAAATTGCATTTCTTAACCAAAATTGAATAGATACAAATGTAGGGTATACTACTACTACTAATAATAATAATAATAATAATAATAATTTTATTTATATAGCGCTCTTTCTCCAATAGGACTCAAGGCGCTTGAGTGTGAGTGGATGGACCAATCACAAGCAGCAATATCTTGACTACGGCTTGTGATTGGTCCTCCTCCTTACACTTATGGGTGAAGAGGCCACCTTAGGAAAATATAAGTTATGATGCAGCTTTCAGAATAACAGTATGAAATTATATACTGTAACATGCTAGTTTTATTTTCCTAATATAATGAATTGGAAGTTTTTTTACATTACTATACAGGTTGAGTATCCCATATCCAAATATTCCGAAATACGGAATATTCCGAAATATGGAATTTTTTGAGTGAGAGTGAGAAAGTGAAACCTTTGTTTTCTGATGGTTCAAGTACACAAACTTTGTTTAATACACAAAGTTATTAAAAATATTGCATTAAATGACCTTCAGGCTGTGTGTATAAGGTATATATGAAACATAAATTATTTGTGTGAACGTACACACACTTTGTTTAATGCATAAAGTTATTAAAATATTGGCTAAAATTACTTTCAGGCAGTGTGTGTATAATATGTATATGAAACATATATGCATATTGTGCTTAGACTTGGGTCTTATCGCCATGATATCTCATTATGGTATGCAATTATTCCAAAATACGGAAAAATCTGATATCCAAAATACTTCTGGTCAGTGGCGTAACTAGAAGTTTTTCTCCCCCAAGCCAAAAAATTCTTCGGCGCCACCCCCCCAATCCCCCATCCCCCATAATTGGCACCATGAAAGGGACAAACATGCGCGTGCCGAAGGCGCGCGCCGCCAAAAAGGGTGTGTGGCTTCGTTGGAATGGGCGTGGCTTTGCATAAAGGGGCGTGGTATTGCAGGAAAAGACTTCCTTATACCCCAGTTTTGCAACCTGCACGCCCAGACGTTAGCCACCACTGGAAAGAAAAATAATCCTGATTCATGCCCCTTACATTATTTGTCATTTTTCCTCCTTATAGTAATGCCCAGTATACATTATGCCACATACTGCAATGGCCCTTAGACATTATTCCACGCACAATAATGCACATGACACAATATGCACACACCATAATGCCCCCGACACATTATGCCACACATCGTAATGCCTGTGACACATTATGCCACACCGTAATGCCTGTGACACATTATGCCACACACCGTAATGCCTGTGACACATGACGACAGGAATCGCAAAGCCCGTTATACATTATGCTACACACTGCAATGCCCCTGATACATTATAGCACATACAATGTCTGTGACACATTATGCCACACACCGTAATGCCTGTGACACATTATGCCACACACCGTAATGCCTGTGACACATGACGACAGGAATCGCAATGCCCGTTATACATTATGCTACACACTGCAATGCCCCTGATAGATTATAGCACATACAATGCCTGTGACACATTATGACACACACTGCAATGACCCTGAGACATTATACAACATACCACAATGCCCGTGATATAGTATACAACACACAGTAATGCCCGACACATTATGACACATACCGCAATGTCCGTGATACATTATGCCACACACTGCAATGACCCTGAGACATTATACCACATATCACAATGCCCGTGATATAGTATACCATACACCATAATACCTGTGACACATACCGCAATGCCCGTTATACATTATGCCACACTGCAATGCCCCTGAGACATTATACCACATACCACAATGCACGTGATATAGTATGCCACACACCGTAATGCCTGTGACACATTATGACACACACCGCAATGTCCGTGATACATTATGCCACACACCGTAATGCCCATTACACATTAAGTCCTACAGTAAGGCTTCTAATTACTTTTAAATTACCTGCTCGTTGCCAGGGGTTTCATGCTCTTGGTTCCATGCACGGTGCCAGGGGTTTTCATGCTCAGGGTGTCATGCTCGTTGCCAAGTGTTTCATGCACTGGGTGTCATGCTCGTTGCCAGGAGTTTCATGCACTGGGCGTCATGCTCGTTGCTAGGGGGTAGTGCTTGTTGCTAGGGCTGTGCTCCCAGTGCCACATATGTCCCCAGTGCCACATATTCCCCCACGGTGCCAGGTACTCACATGCCCCCAGTGCCAAATGCCAAATATAGCCCCCCCTTCCCCCAGTGCCACATATGCCCCCAGTGCCAGATATTCCCCCACAGTGCCAGGTGCTCACGTGCCCCCAGTGCCAAATATAGCCCCCCCCATGTGCCAGGTACATATGCAGTGCCATATATCCCCCTCAGTACCCCCCCCAGTGCCATATATGCCCCCTCAGTGCCATATATGCCCCCACACTTCCCCCCCAGTGCCATATATACCCCCTCAGTGCCCCCCCAGTGCCATATATGCCCCCTCAGTGCCCCCTGTGCCATACATGCCCCCTCAGTGCCATATATGCCCCCTCAGTGCCCCTGTGCCATACATGCCCCCTCAGTGCCATATATGCCCCCTCAGTGCCCCCTGTGCCATACATGCCCCCTCAGTGCCATATATGCCCCCTGTGCCATACATGCCCCCTCAGTGCCATATATGCCCTCAGTGCCATATATGCCCCCTGTGCCATACATGCCCCCTCAGCGCCATATATGCCCCCTCAGTGTCCCCTGTGCCATACATGCCCCCCCTGTGCCATATATGCCCTCTGTGCCATACATGCCCCCTCAGTGCCATATATGCCCTCAGTGCCATACATGCCCCCTCAGTGCCATACATGTCCCCCCCCCCCTCGCTGCTGTGAAGGAGGGACAAAGAGGGCACAGCGCGCGCCTCTCTCATGTCCCTCCTGCATCTCCGTCTCTCTGGTCTAATAAAGGAAGTGCCGGTTCGTGAGCCAATCAGAGCTCACGAACGGCACTTCCATTATTAGACCAGATGGACGGAGACGCAGGATGGACACTGGAGAGGCGCGCGCGGCGCGCTGTGCCCTCCGTGTCCCGTTACAGCAGGGAGGGAGAGGAGACAGCAGATTGACATGCGGACGCTCGTCCGCATGTCAATCTGCTCTAAATCAGTGGCGGCGCCCCCGCAGCCCCTCGCCCCCAAGCCACCGCGAGGGCTGCGGGGGCAGTAGTTACGCCACTGCTTCTGGTCCCAAACATTTTGGATAAGGGATACTCAACCTGTATAAACCTCATAGTGTGGGTATAGAATGTGGGGAAGTAAATCCAGGCTGCAGAGAGTGCAGTATTCATATTTTTACATACAGTTTGTTGTCTACAATGCTACTTTAATATTATTTACTATTATTAATATTACTAATATTACTATTTACTTTTTTTTTTTAAATGCTCTCACACTCAGTGCTAATTTAATGGATAGTGATCACATATGTATTTATGGACAGTGCAAATCCTTTAAATGTTTTAGTCAAACATTTTTATTCAATAAAGTGGTTATTACCAGATTTTCTGGAAAATGATTGTTAATTATTTACATGTACAATCATTATAATGGTGACAATAACATTGGGAACATTTTATAAAGAACATGCATATTTCATCAGTTTTTATGAAGCTCCACGACCACTGTACTTTTCCACTACACCAAACACCTGGGTATCCAGGCTGACAATGTAAAGGTTGACAGTCATTAGGTAAAGCACTAATGGTCGACATTCAGTAGGTCGATATGGTTCCAAGGTCAACATAGACAATAGATAGACATGTTAAAGGTTGACAATGCTTATGGCCGACAGGAACAGAAGGTCAACGGGTGCAAATGGTCAAAACACATATGGTCGACAAAAATTTTTTTTGGGGGGGTTTAGCATTGTGAACAACTTATTTATAATTTACCATTCATGTGGACTATGATTGGCCAAAGTGCGAGGGGAAGCGGTACACTAAGTGGGGATCAATGTGCTTTGGTGGTGAAAATTACACAATTTTTTTTCAAATTGCTGTGTCAACCTTTTTTGTGTCCACCTTTTCTCATGCCGACTATTTCACATGTCGACCTTTTCAGCCTGTCGATCTTTCCTACTGTCGACCTTTTGTCAGGTCAACCATTTCATGTGTCAACCTTTTCACCTACTGCATGTCGACCAATAGTGATTGACTTAATGACCTTTGTTATATAGAGCTCATGATCCCTGCCCAAATGCCAGATAAGCATATAGTCAAAGATGTAGCTACCATAGGTGCAGGGAGTGCAGCTACTCTTGGGCCTAGAGCTGAGAGGGGCCCACCTTCCCTGTCAAAGTTACATCTGTTATATACATTTTTCACCATTGGGCTGTACATAGGGGCCTTTACAAATTTTTGTCTTGGGGCCTGCAATATATCTAGTAATAACCCTGGACCTGCTGATTGTAATGTCGCAGGGAACTGTAATGTGGCACAATATGAAGTAAAGGCACTATAGCGTGACATAATATGAACTGGGGACAATGTACAGTATGTCATAATGTGAATTAGGGATACTGTGTTTAATAATGTGTACAGGCAGCCCTACAATGTGACTTAACATGAACTAGGACACTACTATGGTTCATAAAGTAAACTAGGGCACTACTATGGGGCATAACTTTAACTAAGGCACTGCTATGGTTCAGAAAATGAACTAGGGCACTATTATGGAGCATAAAATTAACAACTACTGCAGCGAGGTGCCTTTCTAGAACCACTGGGACAGGGTCCCCTCAGGGCCGCTGAGGGCAGAGGGAAGCATGCACTAATTATCATGGCTTGCTGGAGGGCTTGGTAGGGGCCTAAGTCCACCGCCGCCCCCTCTTGCCTGTCAGCATCCTGTGTATCCCCAGCCCAGCACACGCTGCTGTGCGTTGAGCTGCTGTGTGTTGAGCTGCTTTTGGGCTAGGGAGGCATTTTCTGCTGAGCAGCAGCAGCAGAATATTTTTCCTGAGTGGCAGAGGGGTGGAGCTATCACACTGATCCGACCCCCCCCCCTCACGTCACAGATTTGCACCCGGCTAAGGGACTCATAGTCCCTTGTTCTGCATTGCTGCAAATCCTTTTTTTAAATTCATTTTTCCTAAGGAGCCAAAGATTTATTTGGCCCTGGGGCGCCTTTAAAATGATGATATGGGGCCCACAAAGTTCTGTCTATGCTCCTGCTTATAATGGTCTACATGTAAAACTCCAAAAAGCCTTAGCTCTTGGAAAAACAGGTTTTCCTTCTATTTATCAAAGGTTACCACTGCTCACTGCCCTCCACCCTCCGAACATATGATGTCATATGAGGGTGTGTGGCCCCCATTTGGAAACAGTAGAGAGCTGTGTGGATGCTCTGAGTGGCTCTGTACACTGCAGGGTGTGTTCCTGGAGTGTCCTCTGAATGCTTCAGTCATCACTGCAGCAATGCTACTGGCCACAAAGTGTGTTTCCAGGCACCCTGCTGCCAGATGCAGGGGCTGTAGGGCAGAGATGTAGCCACCCCCACAGGCCTGCGTCCTGGGTGACAACAATCATCACAACCCTCTCCATATGGTGGCTTTGGGGAAGCTAGCTACTCCCTTTTCAACAATCTTCTACTGAAAGCCCAAGACCAGGACTTGGACTGGCCAGTGAAGCAGTAAGCATCATCTTACCAGTCAGAATTGACAGGGAGCTGAGCACTGATCTGTTGACCCACTGATTTTTTTGTTTGTTCCTAAATTGGCCCATAAAATATTATCTATCGCATAGATAAATGTAAAATATTTTCTTTTAGGGGCTATATTATATAAGAATCAACATCAGAGTAAAAATAAATGAATGCCATGGTTTGATTTGTTCATGGGTTTGTCTAGCAGACCACCTTTAAAAAAATAGTTACAGGCTTTACCTTTAATAAAAATTACCAATTTGGATCTCGCAGTTAAATCACCAAAACATCTGCATTTTCAGCAACCCGAACGTTATCATTAGATTTGCCCCATTTTTTCCAGTTGTTCATGAACCAGAATACTGAACACATTTTCAATACTTAACAGCATAATGTATAAATCTACTTAAGTAATTTCCTCTACAAACTCATAATTTTCTGTTCCATGGTGAAGAGAGAGCTCATGTGGTTCCCCAGCAATGTTAAGGGCTTCACCAATATACAAAACTTACACCAAGCTGAATTTCTGTCCACAAATGTGCTCATCTCTGATGTGTTAGTTTATATTATTAGCAGCTATTTATAAAGTGCACACATATTCTGCATCATTTTACAAAGCCTACTTCAGTCCCTGCCACAGAGGTACTTACAATCTATGGGGTCTATTTACTAAGCCTTGGATGGAGATTAAATGGACGGAGATAAAGTACCAGCCAATCAGCTCCTATCTGTCATTTTTCAAACCCAACCTGAGACATGGCAGTAAGGAGTTGCTTGGCTGGTACTTTATCTCCGTCCACTTTATCGCCGTCCAACGCTTAGTAAACAGACCCCTATATTCCCTGTCACATGGACACACATACACATTAGAGATACATTTTGGTGGTCATTCCGAGTTGTTCGCTAGCTGTTTTTGTTTGCAGCGCAGCGATTAGGCAAAAAAAGGCACTTCTGTGCATGCGTATGCAGCGCAATACGCATGCGCGACGTACTTTCACAACAGCCAATGGTTTTTTACACAAGGTCTAGCGAAGCTTTTCAGTCGCACTGCTGGCCGCAGAGTGATCGACAGGAAGAGGGCGTTTCTGGGTGTCAACTGACCGTTTTCAGGGAGTGTTCGAAAAAACACAGGCGTGCCTGGAAAAACGCAGACGTGGCTGGGCAAACGCAGGGCGTGTTTGTGATGTCAAAACAGGAACTGAATGGTCTGAAGTGATCGCAAGCGCTGAGTAGGTTGGAAGCTACTCTAAAACTGCTCAAAAAAATTTTGTAGCCGCTCTGTGATCCTTTCGTTCGCACTTCTGCTAAGCTAAGATACACTCCCAAAGGGCGGCTGCTTAGTGTTTGCACGGCTGCTAAAAACTGCTAGCGAGCGAACAACTCGGAATGAGGGCCTATGTCAGAAGCCAATTAACCTATCAGTATGTTTTTAGAGTGTAGGAGGGGGTTCACTACGATCTGCCGGCGGCCGGCCTCCCGGCGACCAGCATACTGGCGCCGGGAGGCCGGCCGCCGGCTTACCGACAGTGTGGCGAGTGCAAATGAGCCCCTTGCGGGCTCGCTGCACTCGCCACGCTATGGGCACGGTGGCGTGCTACGCGCGCCACACTATTTTATTCTCCCTCCAGGGGGGTCGTGGACGAGGGAGAATAAGTGTCGGTATGCCGGCTGTCGGGCTCCCGACGCCGGTATGCTGGTCGCCGGGAGCCCGACCGCCGGCATACTGAAGACCACCCATGGGAGGAAACCTGGAAGAAACCCATCTAAACATTGGGGAGAACATATAAACCTTCATACAGTACCTTGGTCAGGACTTGAACTGATGACCTCAGGTCTGTGAGGCAATAAAGCTCCTAGTATGTTAACCATGTTCAGTTGTATTAAAGTAGTTGCCCCCTTTTAGCCATTGTCACCTCCTTGTGTCCTACACCCTGAATGCAGCAAATAGGTATTCCTCCCCAGAGATGCATTATTGCGTAAAGTCATGCGCTGACACACACAAACTCCCATGTGAAGGCAGTTTCTGCAGGTTACACAGCGGGAAGACTCAATATGCACAGTCCAATTCAGTACATTAGAAAAGGTCATTTGTGATTATTTGTGCTTACCAACTCTATGAATTGCAGCAGCTCCTTTCAAATAGGCAGCATGGTCTGGCTTTAGATAGTGGTGAAGCTCCCAAAGTCTGGATCCCCTTTTGCTACATGAGGGCAACTTAAAAATACATTTATGTACAGTATGTTTTACTGTCCAGATACATTTAAATATTGATAGTCTTGCTAGTTGATACAACCAATATTTACAATTTGATTTTGTGCAAATATCTGTAAAACACAAATTGCAACATATGTAACACATTTCTATCTATGAATACTGATGCATGTGATAGATTGCCTGATACGATGGCAGTGTGTTGCTTCTTAATGTGATCACATTGAGTCAGAGGCAGAACTCTGGGAGGCAATGGAGTCATCTGCCGCCGGGCTCCTGCTCTGAAGGGGGGCACCTCTCCTCCCATTCTGTGACACCACTGAATTAAGTTAATTGATAGCTGTCGCTGTCTTTTCAGTGGCCGACTTCCTCACTGGTCCCTGCACCTTACAAATCACACCCTCTTTATTATACTGAATATACACATTTTACAAGTGTCACACCCGTGATTAGAAACCACAACCTATTACACTGGAAGCAGACACCTTATACCATGTTCACACTGACAAATGGCGGGTTGCACCCGGGACTCGTGCACGAGACCTTCCCAGGTGCAACCTGCTTGAGACCCCGTTCAGACTGGCGGCCCGACACGGCATATTGCCGTGTCGATTACGTCACCGGGTCACATACGGGGGCGGCGTTTGGAGATCAGATGATCTACAAGCGCCGCCCGTTCCTATAGTGTGAATGGGTCCCAGATTGCATCGATCCGGGAACACCGTTCACACTTGCGCCTGACCCGGTATTGACCCGGGAATAACCCTTCTTTATACCCGGGTTGAAATACCGGGTCAGACGACCCGGGAACTTGCTAGGACCCCCGTTCACACTGCAAATAAATCCGGATTACTGCGCGTTCACGTGCAATAAGCCGGATTTTTAAAGGCAGTGTGAGCGTGGTATTACTGATGAAGCTGTTTGCTCCTGTATAGGAAATATGAGAATTTTAACTATATGAAGATACTTCTCTGACAATTACATGTAACTTCATATAGTTAGAATTCTCATGCTTCCACTACAGGAGCAAATAACTCAATCAGTAAAGTGTCTGCTGTTAGTGTAACAGGTCATGGGTTCTAATCCTGGGTATGACTGCTAAGAAATGTGTGATTTAAAATAAAAGACAATCAAATGTATAAATACAGTATATAATTTTTTTTCAGAACACTCCACACACACACACACACACACACACACACACACACACACACACACACACACACACACACACTTACATACATTTATCTTAATATAGGAAATAGGGGGGCACCAATATTTATCTTGCCTCCGGGCAACGGTGATGAATTTACGCCACTGCATTGAGTCATTAATGTAATTTATTGTATCAGTTCACATGAATGGAAATCACATTATGTCACATTAATAAGTAGCCTACAAAGTTGCATAATGAGAATATTAAAAATAATCTAAGACAAAACACACAAAAACTTTAAAAAAAATCATGTATGACAATTACATATTTGCACTATTTTCATATGCGACAAGTGGAAAGAAACTGAATCATGCTTTTGAAAATCAACTGTATAGTTCAACTTTGACATTGTATATTATTAATGGTTCCAGTCCAGAACATGAATACTAATTTGCCCAGATTTATCAAGCCTTGGAGAGTGATAAATTTCACAGTAATAAAGTACCAACCAATCAGCTCCTAACTGTCATTTTCCAAACACAGCCTGTAGCATGGCAGTTAGGAGCTGGTTGGTTGGTACTTTATCACAGTGCAATTTATCACTCTCCAAGGCTTGATAATCTGGGCCATTGTTATTAATTGGTCCAAAATATTACATTTTGCACGCTTGACCAGAAATTAGGGACAAGTATATGAATAACTCCTTGATCATTAATGATATTGTCATGTGCTTACAAACAGCAACAGGTACATACATTTAAAATACATACATACGACAATGAAGAGCATAAATTATCTGGTGTATAACCTAATTAATATAATAACCTAAATAATATAACAAAAAGTCAAGGGTGTCACCTTCATGCTGTTAAATTTGTTACACAAAATATGATTAAAAGTGCCATCATAGCACAAAACTTAGAAGTGAATATACAGTAGCTAAAAATGTTTTTAAAGGAAACATGAAAAAAATACAATGTTATGATAGAGCACACGAATAACTGCATTCCATCATACTACCCATGCACTTATAATAATAGGGGGTTTCATACAGAGAAATACTGTATAATACATTTTTCAAGCCGTAGGATTGTGGAAGAATGCATATCTATAAGCAATAACAGTCTTTCACACCCAACTTTTTTTTACAGCTAGAATAATGCTCAATTTACAATATTTTTCCTAAACAAAGAGCATTGATTAAAAAGAAAAGTATGTATGTACCAGTTGCCTGCCAAATATCTTCAAGACACTAAAGAAAATAATGTAAACGTATAGTCTTTTGCAAGTATGTTTCATATAAACCTGTGTTATATTTAAATGTAAAAAGTCCTAAGTTCTTTATCCATTTGGCCAGAATGAATTCAAACTGCCGCATAAAAGAGCAGAGGTTATAGTTTATTACTTGTATAACCAGGGTGGCATTAGGTTACCTTGAGTGTAATTGTTAGCCTTAATAAAATGTTACAACTTGTATAAACAAACTGCAGTCGAGTCTATGGTGGTATATAAACTACACTGTACAAGGAAAGCATTTAAAATGACAAGTAGCATTGAGTAATGCCCCCAACGGTCTTAAACATATCTCGCTTTACAATGAATTGGAACATTAGCGACACTTTGATGTGATATACGCCACACTTATACTAATATTTACCACTGAGCTTTAAATAGACCGCAAATTGTATGTAACATGACCATATGCAGACTTTTTCTAGCTATAGAATGGTGCTTAAGGAAGTAAGGAAAGTTATTAATTTAGGATAAAGAAGAAGTTGTATTTATTTATTTCAATGTAGAATTATATAATGACACTAGATGATCCCTGTCTCCAAAACTGTTGTGGAACTACAAATCCAAGTATGCTGCAGCTCAGACTACTGCCACAGGTGGAACTATTAACTGGTGCCTATGAGTGGTATTTCTTGCCACTTTGTGGCATGAATTAGCCCTATCCGGTAATTATGAAACAGGATTCTTCCCAGACCTGTGTCTTCCTAGAGAGATTCAGCAATACGTGAAGAGGATTTACTGTCATATTCTAAACTTTCTTCTAGACAAAACCTATAAATCCATATTCCTTCCCTTTTACTCTGTTACACAAGAAACCCCGTAACAGCCACTAATCCAATGGAACTACTTAATGATGTATATGTATCATAGGCTTCCCAGTTCGAACGCGAGTGGAACAGCTACATGATATCAGATATAACGTTTTATGAACCTGTTTAGTACATGAAGCAATTATCTGCATTGCTACATTGGACTGATGAGCTAATGCACCCATCTGCAGGTTTAAGAAGAATGTGTCTGCCTATTGCCATAAGACATTGGTGTACCCCCGCTGAGACCAGCTTCATCAGGGAACAATAGCTCCCACTGTATATAAGTTTAACCTACAGAGATCGTACTAATATATGATGCTATAAAGCACATACTGCTAGAAATTATGACTTTGTTTAGTTGTGTTTTCATTTCCACAGTTACTGATCTAACTCTATTGTATTTACAGTACACTGATTTATTATCCAACGTACTGTACATCGTAAATCTAAGGCACATTCTGCTATTGAATAGTCGGGAGAAGACAGCTCATGCTGGACTCTTGTTATCTAGCTCTAATTGGATCCATATAAAGTACAGTACAGCAATAATCACAATGTTCAGTTAACCCTGTTGTAACCAATAGAACAATGTTAGGTTTCTCGTTCTCTAAATTCAACAAAGAATATTTCCCAGCAGTACTAAACACATTGACAAAGAGTATATATAAGGTGTATAGGAAGTTTGGAGTGTTGCCCTGTGGTCTCACTTCAATAGGTAACAATGTGGAAGCCCTGTCTCACGGATTCCCGAAGTTACAGACATGTCTCAGTTAAATTTGCCATGCAATACATAATCCCTCTCCATAGACAACGCTCAGTAATGGGTAGACACAATTCCTAAACACAATTACCAGGTATAGGACTTAAACAGAGCAGAGATCACTTGTCATCTGTCCACCACCTGCTAATAAGTGTGTTCTGATATCATTACAGGGACAGTGACAGACATGACACACCATCCTGTCCGACTTCAATAAATCAGTAAAGGCACTTCTTGTATCAAAGTACAGCAGGCTGTTACTGGCTTATACCGTGTAAATGGACATAAAAGAACATCCTCCCACAAAGCACTGTCACAGTGTAGTGGTGTGTCTGCATTAGTAACCCCTCTCCTACAGTATCTACCAGGGCAGACACTGAGCTCACTGGCACAGGTGGGACTCATCATCACCTGCCCAGCATTTGGGTGAGTTTGACCGACAGAG
The DNA here is from genome assembly GCF_028390025.1 of Pseudophryne corroboree. Classification (NCBI taxonomy): domain Eukaryota; kingdom Metazoa; phylum Chordata; class Amphibia; order Anura; family Myobatrachidae; genus Pseudophryne; species Pseudophryne corroboree. Next base: position 236,089,901 of record NC_086448.1, read on the forward strand.
TACACCTCCATCCAACCCCTAACTGTATATACTGCCCTGGCAAGTGGATATCTATCTATCTATCTATCTATCTATCTATCTATCTATCTATCATCTATCTATCTATCTATCTATCTATCTATCTATCTATCTATCTATCTATCTATCTATCTATCTATCTATCTATCTATCTATCTATCTATCTCAATCAGGATCTCTGCTTGCAGTACCTGGCTGCTCACACACACAGTTACTACTGTACCTTGGGCAGCACCACTGTCCTCCTGCTCAACTTCACTCTCTGGCTGCTGTCTCCATCCAGCAAAGGTGACCTGCACCCCCTACAGCCGGAGTTACAGGGCCGGCTCTGGATGATGCGTTGTGCCCTGGGGCTGCGCTGCACTTTCTCTGTAATTAGGTGCAGTAGGTTCGTAATGGGGGGAAGGATCTGCCTACAGGGAAGACCCAATGCAAACGGAGGAAAGAACAAGGAGAGGCTGGTGTTCTCTCCCCTAAGCCCCGGGAGAGTGCTGCGTTGTGTCCCCTGTGCAGGACTGTTGTCTGTGTGTAGCTGTACACATAGATATGCTGCTGGCTGTATGTCTGTCTGTGTGTAGATGTATACATAGATAAGCTAGCTGGGTGTCTGTGAGAGGGGAGAGGTGTGAGCCTGATCGCACCTCTCCCTCAGTGCACCGCCCTGTGCACCTCCCAGTCTCCAGCTCCCTGTGATCGTGGTGACACACGTTCACAGAGAGATCACACTATCAGACATGATGTATGCAACATTACTTTCAAAGGGACACCTGCAGCAGCCCTCCCTCCCTCCCTCCCTCTCCCACTGCTGACCCACTTGGCACTTTCTCCTAGAGCAGGTGGTATTTTCAGGTGACCCCCTGTGCTAGGCGATCGCCCTTCAGTGGCTCAGAAACTCATCTATGAATGACATCAGCCTTAGCACTGTCTGTAGTCCCATCCCCTCACACGTTACACCGTTTATTGCACCCTCCTCGGTTCATGAGAGTGGCACAGTAGTGGATCAGATATATCTGGGTCTCACTTGCACAGACAGGAGGCGCAAAGGTTACGCCCAGATCTACGTTTACGTTTGGCTCGGTGACTTCTCATGTATTGTTCTGACGGAGATAAACAAGGGGCGTCGCTACTGTATCCCTCCCTCCCTACATCTGTTCCTCGAATCCAATAATGCCAACTTCACCGAGGAGGACACTACAGTAGGCAAAGGTGTGAGATTCTCCAGGACGCCCCCAGGGGGAGACAGGTTCATACAGTAAAAGGAGGATGCTGAACTGTATGTAACCTGCGGTTGATGTGTTGGTATGACATACTGTACCTTTCCTAATCTAGGGCTGTGAGATGGGGTGAGAATGCTACCATATAACCACTTCCCTCAGCTTGACCTAGCTCACAGTTAGAACTACAAAGGGTTACCGTTACTTCGCATTCCTGCTGTCAGATTCATCTACTGATCTATTCATTCCCTTTCTTTAACCCAATTTAGGTAAGCAGTAGCTCTCCAGCTATTAATGACTGTTGTGGAACTATAACTCCCATCGTGGCCTGCCTTCTCAAAGTTCCATATTTGCTGCGGAATCACAGCTTGCTTATTCATGGTTTAATCTTGTAGGTTCTACAGTAATATACAACCTTTGTTAGAAAAACTGACAATATTAAGGGGGCTATTCATCTATATATTAATAGCAGAAGAGTGACATATATCTATGATGCCGTTGTCTGAGCAGGGCACATTATAAACTAAATTAAAGGTCTTGGGGGACCATTTATCATGAATTGCATATTGAATGTGATCTAGGCAGGATCTTACCGCCCAGGATTGCATTGCAGCATGCAATCCTATCCCCAGAATGTATTATTGTGTACAGGCAGGGACATGGGCTTCGAAAGGAGCCTATCCCTGCAATGTGCTGTGGCGGCAGCCGGGATGCTGCTCATGCACGGTCCGCACACACACAGCGGACACTTCAGGGGAGGGTCCCGGGGGAACCCTCTGCCTGGCCAGCAATGCGATCTGTAGCCCATCAGCCACAATGCTGCAGGTAGCTGCAGGGACCAATACCAATAATGCATTGAATTCCGGATATAGGTAAATTGGGCAGCATCTCATCCCCCATAGAAACCTATGAGGGGGGGAGGGGAGGCTGCTGGCGACAATGGAGGGATCGCAGCAGGTATTAGAGATACCTGCTGCGGTCCCTCCTCCTTACATTCGGGTCACATAATATTTGCGGCTAACCCCTGGAAATTGGTGTTTTCAGGGACATAACCGCAAATATAGAATGATAAATGGGCCCATTGGTCCATAGTAAAAATATTGGCATTGTAATTGGTTGCTTAGTTTTGGAGTTATGCTGTAAAACATCTGCCTGCCATTTACACTCCATCACCATTGTGCTCTGGATTCAAGCATTGGGTATGTGTGACAGGCGGTCACAGGTTATTTTCTGACTCTATGGGTGTTGTGGACACCCACGAGTGGGACTAGTCCCTGTTGGTCGCCATGCCGACCATGGGGATTTTCAGATGCCGGGATCCCAACGTCAGTATTGTGAACCAACGGTCACATAAACGTAACCCTCTGGAAAATGTGACAGTTGGTGAACTCTCCCTGTGCACTTGCTGGGTGACCTGGAACATGTGACCTGTTGGGTGATCTGGAAACTATGACAGCAGGGATTTTTTTTTATTTGGAGTGTTGCCCTATATTTTTTCTTTTCTACTTTTCATTTTTCTTGATTCATGCTCATATTAATATCATGTACCTTTGTGTACATTTCTAGTTTTATTACTTATACTTTTCTGTGACTAGATTTATTGGGCCTAATTCAGCATGGATTGCTATTCAGAGAATTTGCAAATTGAGCAATTATCAAACGATGGTGCATGCGCAAGGAGTAGTAGCGACAGAAAATACGTACAGATCATAATCGTAATGCAGCCGATGTTTGACTGACATGAAGCCGGCATTTCTGGGCGGAAACCTACCGTTTTCTGGGTGTGTCAGAAAAAACGCAGGTGTGCCCAGGCATTTTTGGGGAGGGTATCTGATGTCAGCGCAGACCACTTCCAGGCCGTCTTAGTCGCAGATTAGTTGTGGTCTCAGACCTACTTACATTTGCTCAGACAGCAAAAAATCTATTATGTTCCGGAAATTGCGTATGCAATGGATAGCGATCTGCGATGCATTCACAAACTGGCATTTTTTCTTCCTGTTGGGGCAGCACCTTTTTACTCGCAGACACCTGCAATTTCTCAGAATAACGATCCATGCCAAATTAGGCCCATCGTGTGATCAGATATAGAGCTGGCCAGAAACACTAGGCTAGTCTAATTCTATTGAATAGTTACATTCAGTCTAACTTTCCTATATGCAAATGAAAAGAAAGTGTTACACTTTACTGGTAACACTGTGTTCCTTCTATTGACAATACCATTTATCTATCTGTTACCTTTCAAATGTTATTTCTTTTGACCACCTGTAGGTCTTATCCTAAGACTTATTGTTTGGAATTTTAAATCTCTTTCTAAAAAAGTAAATATAGATACATTTTATACTACTCAATATCTCTGCAATTCGGATATACTTAACCTATTAGGTTTATTATTATGTAATATACTGTATTGCTCAGCGCTACCAATCCTTTCCGTTCTTTGGCGTTCTGTATAGAGAACTTTTATAGGACTGAGGCAGCAGAGCATTTTTGGCTTTTAGGATAGCACTTTCAGAACTACCCCATACTTTTATATGATGGAGAGAATTGTTTACATAACTTGATTAGACTTTAAGGACTGTTACATGTCCATTCATGTTGAAAAATGTTTCCTTTTAATATAATGACATTAAGGAGAATATTTGATCAAACTTTTAATTCACAATTAAACACTTTTACTGTATCTTCTACTGTTTGATTTTTTTTAGGCAATTTGATTCTTAAATTCTTTTTTTTTGTCCACAGGCTTTATAACTGTTTAAAAAACATACCCCCCCCAAAAAAAAAAAACCCAATAACAACCTTGTTTTTATTTGCATCTTATGTTACTTAACACCAACCTACATTTTTGAGGATATCTTTATACAGGTTTCTTTTATGCTCTTTTAACTTATAAAAGAAAACAATGTTTTACTTGACTGCACAAAAATACTTTTTTTTCCCCAAACAATTTTTTTTTTTTTAGAATATCCTTTAACATTGGCAACTAAACGCAGAGTCAGATTGTGGCTATTATATTGACTTATTGCCTTTTTACAGCTCCAACTTTTGTTAACTGAGGTCTGTTATAATGATTGCTAACAAATTACAGTAGATAATACAATGATGATCTGAAAAAGCAGAGAGTGATGAAAAATATATACTAATGCAAATGATTTGCTTCCATTGTCTGCTTCCATATTGTGTTTTTGCATATGATGCTGCTAACAGGGCAGTTTACTAAAACATTCATGTGTGATGCAGTTTCACAAATATATGGCAGCAGATAGCAGACAATTTTCTAATTGTAATTTTTACTACTATTATTATTATTATTATTATTATTAATGTGAAAATTGATCTCACAGTCAAGTGTAAACTAGTTAAATTAAAAATAACTTTTAGGGAAGTACTTTCACTTTAATGGTTTTAGAGAGTTCCAGACTATCCAGGATGTGTTAATGTTCCTGGAAAGTGTCACTTTAAATATGTGACTGTTTTTCTTCTTCCTGTAGATCAGTGGTTCCCAAACTTTCCTGAATCACGTCACCCTAGAGTATCATCAGTATTTTAAAGGCAACCCCATGGCCAAAAATGTTAAGAAATCCAGAATAAAAAATATTAAATGAAGTAAATTGTTCTTAGCTGTCTTGCTTAATTTCATGCGGTGGTGGGCAGAGTTGCATTTCTATGTATATACATGGGTTCAGTATGAATTGCAGATGGATGGGATGCCAGCTGTCAGTATCCCGACAGCGGCAACCTGTCCATCAGAATCCCAACAGACCCCCATTAATCCCCCTAACCCTCCATTTTGGGTGTCTAACCCTAACCCTCCGTGTGGTGCCAAACCCTAACCCTCCCCATTTGGTGCCTAACCCTAACCCCTTCTTCTCCGCTGCCTAAACCTAACCCTCCCCGCTTGATGCCTAACCCTAACCTCCCCTTCTAAGTACCTAAACCTAACCCTCCCTCTCCAGTCCCTAAACTTAACCTTCCTTTCCCGGCTTCCTTATCCTAAACCCCCTTCTCCTGCCTAAACCTAACCGCCTTCCCCCACGGCAGGATGCCAGTGCGTCCCACTGTGAGTACGATCGGGATGCTGGTTGTTGGTAATGTGACGCCAGCATCCCAAGCGGCGTCAGTATGTAGGCACCAGCATTGCGTCCTCCTTCCGGATCCCGGCATCAATATATTGACTGCCGGTATCCCATCCGTCGGGAAGCTAACTACTTCCCATACACATAGTTTATGGTTGGCAGCCACCAACAATGGCGTTGCCTATTACATTGATCTTAATCTGATTTGCACCGGGAGCTCCAACTCTTCGCACTCCTGTATCACAGCACCCCAGAGTTCCACACCCCCCTAGTTTGGGTACCACTGTACTACTGCTGCAGATAGGAAAGAAACTAGTAATGACAAGTGATAATTAGACAACAATGATAGGTAATTCCATATTTTACATTTTTATGTGTTAAAACATCTGCTGAAGCACTATACAGATAAATCACTTCTCTTGGTCTTGTGATCTCAGAATAAGGAAGAGCATTATGTCTTTCTCCGCTTCCTGCAATAAAGGTTATTTAGTGATAAGGTCTTTGCTCTCACTCCTTAGAATTCTCTGTAAACCCGACTGAACCTGATTCAGCAGTCACGTATGAATCAAAAGCAAAGATTTCATGTAAACACCCACGTTGTCTTTTTGCTTTTCATATAGAGGATAATTGTCATAATGAAACTCGCACTTATAGAGTTGTTCTTTGTATATCACAAATTTATATATGTAATTTCTTACATAGGTAAGATTTAGGAAAGATGTGATCATATGTATCAGTTATTGGTGTAACAATTTAGCTGCTATACAAATGGAAACTCCATATAAACATAACATTTTCAAAATAACTTCCCTCCCCCTAATATTGGTGGTCACCAGGGGCCGCTCCAGAGGTGGGGCGGCAGTGTAGTCCAAAATTCAAATAGGGGAGCCACACCAACTGCCAGTGAGTCAGTTTGGGATTACTGTTGGTGGCAGTTGGTGTGTCTCCCCTATTTTACTTTGGACTGTGCTGCAACCCCACCACATGAGCCACCAGTGGGGGTCACCCATACCTGGCTTTTTGCTTAGAGAGTGCTCACACTCTACCGCTTGTCTCTCTGTGCTGAGCAGCTTTATTTGGTGTAATAAGTTGAAAATCACAGCTCTTGCTCAAGATTCCACTTATTGTATGTACTGTAAGCTCTCATGGGAAAGGCCCGCTTTCCCCTTGTTGTCTCCTTAGCACTATTCATGACACCAGTACTACTTGTCTTTTGTCTACAAGTTAATTCAGCGACTCTGATACTGTCTGCTCACACCCACACAGTGAGTTGTGCTACAATAATGTAATGTCCTTGATCTACAGTCTGTAATTTTATTGCTGTGTTTTGTTTCTAGAAATGTCAGTTTATACTATATTGTACTTATGATAGCTAAGTTACACTGTGGCTATGTATGTAGTTGTACAGTGCACTAGAAATTGTAGTGTCTTTAAAATAATAGATAATCATTATAATTGTGCCAAAAGCATCATGTAATTCAAAGAAAGCGTCACCTCATAAAAAAGAAACTAGTTTGGCTTTGCACCCGAGCAGAGATGTCTTGAGATGGAATCAGTATTATATACCGGTGGACGGGACTGACAGTGGCATCCCGCTTGCCAGAATGCCGGCATCGGGGTGAGCGCAAAGAGTCCCCTTGCGGGTTCACTGCACTCACCATGCTGCAGGCTCGATGGATTGCTGCACTTGCCACAGGATCTATTCCCACTCTATGGGTGTCGTGGACACCCACGAGTGGGAATAGTCCTGTTGCGCAGAGATTCCATCTGGTGACATTGTCGGCTGTCGGGATTCCGGTGTCGGTATCCTGACCGCCACGATACTGACAGCTGGCAAATAATACGCATCCCCTTGAGTTAGCTGATGACTTATATATTTTCAAATGTGTGTAACTGAGATATCTGCATTTTATTATTATGCAGGATTAGTACAGTATCTCTGTTGATGGCACATTGCAGACTGGTGGAGGAATTTGTGTCTTGTTTTATCTAATCTAGATCAAACCCCTCCCTTATACACACACCTGTTACGGGACAATAAATTAATTATTGACAACTTGAATTCTGTGTTTCACTGTTCTGAGAGACATGTATGGGTCAGTAGCTGGAGGGAATGCTGATCCTTGTAGTGCCATATTGGAGGATCTCGGGGACCTCCAGGTGAGTTGGCTGTCAATTTAGAAACACATGAACATATGACCCAAATGAGAGCTATTATTATGTAGTATGCAAGTCTCTTTTGCTAGCCCACTGCAGTGTGCTGGGGGCATTTGTTTTCTCATTGTATGGATTGCTCCTATTATGGCCTCCCCGCAATTATGTCATTACTAGGTAGGCACGGTTTTAGCTAATATGGCTGTGGCTGACTCAGAGTGCCGATTGACACATGCACACAGTGACCACATGCAGTGAAGAGGCATAGGCTGACTTCCTGCTGACCATGCCTTATACAAGCGCACTGACTAGAGGTGCTTAAGCATATGGACATTCATTTCACCAGAGCCAAAGTGTGTTAGTATACATTCACTTCAGCAAAACAGTAAAAAAAAAAAAAAAAGTTTATATCAGTTGTTTCAAACCTCAACCCTCTAGTTATGTGTGACATTCATCCAGCACACATGATTGTCATTGACAAGGGCTGAGGAGATTTTGTTGGAGGAGGAATAAGATACAAAAAGACTTATCTTCTATTTTAAGTTTCCTATTGTATCTATTAGTTTTTGGTGACTATATGACTTTGACACTATTGTATCTGGGGATATCTGGATTTTAAATAAGCTATAATGCTACATAAAAATAAAAGTGTAGAACGTATATGGACCTCCCATGCACTGGTAAAAGACACTCTGCACTTAATGGAATACTGTAGGCAGCAGGGCTTCCCAGCAACCACCTGGCACTCAGGGATGTGCGGTGAGCTAAAGGGCTCAGGAGGCACTGGCTAGCACCAGAACCAGATTTAAATGCAATATATGAGCCAAAGGGTACATGTGGGCATTATACACAGGTGCAGCAGTATAAACTTCTGGAAATTTGATGAGTTTTGACCTGAGAAGTGTGGAAAAGGTCAGCAGGTGAGGCACTGCCTCACCTGCCATAGACGTTTTACTCTAGAGTTTTGGCTATAATAATGATTAGAATAATGCAAAGAAGATATTTCAAACATATTCTTTGCATTTTTCATAGACGTTGTACAATCAAAACTCTGGTACAAACATTTGTATGACCGGAAAGGTTCTGCTTCACCTGCCTCACCCCACCGCACATCACTGCAGTGGCACTGCATTTAGAAGTGCTAAGGCACTTTTGCATTTGAGTTCAATGCTCACATTGGTGGTCATTCCGAGTTGATCGCGACGTACTTTCACAAAAGCCAATGCAGTTTCACACAAGGTCTAGCAACGCTTTTCAGTTGCACTGCTGCACTGCTGGCCGCAGAGTGATTGACAGCAAGTGGGTGTTTCTGGGTGGTAACTGACCGTTTTCAGGGAAGTGTATGTAAAAACGCAGGCGTGTCGGATAAAAACGCAGGAGTGGCTGGGAAAACGTAGGCGTGGCTGGCCGAACGCAGGGCGTGTTTGTGACGTCAAAACAGGAACTAAACAGTCTGAAGTGATCGCTAGCTAAGAGTAAGTCTCGAGCTACTCAGAAACGGCACAATCTTTTTTTGTAGCAGCGCTGCGATCCTTTTGTTCGCACTTCTGCTAAGCTAAGATACACTCCCAGAGGGCGGCAGTTTAGCGTTTGCACGGCTGCTAAAAGCAGCTAGCGAGCGATCAACTCGGAATGAGGGCCATTGTTCTATGAGCCTCTACTTACTGGGTAAAACAGCATTTTACTTGCACTGCAATCACCCATTCAACATAGATAGAATATTTGTTATACAGAAATGCATCTTCCTTAGGCAATAAAGCAGTGGACACACCTGGAATCCAGCATATTCTATTTTAGGTGCATCCTGTGCTTTACTGAGTTGGCAAGATGCATTTATCTTACTGATCAATGGCTTCTTTGATGACAGATGTTGCAGCTTCCATCCTGTCACCAAGTTCATTGTTTTAGCCACTATGTAAATGTCTCTAGCCTTTATTCTCTTTATGTGGACATTACTACTACTTTTGTTTTGTATTGAATGAAGCCTTTATGGTCAATGTTCACAGTATGCTGGCACAATCATTATCTTTGTTTTGCGCTCCATTTTAGCCAAACTTTCGGTAGTGCTGTTGGTGATTATATGACCGGCAATACAGTATAGAATTAGTAATGGTTTCTCTACAAACATAATTTTGGTTATGAAACAGTTGAGTCCTTACCTGCATGTTGGGTGGGGGGGGGGGGGGGGGGGTGAGGAGTCTGTATATGTGCACATGTGCGGGATCATGTTTCCATGTATACGCACAAATTAGCAAGCTGGCCGGCTTCTAGTGACTGCATCTTCTGCATCTGCTAGAAGCTGGGTTGGGCTGGAGTGTTAGCAGGGACGTGTAAAGCACTCTCTCTGCTCTTCGTAGTCCTGACTGGCAGTTCCAGATGGAGAAAGCATTTACCCCCTGAGGCTGCCTGTCCAGCTGAGAGTATCAGAAGGAGCTTCTAATGGGAAGCCACTGCCAGTACAGTGAATGAGGTGGCAGATTTTACTCTGAGGGCTACAGCATATCTTTCAAGAGACAGCTATTTCCTACCTATTGTAAACTGTACAGGTCACATGAGTGTGCAGCTCTTTGAGTGTCTACTAATATCTTATTATGTAGTAAAGTATTCAATAGTTATTATATTATGGTGCATAGACATACAATGCATACATACAAATATACTTATTTATTTAGTGATCATGTGGAAGCAAGGATGATAACTTCACCATTGGCATACAAATATAATTACCATTAATATAAATTGCATATCAGATTGGTGCTGAGTTTGTATAATAATATAATTAACATTGAATTAAAATAAATAGCACATCTGATTGTTGTCTAAGTAACTGGTGCAGAGTTTGTATAAGAATATAATTACCATCTCATTAATAGAATTTTCACATCTGATTACAGTCTGATTTCCATCTGCCCACCCACTTATTGAATGACTATTACTTATAAAGGAGGCTTTACAGTACCTTTATCCTGATCTTAGTATTAAAGTGGCTGTGAAAACCATAATGTTTTATTTGAGTATTACAGTAATACCATAGATGTTTTCCTGCTTTTCTATTACTGTACATGCTCTGTTTTGAAATGCGTGGAAACAGAATAAACTGTGACCAATCAAAACGTTACAAACATTTACCCTAGTACATGCCAATCATGTGATTATGTTAGGGAGGGTAGTGCTGTATATTTTGGAAACATGCAAAATTTAGGAATGAAGGTAATAAGAAAGCTATAACCCAAGAGCTATAAACTGAGAGTAAAACAATAAAGATGAACAGTTGGGTTTCCATGAAAAACAAACACACTCGGACAGTGCTTAAAGTGGTCCTGGAGAGGTGGTGGAACTCTTTTTCCCCACCTCCCACCCTGCTCCTCGCATTAGGCGGAACCAGGGCTGGTGCTAGGATTTTCAGCACACCTCTGCAAACTTTAAATTTGTGCCCTACCACCCATACTTTATAAAGGGACAGTGCGCCCTGAAGGTGTGGTCTCACAAGAAAGGGCATGGCCACATAAATAGTACCCCTAATTCAAAGGTAAAGAAAGCTGCTGGGACCTGAGGAGGGGATGAACACCATCTGAGAGACACAGCGTGTGTACCAGGAGGAACGGGCAGCAGGCAGAGGACGACCATAGAGATGCCAGGACCTGAGGTAAGGGGGAGGCGGCAGCAGCTCATCAGTAACACTAGCACCGCCTGCACTGGGGGAGCTTCTCTGTTGGACTTACTGTGTAAGGCCATGGCGGAGGCGCAAATAGTTCCACCTACTATTACAGGTGATATAACTCTGTTCCCCCCATTCCAGCCACCTTTAACCCCTGAACTCAAACTTAGGGGATCGTATTGTTTGCAAGTCACAGTCCGTGTCTTTCTGTCAAGCTTGTATCCCAAAATGGGGTTCTCATGCATTTTTGATTGCATATAAATGTCCCACCCTCGTGATCGTGTGCCATTTCACACAGGAGACTGGAAGGAGAAGGTGTGTGACTGGGAGATTTTTGGTTGAATAAAAACAAAAACAAAAAACATTAGCACGCCATCAGGATGCCATTAGGTTAGGAGTTAGTTTAGGTTTAGAACAAAGAGTTATAGTAGCAGGTAGATGTAGACAGGAGTAGGTGCCTGGGAATGGTGATTACAAGCATCATTGTCAGTGTATGTGTTTGTCACACACACAACACATTCACATACTGCAAACAAACAGGCTACTGTACTGTATGTGGTACTACAAACAACAAAATAGACTTTTGCTTGTTTGTTAAACTGAACCAGCATTTTTCTCTCTCAAGGAAATCTGCAGTATTGCTTGCCACTTGTGTATGAACTATATGGAGACGGGGCCTGGAATACACACCCTAGCTTATTATAATGGGATGTTCTACCTTGCTGGGACTAAGTACTGCAATACTACAATATAGGAACAACGGGTGCAGGTGCACCATACACCATTAAAATGATTACAACCATAATATAATATTTGAGGTTCTTGGCATATATTGGCCAGTATATGAGCCTGCCCCCCTGCTTCACGGTGACCTCATCGGACAGGTCTCTAACACTATAGGGGTTCGCCTTTGGGACGCAGAGCACCCCCAGACTACCCCAGCCACACCACCCCAGGGCACCACACAGAAAAAGAATAGGAGTGAAAGATCAGTGTTAAGCAAATGAAAGAGGCTGCTGAATGTAAAAGAAAAAAGGAGGACAGCAGTAAGGTGTCAGAGTGTTAGAATGTGAAGTTTAGCTGAGCAGTGTTATAAGTGTAAAAGATATGTGAAAAATGCCACATAAATATAAAACAAACACAATGTGATATAAGTGTTAAAATTAAATGTAAGGTGGTGATGCCCCAAAGTGGCCCAGCCAGAGCAATATAGGGAGCTCCACGCCCCAAATGCGTATATGGTTAACATCCTGGCTGTTGGGATCCCGGCAGTCAGGATACCGATTCCAGAATCCTGACACTCTGCGAAATGCCGGCAGTTGGAATACTGACACAATCCCGGAATTCACCTTTGGATGGTGGTCCACGCCACCACCTGAGGGGGAATATAATAGTGTGGCGACCAAAGGTCACCACCGGGACCGATGCTGGCGAGTATACACGCTGCACTCGCTGCCAGGATTCCGCCTGTCGGGATCCCAGCGTCACTCTCCTAACCGCTGGGATCCCCACCACCCAGATCCCATGCCAATCCCCTTTGCTCATTACGATCAGATTATGTCACATTACAGTAGCCTCAGTTCATATTATGCCACATTACAGTACCCTCAGTTCATATTAAGCCACATTGCAGTGCCCCTCTACCATTATAACATCCACTACACACTCCTCTCATGGACAATGTGATGTCACACTGTACAGGCTGGGAATAGATCAGACCCAATTGCTTAGGAACCCAAACTAGGGAAATTGCTATGAAACTTTATAACTTGGGTCCAGGCCCCCCCTAAGCCTCAGGGCCCCATAACAATGGCACCCCTTGCACCCACAATAGTTACACCCATGGTTATAGACATCAATGCAGTGACAGACCATACAATACTGACATCACCTTAGCTGGACTCTGCAATCACCGTCGCCCCTGGGATCACCTGCCGGCTGCTGCGCTGCTCCTGTGGCTGGGATTGGAGCTGGGGAGGAGAGTTCAACCCCTCTTTCACACAAAAGAGGGCTTGGCTAAAACTCGGCAGGGCCTACCGGTGAGTTCACCGACTCCCCGCTGGCCCAGTCCGAGCCTGCTCCTGGTCCCCACTGACTGATCTAGTTTTACTCCCTTCATTGCCTGTATATCCATCACCCTATTGTGGCTGCCCGCCCGTCTGCACCTACCAGTATCGTGCCCACACACGGTTTTGTCAAAGTACGTGGAAAGTTTGGTGTGTAATTTTCTTGTTTGCAAATATGTGGATAAAGTGGCAAATGTAAATTGAGTACCTATCGTTACAGACTGAAACTGGATTGATTTGTTAATGAGGAATACCATGGGCAGGCATTTCTGCTTTTTGTTCCAAACAAATTGACTAACATTTACGAAACGTTCTTACTGAAATATTCTAAGTAGAATGGATAAAAAAATAATTTAGTAGAACTTGTTTTACATGTGCATCATTGTCTATCTACATGACACTGTAAAATTCTGTAGGTCTGGATTTATATACACTGCTCAAAAAAATAAAGGGAACACTAAAATAACACATCCTAGATCTGAATGAATGAAATATTCTTATTAAATACTTTGTTCTTTACATAGTTGAATATGCTGACAACAAAATCACACAAAAATTATCAAAGAAAATCAAATTTATTAACCCATGGAGGTCTGGATTTGGAGTCACACTCAAAATTAAAGTGGAAAAACACACTACAGGCTGATCCAACTTTGATGTAATGTCCTTAAAACAAGTCAAAATGAGGCTCAGTAGTGTGTGTGGCCTCCACGTGCCTGTATGCCCTCCCTACAATGCCTGGGCATGCTCCTGATGAGGTGGCGGATGGTCTCCTGAGGGATCTCCTCCCAGACTTAGACTAAAGCATCCGCCAACTACTGGACAGTCTGTGGTGCAACGTGGCGTTGGTGGATAGAGCGAGACATGATGTCCCAGATGTGCTCAATTGGATTCAGGTCTGGGGAATGGGCGGGACAGTCCATAGCATTAATGCCTTCATCTTGCAGGAACTGCTGACACACTCCAGCCACATGAGGTCTAGCATTGTCTTGCATTAGGATGAACTGAGGGCCAACCGCACCAGCATATGGTCTCACAAGGGGTCTGAGGATCTCATCTCGGTACCTAATGGCAGTCAGGCTACCTTTGGCGAGCACATGGAGGGGTGTGCGGCCCCCCAAAGAAATGCCACCCCACACCATTACTGACCCATTTCCAACCGGTCATGCTGGAGGATGTTGCAGGCAGCAGAACGTTCTCCTTGGCGTCTCCAGACTCACGTCTGTCACATGTGCTCAGTGAGAACCTGCTTTCATCTGTGAAGAGCACAGGGCGCCAGAGGCAAATTTGCCAATCTTGGTGTTCTCTGACAAATGCTTTGCCTAACAGTGATGGGATGGTGTGAAAAATCAGAGCACACGGGCATTCGCAAGGTGATTGACAGGAGGAAGCCATTTGTGGGTGGTAACTGAACGTTTATTGGGAGTGTCAAGGAAAACGCAGGCATTCCCAAGCGTTTTCAGGGAGGGTGTGTGATGTCAGCTCCGGCCCCGATTAGCCTGCTGTGAGCGCACTGGAGGAGTAAGTCCTGGGTTGCTCAGAGACTGCACAAAGTGGATTTTAGCAGCTCAGCGTACACGTGGGATCGCACATTTGCACAGCGAATTTACACTCCCCCTGGAGGCGGCAACTATCTGATCACAGGGCAGCAAAGTTAGCAGCCCAGTGATCAGGTCTTAATCACCCTCTAAGCTCTCTGATTCTGCATAACTTTTCCATCAGAGCCTGGGTCATGCCATGTACACAAATGGGGGGAGGAGGGGAGATATCATGCTGCTGTTACTTCTTCCTTTGCTTCCCTCTGCCTAGCTACACAGAGATGTGTGTCACTGTGTCATACATATAAACACTGACTGCACACGACTATCCCGCAGCAGTGTACAGTGGTAGCAGTTAGCAGCGCAGGCCTAGTACCATCTCACTGCTGTGTGGGGGGTGCTGTGACTGACAGATGAGAGGGCAGGCTGCGCTGCGCTTTTCATTGTCCTGAGGCACCAGTAATGCCCCTCATGCTCAGCGTGAGAGGTAGGTGCCGCGGGGCAGTGCTCCTAGGCCCCTCACTTCATCCTCCAGTCAGTTTTTCCCTGGGTCCTAGAGCGGACACATGGCAGCTGGTGGCGCCGCTGCACCCCATTCTCCCCTATGACCGTGTGCGGGGACGCCAGCGTGCTGTGGCTGAGCCTGCGGGTGTCCCTGCAGAAATGCGGCTGCTTCGTGTGAGAGCTGCGAGGAGGAAGACCGGATACATCAGCAGGGACTGGGAGCCAGCTGTGGGCAGGCAGCTGTGGGTTAAGTTGTCAGTGCAGCCTTGGAGATTGGCACCAAACGCGGCTGCTTGCCCGGCGTAATTGGTGAGCCGGCCCTGTGTGCAGGGGCAAATGCAGGATTTATGCAGGGTTTGTTAGTATTTTATGTGTGTATGTATGTTAATTTATATATATATATATATACAAACAAATATAAAACCACATCACTCGCCACCCCAGAAGCGGGGTGCAATGTCTGCACTCTCCACTCATAGGGTGGGGTGCATGTAGCCCATGGCCACCTACTTAAATATATACAAACAGAAAATTCAGCACTCACCATAGCAAGCTCACTTATCCTCACAACATCAATAAATAAATGATGGGGGTTTAGTTAGTGAATTGGCCAATGGGGGTCATTCCAAGTTGATTGCTCACTAGCAGTTTTTAGCAGCCGTGCAAATGCATTGTCGCCGCCCACTGGGGAGTGTATTTTCGCTTTGCAGAAGTGCGAACGCCTGTGCAGCAGAGCGCCTGCAAAAACATTTTGTGCAAAACAAGACCAGCCCTGAACTTACTCTTCGTGTGTGTTGATTCTAATGTTGGAGGGTTGGCTTTTGACGTCACACACCCACCCAGCATTCACCCAGCCATGCCTGCGTTTTCCCTGGCACGCCTGCGTTTTTCTAAGCATTCCCTGAAAACGGTCAGTTGACACCCAGAAACGCCCCTTTCCTGTCAATCTTCTTGCGGCCGCCAGTGCGAATGAAAATGTTGCTAGAACCTGTGCAAAACCACAAAAGCCTTTGTACCCGTACGTTGCGCATGTGCATTGCGGTGCATACGCATGCGCAGAAATGCAGATTTTCAGCCTGATCGCTGCGCTGCGAACAACGGCAGCTAGCAATCAACTTGGAATGACCCCCAATGCACGGAAGCCTGCAAACCGATCGCCAAGGTACCCCACCTTCATGCAGGTCCGACCCTATCACAGACCCTTAAAAATTAAAACTTGGCAACTGTATCACACATAATATAACTGCAAATATGCCTACTTGGTTTAATGTGCATCTGCCACATACCTTATGGCTTTTAAAGGTACACTAGTCACCTGACACTGGCTGATAAATTACTAAGGGACAGCTGACACAGGTTTAGGACAATTGAGTTTACATAGGGGTGCATGAAAAAGATTGTGGCCACAGTTAATAAGAGTTAACCATAGATTAACCCTGCAATATACAAACAAATATAAAACCACAGCACTCGCCGCTCCAGAAGCGGGATGCAATGTCTGCACTCACCACTCATAGGGTGGGGTGCATGTAGCCCATGGCCACCTACTTAAATATATACAAACAAAAAATTCAGCACTCACCATAGCAAGCTCACTTATCCTCACAACATCAATAAATAAATGATGGGTGTTTAGTTAGTGAATTGGCCAATGCACGGAAGCCTGCAAACTGATCACCAAGGTACCCCACCTTCATGCAAGTCCTACACTATCACAGACTCTTAAAAATTAAAACCTGGCAACTGTATCACGCATAATATAACTGCAAATATGCCTACTTGGTTTAATGTGCACCTGCCACATACCTTATGGCTATTAAAGGTACACTAGTCACCTGACACTGGCTGATAAATTACTAAGGAACAGCTGACACAGGTTTAGGACAATTGGGTTTACATAGGAGTGCATAAAAAAGCTTGTGGCCACAGTTAATAAGAGTTAACCATAGATTAACCATGCAATATACAAACAAATATAAAACCACAGCACTCGCCACCCCAATTCACTAACTAAACCCCATCATTTATTTATTGATGTTGTGAGGAAAAGTGAGCTTGCTATGGTGAGTGCTGAATTTTCTGTTTATATATATATATATATATATATATATTGTAACACTGTAGGGGTGCAAGGTGCCTTTTCCTGGGGAATATGGCCGCACGCAGCAGCTGAGGAACAACACAAGTCCAGTTTCTGGTACAACTGACCCCGGCCAGTTTTATTGAAACAGAAAATAAAACAAACCCCAAAATAAAAATACCTTGCCTGTCCGGCACTAACTAAACATAAGATATTCCTAACTGTCACTAAACAAAACACAGAGTTCTTCAGTACATACTGTATAGCTCACTTGCATCAGAAAGCGTGTCTCTCACACACAGATCCTGCAGCCTTCCCAGGCAGTCTGCCCATACTAATCAGGTTAGAAGCACTATAACACTCTTACACAGCTGAAACCCTGATTAGCCCTCTGTGAGGCCAAAGACCCGAACTGGGCCCAATGTCTAGAACTCGCCTTATCTCTCTCTCAGAGCCTTTACCCAGCTTTTACAGCAAACTGAAAAGGTTCAGACAAAACAAAAAGCATTTTTCCTAGAAGTTAACATTTTCTAAAACATGTAAGACAAGAACCTGGGACAAATATACCTGCCCTCAAACACTATCCCAGTGTTCTTGTCACATATCCCCCTCCCCTGTTTCGACCTAGGGGCCGGAACACTTGTAGCTCCCAAACAGAAGATGCGAGACAATGCATCTGCGTTGGCCAATTGTGTTCCCGGTCTATGTTCGACAGTAAACTTAAAGTCCTGCAACGCTAGAAACCATCTAGTTACACGAGCATTCTTGCCTCTATTTACATACATCCATTTTAAAGGGGCATGGTCTGTCACTAGTCTGAATTGTCTACCCAAGAGGTAATATCTCAAGGTATCTAGTGCCCACTTAATGACCAAAGCCTCCTTTTCCACAATGGCATACCTTTTTTCATGCTCATTGAGTTTCCTACTCAAATAAATGATAGGGTGTTCGTCCCCATCTCTGGTTTGGGACAGCACAGCACCTATCCCTACCTCTGAGGCATCTGTCTGTACCACAAATTCTTTTGAAAAATCTGGTGTTATCAACACCGGTTGTGAACACAAAGCCACTTTTAATGCTTGGAACGCCTTTTCTGCATCAGGGTTCCATTTCACCACATTTGACTGCTTCCCTTTGGTAAGGTCTGACAACGGCACCGCTGTGGTCGCAAAATTAGGAATAAACCGTCTATAGTACCCAGTAATTCCCAAAAAAGCCCTTACCTGTTTTTTATTCACTGGACGAGGCCAGTTTTGAATAGCATCAACTTTATTCAATTAAGGCCTAATCAGACCTCTGCCTATGGTGAAGCCCAAGTATTTGATCTCCTCCATTGCGAGGCAGCACTTTGGGTTAGCAGTTAACCCTGCCTCTCTGATTGAGTCCAGTACTGCTTGTACTTTAACCAAATGGGACCCCCAGTCTGTACTGTGAATTACCACATCATCCAAATAGGCAGCTGCATATTTTCTATGGGGCCTCAAAATTTTATCCATCGCCCGTTGAAAGGTTGCTGGAGCCCCATGCAACCCAAAGGGTAACATCTTATACTGGTACAGCCCCTCCGGAACCAAAAAGGCTGTTTTTTCTTTGGCGCTATCAGATAAAGGTATTTGCCAGTAACCTTTGGTCAGGTCCAATGTGGTGAGAAACCTGGCTGTTCCAAGCCTTTCTACAAGCTCATCCACACGGGGCATGGGGTATGCGTCAAACTTGGACACCTCATTTAACTTACGAAAGTCATTACAGAAGCGTATGCTACCGTCGGGCTTCGGGATGAGCACTATGGGACTGGACCACTCACTGTTAGACTCCTCTATGACTCCCAGTTCTAACATGGTTTTAACTTCCTTAGAAATAGCTTCTCGCTGAGCTTCAGGAATCCTATATGGCTTTAAATGAACCCTGACCCCTGGTTCTGTGACAATGTCATGTTTTATTATGGTCGTTCGGCCAGGCAGCTCTGAAAATACCTCCCTATTTTGGATGAGAAATTCTTTAACCTGATTGTTCTGATCAGCTGATAATGTCTCTGACACCTTCACTGCGGGAAGAAACCGGGGTGAAGACACCGAAGGGCAAGGCTCCGCTGACAGAGACAACCTATCTTTCCAGGGTTTGATTAAGTTAACATGGTAGATCTGTTCGGGTTTTCTCTTTCCCGGCTGGTATACTTTGTAATTAACCTCATTCACTTTTTCCCTAATCTCAAATGGACCCTGCCATTTAGCTAGGAATTTGCTTTCCACAGTGGGTACCAAAACAAGAACTCTATCTCCAGGAGCAAATTCCCGTATCTTGGCACTCCGGTTATAGACCCTCTGTTGAGCACTTTGGGCCTGTTCCATGTGCTCTCTGACAACAGGTACCACGGCTGCAATCCTATCCTGCATTTGTGTTACATGCTCAATAACGCTTCTATAAGGAGTGGGCTGTCCTTCCCACGTCTCTTTGGCAATATCCAACAGCCCTCTGGGGTGTCTACCATACAACAAATCAAATGGAGAAAACCCCGTAGAGGACTGAGGAACTTCTCTGATGGCCATTAACAAGTAGGGCAACAAACAATCCCAGTTTTTCCCATCTCTCTCAACAACCTTTTTTAACATACTTTTTAATGTTTTATTAAACCTTTCCACCAACCCGTCAGTTTGGGGATGGTAGATGGACGTCCTGAGGTGAGTGACCTTAAATAACTTGCACAACTCTTTCATGATCCTTGACATAAATGGAGTACCTTGGTCAGTCAAAATTTCTTTTGGTATTCCCACTCTACTAAATACCTGCACCAGCTCCCTAGCTATCGCCTTGGTTGTGATAGTGCGTAAAGGGACAGCCTCAGGATATCGAGTGGCATAGTCCATAATTACCAGGATATACTGATGGCCCCGAGCAGACTTTAACAAGGGCCCCACGAGATCCATGGCTATTCTGTCAAACGGGACCTCTATAATAGGCATGGGAACTAGTGGGCTCCTGAAATGGGGTCTAGGGGCATGATACTGGCATTCAGGACAGGAAGAACAATATTCAGACACTTCTTTATAAACCCTTGGCCAAAAGAACCTTTGTAAAACTCTTTCAGTGGTTTTTTCTGCCCCTAAATGTCCTGCGGTAACATGACTATGAGCTAAATCTAGTACCGTTCTCCGATAAGGCTGGGGAACTACCAGCTGTTCCACCACATCCTCACCCCTTTTGACAATGTGGTACAAGAGCTCATTACAGATGGCCATGTGGGGATACGTAACCCTGTCACCTGGTACCACAGGTTCCCCATTAACAATCTTAACATTCTCTCTAGCCTTTATTAAGGTAGGATCCTTTAACTGTTCAGACGCAAACAGATCCTTCTTTACCTCCAGGTCAGGCATGCTTTCAGTTCTAACTACTATGTCTCTGTTCCCAGCAAGAGGGTCCTCACTGGACTCCCCATCTGTCACTTCCCCAGCCAAACTAGCAAAAGGCAAAGGGCCAGAAAGTTCCGAAGACCCACGTACATCCATAAAATCACCGGTATTATCAACTGGCTTTTTACTTCTCACATCTGTTGATAACCGTGATTCCCACAGTTTCCAAAAATGAGGAAAATCCCTCCCTATTATGGCCTCATGCACCAAGGTAGGGACCAGTCCCACTTTAACCATTGCTGACCCACAACAAGTTTCTATATTCACCTCAGCAGTGGCATAATGTTGGGTATCCCCATGTATGCAAGTTACCCCAATAGGTATTTGCTGGACCTTTAAGGGGTTCACTAACCCAGCTTTCACGAGGGTAACTAAACTTCCTGAATCTAGCAAGGCCTCTACCCGGTTACCCTCTAAGAACACATCACACATTTGTTTTTCCAGCTCAGGTGAAGGTACCACAGTACAGGCTAACCTAGCAAAGAAAGACATTCTGCGACATTCAAAGGCAGCATCACATTGCATGGGTTCTTGCGTGACTGGGCAATTGGCAATAACATGACCTGGCATACCACACCTAAAACATTTAACCACACGATTATCAACCCGTTTGGGCAGCATAGACCGTTCTAGCCCCATTGGCCTGTCTCCAGGGCCAGTGTTTACAGTCTCTCCAGCCTTGCGTTCTCTTAACCGCCCAGCAACGTTTTCCCACGGAACAGTCTTACCAGTCTTTACTGAAGGGCGCTGTCGAGGATCTATGGGTTGCTGGGTGGTCATCAGTAGTTCCTCTGCTGCCAAATACCTCTCTACCATGTCCACTAATTGGTCAGCAGTACCCGGGTTTCCATGGCTCACCCACTTGCGCAGGACCATTGGCAAAGATCTCAAGTAGCGGTCCATGACGACTCTTTCCACCATCTGGGGACCAGTTAATGTCTCTGGCTGTAGCCATTTTTTTGTTAGCTGAATAAGGTCGTGCATCTGGGAGCGCGGAGGCTTCTCCATGGCGTACAGCCAACGGTGCACCCGTTGTGCTCGTACTGACAGCGTGACTCCCAGGCGGGTCAGGATCTCAGTCTTTAGTTTATCATAGTCCCGAGCCTCAGCAGGGCTTAAATCAAAGTAAGCTTTTTGGGGCTCACCTGACAGGAAAGGTGCCAGCAGACTGGCCCACTGTGCTTTCGGCCAGTTCTCACGCTCGGCAGTCCTTTCAAACGTGGTCAGATAGGCCTCCACATCATCAGCCTCTGTCATTTTCTGCAGGAAGTGACTGGCCCGTATAGAACTAGAGCTGGTTGGAGCACTGACGGCCACATCTCCAACCCGAGCTGCAAGTCTCTGCACCACTTCTGCTAAGGCCTCTCTATCCTGACGCTGTTGCCTGTAAAGTTCATCAACAACTGCCTGCTGTTGTCTCTTATTTTCCTCCATTGCCACCTGCTGCTGTCTTATATTTTCCTCCATTGCCACCTGCTGCTGTCTGTTGGCCTCCTGCTGTAGTCTCCAATTTTCCTCCATTGCCACCTGCTGTTGTCTCCTATTTTCCTCCATTGCCACCTGCTGTTGTCTCCTATTTTCCTCCATTGCCACCTGCTGCTGTCGGTTGGCCTCCTGCTGAGCCGCTGTAGCTTGCAGCAAGGCTTTAAGCAGATCCTCCATGTCGACAGATTTTTCAGGCGGCTTTGTAGCTGCTTTCACCCAGGACATATATCAAACCCTCAGGGGTGAGTCTCAGTAACTTCACACTGGGCTGTATCTGCATAAACCACCGTTTTCTGCAGGCCTCACAAAGCTGCTGCTTTCACTTATGCGCAGAACGGTGTGCTCGCATTCTCCACCAAGTTGTAACACTGTAGGGGTGCAAGGCGCCTTTTCCTGGGGAATATGGCCGCACGCAGCAGCTGAGGAACAACACAAGTCCAGTTTCTGGTACAACTGACCCCGGCCAGTTTTATTGAAACAGAAAATAAAACAAACCCCAAAATAAAAATACCTTGCCTGTCCGGCACTAACTAAACATAAGATATTCCTAACTGTCACTAAACAAAACACAGAGTTCTTCAGTACATACTGTATAGCTCACTTGCATCAGAAAGCGTGTCTCTCACACACAGATCCTGCAGCCTTCCCAGGCAGTCTGCCCATACTAATCAGGTTAGAAGCACTATAACACTCTTACACAGCTGAAACCCTGATTAGCCCTCTGTGAGGCCAAAGACCCGAACTGGGCCCAATGTCTAGAACTCGCCTTATCTCTCTCTCAGAGCCTTTACCCAGCTTTTACAGCAAACTGAAAAGGTTCAGACAAAACAAAAAGCATTTTTCCTAGAAGTTAACATTTTCTAAAACATGTAAGACAAGAACCTGGGACAAATATACCTGCCCTCAAACACTATCCCAGTGTTCTTGTCACAATATATATATATATATATATATATATATATATATATGTATGGGGATAGTGGTAGTACGGCGCCACAGGTGTATGTGAATAGAGTAAATATTTAAGGTTAAAAAGTACCAAACTATAGACACTCCTTTAAAAATGTAAGGTGTCAGCTGACCCTTAAAAAGTTGGGCAGGGATAAGCTGCCTTGCAATTAGAGATAGGAAAAGGGATAGGGGTACTAGCGACCTACAGTGTCTAATAGAACAATAAATATGAAGAATTTGGCAGGATACGTTCTTATAAAAAGTAGAAAATGTGTTTATTTATACAAAATATTACTTAAAAAGGTGGGCTAAAACAATACAGGCATAGGATGTTACTAAAACTGCATCAAATTATAACTAGAAAAATGCACAATAAAAAGCTAAAAAGCTAAAAGCAACAATCTAATAGGATAAGAATATGGTGCTTATCTTAAAAATGGAGGATCAATTGACTGCCACTCTAGGCCACTGCCTAATGGCAGCGTCGGCCCTGCCTGGCACTCTGGCCTCCATGAAGGATAACTTGCTCTGGTGCCCTCCTAGTGGATGCTTAACCACAATACCATAGAATCCAAATTTGCTAGCTGCTTTGGGGTCATTTGGCCACTTTCTATGGTGAATATGTCTTGAAAAAGATCATGTTGCTGATCGAAACGTCGACCTGACCTGTGATTGTCTACTATGAATAAATGACTCACTGTACAAAGCTTTTCTTAAAAAAAAAGTGGTGAGTGCCCTCCTTTACTATGTATATATTTATGGACAAATCTTCTTGGAGTGGAGCACCATCTGGATGTTTCTACAGTAAGCCACAGAGTGCGAATAAACAGTGCGGTACGTAAAAAAAACACAACAATTGCCAGTGTTTTGTAAAGGAATTAAAAAAAAATCAGCATATTGTATTTTCAAGTGTCAAGCTACTGTCTGCAGTGGAATCTCCTATCCTCTGCACCACAAAACAATTCTATTCTGTTACCGGTGCGTAAAAAAGCCAATTGCCAATGTTTTGTAAAATTGTTTTGTTTTTAAATTTGCATAGTGTGTTTTCCAATGTCAAGCAACTGTGTGCAGTGGTATCCCCCATCATCTGCCTTCCAAAACAGTTCTCATTAAAGGAGATATGTCCTTTTCTTGGTGCATAAAACAATTGGCAGTATTTTTTGTAAAGGACTTAAAAAGAAAAACTGCATTGTATTTTCCAGTGTCATAAACGTCATAAATTCCTGTGGAGATTCACGAGGGCTCTGTGTGAGTCTAATATTTTTGATTCTGAAACTGTAATTCTAGAGAAGCCTCCTTCCCTTATTTCTGAACCCTCTGAAAATGTGAGGATGAATAGTAGTAATAATAAGGATGGTGATGGCTTAAGCTGGCCAAACATCAGGACGATATCATTCTAGGTTGGAATGATAATCGTCAGTGTGTGGGAGCAAATGATAATCACTTGTTTGGTCACAAATGCCCAATAATGGTAAAAAACTGTTGTTCCAACTACAGTAGTTGGGAATATCAAACCTGTTTAATTTTTCCCAACTAATCATTCTAGTGTAGGGGAAAAGTTTCTCCCAACTGGAAGATACAATAAGTAGCCGGACACTGGCTGGCAGGGGTGGTATTCATGTGACCGGCGGTCAGCAGACCGACGGTCACATGACCTCCCCCAAAATCCCGCCTCCCTCACTATCCCGATTGTTGGCATGCTGACCAACAGGGACTATTTCCACTCGTGGGTGTCCACGACACCCATAGAGTAGGAATAGAACCCGTGGTGACCGCAGGTCGCCACCGAGCCTGCAAGGGGCTTGCTGCACTCGCCCCTCCCCGCCGGGATCCCGGCGTCGGTATGCTGCCGGGATCCCGGCATCGGTATGCTGATCGGCGGTCAGGAGACCATCGGTCAGCCATACCACAGCCGCTAGCAGTGGCCATCTACTATTGACATACTGCTAACTGTTGCATCATCAACAGATGTCAGGGACTATGTGTGTTCCGGAGCCATCCCCTCTCCTTTTACCCCCTCAGCACCGAGACCGGGTTCGTTGCTTGATGCACTGTAGTTGTTACACCTACCCGACCAGATGTCAGGGGCGATGTGTGCTCTGGAGCCCTCCCCTCTCCCTCTACCCCCTCAGCACCAGGACGAGGTTCATTGCTTGAGGTACTATAGTTCATCCACCAACCTGACAAGCCCTGCAGATGCTGATGGGCATTCTGTTCTATTGGGGCTGCTGCAGTTGGGTGACTGCTGAGCTGCTGACTCCTTGCGGCCACTGTTTTTGTCCATCCATCCGTTTCCCCTCCCTCCAGTGCACAGATGATGCCTCTGACCCCTTCCCCCTCCAAGTACAGGCGGCACCTCTAAACCCAATCTGGCTCCAGACAATAGATGTTGAACATCTGCAACCTGGTCTCTCCTGCCATCCCGACCATGACTGTGCACTCCAGTCCTACCCTCTTAGCCCCCCATGCCCCCATGCTTACCTGGGCTAAGCCTGTACCTTCGTTCCTGGGAGTAGCAGCAGCAGGTGTCAGGAGCCATTGTTTCCCAGAGTCCTCCTCTCATCCTCACTGCATCAAGCAGCCTGCACCAGTGAAAACGCCCCTGCTGTCCATACACACTGCTCTGCCCAGAAAAGGCAGATGGGATGGCTGCAGGAGGGGAGGCAAAATGTGATGCATAGAGGCAGATCTGACATCTCAATGCCAACAACTACACAGCACAGCATATGAAAAATCTTTGTTTGCAGATTATTCCAGACATGTTGTGGCTACATGCCTTTAACCAGTCCATGATCTGAATGTTTGATACATTGTATGCATACACCTACAGCTACTGTTGCATACTTTTAATAACAAAATAGCAACTACATCATGTATCAGAATGTTAGCCGTTTTACAATACTCCCCTGTTTATTTGTTCTAGACCTGTCACTGCATATGTAATGAAGACCTGTAGTTCTCCTATATATATATATATATATATATATACACACACACACACACACACACACACACACACACACACACACACACACACACACACACACACACATATTACACATCAAGTAATAGAGTCATCATATTCCATAGGCAGCGGTGAGGGGGTTGTAATATATATAGGGCTGTGAACATTAGCAGGTATCCACATCCCATCTAATAAAAGCAAGAAAAGGATTGCTGGTTATGATCTATATTACAACCCAGATGACCAGGAGTCATCCCTGGTCATCTGGGTTGTAATATATATCATAGCCAGCAATCCTTTTCTTGCTTTTATTAGACGAGATACACAGCCAGTTTCCAACAGCTTGCACTGGCCAAGAATTACTTTAAAAACAGCCTGTGCCCCCACAAAATATCTTCACCAGTCTTTTTTGCACACTAGCTGTGTACCCCTGAAAATGATTACATGCCAACCTGTTCCACTGAAAAAAAATATTATATTGTCCTCCACCTCCATAATCATTTTATACACCAGCCGTTCCTCCCTCCCCAAAAAAAAGACTATTCTCCAGCCTGTGAGCCCTCAAAATTGCTGCACACTAACCCATATCCCACATTGATTTATTATATGCCATCTTGTGCCACCACAGAATGATACAACAGTGTGTGCCACTGTTAAATTTAACCAATACCCTTAGTTTAATTTAAAAGTAATAAATAACTACACATACACGTGTTCCAATTTAAAAAGAAAACAAAAATTATTATTTTTTAATGTAAAACATGTAGAAGTAGACAGAGAATGTCCGCCTGCTTCTGTGACATCACAAGTTGGAGAGAAGTTGGCTGGTATGATGAAAAGTTGGGTAGGTGTGTGTGACAGCCTTTTAGTTGGACAGACAAGTTGGATGGTTGGTAAGTTGGATGGCTGGGGGAAAGTTGGTTTGACGTATGACCCACATTAGGCATAGCAATTTAAAGAGGAAAGTCTGGGGCTGCTGAACATCACATTTTAGCAATATTCTATCAAGTTGATAATCTCAGACTATTGTCGTCCCTTGCAACTTCTCCACTCAGTCTCCTAAAATGCATTTAACCTCATATCCCCCCATTAGAACTGCTTTTAGACAAAATGTATCCTTGATCAGAAATCCTAATGGGGCTCTCCACATGCTATGTATTGTATCACCCCAAAAACAAACTGATAAGTTATGTGGATGCTGATGTACCCTAGTGTGTGCACACTTCTGTGTGATAATTTATTTGGTAAACTGAACTGGGGCAAGGAATAACAAGTATTCTCTGTACAGTGCTGTGTAATTGATAGTGCTATATAAATAAACAATAAAAATTAACAACAATAGGGACTTCCGGAACCACCCACCATGTAGTGATCTGTGCCTGGCTGCAGCTCTGCTCTGAGCCAGCACATTACCCACTTCCCTGCTGTTTTACAGCCTCCACTCTGTCCCCAGAGACCATCGCTGCCCTCCCCTGACCTTCTCCCCTCTAAGGAGAGGTTTTTCTTGCCTCAGATGCCAGGGAAAATGAATAAAAATCGCGGTGACCGCCACCCTTCAGAATACAAGATGGCGGCTGTGACTTTAACTCTGGGAGCTGGATAGAATCAGGCTGCAGAACGGACCTTCCCCATCTCTACCACAGGTACTGCTGACTCTTTTATTACCTTTGGGGAGGTTGTACAGGCAATAACAGAAGCTATGGAGCCCATGTTTAAGAAGCAAGCGAACATACTTCAGAAGAATCTGTCAGCCGTGGTAGGTCAGCAGCAGCAGCTTACACAGAGAGTCTCTACTGAAAATGTGGCTGGTAGTAATTTTCAGGAGCTCACCATCCTGAGGGCTGACTATGACACGCTTCATAAATCACACTTGCACAGAGGTTCCCAAACGCGGTCTTCAAGGCACCCCAACAGTCCAGGTTTTAGGTATATCCATGGCTCAGCACAGATGGTTAAATCAAATTGACTAAGGTGCTAATTAAGTCACCTGTGGCCAAGCATGGATACATTCAAAACCAGGACCGTTGGGGTGCCTTGAGGATCGCGTTTGAGAACCTCTGCACTTGCAGTTAATAAATAAGGTTGATGACCTTGAAAATAGCTCAAGTCGAGCAATCTAAGGGTAGTGATTCTGCCACAAACTCTGAAAGGTCCTGATCTTTTCAAATTTAAAAGTACAACCCTACCTGCAATGCTGAATATTGCTGATGAATGCTCAGATATAATTATAGGACGTGTACACCATCCAGACCCTCTGAGAAATGCCCCTACTCGCAGCTCCCTGTGGTCATATTTAATAATAATAATTTTATTTATATAGCGCTCTTTCTCCAATAGGACTCAAGGTGCTTAACAGATACATAGCATAATATAGTACAGAAAATAATGAAGTACAGAACAGATTTTCATAAAATACAGAAGCATGGAGATACTAAAGGGACAATTATGGGAATGCTTGAGTAAAAAGGAAAGTCTTGAGTCTACGTTTGAAGGATTCTATAGTTAGGTCCTCTCGCACTGTGTGGGGTAGTGAGTTCCATGGAGTCGGAGCCGCATGACTAAAAGCTCGACCCCCAGATGAATTACTGGAGATTCTAGGTACTGCTAAAAGTCCTTCATCTACAGATCGCAGTAATCGAGTGGGGCAGTATGGGGTCAGTAGCTGCTTCAGGTACCTTGGGCCCTGGTCATATTTAAATGCCTTAATTTTATCCATAAGGAACAAATCTGGTCAGCCTCACGCAAGCAGCGCAACTTGACCTGGGAAGGCCATAAGTTCCAAGATTTCTCGGCAGAGGTTACTAAGGACAGGAAATACTTTTCCCCTATCTGCCAGAATCTGATACAGCATGGCCACAAATTTGCTTTTTTATATCCGGCATGCCTGAGAGGTGACACTTATAAAGATTTCTCATCTGCTATTGATGCTGTGCCATATTTACAGGAGTCCTGTGAATCTGCACAGTGTGCTCCCTTCTTCTCCGACCTCCTCTAACGCTGATTGAACCTGCTTTGCTCACTCCTGACAGTCATGTACACTTAATGCCTCTACCTCCCTGGGGACAAAGCTTTATGACACTACTCTGGAATTTACTCAAACTGGCTAGGAGCTGTTTAGCTGGACCTTTGTTGTGGTACTTATCACCTGTATCACCTGGAAGTCCACGGATAGTCCACATGCAGCGGCATACTGGTTATGCTGCAGAATTTCCTCTATGTTTTCTTATCTATTTTGTTCATGTCTGTCTTCCCCCTGTATGCCTCCTTCCCAATGTTCTCCACTTCCTCACCCCCATCCTTTTGCATATTACTGACTTTGATGGTTATACCTATTTGATATTGTGGGAGATAATGATGTTTAAATTGTATGCTCGGCATAGCCTTTTCTATTACTGTTTTATTTTTTTATATTATTGATACCATGTCATGTCTAAAATTGGGTACCTGGAATATATATGGGTTTAACTCCCCAAGGTTTTATTGTATTTAAACAAAATGCATTTGGATATAGCTTTCCAGCAGGAGACGCATTTACTCCCCTCAGAGATTTTTAAGCTTAATATGTCAGGCTGGAGAGTGTTAGCGTCTGCCCCTTATAATTCCAAATCCAGACGGGTTATAATACTGGTTAAAAATTCCCTTCCCATCTTTCTTACATCCTCTATCACAGACCTGGAAGGCTTTATATTGTCCTCGAAGACTTGATCTTTGATACCCCCTATGTACTATGTAACGTGTATGCACCTAATCGTTATGACAAACAGTTTTTTCACTCTCTATTGACTATGTTACACCCCTTACATGCTGATAATTTACTCATCTGTGGTTATTTTAACATGGTTGTTTCATATATGGATAGACAGTACCCAGGGAGGAGACATTCACACCCACCCAAAATCAGTATCTCTTACATTATGCAACAGCTACAATTGACGGACGTGTGGAGGTCTAAACACCCTGTCGACAAGGATTATACATGCCTGGTCTCTGCACATGATTCTCTATCCCTCTTAGACTATATTCTAGCCTCTGATCCCTTTTTTTGAGTATTGGATAGTAACATGGAACCAATAAGTCTTTTGGGCCATGCTTTGGTATAGGTCAGTCTAGCTATGAATATTGATAGATGCCCCTTCAAACAATGGCGTTTCCACCCCCACTAAACCTCTTAACTGAAATTTAGAAGTAGGGTTGACTCATCCTGGCTAAACTAATAGCATGATAATGTTGCTCATGCTATGGATGACCCCCTCTTATTTTGGCAGGCCTCAAAGGCCATGATTAGAGGAAATATAGGGGGTAATTCAGATCTGATCGCTGCTGTGCACGCATATGCACCGCAATGCGCATGCGCATCAGACAACAGCAACAGGCATCGGCGGCCAGCAACGGGATGGTGTAAAAAAGTCGATCGCACGGGCATTCGCAAAGTGATTGACAGGAGGAGGCCATTTGTGGGTGGCAATTGAGCGTTTACAGGGAGTGTCCAGAAAGATGCAGGCGTTACCAGGCATTTTCAGGGAGGGTGTCTGACATCAGCTCTGGCTTCGATCAGTTTGTTCTTATCGCACTGGAGGAGCAAGTCCTGGGCTGTGCACAGACTGCACACACTGGGTTTTAGCACTCAGCTACACATGCAGTCGGACACTTGCACGGCGAAAATACACTCCCCCTGTAGGCGGCGACTATCTGATCGCAGGACAGCAAAAAACACAGCCCAGCGATCAGATCTGAATTACCCCATAATCACCTATGTCACCAATCACTGTAAGAAATTTTCAAAAAACTTTTAAATCTGCTCAGCAGTCGCTTACTGAGGCCTTTCATAAATATAAGTCCTCTCCTAACCACACCCATAAACAAGCATATTTGGAAATCAAAACATATTTTGATGAGATCTTCACAGACATGGGTGAACGCTATACCTTTAATAAGGAATTTCAGTTTTACAAACATGGAAACAGGACTGGGAGATCCTGAGAGGCTCGAATCCCTCGGTTCTCATCAAAAACTTACATACATCCATGGGCACTTCTAGTAAACAAATAGCTGATGAATATGCAGCTTTATATACCTCCTCAGAACCTAAGCTTCCTATCACACATATTGGAGATGCTTTAACTGCTATGTACAGTATAACCGTATTTTGACTTCTAAATCTATACCTCTATATTTTAATTCAGCGATCATATAGATATTGCCCAAGCCAGGTAAAGACTCGGTATGTTCGGGGTCCTACAGACCAATATTCCTTCTCAATACTGACTATAAAATTCTGCTGAAGATTATTGCTGAACGGATGAAACTAGTATTGCTTCTGTTGATACATGAGGACCAAACAGGGTTCATATGGGGGAGACACAACACGACTAACATACATAGGGTACTGGCGGCAGCTCAGTGGGTACATGCGCAAGATACCAAAGAGTTGACTAATATTCTCTCTTTTGATGCAGAAAAGGCCTTCGACCTGTTGTCCTGGGACCATTTATACCTTACTCTAAGTCAATTTGGGTTTACATCCAAATGCGTTGATATTCTTCTTAATTCCCTATACACAAATTCCTCTTTACAAATTGCCTGTAATGGCTACATTTCTGAGCCTTTCTCTAAATAGCGGTGCACCAGGCAAGGCTGTCTGCTTTCCCCCATATTATTTGCAAGTGCACTAGAACCGCTAGCTATTGTCCTCCGTCAGTCCCTCGAGTTTCAGGATATCTGGGTTGGAACAGTGAAACTTAAAGTAGCATTATTTACTGATAATATGCTCCTTTTCATGTCCGACCTGCAGGGCTTAAAGTGGTCCTGGAGTGGTGGTGGAACTCATTCACCCGGACGCCGACCCCCCCCCCCCCCCCCCCACACACACACACACATTAAGCAGAGCCAGGGGCAGGACTAGTGTCTCCTGCACCCCCCTGCAAACTGTAAATAAGTACCCTAAATACCATACTGACAAAAAGGTAGTATGGTCACATAATAGTACATCCAATTCAGATTACACCACACATTTCACTACACCATGGTGCCCTCTATACAGGTTATGCTGCACAGCAGTGCTCCTTATATACAATGTCCACAGTAGTGTCCCTTATCCACAATTCCCATAATAGTTGAGCCCCTTACACAGGACCACAGTAGTGCAGTTATATACATATTGCCCACAGTAGTGCCCATTATACACAGCTTCCCCACTTTCTTGTCCCTCCAGCCCCCCTCTTCTTGTCTTCAAGATGCACAAAGCCTGCTTCTCTTCACTTCAGCAGTGGTGACAATATGACATAACATACGCCGTGGTAGAAAATGAAGCCACTTGGACCTGATGAGGGGATGAATGCTGACCAACAGACACAGCATGTGTGAGTACCAGGAGGGGTGGGCTGTAAATGGAGGAGGACCTTGGAGCCTCCAGGACCTGAGTAAGAAGGAGGTGGCTGCAGCTCATCAGTAACACTAGCGCCGCCTGTATCATCTATTGATGTAGATGATGGGGCAGGTTTTTCTGTTGGAATTACTGTGCAGGACAATGAGGTGGTGGAACTCAGTTCCCCCTACCATTACAGGTGGTGGTAGTCAGTTCCACCTCGTCCGTCCCCCCCCCACTTTAACCCCTGCCGACCTGGCATCCTCGCTCCCGGAGATGCTTAAGCTTATTGACCTCTATAGTTTTTTCTCCGGTCATAAGGTAAACATACAGTAGCCAAGTCGGAATACCTTCTTCTCTGCGGTGCACCCACACAATTTCTTGATATACCTGTACTCTTCCAATTACACTTAGCCCACTCTACCCTTAAATATTTGGGGATAAATATCCCTTCTGATTAGAGCTGTCTTTACTTCATGTTAATTCTGAAGTTATTATACACTTGGACTCCTCTGCCCTTATCCATATTAGGCTGAGTGGCTGCATTAAAAAGTATATTTCCTAAAATATCTTATGTCATGCAGATGCTGCCGATAGCTATTACTAAATCAAAAGTTTCCTTTGGTATGTCGCTCCCCCTTCCAAAATAGGGACAGTGCGCACCGAAGGCACGCATCAAAAATAGGGGCATGGCTTCATGGGGAATGGGTGTGGCCACAGAATGGTACCAATTCACATTACACGGCACAGTAGTATCTGTCAGTCACATTGTACCACACATTAGTACCCCTTATATACATTATGCCAGGTAGAGCCCCTTATACAACACAGGAAAAATAAAAATGTAGGGGAAAAAAAATTCATGCTCTTTACATAATTTGTCATTTTTCTTCCTTATAGTAATGACCCTTACACATTATGCCACACACCATTATGCTCCACACACAATAATGGGCCTAATTCAGATGTGATTGCAGCAGCAAATTTGTTAGCTAATGGTAAAAACCACATGCACTGTGGGGGTGGGTGGAGGGGGAGGGCAGATATAACATGTGCAGAGAGAATTACATTTGGGTGGGGTGTGTCCAAACTGAAATCTAAATTGCAATGTAAAAATAAAGCAGCCAGTATTTACCCTGCACAGAAACAAAATAACCCACCCAAATCTAACTCTCTCTGCAAATGTTATATCTGCCACACCTGCAGTGCACATGGGCCCTCATTCCGAGTTGTTCGCTCGGTAAAAATCTTCGCATCGCAGCGATTTTCCGCTTAATGCGCATGCGCAATGTTCGCACTGCGACTGCGCCAAGTAAATTTGCTATGCACTTAGTAATTTTACTCACGGCTTTTTCATCGTTCTGGCGATCGTAATGTGATTGACAGGAAATGGGTGTTACTGGGCTGAAACAGGCCGTTTTATGGGCGTGTGGGAAAAAACGCTACCGTTTCTGGAAAAAACGCAGGAGTGGCCGGAGAAACGGAGGAGTGTCTGGGCGAACGCTGGGTGTGTTTGTGACGTCAAACCAGGAACGACAAGCAGTGAAATGATCGCAGATGCCGAGTAAGTCTGGAGCTACTCAGAAACTGCTACGAGGTGTGTAATCGCAATATTGCGAATACATCGTTCGCAATTTTAAGATGCTAAGATTCACTCCCAGTAGGCGGCGGCTTAGCATGAGCAAATCTGCTAAAATCCGCTTGCGAGCGAACAACTCGGAATGACCTCCATGGTTTTGCCCATTAGCTAACAAATTTGCTGCTGTGATCACATCTGAATTACCCCCAAAGTCCCTTAGAAATTATACCCCACAGTAAGGCTTCTAATTACTTTTAAATCACTTGCTTGTTGTTAGGGGACTCATACTCATTGCCAAGGGTATCCTGCTCATTGCCAGGGGTTTCCTACTCATTGCTAGGGGTTTCCTGCTCATTCCCAGGCTCTCATGCTCGCTACCAGGGGTTTCATGCTCGTTGCCAAGGGTTTCATGCTCTGTGTTCCATGTTCATTGCAAGAGTTTCCTGCTCCTTGCCAGGGGTAATATGACAGCTCTCTGATTCCCCACTGGCTTTGTTTTCTCTGGTCTCCCACGGCTGCAGAGTGACTTTTTGAACTCCCTGCACAATATACTGTAGCAGCCAATGTGGTATGCCCATTGGCTAGCAATTGGGATGTGCAATATAGGGTTTCATGCTCTGGGTTCCATGCTCTTTGACAGGGGTTTCATGCTCATTGCCAGGGGTCTCATGCTTGCTACCAGGTGGCTCATGCTTATTACAAGGGGTCTCATGCTCGTTGCAGAGGGTTTCATGCTTGTTGCCAGGGATTTCCTGCTCTGGGTTCCATGGCCGTTGCCAAGGATTTCCAGCTCATTTCCTTGGGTTTCCTGCTAATTGCCAGGGGGTTCATGCTCATTGCCTGGGGTTTCCTGCCCATTGTTAGGACTCTCATGCTTGTTGTCAAGGGTTTCATGCTCTAGGTTCCATGCTCATTGACAGGGGTTTCCTGCCCATAGCCTAAGGGGGTCATGCTTTTTGTCAGGTGTTTACATGGGAGAAGATGCATTTCTGCATCTAATCCAAGCAGCACCAGTGTTTCTGGTGCTTCCGGATAACACTATGTGCACCGTTTACTGTCAGATGCTAGAGGTCAAGTAGGACCTTTAGGGTCTGTCTCCCTACACTCCTCCTTGGAGTCAGCTGCAGACGGGCACCCATGCAGCCCCCAGCGCCTGCTGCATCCTTGTTATTGTGCGGGGTGAGAGTGTGTTCTGAAGGGCAGGAGGTGAGGCTTGAGTGGAGGATGGGCATAACAGAGGGAAATACCAAGGAAGCAAGCCCAAAGCAGTGCGGTGGTGTGGGGGCAGGGGGGTTGGAAGTTGGAGACATATTCTGGCCTGAGGGAGACTGCAGGAGGAGACAATGCAACTTCTGTATTGCTTCTGTGCCCCATTAATTTTTGTGCACAGTGCACTTGCCCCCTTAGCTCTCCCTTAGTTGCGGCCCTGACAAGAGATTAGGCACACTAGTGACACCTAGGAATCACAGACTGGTGATATGCAAGGATATTGAAGCCACCAGGTCACCGATCAACCCCTCACCTAATCATCAGATAGATTAGTTGACCAGAGAACCACACCAGAAACAAAGCAACCCCTGGAACTCAAAGCAGCATAATACTGACAGCATGTAACTGGAATCCAAATCAGGAATCTGAGTCTTATGTAACCAGGAAAGAACTTGAGAAAGCTATGTCCCTGGTACTGCTCTGATGCAAAACCTGCAAAACAAAACAAATGGTTAAAAAAATCATAAGTGTAATTGCACAGTATATGGCATATTCAAGATGTAACCCCGTCACATATATTACTGGAGACAAGAAAAACAAAGGATTTTTCCCACGCACTCTGAGGGCTGTTAGTAACAAGAACTGTACACTATATAATAATAGAAAATTTAGAGCTCTTAGTTACATATATTTTGCAAAAAATATGATAAGCCTCCAGGCCACTTCACGGCGGCTCTATTGCTGGAGGTCCCTAATACTAAGTATTAGTCCTGGGCAAGGACCCCACACAGTCGGCTCAGGCCCAACCACCCCAGGGCAGCACACCATTGAAATACTAAAGTGTGTGATGCCCAGGGGGGGTATATATACACACGCACTATATATATATTAGTGATGAGCGGATTCGGTTTTACTCGGTTTTACTCGGTTCTCAAAACTGAATCTTATTGGCTCACTGATGTCACGTGTTTTGGATAGCCAATAAGATTCGGTTTTGAGAACCGAGTAAAACCGAGTAAAACCGAATCCGCTCATCACTAATATATATATATATATATATATATATATATATATATACAGTCCATAGGTCGGGCGGCACTCAGAGACTGGACATTAGTGAATGTAAAAAAAAAAACCCACAGGGGGTGTTTAATCAAATGGTGATGTTTTGGGGACTTGTCCCCTTCTTCAGACAAAAATACAGTGCAAAGCGTGACAATAAATACAAAAGATAATGAGCAATAACTTATTTCCCTCCTGTTCCTCCCCCAGTGTGGTCAGTGATCCCATCGGCTTGTATTTATTGTCACACTTTGCACTTTTATTTTGTCTGAAGAAGGGGACGAGTCCCCAAAACATCACCATTTGATTAAAGTCACCCTGCAGGTTTTTTTGCATTCTCCAATGTCCAGTCTCTGAGTGCCGCCCGATCTATGGACTGCATGTGTGTGGGAGCCATCACCCACTAGGAGGGCACCAGAGCCAGTAATTGACTGACAGTAGTGCTGTGGCTTATTGCATATGTGTATGTATGTGTGTGTATATATATATATATATATATATATTTGTATGTTCGGCACTCCAAACGTGTATAAAAGTAGTTGCACGGTGCCCTCCGATGTAAATATCGAGTAGGTTGCAATGGTGGTGGCACTAATGGTCATACAAGAAACTGTTATGATTCCAGCACTCTGGTCTGAGGAGATCTTTTTGCGAGGACCGGAGCACTGGAACGAAATGCTGGGGAAGGGAGCGGGAATGGAAAATAGCCCCTTGCGCCCTAACTCCGTTGTCTCACCCGTGCTGTCGGAAATCCCCTGCGAGACTATGGTTGCTTGAGCCCATGGCAGCCGCGTTTGAAGGGCGGATTATGTCTGCCCAACTACGATGCCCCCCCAGGTCTTAATGAGAGACAAAGGGAAATCCGAGACAGGGTGATAACAAGGGGCCCTCTGACTAAACAACCAGGCCAGGGGCTACAAGCTAACTTAAAACTAGAATATGTGCGGAAACACCGCCAGGGAAAAGGACAACCAAAATATCCACTTGTCCACTTCTCCTACCCAGCACCGCCGAGTTCCAGAGAGGACTTGTGGAAGCGGAACCCTCCGCAAATGCTCCAAAAACAGAATATATAAAGATAAAGAGGCTGAGCCGCAACACACGGCAGAGCCGCAACTCACGGAACACCACTCTATATACAAAGGTGATCAGTCAGGACAACTGGGGACCAAACGACTTCCTGGGATGAGATGACAACTCCCGAATACAGGACTTCTGAGGACAGGAATGACCGGATACAGCAGGACTGGAACAGACTCTCAGCAAACCAAAGCAGCATGCAGGAAGCTATTACCGGCGTCTGTGAGAAGTACTGGGAAGGTATTTAACAGGGAATCCTCCAATCAGCTGCTTAGAGCCTGATTGGGAATAAATGCCGTGCAGCTGCCTTGCTGCACGGCCAGAGGACAAGTGTGTGTGCTTGTTAATTAGGCCCTGCAACGGGGAACGTGGTCCGCCCGTGGCGTCCCCGTTGCTAGGGTCCGTGCGGCTCAGCGCGCCCGGCGTCTAGCGTTGCTAGGGAGCCGGCGGCTGAACGCGCATGGCGTTCCTAGTTGCTAGGCGCCGGGCCGCGCGGACATGCGGACCCCGGCGCCTAACAGTACCCCCCCCTTGAGGAGGGGTCAAGGAACCCCTAAAGCCAGGCTTCTGAGGAAATTCCCGAAAAAATGCCCTCTTGAGCCTAGGGGCATGAAGATCCTTATCTAGGACCCAAGACCTTTCCTCCGGACCATAGCCTTTCCAGTGAACTAAAAAATAAAGCCAACCCCGGGACAATTTGGAATCAAGAACTTTCTCTACCAAGAACTCCTGTTGTCCCTGTACATCCACTGGAGATCTACCCTGAGAGATCCTCCAAGGAAATCTACTGGAAGAAACGTATTGTTTCAACAGGGAACAATGAAACGTATTTCCAATCTTGAGAGATCTTGGTAAACGTAGCCGAAAGGCAACTGGGTTGACTCTTTTAATAATAAGAAATGGTCCAATAAATTTGGGTCCCAGTCTAGCCGAGGATTGTCGAAGCCTGATGTTGCGAGTTGACAACCACACCTTGTCTCCCACCTTAAAAGTGCAAGGACGTCGGAGCCTGTCAGAAAATTTCTTTTCTCGAAAGGCCGCTTTTCTGAGAGCAAGGTGCACTTTTTTCCAAATTGCTCTGAGATGGGAGGTCAATGCCAGCGAGGAGACTGGAGAATGATGAAAAAAAGAATTAGCTCTGGGGTGAAAACCAAAAACTGAAAAGAATGGAGACTCTTTAGTGGAGGAATGACAGGAATTATTGTAATCAAATTCAGCCAAAGGAAGAAACTCGGACCAATCATTCTGGAGTTTGGCTGAATACAAGCGCAGAAATTGTTTTAATGACTGGTTAACTCGTTCGGTTTGCCCGTTGGATTGTGAGTGATAACCGGATGTTAATGACAGTTTCATCTTTAATGAAGCACAAAAACATCTCCAGAATTGTGCGATGAATTGTGGACCCCGATCAGAAACAATATCAGTGGGTAACCCATGAAGCCTAAACACATGGCGGAGGAACAAAACTGCCAACTGTTATGATTCCAGCACTCTGGTCTGAGGTGGTCCTATTGCAAGGACCGGAGCACTGGAACGGAATGCTGGGGAAGGGAGCGGGAATAGAAAGTAGCCCCTGGCGCCCTAACTCCGTTGTCTCGCCCGTGTGGTCAGAAATCCCCTGCGAGACTATGGTTGCTTGAGCCCATGGCAGCCGCGTTTGAAGGGCGGATTATGTCTGCCCAACTCCGATGCCCCCTCAGGTCTTAATGAGAGACAAAGGGAAATCCGAGACAGGGTGATAACAAGGGGCCCTCTGACTAAACAACCAGGCCAGGGGCTACAAGCTAACTGACTAAACCTGAGGTATGTGCGGTAACCCGCCAGGGAAAAGGACAACCAAAATCCACTAGTCCGTACTCCTACCCAGCACCGCTGGATACCAGAGTGGATCTGTGGGAGCGGAATCCTCCGCAAAAGCTCCGGAACACAAATAATAAATGATAAATAATTAAGCGGCCCAAGCCGCAACACACGGCTACGCCGTGACTCACGAACACCACTGGATGTTCAAAGGTGCTCAGTCAGGACTCCAGGAACAGATGACGACATCCGAGTACAGGACAACTGAGAACAGGAACGACCGGATACAGCAGGACTGGAAACACTTTCAGCAAACAGATTCAGCATTCAGGAAGCTATTACCGGCGTCTGTGAGAAGCCCAGGAAGTGTATTAAACAGGGAGTCCTCCAATCAGCTGTTTGGAGGCTGATTGGATTAAATGCCATACAGCTGCCAAGCTGCATGGCCAGGAAAACAGACATCTCATTATTTAAATTGAACCCAGCAACGGGGAACGCAGTCCGTAAGTGGCGTCCCCGTTGCTAGGGTCCGTGCGGCTCCGTGCGCCCGGCGTCTAGCGTTGCCAGGGAGCCGGCGGCTGTACGCGCACGGCGTCCCTGGTTGCTAGGCGCCGGGCCGCAGCGACGAGCGGACCCCGGCGCCTAACACAACCCTTGAGCAGAAGGCAATCGGGGAAGAGCAATAAAATGAGCCATTTTACTAAAACGGTCCACTACCACCCATATGACTCGGAATCCGGCTGAAAGGGGAAGGTCAACCACAAAATCCATGGAAATATGAGACCATGGCCTGAGAGGGACTCTTAAGGGCATAAGTTGCCCGATAGGCAAGGAACGGGGAACCTTATGCTGTGCACAAACCTGACATGAAAAAACAAATTCCCTAACGTCTTTAGACATACTAGGCCACCATACTGAGCGAGAGACTAACTCCAATGTCTTAGTGATTCCCGGATGCCCTGAAACCTTGTTGTCATGGAATTCAGTTAAAACAGTAGCTCTCAAAAATTCAGGAACGTAAAGACGACCAGCAGGAGTAAATCTAGGAGCTTGGTGTTGAAGCTGGTTTAACTGGGTAAATAAATCCTGTGTGAGGCCTGCCCGGATGACCGAAGATGGAAGTATTGGGGTAACAACAGGATTGTTATTGTGAACCGGAAGAAAACTACGTGACAGGGCATCAGCTTTAGTATTCTTGGAACCAGGCCTGAAAGTGATTATAAATTTGAAACGAGTAAAAAATAATGCCCAACGTGCCTGCCGGGCATTAAGCCGTTTAGCTGATTCAATGTATTGCAGGTTCTTATGGTCAGTCAATACCGAAATAGTATGCTTTGCTCCTTCCAGCCAATGCCTCCACTCCTCAAAAGCCCACTTTACCGCCAGTAACTCCCGATTACCAACGTCATAATTGGATTCAGCGGAGGAGAATTTCCTGGACATAAAAGCACAAGGATGTAAGTCCAAAGACACCGGATCCTTTTGAGAAAGGACAGCCCCCACTCCAACCTCTGAGGCATCAACCTCCACAACAAAGGGCAATTCCGGATTAGGATGTCTGAGGACTGGAGCTGAGACAAAGGCTTGTTTCAGAGCCCGGAAGGACAACTCAGCTTCATGCGACCAGTTGGTAGGATCCGCTCCTTTCTTTGTCAGAGCCACAATGGGAGCAACCAGGTCAGAAAAAGAATTAATGAACCTCCTATAATAATTCGCAAACCCTAAAAAGCGCTGAATTGCTTTTAAATTGGTGGGTTGCACCCAATTAAGGATGGCCTGAAGCTTCTTAGGTTCCATGGAAAATCCCTGAGGGGAAATTATGTACCCTAAAAAAGATACTTTCGTGACGTGAAATTCACACTTCTCCAGCTTGGCATATAAATGATTCTCACGTAACTTTTGAAGAACCAGACGCACCTGGGTGATATGTTGTTCCATCGATTCAGAAAAAATCAAGATGTCGTCTAAATAAACGACCACGAATTTCCCTAGGAAGTCACGGAGCACATCGTTAATGAGGTCTTGAAAAACTGCTGGAGCATTAGACAGGCCGAACGGCATCACCAGGTATTCGTAGTGACCCGACTGAGTACTGAAAGCCGTCTTCCACTCATCTCCAGATTTAATTCGGATGAGGTTGTAAGCTCCTCTCAGGTCAATTTTAGAAAAAATCACAGCAGAACGTAACTGATCAAAGAGTACAGAAATCAACGGCAAAGGATAGGTGTTTTTGACTGAGATTTTATTCAAGGCTCTAAAATCTATGCATGGTCTAAGCGAGCCATCCTTTTTCTCCACAAAGAAAAAAACAGCACTTAAAGGGGATTTTGATGGTCTAATAAAACCTTTCTGTAAGCTCTCCTGAACATAGTCATTCATAGCCGAAGTTTCTGGCCCGGACAATGCATATAATCTCCCCTTTGGCAATGCGGCACCAGGGATTAGCTCAATAGCACAATCATAAGGCCGATGGGGAGGCAGAATGTCCGCATTGCCTTTGGAGAATACATCGGCAAACTCCTGGTATTCCACAGGAATGAGTTCTGGAATGATAGCTGCTACTCTAACTGGAAACGAAATACATTCCTTAGCACAAAAAGTACCCCATTGTGAAATCTCCCCGGACCGCCAATCAATGGTGGGATTATGAAAGGCCAGCCAAGGGTGACCCAGAACAACTGGAACTGCTGGGCAATGTGTTAGATAGAACTCGATCTTTTCGGAATGTAAAGCTCCTACTGTAAGTACTACGGGAGGTGTACGGTGAGTAATAACCCCGTTGGAAAGCGGACTCCCATCTAAGCCATGCATGGTGACACACCTACCCAATGGTAACTGAGGAATGCCTAAGGCCTTAGCCCAAGTTAAATCCATAAAGTTTCCTGCAGCTCCACTGTCAACAAAAGCCGACACCAAAGAACTGAGGCTGCCAAAGGAAACCTTAACTGGGACTAAAAGAGAGTTATTCGAGGAGATAAGCTGCAGACCTAGGTGAACCCCCCCTCACCTGGTCAAAGCGTTTCCCAGCTTGTTCGGACAGTTACGAGCAAAATGTCCCTTACCACCACAGTACAAACAAAGACCGGAATTTTGCCTTCTGGCCCTTTCCTCAGGAGACAGCCGGGAGAGACCCATCTGCATGGGCTCCTCTACGTCTTCTGGAATGGAATAAACACAAGGACTTGACCTTACAGGTGTTCCTCTTTCAGCCCTCCGTTCTCTGAGACGACGATCAATCTTAATAGAAAGCTCCATGAGTTTATCGAGAGTCTCAGGAGCGGGGTACTGGAGGAGACTGTCTTTAATAGACTCTGATAAGCCGAGGCGAAACTGACTGCGCAGGGATGGGTCATTCCAGCCACAGTCGTTCGACCAACGGCGAAACTCAGTACAATAAACCTCTGCAGGATTTCTTCCTTGTTTGAGAGTGCGCAGCTGACTTTCAGCGGACGCCTCTCTATCTGGGTCATCATACAAAAGCCCTAAAGACTTAAAGAAAGCGTCTACTGACAACAACGCAGGATCCTCTGCCCTTAAACCGAACGCCCAGGTCTGAGGATCCCCCTGGAGTAAAGAAATAATAATCCCAACCCGCTGAGATTCAGAACCAGAGAAAGTAGGTCTTAAACGGAAATAAAGTTTACAGGATTCTTTAAAACTAAAAAATTATTTTCTATCGCCAGAAAAACGGTCAGGCAAATGCATCTTTGGTTCAGGGACTACCTTTGGGGAGGCTCGCAAAAGATCTTCCTGCGACCTCACCCGAAGAGAAAGATCCTGAACCATCTGAGTAAGTTCTTGAATCTGATTGACTAAGAGCTGGCCAGGGTTTGGCCCTAAACCTGTCGGATTCATGAGGCCAAAAATTTTTAACAAAAACTGAATGAGAGGAAAAAATTAAAGCCCTGTTTAATTTTAATTTTTTGGTATGGCCGGTAATAATGTTATGATTCCAGCACTCTGGTCTGAGGAGATCTTTTTGCGAGGACCGGAGCACTGGAACGAAATGCTGGGGAAGGGAGCGGGAATGGAAAATAGCCCCTTGCGCCCTAACTCCGTTGTCTCACCCGTGCTGTCGGAAATCCCCTGCGAGACTATGGTTGCTTGAGCCCATGGCAGCCGCGTTTGAAGGGCGGATTATGTCTGCCCAACTCCGATGCCCCCCCAGGTTTTAATGAGAGACAAAGGGAAATCCGAGACAGGGTGATAACAAGGGGCCCTCTGACTAAACAACCAGGCCAGGGGCTACAAGCTAACTTAAAACTAGAATATGTGCGGAAACACCGCCAGGGAAAAGGACAACCAAAATATCCACTTGTCCACTTCTCCTACCCAGCACCGCCAAGTTCCAGAGAGGATTTGTGGAAGCGGAACCCTCCGCAAATGCTGCAAAAACAGAATATATAAAGATAAAGCGGCTGAGCCGCAACACACGGCAGAGCCGCAACTCACGGAACACCACTCGATATACAAAGGTGATCAGTCAGGACAACTGGGGACCAAACGACTTCCTGGGATGAGATGACAACTCCCGAATACAGGACTTCTGAGGACAGGAATGACCGGATACAGCAGGACTGGAACAGACTCTCAGCAAACCAAAGCAGCATGCAGGAAGCTATTACCGGCGTCTGTGAGAAGTACTGGGAAGGTATTTAACAGGGAATCCTCCAATCAGCTGCTTAGAGCCTGATTGAGAATAAATGCCGTGCAGCTGCCTTGCTGCACGGCCAGAGGACAAGTGTGTGTGCTTGTTAATTAGGCCCTGCAACGGGGAACGCGGTCCGCCCGTGGCGTCCCCGTTGCTAGGGTCCGTGCGGCTCAGCGCGCCCGGCATCTAGCGTTGCTAGGGAGCCGACGGCTGAACGCGCACGGCGTCCCTAGTTGCTGGTGCCGGGCCGCGCGGACATGCGGACCCCGGCGCCTAACAGAAACGTGCTATAAATTGCTTCTACGTTTCGGTTTTATTAAAAAATCATTGGCCCT
Organism: Pseudophryne corroboree; assembly: GCF_028390025.1. NCBI lineage: Eukaryota > Metazoa > Chordata > Amphibia > Anura > Myobatrachidae > Pseudophryne > Pseudophryne corroboree. The sequence continues at coordinate 236,134,100 of NC_086448.1, forward strand.
CATTCCGAGTTGTTCGCTCGGTAAATTTTTTCGCATCGCAGCGATTTTCCGCTTAGTGCGCATGCGCAATGTCCGCAGTGCGACTGCGCCAAGTAAATTTGCTATGCAGTTAGGTTTTTTACTCACGGCATTACGAGGTTTTTTCTTCGTTCTGGTGATCGTAATGTGATTGACAGGAAGTGGGTGTTTCTGGGCGGAAACTGACCGTTTTATGGGTGTGTGCGAAAAAACGCTACCGTTTCTGGGAAAAACGCGGGAGTGGCTGAAGAAACGGAGGAGTGTCTGGGCGAACGCTGGGTGTGTTTGTGACGTCAAACCAGGAACGACAAGCACTGAACTGATCGCAGATGCCGAGTAAGTTTGAAGCTACTCAGAAACTGCTAAGAGGTATGTAATCGCAATTTTGAGAATCTTTCGTTCGCAATTTTAAGAAGCTAAGAATCACTCCCAGTAGGCGGCGGCTTAGCGTGTGTAAAGCTGCTAAAAGCAGCTTGCGAGCGAACAACTCGGAATGAGGGCCATTGTCAGGAATTGTGACTTTTTTTAATAAAACCAAAACGTAGAAGCAATTTATAGCACGTTTCTTGTATGACTGTGAGTGCCGCCACAGCCATTGCAACCTACTATATTGGTACTATTGTGTGGCCACGCTCCACCTGTTTTTTGCGCCCTCTGCTCACACTTTCCCTTTGTTATGCATATGAGGGAGGGCGCAAATTTATAGTTTGCAGGGGGGCGCCGAACACCCTTGCACCGGCCTTGATACGTATATACTAATGAGAGTGTAGAGGGAAACGTCAATGTTCTTCTTTCCTCTTGAGCGATACAATCAAATCACACAAAGGTCTGAATTTGAGTCTTATGTCTTTGTTAATAATACTAACTATAAAAGGGAACATTAAAAATCCAAAATGTAGGAATATATAAAAAGAAAACATGAAATTAAAGCCTGTTTCTTGTAAACATTAGAAACAATTACTTGAAAGTACAAGATTTCTGACACATGAAATTATTTAATTAATTTCCTGTTTAGCACTTCTAGGTGAACTTGCAAGCAAAACAGCATGAAACCTCTTCACACTTCTGCTGTTTATCCACCTCTCATACCAAATCTACTCGGCTTCCACTAATTTGTAATATTATTCTCACTACTTCACTTAAAGACTCCCCACTGAGTTAAGATCTGCCCGGACTCGCATCAGTATGTTAATGCTTAATCGGAAGAAGAAAACCTTGCTTGTCTCTACCAACTGATAAAGCTAAATATTTATCGTATATAAAACACTTTAAGAGGTCTAAGAACACTGTACGCTATCTACGTTAGAAGTACCGTAAGGGTACGCAAGTTGTGTAGCGATCGCTCAACCGTAGTCGAGACGCTCAAGCGTCACGTTCGCTTACGGCCCAGTGATCACAGGCAGGCACGCTATTGGCTGCCGACTAACGTAATGATTCGCTATAGCGTAGCGTACGCTCGGGACCACGAGGAGATCACCAGCGGTGCAGACGCTTACAACGTTAAAACCTTTATATCTATACCTTTAACAATGAGATACACAGTATACCTTAGTGTAGAGACAGTGTGTAAGTGCAACCTGGTGTAACCTGATTAACTACAAAGCTGCTTGAGCGTCACCGACGCTCGGAGAATACTTAACCCTATAAAGAATACACAGATACCTGGGCTTAGGGTCCAAAACCTATTATATGTATTATAACTATTATACTTGCAAAAAGGAATCACAGTACAAATGATACACTACAATATAACATAAACCAACTAACCAGATAACTACACGGGAAATACAATACAATTAAATTAAAGGAAAATAAGAGAGAAAGAGTAGGGAGAGAGAGAGAGAGATGGCTCACAGTAAGACAATATGATTACGGAGAAAACTTACGCACAAAGGGAAACGATCGCATGCGCCTCGATATCCAGCTCCCGATTATCAGCAATGAGAACCGTTGAAGAGAGTGAACTGGATACGGTCGGCCTGCCTATTTATGCCCCACACACAATACAATTCAATGGTCCCTACAATCTCATTGTTCATTGGACACAGGAATTCGGCTTCGCATTATAACAAAAGGTCATAGGTTGATTCATACAGGTGGGCTGTGACTATTTCCAACAGCTCAGGTGGGAGGGAAACTGGGTTTCCCGCCGCATGGGTAATAAAGTGCAAATAAAGTAAATGTTCATAAACTTCTTATGTCCATAACTATTCGCACGAGCGATTGATCTGCTTCAAACCAACACCGGAATATTTCTAATTAAATATTCTTCCGATGGATACTAAACACCACTGTATTACTCCTGTCTGACCCTTCGTATCAAACAAAGAGGGATTTCTCTGTTCATGAACATTCTATATTAACCAAACTTTCAGAATCTATCAAAAGGGACCATGATCTATAAAATACCTTATTAGTGAAAATATGTAATGATTGAGTCGCACGCTACGATCGCATAAACTCTACCGTAAATACGCATACCATGCGCCTGCGGGTGCCCGCGACTGTGAGTATGCGCACGTACGGGAGAGCGTACGCATGCGCAGCACGGACCTGTGTGAGGTGCAAATATGGTAGTGTGCATAGAGATATTTTTCTGACTTTGACAGTCCACCCTTTGGCAGTCAATAATAACTGCCACCTTCTAAAACATTTCAAAAGGAGAAAAATATATGTCAGGGGTTAATTCATTTCCATGGTTGGGTAAGGGCGGAGAGAGGAGTAGGTGGGAAGAGGGTATGACCTAGTGAGATAGCAGAAGCATGTGTGTATGAGTCCATGTTTGGGGGGTCATGTATCATCGTGCCGTACGTGTTGTAAATCAAGCTTCGAGGTATTGCGAAGTATACATTTGAATTCCTTCTTATCCCGTGGTACGGGTCTGTGGATGGGCTGTCAAACTTTACCGAGCTCTTTTCGGGTTTTGAACAAAATGGGGAGCACATTTTAGTTGATGATACATGAATGGGGGAATATGTGATTGCTGATATCTGTGCCTGTATTCCCTATACTATGTGTGTCATTACCTGAGGGTTGTAGAAATGAAGAAAAGACATCATTACGGTATATGCGGTGGTATTCTATGTCAGGTTAATGTACATCTGTCGGTTGAAGTTTCGTTCGGTATCAGTTGAAAGTCGTCTTCTTTGCGCTGTGTTGCCCATTAGGTGTGAGCAAAAAGCTTTGTCAATGCCATTAGATTTACAAAAAAATGTTGGGCTAGCGTAAGTTTAAGAATTCTAGGGAAACTGGGGATCCATGGCAAAGTTCATCAAATGTCCGTATCTCAAGTGGTCAAAACTTCTTCTTTGGTCTATCCGTTGTCTGTATAGCGTCTCGTCAACTTCCTCGTCCAAGTGGGTCTTTTTATCTTGGAGAAAAACCAGAAAAACAGGTGAAAGAAACGGACCGTATAATCGCATTTTCATTACATCATTATTTCTATCATTGGGTCATAAATCAAATCCAGGTTAATTACAGTTTCTTCACTCCTCAAACTCATTACCCTGGTACGATGTTTGCACTACATTAAAGCCTGACCGCATCTAAATATCAAGCCAATTGATATGACAACACCTAAGATACATAGGAGAAACTTCCCAACATCCATTATGACTCCTTGAGCCCAGTCTCCCAAACCGGAGAACCAATTTCGCGGGTTCAACCATGACACCCAACCAGTCAGCTCATTACCTACAGCAGCAAGAGTGAGATTGTGTTTTCGGCGAAATTCCCACTTCAATTGGAGAATATCGTCCATCTTTTGGTCTATGACCTCGACCGGATCCTCGGTGCTATTCGTGATATACGTGCAACACTTCACGCCGTACTGTGTTGCTAATGTAACACAATATCCGCCTGTCACTGCTGTGAGGTAATTAAGAACCATTCTATGCTGCACCAGTTCTGTTTTATAAGCTTGAAGTTCCCTTCCAGTATACCTAAACGTGTCATCATACATTTCAGTGATATTATCTAACAAATTTGCGAGCGCCAATATGTATTTATAATTTAGCACTCCTCTAGCGGTGCGGGTGAAATCTAACGCGATTAAGAATTGAATCCCGGTGGATTCACTTATCAGATCAGAGGCCGGATGCTCTGTCTTCTCTATCAGGTGCCTTTTAACAACGTGCTCGTAATGGGTGTGAGTATAAGGAGCTTGGGCACCACGATGTATGTCTTTCATTTTATCATGTGTTACAGTCATTACTTCAGGCAATACTTTTCCAATATAACACAATCCTTCAGAGTTTGGGGCAAGCCACTTGTACGCCTTTCTCCCGCATATGAAATATGCATCATCGGGGAGAACATATGGGACGGAGAAGGACATAACCATATTACACACCTTCCAGGTGAAATCTCCTAACCCTAATTCTTCCATCTGCTTAATACACGTATCAGGTTGTACGATATGTGCACAGTATCCTGGTGATACTTCTCCAACTCTCGTAATCCTATTTCCTAAGGTGTACCTATACCGGAAAGATTTTCCTCTACTGGCTATGTGGCGTACAAGCTCTGTATCTGTAGGCATTCTATCTGCTCTATGCGAAAAGGTCATGGTGTGGTTACTCCATGACACTTCCCAATTTCCCGGCTTTCTGGGATTAGAGATGTTGAAACATAATAGGGACCTATCCACATGGTATTGGTGGAGCTTCAAACTAGGAGGGCAGGAGATATTAAACCTCCTGTCCACCGGTCTCCCACCATTTAACTCAAGTACCTCCCCTATCGTTAAAGGAAATGGTACTAGCCCTGATTTGCTATGACCTTGAGGTACTTGAGAGCATACCCAACAATCTGTTTTGTTTAACACATTACCCACTAAGGAGTGATAGTCACTCAATGGATGCCGGTCCATATGGATATTAAAACTGGATTGGCATTTCTTAATGCACCCATCTTCAATGACATTGTTACAGAGCCTACAGATACAGTTTTCCTCAGCTAACAATCCGTCACAATTCCTTCTATGGTCAATGCTATCGGATCGTTTTCTGATACTCGCCTTTGCTTGTTGGTTAGGTTGATCTTGGAAAACTACGCCTCCATCTTTATCATCAGAACCCATTCCAGAACCTCTATCGACCTCCATGGTACTCTCGCCGGCACAGACTGCTCTGGTCAACATCATGGTCAACAGGAAAATCCGGATCACAGTCTCTTGGGGCAAGTCCATCTTATAGGAGGAAACGGAGAAGAATGAGAAGGAGGAAAAATAAATTTGAGGGAGAGGGGATGGGAAGTGGAGGAAAATAATAAAAGGGAGTGGGGAGTCGACAACAGCTCTCGGTCTTCAAGGCTCAGGTGCCGCCTCAGTCCTCCTGGAACAGACACTCCAATGATACAACCTCTACCGTCTGTTCCTTATCACGGGACATCTCTGGATCAGCAACCTTCTTGCAGTGGGATGAATGGACCCAAGTCTCTCTCTCAGCAACCTTTAATGCTGTAGTGCTAGTCAATAAGACCTGGTATGGTCCTTCCCATCTGTCAATAAGGCAACCTGAGCGTAGAAAATTCTGTATCATTACATAATCCCCAGGTTCAATGTCATGACAATTACTATCAGGTAGATCAGGAATCACCAACTTCAGATTATCATTTTGATTCCTTAACTGTTTACTCATGTTAATCAAGTACTTTACAGTTACTTCATTGTTACATTTCAAATCATCCTGAGGGTTAATCATGACATGCGGTTGTCGACCAAACAAGATTTCAAAGGGAGACAGATTAAGGGGGGACCTGGGAGTGGTTCTGATACTGTACAATACAATGGGTAAAGCTTCTGGCCATGTCAATCCTGTCTCTGCCATCACTTTACTCAATTTATTTTTAATAGTGCTGTTCACTCTTTCGACCTTCGCACTCGCCTGTGGACGGTACGGAGTGTGCAGCTTGCTATCAATTCCCATCAACTTACACATTCCTTGAAAGACATCACCTGTAAAATGGGTTCCCCTATCACTTTCGATTATTCTAGGGATACCATATCTACATACAAATTCCTGCACAATTTTCTTAGCAGTAAACATAGCGGTATTTGTAGCCGCAGGAAATGCTTCGACCCAATTTGAGAAAACATCTATACAAACAAGTACATATTTCAAATTCCGACAAGGGGGTAATTGTATAAAGTCAATTTGTATTACCTGGAAAGGGCCGCCGGCAGGTGGGATATGGGATGGTTCTGTAGGTATTGCCTTTCCAATATTCTTTCTCAAACAGGTAAGGCATGACATTGCTCTTTTACTCGCATGAGAGGAGAATCCTGGGGCGCACCAATATGCTCTCACCAATTTGCACATCCCCTCCTTGCCTAGATGAGTCAGCCCGTGAGCTGCTTCAGCCAGACATGGAAGATATGCTCTGGGGGCCACTGGTTTACCATGTCCATCCGTCCAGAGTCCTGAGGACTCCTGGCCATATCCCTTTGCCTTCCAGACTGCCTTCTCCTGTGTGGAACACAAATTCTGCGTTTCACACAACTTCTGTGTGTTGATGGTATTAAATACCATCAATTGTGTGGTGTCTGTCTGTATGGGGGTAGCAGCTGCTAACTTAGCAGCTTCGTCTGCTCGGCTGTTACCAAGTGATACCGGGTCTTGGCTATATGTGTGTGCTTTACATTTGATAACAGCCACTCTGTCGGGTTCCTGTATCGCTGTTAGAAGCCTTTTTATGTGAGTTGCATGCGCTACCGGTGTACCAGCTGCCGTCATGAAATTTCGGAGGCGCCATAGGGCTCCGAAATCATGGACTACCCCGAATGCGTATCTAGAATCGGTGTAGATATTGGCTGATTTGCCCTTAGCCAATTCACATGCTCTGGTTAGGGCGACCAGTTCAGCAACCTGGGCTGAGTGAGGTGGGCCTAGCGGTTCCGCTTCTATGGTGTCTTGGTCATCTACGACTGCGTATCCAGTACACAAGTCTCCCGAGTCTGACTGTCTATGGCAACTACCGTCCGTGTAGAACGTGAGTTCTGCATCTTCCAGTGGGTTGTCACTGATGTCAGGCCTTGCGGTAAAATTTTGGGTCAAATATTCCATACAATCATGTGTATCTTCCTTTATATTAAATCCTCCTTCCCCATCACTCTCACCTTCCACCCTTTGTGCCTGACCAGGCACACCTGGGAGATACGTTGCAGGATTTAATGCACTGCATCTCCTTATGGTGATGTTTACGGGGGCCATTAGTGCCAATTCCCATCTTGTAAACCTCGCTGATGAGACGTGTCTGGTTTGGGCAGAATTCAATAAGGCTGATACTGCATGTGGCGTATGGATTGTGAGGTTGTGGCCTAGCACGACGTCTTCGCTTTTTGTCACTAGCAATGCTATCGCAGCAACGCTTCGCAAGCATGTGGGGAGGGATCGCGCTACCGTGTCTAGTTGAGCGCTGTAGTATGCAACTGGCCTGCTGGCATCACCGTGTTTTTGGGTTAGTACACCTGCCGCGCAACCAGCACTTTCTGTTCCGTATAGTTCAAAGGGTTTCCCATAGTCTGGCATACCTAGTGCTGGTGCCTGCGTTAGGCACTGTTTGAGTCTCTCAAATGCTGTTTCGGACTCGTCTGTATTCGAAATCCTATCAGGTTTGTTTGAGGAGACCATTTCCTGCAAAGGTAACGCCAAAATGGAAAACCCTGGGATCCAATTACGGCAATACCCACACATTCCTAAAAACGTTCTGATCTGTTGCTGGGTTTGTGGCAGAGTCATGTCTCTAATTGCTTGGATTCTATCAGCGGTCAGGTGTCTCAGTCCTTGTGTTAGACAGTGTCCCAAATATTTTACCTTAGTTTGGCATAATTGTAACTTGTCTTTGGACACCTTGTGTCCTGTGTCTGAAAGATGAAACAGGAGCTGTTTCGTATCCTTCAGAGATGCTTCCAGTGAATCTGAACACAGTAGTAAATCGTCCACATACTGTATCAATACTGATCCACTGTCTGGTTGGAAAGACTGTAAACAATCATGCAAAGCCTGAGAAAATATACTTGGACTATCTATGAAACCTTGGGGTAATCGAGTCCACGTGTATTGGACTCCTCTGTATGTAAATGCAAACAAATATTGGCTGTCAGGGTGCAGAGGTACCGAAAAGAAAGCGGAGCAGAGGTCAATAACAGTGAAAAATTTGGCAGTGGGAGGGATTTGCATTAGGATGACAGCTGGATTTGGCACTACGGGGAACTGACTCTCAACTATTTTGTTAATCCCCCTTAGATCCTGCACTAGTCTGTAACCCCTCCCCCCACTCTTTTTAACAGGGAAGATGGGACTATTGGCAGTGCTGGACGTTCTTACCAGAATGCCCTGTTGTAGCAAGCGCTCTATTACTGGGTAAACTCCTAACTCCACCTCTGGCTTCAGAGGGTACTGTGGGATTTTTGGAGCTATCCTACCATCTTTTACTTGTACAACTACTGGAGCTACGTTTGCCATTAATCCAGTGTCTTGTCCGTCTTTTGTCCAAAGTGACTCTGGTATCTGAGATGTCATCTCTTCTATTTGGGATGGATTCCTATTTGTCATAATGGTATGTGACATTAATTTTGATGGGGAGTCTAACATGTCTCGCACTTCCTGAGCGTGTTTCTCAGGTATGTCCAAGAATACACCTTCAGGAGTACAATAAATGACGCACCCCATTTTACACAGTAAGTCTCTTCCCAGGAGATTGGTTGGTGCCGATGCAGCCAGCAAAAAGGAATGCTTGGTATGCAAAGGCCCTATTGTAATCTCGGCTGGTTTGCTAACAGGGTAGTGCTGGACTACTCCTGTTACTCCCATGGCTGGAATTGTCCTACCAGTGGTTCTCATGCCCACTGTCGAATTTATCACTGACTTGGCCGCCCCTGTGTCTACAAGAAAGTTTAAAGTTTTACCAGCTACATTAATTGCGATCTCGGGTTCACTTCCAAGGTTGGCAATTAATTTTACTGGCTGCAGATTACAGGTATGGCCACACCCCTATTGGGTATGGTGACCTTCCTGAATCCCGCTGGCAGCAACTACTTGTGAGGGAGTTAGCTGGGAACTACCAGAGGCATGCCAGTCTCTGTTCGGGGGATATCTTTTTGTTTCCCCTGTATGTGGCTCATAACTCCGTTTCTGTGGACCCCGATCCCAATGTCGTGTGTCGTGTCGTTGTCTAGGGGGTTGGTATGAGTTTCGTGGATTCTTTACTCTACAATCTCGTGCCATGTGTCCCTGTTTGTGACAAGAATAACAAGTAACCATACTTGACTTACCCACAGGATTTGGTGATACAAACAAAGGCTGCCTTGTGGTCAGAGCCTGTATACTTACTGACATTAATTTATCACCTTGTTGTTCCCTGTGTCTGGTGATGTTTCTATCGTGATCAATAGCAGCCTCTCTCAAAGTAGCCACAGACAGACCTCGCCAACATGGTTGTGTGGTCTGTACCCTAGTCTTCAATGACTCTTTTAAACCATCCATCAGTACCGATACTGCTACTTCCCGATGGTTTGTGTCTGTTTTAATGTCCTCTATGCCTGTGTATTTTGCCATTTCTAATAATGCTCTGTGAAAATACTCTGCAGCTGTCTCTGACTCCTTCTGTTTAATGGAGAATATCTTATTCCATTTAGCTACTGCTGGGAAATACTCTTTTAACTGCAAGTTTATTCTTTTCACATTATCTTGGTTGTACACATCTGTAAGAGGTACATCATGATCTAGTCCGCAATCAGCTAAAAATTGAGTTGCGTCGACATTTGAGGGTAAACATGCTCTCAGCAATATCTGCCAGTCTTTATTGTTGGGCTCTGCAGTGTTACCTAAGTCTCTGATGTATTTTTGACTGGCAACTAAGTCTTTTCTGGGGTCAGGAAATTCAGACACTATGGTCCTTAATTCCATTCGGGAAAATGGGGTGTACATGGCAATGTTCCTAATGGGAGTGGCTCCTGATGTGTCTGTTTTCCCATTTGGCACTGCTATTACTCTAACAGGTGTAATTCTAACAACCTCATTCTGTGTAGATTCTACAGGCTGTGGTGAAATAGTTTCAGCATAATGCATGGTGCCGTACTTACCAGTTGATACGACCTCACCTATCCCTCCGCTAGGGGCCTTTACTAATCTTGTGGGTGGAGCTGTGCCTACTGTGGTCTCTGCTATGGTGGCTGCTAGAGAGAGCGCTGAAATCGTTGCCGATTCGTCCTCTTGATCACACTCCTGAGGAAAGTTCAAAACAGGGTACAACTTGCACGGGTTAATACTTGCATGGGTTAATGGGTTAACATTATCATTAACATTTACACAATTACTAAGTGATTTTGTGTTACACCTTAGTGCGTCTTTCTCCGCAATCAACTTCTCTCCTGATATGTATGGTGGCGGTGGGGCCGTGGCAATCAGTTTTCTGTTAGAGCCAGATCCCGCCGCCTGAGCCAGACCTCTCTGTATCTCACCTTCCTGTTGCCATAACTGTAAATAATCATAATGCTGGATTCGCCTCTTTGTTGATTTTATGAGACATATCCTCCTCCTTAAATTTTGTAACACTTCTGAGCTGAAGCTACCTACTCTTGGGAATTTCTCCCCGTCATGTACAGTCATTCTCTCCCATTCATCACATAAAGTTTCTGTGTGACTTCCATATTTCTCACACATTATATACCTGGCCGACCCAATTGGTCGGACCACTGAATCAACCCGAACCGAGGTTGATCGCCCCCTACCTGAACAAGTGGCCCCCATAGTTCGAAAGTGTTGCTTTATTTAGCCAACTCTTACGCAAAACCAAATGTCCAAAATAGGCTGACGGTGGCGGTTTACCGAGTACCCCACTCACTCGCCCACGCCGACCAATACGACCTGATCACACCGATATGGTGCTGGCGTACTCGACCTAGGGCCCCTGCGACCTGAACCTCTATTTACTGGAACCTGCGAGGGTTTTCCGAAGAACACTTACTCTTTCCAGTAACTATTGGTTGCTGGATAGTTCCTGAGTGAGCAGCAAACTTCCCTTAAAATAAAAAAATTACACAAATCACGTTAGAGTGTACAAATAGCGTTTGTGACCCCTTTACTCTAATGGTATTAGGTCAGATTACTAACTACTGCACACACTTACGTGCGGTCCAGTCGTTCAGTACACAAACAACTAAGCTTATGTACGGAAAGACCAATGGAATCGAAACTTACGACTGCGAATTCCTTCAGCCAGAGCTTATATGGCCTATATGGGTGTTGCACCAACCCTTTTCGGTGTTGTGCCTGTGAACTGTATAGCGGACTTCCTTGTCGGCTGTACCTGGACCTCCTGGTCTGTTATGACCTCCTGGTCTTGTTACAGTATGACCTCCTGGTCTTGTTACAGTATGACCTCCTGGTCTGCTATACTCTAATGCTCAAAATTGTATATTTAACCAGAGATGCCTCCCTAGCCACCGTGCACGTCACTTACACGCATGTACCTCACGAGTACTCGACTTTTCTTGTGGTTCAACCTTTAAAAATTGTAAAAACACTCACTCATCACATGTACACTTTTGTTTCTATTTCTATTTCTGCGCAGAAATTTTTCTTTAGATCAGGTGTGTTACCAATTAGGAGCAGGATCTGTTAATTAAATTTCGGACACCCAAAAATAGACTTGCGTTATTTCTCGCCTCGCGTTATTTATCGCTTTGCGTTATTTATCAACTTATCGTGACTTGAGCAACGTGGGCGTAACCGGACGCTCCGTTGCGTAACGTACGCTGCGTGCGTCGGCCTTTGGATTGCGTACGCAAGTCTTTGTTAGAGACACGTATACGCAAAGCAAAGATCCACCGTAACACAATTTATACTTTTATCAATGTAGATGATCCTTGATCATCTACCACACACCACACTGACTTCGCCTTATCTCCCAGGCAAAACTGTGTGTTTGTCTATCCTTTAACTATGTTATCTATTCTTAAACTATGAAATAACGGCAACTCTCTTTTAGCACTTCTATCAACTATAAAACTGGCAGACAGGAGAGTGATATACGAAAATGAAAAAGAAAAAGAAATGCAGATATATATGTGTGTGCGTGCGTGTGTACGCAAGACAGAAAAATAAACAGTTTTAAAAGGCACTAGCGTTTTGTTCTTACCTCCGGTTCCCGGATTCCTTCAGCACTCTTTACCTAAGTGAAGCAGACGCTTATCCCGTCAGCACTACGAGGGATACAACCTCCCGCCCTTTGCTGATGGATAATGTCTGCTGATCTACCTAGTGCAGATATGTGAAGGACGGGCGAGCCGCCAATTGATAAAGCTAAATATTTATCATATATAAAACACTTTAAGAGGTCTAAGAACACTGTACGCTATCTACGTTAGAAGTACCGTAAGGGTACGCAAGTTGTGTAGCGATCGCTCAACCGTAGTCGAGACGCTCAAGCGTCACGTTCGCTTACGGCCCAGTGATCACAGGCAGGCACGCTATTGGCTGCCGACTAACGTAATGATTCGCTATAGCGTAGCGTACGCTCGGGACCACGAGGAGATCACCAGCGGTGCAGACGCTTACAACGTTAAAACCTTTATATCTATACCTTTAACAATGAGATACACAGTATACCTTAGTGTAGAGACAGTGTGTAAGTGCAACCTGGTGTAACCTGATTAACTACAAAGCTGCTTGAGCGTCACCGACGCTCGGAGAATACTTAACCCTATAAAGAATACACAGATACCTGGGCTTAGGGTCCAAAACCTATTATATGTATTATAACTATTATACTTGCAAAAAGGAATCACAGTACAAATGATACACTACAATATAACATAAACCAACTAACCAGATAACTACACGGGAAATACAATACAATTAAATTAAAGGAAAATAAGAGAGAAAGAGTAGGGAGAGAGAGAGAGAGATGGCTCACAGTAAGACAATATGATTACGGAGAAAACTTACGCACAAAGGGAAACGATCGCATGCGCCTCGATATCCAGCTCCCGATTATCAGCAATGAGAACCGTTGAAGAGAGTGAACTGGATACGGTCGGCCTGCCTATTTATGCCCCACACACAATACAATTCAATGGTCCCTACAATCTCATTGTTCATTGGACACAGGAATTCGGCTTCGCATTATAACAAAAGGTCATAGGTTGATTCATACAGGTGGGCTGTGACTATTTCCAACAGCTCAGGTGGGAGGGAAACTGGGTTTCCCGCCGCATGGGTAATAAAGTGCAAATAAAGTAAATGTTCATAAACTTCTTATGTCCATAACTATTCGCACGAGCGATTGATCTGCTTCAAACCAACACCGGAATATTTCTAATTAAATATTCTTCCGATGGATACTAAACACCACTGTATTACTCCTGTCTGACCCTTCGTATCAAACAAAGAGGGATTTCTCTGTTCATGAACATTCTATATTAACCAAACTTTCAGAATCTATCAAAAGGGACCATGATCTATAAAATACCTTATTAGTGAAAATATGTAATGATTGAGTCGCACGCTACGATCGCATAAACTCTACCGTAAATACGCATACCATGCGCCTGCGGGTGCCCGCGACTGTGAGTATGCGCACGTACGGGAGAGCGTACGCATGCGCAGCACGGACCTGTGTGAGGTGCAAATATGGTAGTGTGCATAGAGATATTTTTCTGACTTTGACACAACACATCTCATGTTCACCCTTTATACGTCTGTATTCATAGCTGACATTATCATTTTATTATTCATTTGGCTCCACCTTTCTCTCTCATTATTTTTGAGTTTTTGATAAATTTTGTAATTCTGACCAAAATTATTCCTTCAACATACAGATGGAGCTGCACTCATCGGAAGCGGCTCCATTGCAGTCGTGCACTCCCGGCGTGACTTGACAATCCATCCGCCTAGTCACACTGGGAGTGCACAGAGATGTCCCCATCCTGAGCATCTCCATCCGGTCGCGCAGAGACGCTCTCCATTCAAGTGAATGGGGTGCGTCTTCATCACGAGCGCGTGTGCCCGGTCGGCCAGAGACACTCTCGGCACTAGGCACGCCCGGGAAGGCGCTCATAGTCACAGACGGAGCCACGACTAGCGTGGCTCCATCTGTAACTATTTAATAAAAATACGGCAACTTTGAAAGTCAAAAGTGACAACAGGAGTTTTAGTGCTCCTTCCCTCCTCTCCTGCCTCTCCCTACCTCACCTCTTCTCCCTCTGTACCACACTTTACTCCCTCCATGCTCAACTGCTGCAGTGTCTCTTCATAGCTCAGGAGCCAGCACCCTCACTACACTCTCTGTATCCCTGCCTTCTAAATCCATCTCACCTTATTGCTACAGCGATCCTGATAATCTCATTGGCATCACTCCCTCAGACTCTTTCCCTCTCTACTGTGCCCTCTGGAATGCCAGATCTGTCTGTAATAAACTGGTCCCCACCCTTGACCTTTTCATCTCCAATTCCCTGTAAGCTCACATGTGCCTTTCCTTTTCTTACTTATACTATCTTATACTCGATACTCCCTTTGATGGCACTTAACCCCTAGTTTTCTATACCTGTCCTATATTGCCTTGAACTGTTAGTGCTGTTTTCTTGTTTACTCATTTGATTATGTACTGTGTAATGGGCGCTGCAGATCCCTTGTGGCGCCATATAAATAAAGGATAAAATAATAATAAAGGGGGTGAGGGAAAACCCATTACATTAAGATACCAGCTCCTGGTATATTTATTCTATTGATCTGGGGATTTATTGCTTTTAAATGGAACGTGCAGTGTCCACTGTCTTAAGACTGAAAGGTAAGTTTCACTACCTGTACTACACTATCTCACTCATCAAATCAAATTGCATTGACCACAGTGACTGCCAAATAATTTTGAGAGCATCACAATGACCGCCATATAATACAGAGCATCATTGATTGCCATAAAATAGAGTATCTTTAACCGCTATATAATACAAAGAGAGCATCAATGACTGCTATATAATGTAGAGAGTATCACGGTGACCACCATATAATCCAGAGAGCATCTGTAACTGCCATATATTACAATTTGAGCATCAGTGCCTGTCATATAATGCAGAGTATCAATGATTGCCATATAATAAATAGAGTATCAGTGACTGCGATATAATACAGAGAAGTTGTGATCACCATATAATATGTTTTGTTTTTCGCACTGAAGTGGCAGAAAGAATGAGGCAGGATGGTACAAAAAAATGAAGGAGGAAAGGAAGGAAGGAAGGATGGAAGGGAGGGAGGGATGGGAGGGATTGAAGAGAAGGGAAGAAAAAAGGGAAAGGAAAGAAAGGATTTAAAAATGTTAATCAAGAGAGCATTGTGGAGAGAATTTAATATTTGATTGCCTTTTCTTTCCTCAGTTGCTGTAAAATGCTACAGCTCTCAAATGAGGCCCCACATATGTTAATTTAAAGTAATAAATCAGTCAATTAATTGATCATTCTAGTGTTCTGTTATGGCCTTTTCTCAACTGCTGCAAAATAGTCCTTTCAAAAATGTAAAAGGACATGCACAGTTTAACCAACCAAGCACTTCAGACTTTTATGGCCGAAGTGCTGGGTTTGTTTGGGCCCCCAGAAAACTATTTTTTAGAAGGACTACCTTTGATCACTAATGAGGAGGTTGATGATGAGGGTGTTAATTATTGTAATTTTTCTAGAATAAATTTCAAATACTTGCTGCAAATAATATAGGAGGGAAGAGTGCCTAGATGGTTAATGTTCCTACCTCTACTAACTTTGAACTCACAAATGGAGCAGATACCTTTACAAACATTGTTAGGATTTCAGTAAAATAATCCCACACCCAAGAGGTGGCTTTTTTGGTCTTATGCTCAGGCATCACAATGGCTTTCTCTTTATCATGGGCAAGAACTACTGCAACTGGTGGCTGATTTACACAAACAACATCATCAACATTCTCATCCTCTTCAGTAGTGTCAGATAGTACACAAATACCTCCCTCATACTTTTCCACTTCCACAATAGCATCCTTAATTTTTACTATGTCATTATCTTCCCCATCTTTACTTGTATTGCTCATCCTCACATTTGCAGATGGAGCAGAATTGGTGTAAGGAGGCTACTCTACAAGTAAAGTATCAGCAGTGTCACACTCACACATAGCAAACGTGGACACTTCTAGAATCTCTTTAGCGATTTATGAACACACAATATGTTCTTCAGCCATAGTGTGTTGTTGTTTTTTTAATGCAATATTTTTATTGAAGAGAAGTCGAAGATGCAGATACAGATCAAACAGGAGATGATGACTCCAAATAAATTCAAAATAACATACATGATATCCCGTGGGATATGACGAAACAAAACAAGAAAAGAGGAGTACATCAACAATACAATATAAATGTCAACAACAGTTTTTCTGTGTTTTAACAAAGGACAAAAAGAGAGAAGGAAAGAGAGGAACAGAGATGAAAAGAGGAAGAAAGAGAGAAGAGAGGGGTGGGAGAATGGGGGACCACTAAGGGTGCAATCAAGGCACATACGCATCGTGGGGGGTAGCCCACACTATCTTCAGACCTAAACACAGTGAACAGTAAATCATGACTTTTGGGACCCGAGCAAAAAAATAAAATATATTTTTTTTTGACACAGTATATCATACCCGGGCAGTAGAGGATTTAGCATAAGAAAACCAAGGTTCCCAAGACCTCATATATTTATCCGACCTGTCACGTAAGGAAGCTGTGATTTTCTCCATCGTGGAGATGTACCATATTTTAGACAGCAACATGCTCATAGGGGGGATAGTGGGCTTTTTCCAACTTTTAGCTATCACACATCTGGCGGCATGAAGAATTTGGATTACCAGATTGCCCGCATGGCTGCTAATATTAGGCAAAGGAAGGCCCAGTAGAGCCGTCCAGGGACCCAATGTTACTTGAGAACAGAGAATAGATCCAATAAGATTTTCCAATTGGGCCCAGAATGGACGGATTTTGGGACAGGACCACCAAAGGAGAATGAATACAGAGACGTTCTAAAGGGGTAAGTTGATGAATAACCTTGGATTTAGGAAGGGAACTTAAGAAGGAGCGGAGTTGTAGATAACTCATTAAGTACAGGCTGGGTAATGCCATATTTGTCACTCAAAGAGTCCAAGGAAAGCCAGGAGGAACCTTCTATAAAATAAAAAACCAGTCCCGGTCGCGGGTTCAGGTGAAACCACGAATGGGACCGTAAAATGGAGCCAGGGGGAAAGTCCTGATTATCCCAAATAGAAGTGATGGGGGATGGGAAAGTAGAGAGACCATAATGCCGAATGCAGAAAAACCACAGGGAGCAAGTGAGTTTTGCAGAGGGAGCGCACGTGTTTATCTTCTGAGTAGGTTTGACCGCTGTGAGTATGGAAACCAAGGTGGAGACCCCGGACATCAAGAGTTCGATTTGTATCCAGGGCAAATGGGGCACTGGAGAAATCCATGCGAGAGCCTGGCTCAAGTGGGTTGCATGATAGTATTTACTGATATCCGGTAGACCTCTGCCTCCAGCTAGTGGGTCCCGTACCAGAGTGGAAGTCCTAATTCTAGGAGGTTTACTAGACCATATGAATTTTAGGAAGAGTTTCTGCATTCGACACAAAGCCTCAGCGGGGATGCGTACCAGAATTGTTTGAATCAGATACAAAAGCCTGGGTAGGATGTTCATCTTCACTGAGACTATACGTCCAAACCAGGCTATAATCTGTTTGTCCCAGGCACGTAGATCAGACTCAATACAATTAAAAAGGGTTGGGAAATTTTCAGAATATAGAGAACCATAGTAATTTGTGATGAACACACCTAAGTACTTAATTTTCTTGGAGCGCCATGAGAAATTAAAGTTAGCAGCAAGGAAAGATCTGGTATCCTCGCTAAAATGCAAGGGAAGGGCTTTCGATTTGGAGTAGTTAATGCGATATCCTGAATAATATTAAGAATATGATGATAGAGTTTTAAATAGGCTAGGGAGGGATGTATGGGGAGAGGAAAGAGTTAACAAATGATAATTTAAACTCTTCGTCACCAGCTGATATACCCTTAATATCAGGGTTGGCCCGAACCATACACGCCAGAGGTTCGATAGTCATAGCAAAAATTAATGGTGACAGGGGACACCCCTGACGCATACCGTTGTTAATTTGGAATAAACGAGAGTCCTTGCCATTAACCTGGACTCAGGCTGAAGGGTTGGAATAGAGTGCTTGAATGCCCTGGAGTAGGCTTCCGCCCAGGCCAAACCTACGCAGGGTGGCAAACATGAAGGGCCACAGTATTTTATCAAAAGCCTTCTCTGCATCAAGCGAGAGAAGGATAGAGGGCAATCTAGCTTTGTTAATAAGACGGACTAAATTAATAGTTCTTCGGGTATTGTCTCTAGCTTGTCAGCCTGGGATGAAGCCCACCTGGTCAGCATGTATCAATTGCGGGAGAACTGAGTTTAACCTCAGAGCTAGGATTTTGGCAAAAACTTTAATATCATTATTTAGTAAAGAGATGGGGCGATAACTAGAACACGAGTTGGGGTCTTTCCAGGGTTTATGAATTAAGACAATGCGCGCTTCCAGTGTACGGGGCAACAGAGGGTCTCCTCTAAGGAGTCCATTAAAGAGCCTGCAGAGGTGGGGCAGAAGAATCCCCTTAAATTTCTTAAAATACATAATTGACATCCCGTCAGGCCCAGGGGCCTTACCTGGCTTCTGAGTCTTAAGGGCATTGTCTATTTCCTCAATAGTTATCTCCGAACCCAACTGAGACACCGTCAAACCACTCAGTGATGGTAAGTTGCATTTATCCAAAAGGGATTCAATCCCCTCGTCGAATCTCAGTGAAGGTGAGGGAGCCGCTTCCGCATTATATAATGATTTATAAAATTCCTCAAATTCACCAAGGATGTGGTCAGGATCATGAGTCAGTACCCCCTGTTTAGTACGAATAGACAAGATATTTTTGGAAGAAATTTGAGCCCTCAACTTCCTGGAAAGGAGTTTATCTGCCTTATCCCCTTTTTTGTAAAAAATCTGGTTAAGGCGTCTAAGGCATTGTTCCGTCTTATGATATAACAACATATTAAGTTCACCCCTAACTTTAAGTAGCCGATCCAAGTCAGCTGGGTTCAGAGAAGACCTATGAATTTCCTCCAGACGGTGGAGTTGGTCAGTTAACTCGAAGATCTTTTGTGAGCGCTGTTTAGTGAGCCTAGCTGCGATCTGCATGAAGTGACTCCGAAGGACCGCTTTATGTGCCTCCCACAGATTCATATCAGACATACCAGGTGTCTGATTCAAGCTAAAATAATCAGTTAGTACCTGAGTGATTTGTGGCAGAACATCAGCATGTTGGAGGAGGGCATCATTAAGGGACCAGGAGGGGGGGGGGGGGGGGGGGGGAAGAGTGCGGGACAAACCAGAAAGAGTCAAAGATACCGGGGCATGGTCAGACCACGTAATTGGATGAATACAACTTTTCTGGATCTTAGAGGTCAAATCTCTCCCAATCATAATCATATCGATTCTAGTATATATATATATATATATATATATAACAACAAATATCTGTTGTGTCCTTAACTGCACAAAAGGCAGCCTGGCCACTCCAACTCCCAAAATAAGTGTCTCCCCAAAACACTCCAATATGACAAGAATACAATATGGATAGGCAGTGGTTATAGCTGGGCGCCCCTATACAATATGTGAGTCACTTAGTGAGATAGTATTATACATTCCTTTGTAGAGGATGGTCCTCAAGATTTTCTTTTGGTCAGTACGTGTTTCACTCTCAGTACATGGAATGAAATGAAAACATATCATGTGTAGTACAGTTTAGAAATTTGATACAACACGTATACATAAAACCAAAATGTTTCTAAAATATCAATTCCATAAGTCCAGGTGTAAGGTGCTACAGATGGAACAATTACCAGAGCGAATGGAGAACTGATTCGAAACAGTCCTCAAACAAGCGTATTATTTGAATAGTCACCACAACGATCCTCCCGGGTAGGCAGTCAGGTGTACTTCTCTGGTAAAAGAATGTCAGTTCACCCTTCACCGGAACACAGGATCCACAAAACAGCCAATGCGTTTCAACCCAAACTGCTATGGGTCTTTCTCAAGGCGATGTGTACAATGTCCCCTCCTGAATCCCCTTTTAAACCATGTTCCACCAATCGTGGATCATAAAAAACTTTCACCCAATGACATCCTTCCTTACTGCTGTGCTATGGTGAACTTGGCTGTCACTCAAAAGTAGATACACAAGTTCCTCCCCCTGTCTAAGCTATTATTCGGCGACTCCCTTGTCAGTCAGCGTTCGGAATCGCTGCTCCCCGGAAGTGCGTCCATCCACTTCCGCCCGTCAGGTCAGTCCTCCCCATGCGCGCCTCCACGTGGTCTCTCCGGCGCGTCATCACCGGAAGTTCGGGGCTCCGTCACTTCCGCCCGGCCGTCCGATCCCCCGTGGACGCGTCCACATGGTCTCCTTAGTGTGTCTCCATCTAGAGTTCCGCCCCGCGGGTTGGGATTGCGTCACGTCACTTCTGGTCATGCGTCTTTACTCCTATATGCAATCGGGTTCTCTGGGTTATATGAAGTGATTAACATTCCATTACAGCATTATAGCCTCTGTTTCCAAAGTACAACAAGGCCCCTTTATAGGATAGACATAATAAAATATAATTAAAATGTGCACTTATTAAAAACAATCTAATTAAATCATTTAAAATTATTTTAAATAAGGGATATTTTTAAGAATCTAAAAGGACCCCAGACTTTCCATAAATACTTCATGTTCTACACTCACATAATTAAAAATTGATTCATTAATAATAGAAGAAATAGACACCACCTAAAATAAACACCATCTATAAAAACCATTTCAATTCAAAATCGCTATTAATCCCATGCGGATGTAATGTATTAAAATTGTAAATACACTGCATTTCACATTTAGCTAAAAGGGAAGCTATATCTCTCTGTCGCTGGTTACACTTGACTAATTTTATCCCAGCAAATTGTACTATCCCCTGTGTTGAACAGCTGTGGTGTCTTTTAAAATGGTTAGAGAGAGCATGTGACTCCAGTCTCTTCTTAATGTTATGGCAATGCTCTCCTATGCATATTTTTAAGGGACGTGAAGTTCTTCCTATGTAAAAGAGATGACAGGTACATTCTATAATGTACACAACATTTTTCATATTGCACGTAATGAAATCCTTCAATTTCCAAGCAAAACCATTAATAGTAATTGTGTCCAATTTCTTTGTGCCGTCACTCTTAATCTCTCTGCATCCTAAGCATTCTCCACAGCGATGAAAACCCTTGGTCATGATTCTACCGTCTCGTTTCTTTTGTGGAACACAGCTCTTCACTAGAGCAGTTTTCAAATTTGGCGCTTTTTTGTATATAAAAACTGGACGTTCAGGAATCATTCTTCCCAAGACCGGGTCCTTAAGCAAAATTTTCCAGTTCTTTCTGAATGATTTCTCTAAAAGTTTGTGCTGTGTATTGAAACTTGTAATAAAGGCCCATTCATATCTATCTCCTTTTGATTTGGCCGAGGGTCCAGACTCTAAAAGTTTCATCTCCTCTGTCCTTAACATTGCTTGTTCCACCAGCTCAGCTTTATATCCATTTTCCTCAAATATATCTTTCATTTCATTCGCCTGTTCTTTAAACATACTTTCCATTGTGCAATTTCTTTTTAACCATTTGAACTGGCTCTGAGGAATGGAGTTGAGCCAATTAACGTGATGGCAACTGTCATATTCTATATACTTTCGTGAGTCCGTCTGTTTAACGTACGTTTTGGTATGCAGCGTACGATTTTCCACAAAAACAGTGATGTCCAAGAAATCTACCTTCAGCTTATTTATATTGAACGCCAGCTCTATATTTAAATTATTTGTATTCAAATATGTGCAAAACTGATCTAAAACATCCTGATCTCCTCTCCATATAAAAGAGATGTTGTCTATATAGCGACACCAGGACAACAGGTTTGCTCCAAATGGATTGTTGTTCCAAACAAAATCCGTCTCCCATTGGCCCATGAATATATTGGCATAACTAGGAGCAAACCTGGTGCCCATGGCTGTCCCTACTTTCTAGACATAGAAAGACCCATTAAAAATAAAATAGTTATTGTGTAAAATAAAGCGAATGCCATCCACAATAAAATCCTGTACTGTTTCCTCTAAAGAGCTGTCACTCAAATATTTAGTTACAGCTTGTATGCCATCTTCATGTTTGATGATTGAATACAGTGATTTGACATCGGCAGTGACCATGAACATATTCTCATCCCATTCTATTGTAGTAAGGAAATTTAAAAATTGTTTTGTATCTTTCAAATGGGACACATTTTTACTTACTAATGGTTGTAAGAAAAAAATCTATGTATTCTGACAGATTTGTTGTTGCTGACCCCACTCCGGATACAATAGGTCTACCCGGTGGATTGGTGACACTCTTGTGCACTTTAGGCAACAAATATAGTGCAGGTGTGGTGGGGTCATTATTTATCAAAAATCTAATTTCTCTTTCCTCAAGGATCCCCAGTGCTTCATACTTCTCTACCAGCTTCTGTAGTTCAGTGCATATCTTCCCCGTCGGGTCAGATCTAAGTTTGGAATAGGTGTCCTTGTTCTCTACATGTTCTTCCACTGACTTCAGATACCACTCGGTATCCATTACCACCACTCATCCACCTTTGTCGGCGGGTTTAATGGTTATGTTTAGTTTGTTTTTAGGGTTTTCAATGCAGATCTTTCTTTGAAGGAAAGGTTAAATTTCATCCCATTAGGTTTAATATCTCTCAAATCGCATTTCACTAATTCGCAAAATGTATCTATAAAATTTTCCTTAACATGTGAGGGAAAAAACACCGACTTAGGTCTAAATGGTGTTCTTGCTGGAATTTCTACAGTTCCCAATTCTTCCATTGTTTCCTTGCCAAGGAAAAACTTTTTCAAACATAATTTGCGAATAAATTTATGGATGTCTACAAACGTTTCGAACTTGTTAATAGATACCGAGGGTGCATACTTGAGTCCCTTCCCTAAGACTCTCCTTTCATGCATTGTTAATACATGGGAACTCAGATTGAATATTTTCACTCCTTTTTCCTCCTCTCCAGCCGTTCCTTCCTCCACATCAGACCTCCTGTCGGGGCATGTCGTCTGCTCCCTTTGTTCGCTATTATCCTTGGGTATCATCACCTTTCTTTTTCTTCTCCTATTTCCTTTATTCTTCTTCCCTTTGATCCTTTTTGCTCCCCCTCTTTTTCCCCTGTGGGTTTTTTTCTTCTTTATTATCTCCAACCTGAATTCCTCCCTCTTCTCTCTAAAAAACGAGGGGACCTTTCTCCATCTTCAAGGTCTTCATATCTGTTCCTTAATTGGAGTTGTGTGGAGTCTGATGTTTCATTGTTTCTTCCCCTCCTTTTTTCACCACTACCCAGTCTCTCATATCTATTCCTTACTCGAGTCGGGGTACGTTCCACATCTTCTTCTTGTCTCCTACGGGGATGTCATTGGGTGAAAGTTTTTTATGATCCACGATTGGTGGAACATGGTTTAAAAGGGGATTCAGGAGGGGACATTGTACACATCGCCTTGAGAAAGACCCATAGCAGTTTGGGTTGAAACGCGTTGGCTGT
Source organism: Pseudophryne corroboree (assembly GCF_028390025.1). Taxonomy (NCBI): domain Eukaryota; kingdom Metazoa; phylum Chordata; class Amphibia; order Anura; family Myobatrachidae; genus Pseudophryne; species Pseudophryne corroboree. The sequence goes on from NC_086448.1 coordinate 236,157,785, forward strand.
TTTGTGGATCCTGTGTTCCGGTGAAGGGTGAACTGACATTCTTTTACCAGAGAAGTACACCTGACTGCCTACCCGGGAGGATCGTTGTGGTGACTATTCAAATAACACGCTTGTTTGAGGACTGTTTCGAATCAGTTCTCCATTCGCTCTGGTAATTGTTCCATCTGTAGCACCTTACACCTGGACTTATAGAATTGATATTTTAGAAATATTTTGGTTTTATGTATACGTGTTGTATCAAATTTCTAAACTGTACTACACATGATATGTTTTCATTTCATTCCATGTACTGAGAGTGAAACACGTACTGACCAAAAGAAAATCTTGAGGACCGTCCTCTACAAAAGATTCTAGTATATAGATTATGTACTGGTGAGAAAAAAGTATACTCTTTAACTAAAGGGTCGAGAACCCTCCAGGAATCAAATAGTAGGTGATTTTAAGTAGCGACAGCAAGGCTATAGAGTTGCGAGTGCTTGTGTGGGACTGGGAAAGTGGAAGGGAGTGGGAGCGGTCGAGACTGTGGTGGAGTATAGTATTAAAATCCCCTGCCATTAAGATATCGCCTTTCCTACATTGGGCAATCTTGGAATCTAAAGAGGCGAAGAGCGAGGCCTGATTAACATTAGGGGCATAGACATTAACCAGAGTGATGGGAACATTATTAAGCTTGCCCACTATGATAAGGAATCTACCCCCTTTGTCCCTAATGATTTTTTCTGGTTCCAAGTGTAAGTGGGCGAGAATCAATATGGCAACCCCTCGTTTCTTTTGGGTGTGATCGCATGCATGTATAACAACTGGGTGGTGTCTAGAACGTAATTCAGGATGGGAAGTACCTCTAAAATGCATCTCCTGGAGGAATACCAGATCTCCCCCAACCTGTTTCAGAAAAATAACTAATTTGGTCCTCTTTTGGGGGCTATTGAGACCCTTCACATTGTAAGTTATTACGTTAACAGACATAGCAATATAAATAAGAACAGATCAAAAATGTCCCTAAGGACCCATGGTTGGTCTCCTGAGAAAACAAAAGTAAGAGGAGGAACAGAAAGCAGGAAAAGGAGAAAAAGAGGAGAAGAGAAACATCGAGAACAATGCAAAATAAACAAATGTAACAATAAACCGAGCCAAAGACCCATTGTACTCACTGTACGGGTCCACACGTTTGAGCTCCTGTATGGGGTGTGAAGGGAGAAAAGATCTCCCTTATGCTCAAAACCGACTATAATGGCTCGGCGGAGGGCGCGGCGCCGAACACCAAGGAACCCACTAACAAACTAATAGGGCGACCATGGGGGTCAGAACAACATACGACAATAATGAACCACTTCAGAATCACGTGAACAGGAAAAACATAGGCTCAGTTATATAAGCTCAGTGAAAAAATAAACTTAAAACCTCTAAACTATAAAACACAACAGTATGAAATGATATGCAGTAACCCATCAAGGCAGCTGTGGAGGAAAGTTCACGGAGGGTCACGTCTGGAAGAGGTTTTTGCCGGGACTGTCGACCAAAGGCGTTGAGGTGCTCGCTGTGGAAGAGGTGAGCTTGGGGTGCATTGAAGACCTGGTGCAGCCTGTGGGGGAGAAGGCTTGTCAGGTGCCGGAGGAGGCAAGTTAAGTTTCAAAAGAAGCCAGTGGGCATCCTCCATGGATCGTGCTAGTAGCCTCTTCCCATCAAGCTGCACTATAAAGGCAAAGGGATAACCCCATCTGTAGCGGATTTGATTCTCCCTGAGGATTTGGATGTATTCCTTCAGATCGAAGCGCCTCTTAAGAGTAATAGGGGATAAGTCCTGAAACACCAGCAGTCTATGCGTTTCAAACAGACACATGTCCTTATTACGAGCAGCAGTCAGTACTCTGTCCTTAGTTTTGAAGTAGTGGCAGCATAAGACCACGTCTCTCGGAGGGGATGATGGTGACGGCTTTTGGTGCAGGGAGCGATGAGCTCTATCTAAGAGGAAATGCTCATGCGGGGTATCCGGCAGGAGATGTTGAAAAAAGCGGAGGAGGAAATCTTCCAGTTGAGCTGGTTCCACCGACTCTGGGATGTATTTAATACGTAGATTGTTACGTCTTGCGCGATTATCTGCATCCTCCTGTTGGTCTTGGAGGAGGTAAATGTCTTCCTGCATAACATAGACAGAGTGTTCCATCTCTTGCTGGAAATTAATGACTTCATTGATTTTCTGTTCGAAGTCATTAGTGCGAGCCCCAAGATCAGAGATCTTATCCTTAAGCCCAGAGATGGCTCTGTGGATCTCCGAATGGAAAGCCTGTTTCAACGACTTCATCTCATTAAGGATAGAGGAAATGCATTCTTTCATGGAAGGGTCTAGAACAGGCGATTCTTCCTCAGATTCCGAAAAAGGTGCAGGAGGAGGGCCGGCTGGCGGTTTAGATGCACCAGGCTTCATCTTAGAAATAAAGGAAGACAACTCCGCAGAAGGCGTAGATTTCTTGGACCTAGGCATGGCGCGTGACAGTCCCGGAAATAGAAAAGGCCAAAATTCAAAACTGAGCAATAGCGTAGAAAGTTAGTGATCCATCATATTACGTGTAATGAAAATAAGCATGAAGCACCCAGGGCAGCGCCCATAATTATTTAACAGCTCATTGCAATACAGGAAGGCTCAAAGCAGTAAAAAAAATATCAGGGAGCCCCAGCAGCATATATTATGACCCAATACTGAAAAGAGGGGGGTCAGAGCAGCAATAGCTCCTGCAGGGAGAGATGGAGGAAAACTGGCATGCACAACTTGTGAGAGCAGTCACTGAGGCAGTGGGGAGAAAAGCAGCCAGCACTTAGGTGAGGGAAGATGGCCGCCGCCAGGGCTTGCAGAGGGTACCTGATCCTCCAGGAGCCGTGGAGGGAGATCCCAGCCGTCTAGAGGGGTCCCGAGAGCCAGGAGCCGCCCAGCAGTGCACAGCAGAGGGGGGAGGAGGGCCGTAGAGTGCTCCAAGGGGTCCCGTCACGGCCGCGCCGTTCACAGAGCTCACGGCCGGGCCGCCGTCAAACTGCAGCTCCCAGCGCCGGACTGGGGAGAAGGCCGCAGCGGTCAGAAGGTGCGGAGAGCCACCCGACCGCACCGGATCATCCTGTGGGGCTAACTTGCGGTGCCGCAATGCTCCCGGGCAGCGACAGGCGCCGGTAAAGCCGCGGGGAAGCCGCTGATAAGGTCCCCTGTGCGGGAGCTTCGGAGCCGCACGTCCACTCGGCTCTGCTTCCTGTAGTGTGTTTTTTTTTAACACTTTGTCATTTTTGAATGCAACACCTCTACTTCTTTTTTAACAGTGTGAAAGAATTTGATTTCAGGTGCCCTTTCCTAAACTTTCTGCCCTCTGGACCACCTTTACTAGTTGTTGTTGTTGTTGTACTATCATGACCGCCAGCAGCCACAGCACTAGTTCTTGCTGATCCTGCTCTTCTATCAACTGATCATCATCCATATCTACTCAGTGCTTATATTTATGTGAACACAGTGGGGTACAGTACACACTAATTGTACAAACAAAACTGCAGGGTGGTCTATAAGTGTGGAAACACCCTTATAAAAAGGAAATTATGATATGGATTATACTGGTGACATACCCTAAAATGTTTTTCCCCACTCCCATATCATATGTGTAGTCACTGGATTAGTATTTCCTTATTAATTTACTTTTATAAGGGTGTTTTCACATTTATGGACCATCATGTATAGTATGATAGTATTATTAGTTTACTTGAACTTTTATTTCTTTTAAAATGACCACTTACGGCGGATTCACAGTGCTTATCTGACACTGAACACAGTGGAGTACAGCACACACAAGTTGTACCCCCCAAAATTATAGTATAATAATATTATTTATTTATTTGATTTTTTTTAAATGACCACTCACACTGCAGACTCATAATACTTATGTGATTGGAATTCAGTGGGGTACAGCACATGCAAGTTGTACAACAACACTATAGTATTATTTATTTATTTGTACTTATTCTAAAAAATGACCACTGACACTGCAGACTCACAGCTCTTATATTTACGTGAATACAGTGCAGCGCTTAATGCAGTGCTTATATTTAATTATGTAAATGCAGTGGAGCACAGTACCTACATCACACACCAGTGTATTAGCTTAGCTCTGAGCTGCACTGCAGGAAGTTCCAATAAAATGCCAATGGGTTGTGCCCCAATGGTTAATGCTGCCCTATATGGAATTCTGGCCTGCAATTGCATTGTGCAGTTGCACCAAGGGTTAATGGTCAGCACCAGTGTCACGCTTAGGGTTACACAGAAGCACCAGGGTGACACACTTAGACAAAAGATGTACTGTAACTTCCAAATTCCCGAACCGTAAAAAATGATTAAATAACCCACTGTATATGTAGCTCTGCAGTGGAAGATGGACAGACAGTTCAGCTCAACAGCATTAGAGTGGATGGAGTGGATGGACAGATAATTCAGCTCAGCACTGGCGTGGAGTCAGCATAGATGTCACAGACACTCAGCTCTTTCCGGCATCTGCTGTGAAATGGTACCTAAGTCACAGCTGCAGGCTCTTATGCTGAATCCAAAACCTGCGAGATCCGACACCAAGATGATGATGTTTTGCCTCATTTTGGAATCCAAGCCTGGCGAGAAAACCTAAACCTACGCTCGTAATTCCTCAGATCCCAGAAATATGTGTGTGTGCTCGGTTTTTGGAAAATTGAGCCCACTCATCTCTACTTAAAATATCATTCCGTCATCAATAACTAACCTGTCCTTGGAAACTATTAACTATTTCATCATCATCATAAAAACTATCCCCATTATTAGCTATGCATCCACACCACATTATTAGCTCCCATCCACACCACACCGGATATGCCCAATCTCATCTGATCTTTGAAGCTAAGCAGTGTTGGGCCTGGTTAGTACTCGGATGGGAGATACCGTGAGAATCCCATGTACTGAAGGTGTTTTTAAACTGATAGATTTTGGGCTTGTGTATTATATTATCCATACGCTTTTGTCATTTACTGTGAGCGCAGAAGTGATGTCTATAATTCTCTGTCTATATTGTTGTGGCTGTTGAGTGACATCCCATAGACATTGTTCATATTATTTCCCAAATATCGCACACTTCCCAGCATAACCACACACCTGAACTACTTCTCTCTGTCACCAAAACCTCATCACACAGCCCAGCACTATCACTCCACAAGTGTAAACTGCAACATCACCAACAGATACATTACTTACAGAAAAGCAGCACATCCCTGCCTCACTGACAGCAGCATATCCCTGCCTCACTGTCAGCAGTACATAACTGCTTCACTGACAGCAGCACATCACTGCCTCACTGACAGCTGCACATCCCGGCCTCACTGACAGCTGCACATCACTGCTTCACTGACAGCAGCACATCCCTGCCTCACTGACAGCAGCACATCCCTGCCTCACTGACATCAGCACATCACTGCTTCACTGACAGCAGCACATCACTGGTTCACTGACAGCAGCACATCCCTGCCTCACTGACAGCAGCACATCACACATATCTAGTAACAGATATGGAGGCCTATTTATTATCATTATATTTACTAAAATAATGTGATAAAGGGTGTTTTCACACTCTTTTCACATTATTTTAGTATCACTTAAATGTATTAAAGGGCTTTTTCATGAAAAACGTCTCCAAACCCTTTAATTCACTTTTTTTTAGTTACTCACATTGCATTTCCCATATTTATAATGGGAAATGCAATCTGGGCTGAATTTACTAAATAAATCGTGAAAAAAAAATCAAAGTGAGCCCTGTGATAATTTCACCAGCTCAGGCTGGAGAAATAACATGGCAGCACTGCGATAAGCTGCCTTCTGCCCAGCTTTCTCTGCCCCCTGGCAGAGAAAGCTGTGCAGAGAACCGGCAGTGTGATCAGCTCTGTGTGTCCAATGGACACACAGGCTGATCACCAGTAAAAAGTAAAAAGAAAAAAAAAAAAGTAAAAAAAAAAATCCAAACCATACCTACCAGTCCAGGAGCTGGTGATCGGTGCTCTGGTGCGGGCTGCTGGGCACCGGGTCCTCCATGTGCTGCGCTGTGACCCCCAGTGCAGTAAAGTGTTGCTGCAAAATGGCAGCTCACTTTACAGCACCAGGGGTCACAGTAGCACACAGGATCCGGCGCCCCGGCAGCCCTGCAGGTGCAGCAATGACCGGCTCCCTGGATTGGTGAGTATATTTATGGTGTGGGAGGGGTTCGCGGTGCGGGGCGGGGGGGTAGTCCCAACTGGTGGGGTTGACTAGGCTGCAGTGGCGATGTCGGCAGTGGCAGTGCATGTGCAGCAGGTCATCTGGGTATTTTTTCCCGAAAAATACCCCGATGATGCTGAGGACCGCCATCGCAGCCACAGAGCTTACTCACAAGCTCTGTCTCTGCATGCGATAATTGATACAGTCGTGCGATGTAATGAAATATCGCAGTGTGGATTCGTCAATTTTATTACCTCACATCCGCATCCTATAGTCTTACATCTATAGTGGGGAAAGTATTGGAAGGTATTCTAAGAGATAGTATTCAGAAGTTCCTTGAAGTCAATAAGGTCATTAAAAGGAATCAACATGGGTTTATGAAGGACAGATCCTGTCAAACCAACTTACTTGGCTTTTATGAAACAGTAAGCGCAAACCTAGATCAGGGTAAAGACGTGGATGTAATCTTTTTAGACTTTGCCAAAGCGTTCGATACTGTACCACACATGCGTCTTATCTACAAGCTACAAGAATCAGGGCTAGGAAGCACAATATGCACTTGGGTCAAAAACTGTTTAGATAATAGGGAGCAGCGCGTTGTGGTTAATGGATCTTTTTCAACTTGGACTGAAGTGCTAAGTGGTGTGCCGCAAGGCTCAGTATTAGGACCGCTATTGTTCAATATTTTCATTAACGACCTAACAGAAGGTCTAGAGAGCATGGTGTCAATTTTTGCAGATGATACCAAATTGTGTAAGGCTATAAATTCAGAGGAGGATGCCGAGTCTCTACAGAACGACTTAGTTAAATTAGAAGCATGGGCAACCAAATGGAGAATGCGCTTCAACACAGACAAGTGTAAGGTAATGCACAGTGGTAACAAGAACAAAAATTACACCTACCTACTCAATGGGGTAAAATTAGGGGATTCTGTACTGGAAAAGGACTTAGGTGTCCTCATAGATAGCAAACTAAGCAGTAGTACCCAAAGTAGGACTGCAGCAAAGAAGGCTAATAAGATACTAGCATGCATAAAACGGGGTATTGATGCTAGGGACGAGAGTATTATACTCCCGTTATATAAATCACTAGTGAGGCCACACCTTCAATACTGTGTACAATTCTGGGCACCGTACTTCAAAAAGGATATCCTGGAGCTAGAAAAGGTTCAGAGGAGGGCGACCAAACTAATTAAGGGCATCGAGACGATGGAATACAAGGAAAGGCTTGAAAGACTAGGCATGTTTACATTGGAAAAGCGGAGAATAAGAGGGGATATGATCAACATCTACAAATATATAAGGGGACAATACAAAGAGCTTGCGCAGGACCTGTTTTTGGTTAGATCAACACAGAGGACTCGTGGACACTCGCTCAGGTTAGAGGAGAAGAGATTCCGCAAAATACGGCGTAAAGGCTTTTTCACGGTAAGGACAATACGTGTTTGGAATTCCCTGCCTGAGGGAGTTGTAATGGCGGAATCTGTCAACACCTTTAAGAATGGGTTAGATAAATTCCTAATGGATAAGGATATCCAGGGGTATGGTGCATAGTCATGCATTATAGTTACTATAAATAGGGATAAAATGCAACGGCTGACATCAGCATCAGTCAGAAATTTTAGTCAAATTATCATGCATAGGAGACCACAAATAGGTTGAACTCGATGGACAATTGTCTTTTTTCAACCTCAGATACTATGTTACTATGTTACTATGTTACTAAATAGGCCCCTAGGTCACAAAGAAAACTGCTGCGGATACGGTCGTTGTATTTTTCTATTAGAACAGGATGTATAATATATTGCATGAATCAAGGTAATTTGGCGAGGAAGATCTAAAGGTACTAGCATACTAGAAGACAAAATTATGTTTAATAATAAACTTTTAAACACATATATAATATAATAAAGGATAATGAGAATAAGTGAATGGAAATAACTGAAAGTAAGATATGTTGCAAAAGTAGCAAAGATTAGAAGCGAGCATGTTGTAACTATTGGTTACTTACTTGTTTTTTTTTGTTTATTTTTAAATATAGAAGAAATATTGTTACACACTATGATACACACTATATTAAGAAAATAAGCAGATTCACGAAGTATAAAGGCAATAGTTACAGAGAATTTTGGAATACAATAGATTAAATATTAAAATATATAATAAACACAATATTACATGTGTAACCATAACATCTACAGTATCTGATCTGCACAGCAAGATGCCCAATATTATTGGAGGCTGTTAAACAATCTATGGCAGGCATATAGGAACATGTCTGATTGGAAATGCTGCCTATATTAAGTGTAGGTATGAGGTAATAACTTCCAGCACATATTTGGTATTAGATAGATATATAATATTCTAAAGGTGAAAATATCTATGCATTAAGTATAAAGTAAATGATTGGGAATTTTTTTGTGGGCATAGTAGCACAAATAAAATAGAGAAGGAAAGGGGAAAGGGAGAAGGAGGGAAAACACAAAGGTATATTATTAAATATGACATTTTATAGATATGGCCTTATTGCCCTTGGTGCTTGATACACACAACATAACACTAAATTAAACTGTATATATGTATCCAATGTACAGTATTTATGTAGGTATGTTATATGTATTGTCATGGGATTGTTAAGTCTTTTTTGTATGTATTGAAAACAAGTAAATAAAACTCAATTTAGAAAAAAAACAACATCACAGCCTCACTCCTGAGCTTTATGATTGCTGTCACCTGTGGTCTTATCAACTAGTTCAATACAGGTGACAGCAGTCCTAAATCAAGAGGGAAGCCCAGGAGCGGAGCCTTTTGTTCTACTTTGAGACGCAGTTCTGCCTCCTCCGGCTCACCTAACCCGATTTGTGCCCGGCGCTCGCTAAGATTGTGTTACCAGCAGGCGCCAGGCTCCCTCTCCACAGCGGAAGCCAGCAGCAGGAGCTCACTACTGAGCTCCGGCTTCCGGCTCTGTCAGTGTGCGCTATGGGAGAGACATCATGACGTCTCTCCCATAGTGCCGAGGAGCGGACGTCGGAAGGACCACAGCAGTCGGACGCGGGAACGGGGCTTGGTGAGTATTTTTTTTTATATGTGTGTGTATTAGTGGCACTTTTACTGGGGGCAAACTACAAGGGGGTAAACTACACGGGGGCAAACTACAAGGGGCATAACTACAGGGGCTAAACTATAGGGGCTAAACTACTGGGGGGGCTAAACTACAGGGGGGCTAAACTATTGGGGGCTAACTACATGGGATGCAGAGTACATGGGGATAAATTACAGGGGGGCTAAACTATTGGGGGCTAACTACATGGGGGCAGAGTACATGGGGATAAACTACAGGGGCTAATCCACTGGAGGCTTTACTACAGGGGGGCTAAACTATTGGGGGCTAACTACATGTGGGCAAACTACATGGGGGCTAAACTACAGGGGCTAAACTATTGGTGGCTAACTACATGGGGCAAACTACATGGGGGCTAAACTACAGGGGCTAAACTATTGGGGGCATAACTGCAGGGGGTATAACTACAGGGGCTAAATTACAGGGGGCATTATCACTGGGGGCTAAACTACAGGGGGACTAAACTACATGGGACAAACTACATGAGGGCTAAACTACAGGGAGGCTAAACTACTGGGGTCATAACTACAGGGGCTAAACTACTGGGGCATTACCACTGGGGGGCTAAACTAAGGGGGGTAAACTACTGGGGTTATAACTGCAGGGGCATTACCATTAGGGGCATAACTACTGGGAGCATAACTACTGGGGCTAAACTACAGGGGGCTAAACGACTGGGGGCATTACTACAGGTGACATTACTACTGGAAGTATACTACACAGGGGCATTACCATTAAGGGCATTACTACTAAGGGCACTACTAATGAGGGCAATGTAAAGGGGGCACTTCATAAGGGGCATCGCTACTGGGGACATAATGGGCACTACTACTGGGGGCATTGCATAAGGGGCACCACTACTATGGGCTCTATATAAGGGGCACTACCACTGTGGGTACTACCAGTCAGTGGACATTGGATAAGGGGCACTACTACTGTGGGCATTGTATAAGAGGCGCTACTGCTGTGGGCATTATGTGTATTACGGGGTGCTACTACTGTGGGCATTATGTGTATTAGGGGTACTATTACTGTAGGCATTATGTGTATTAGGGGTGCTATTACTATGGGCTTTGTGTAAAAGGGGCACTAATGTGTGTCATAACATGAATAAGGGACACTACTATGTGGTGCAATGTGAATAAGATTGTGCTACTGTGTGGCATAATTTTAATTAGGGATACTATTGTGTGACCACGCCCCTCTCTAGGACCACTTTAAGCACTGGCTAGATAGATAGATATTACGGGCAGTACGGATGGTGTAATGGTTAGCATTACTGCCACACAGCACTAAGGTCATGGGTTCGATTCCAACCATGGCCCTAACTGTGCAGAGTTTGCATATTCTCCCCGTACTTGCGTGGGTTTCCTCCGGGTTCTCCAGTTTCCTCCCACAATCCAAAAATATACTAGTAGGTTAATTGGCTCCCAACAAAAAATTAACCCTAGTGAATGTGACTGTGTGGACATTTGATAGGGAATCTAGATTGTAAGCTCCACTGGGGCAGGGACTGATGTGAATGGGCAAATATTTTCTGTAAAGCTCTGCAAAATATGTGTGCACTATATAAATAACTGGTAATAAATAAATAAATAAATAAATAATATACATTATATGTATATCTAGTATGTGTGTAAATATATTAAAGTTAAAACAGTAAAATTTTTTAGCTGTTTGTTTAAACCAGCGGTGGCCAACCTGTGGCTCTTGAGCCACATGCGGCTCTTTCTTTCTTCAAATGTGGCTCCTAACACACAAAGTCACATGACCACAACAGAGTCGGTAACCACTGCTATCCAGAAAAACACGCAGCAGCATTGCGGGGACTTAGAACTGAGAGAGTCAGATTCTAGAGATGAGCAAACAGAGGACACATAAGGGGCTGCTGCAGTGGCATGAATTGGGGGAAGCTGAAGTGACACAGGAGGGTGCTGGCTGAAGTGACAGGAGGGTGCTGGCTGGAGTGACAGGAGGGAGCTGGTTGGAGTGACACATGGGGGAGCTGAAGTGTATTATGTGAATCTGGATTTTCAATATATTTTATGTGTATCTGCCTTTTACAATTATTTTATGTGGAAGTGGATTTTTCAATGTATTTTATGTTGGATCTGGCTTTTTCAATGGTTTTTATACCAGGGACGTGGCCTAGAAGGCACAAGGCCACACCCCATTTTTGCATGTGCGCCTTCGGCTCGATGTCGGCTCTTTGACATACCTAACACATTTTTTTGGCTCTTTGTCTCTGACTGGTTGGCCACCCCCTGTTTAAACCATAAAACTTTTTGTTTTTCAAAAACATGTCCAAAATTTGCAATTGTTATTTAATTATCACATAATGTAAATTATAGCTATTTAAACTTAATTTTGCATTTTTGTGAATAAACTTAAATTGGATCAAGTTTAAATAGTTTTTATTTAGCTAATTTCATAATAAAGAAAATCGACAATTTTGAGAAAATTTTGGGAAAAAAATATTAGCCAGTTAAGTCTTGGAGAACGATAGTCAGTGGCGCACGCAGGGGGGGTTTCCGAGTACCTGGAAACCCCCCCTGATGAGCCGTCTCAGCAAAAGCCGCGATCGTGATCGCAACCGCGGAGCTGCAGCAGCAAGAGAGAGCTGTGGAGCTCTCTGCTTACAGAATGTGCCGGGGGAGCTGCTGGCTGCGCATGCTCAGCAACAGCAGCTCCCTCCGCTCCGTCCTCACTCTGCCGTCCTTCTGCTCTCCCAGGCCCTGATGGATCATGTAAGTTTGCAGCCAGTGTTTATGTGTGTATTTGTATGTTTGTATGTACAGTATGCCTGTGTGTTTGTGCACTGGTGTATGTACAGTATGTATGGATGGATGTGTACTTGTGTATATGTGTGTGTTTGTGTATGTATGTTTGAATGTGGTATATATGTATGTATGTGTGTGCGTGTGTGTGTGTGTGTATATATATATATATATATACACATGTATGTATGTGTAAATATATATATATATATATAGTGGTCGAAGTGGGGTGGAAATGCACTGAAAGTGCAGCAGGAGGTGAGGGAAGTGGCCATCCTGCTGCACATTGTGCTCCCTGTCCCTGTGCGGCGGCCGGCGCCCACCGCACACCGCTCACCTCCAGCCGCCGCCAGCCGCTCACCGCACGCTGCTTGCTGCCAGCCACCAGCCGCCTGCCGCCGCCAGCAGCCCATCGCTCACCACTGCCAGCCACCAGCAACAAATTAGGTAATGATCCCCTGCTGTCACTCTCTCTCCCTGTCGTCACTCTCTCTCCCTGTCATCACTCTCTCTCCCTGTCGTCACTCTCTCTCCCTGTCGTCACTGTCGTCACTCTCTCTCCCTGTCGTCACTCTCCCTCCCTGTCATCACTTTCTCTCCCTGTCATCACTGTCATCACTCTCTCTCCCTGTCGTCACTGTTGTCACACTCTCTCCCTCTCGTCACTGTCGTCACTCTCTCTCCCTGTCGTCACTCTCTCTCCCTATCGTCACTCTCTCACCCTGTCATCACTCTTTCTGCCTTTCGTCACTTTCTCTCCATCATCACTCTCTCTCCCTGTCGTCACTCTCTCTTCCTGTCATCACTCTCTCTCCCTGTCGTCACTGTCGTCACTCTCTCTCCATGTCGTCACTCTCTCTCCCTGTCGTCACTTTCGTCACTCTTTCTCCCTGTCGCCACTCTTTCTCCCTGTCGTCACTCTCTCTCCCTGTCATCACTCTCTCTCTGTCGTCACTCTCTCTCCCTGTCGTCACTGTCACCACTCTCTCTCCCTGTCATCACTCTCTCTCCCTATCGTCAATGTCGTCACTCTCTCACTGTCATCACTCTCTCTCCCTGTCGTCACTGTCGTCACTCTCTCTCTCCCTGTCGTCACTCCCTGTCGTCACTCTGGCTGTCTCTGCTGTCAAAATTTCAGCTCATTCAGTGTGCTACAATGTAAGTTTCGGCTCATTCAGTGTGCTACAATGTGAGTTTTGGCTCGTACCGTGTGCTATAATGTGAGTTTCGGCTCATTCAGTGTGCTACAATGTGAGTTTCGGTTTGTACCGTGTGCTATAATGTGAATTTCGGCTCATTCAGTGTGCTACAATGTGAATTTCGGCTCATTCAGTGTGCTACAATGTGAATTTCGGCTCATTCAGTGTGCTACAATGTGAATTTCGGCTCATTCAGTGTGCTACAATGTGAGTTTCGGCTCGTACCATGTGCTATAATGTGAATTTCAGCTTGTACCATGTGCTATAAGGTGAAAGGGGCACCAGTACTAGATAGTATAAGGGGTTCTACTAAACTGGACACGCCCCCTTTGGGCGACCACACCCCTTTTGGGTGACCACGCCCCCTTTACTGGAGCGTGCATAATTACGTCCTTGACTTTTGCATACCCCCACTTCAAAATTTCCACTTCGACTACTGTATATATATATATATATATATATATATATATTACACATACATGCACATATACATACACACCCACGGAAACCCCCCTCGCCAAATCCTGCGTTTGCCACTGATAGTGGGGGTCATTCCGAGTTGATCGTAGCTGTGCTAAATTTAGCACAGCTATGATCATCTTCCCTGACATGCGGGGGGACGCCCAGCACAGGGCTAGTCCGCCCCACATGTCAGTCCCCCCCCCCACAAATACAAAAGCATCGCACAGCGGCGATGCTCTTGTATTTGTGGAGTAATCCCGGCCAGCGCAGCTCCTGCGGCTGGCCGGGAGTTAATTGCCGCTGCCACTGGCTGCAGCGGCTGCGTGAGACGTCACGCAGCCGCCACGGCCCGCCCCCCCAATGGTCCTGCCACGCCTGCGCTTGCCTACTATTCCCCCTAAACGGAGCCCCCTCCTGCCCAGCGACTGCCTCTGTCCCAGAAGTGATCGCTAGGCAACGACGGTTGCCATGCACCGGCGTACTGCTGCGATGGCGTATGCGCAGTTCTGAGCCGATCGCTACGCTGCGACAAACTGCAGCGAGCCATCGGGTCAGAATGACCCCTAAAGTGGAGAGAGAAAATGTATTACTGTTCCTGTATCTTCCCTTATGTGTGTGGACCCGTTTCACCTCTGGATCGCGGTGAAGCGGGTCCACACATCGCCATAATATATTGGCATACTGAAGTGGGAGAGCGTTCAATCATCCTCCCGGTGATGTGCTCTCTCCCACTTTCAGCATTTGGTATCGGCACTGTTATTCTCACTGCACATGCTCTGATTCTCCTTCTCCCAGCGGCCTCAGTGCATCTGTCTCTAGCACATGCGTGGTGCGATTAGTGAGACACTGAGGCTCTGATGTGGACGCACGTCACTCGTGGACTGTCACAGTAAGGATCCTGTGACAGTCTTAAACAAAGCTTTATTGGACCTGAAAAATAAAAACAAAAGTGACAGAGGAAGCTGAGAGGGCACACAGGGCCACATTGAAGTACTGGACATAGTCGAGGTAAGCTACTAATCAGTATGTGCAAGCAGCCCTTTCATACATCAGGTGGATCTATCGCCTGCCCACCTTTATAACTGACCGCCAGTAATAACACGGGCACTTTGCGCCTGCACCATTTACCGGCAAACAGGGATTCATGCATACAGGTGATGGGGTAACAGTCACACATAGCATGCGCTGTAACCACATCACCCCTTATCACCTCTTCATACATTTACTCATTTGTGTCTGGAACAAACCATGTTGCCATGCAAGAGGAGGAAATACAGTTATCTTTTTTCTGTGCAGGGTACTGTAAATACTGGTTGATTTTGCATGTAGCCCACAAAAGTACTCAATTCAGATTCCCATAATATAGCTGCTGCAATCCGCCTGTGGATTGAAGCAATTGCATCCACTTACACAAGAGAAAACCCTATGGACCTGGTCCAGAGATGGGCGCAGATTACTGTATACACAGCCAGATCTGTTTTCATCTCCTCACACGCTGGGGCCACCCAGCACAGGGCAAGGCTGCCACGCAATTGTAGCTCCGCCTCACAATGCATCCGCAGTTAAATTGCGGATGCATCGAACTAAGGTTGAACCCTGGCAGCGCTGCCTGACTGCTCTGTCCGGCGAGCCGCAACCATTTTTTTAATCGGAGCGGCTGTGTGTGACGTCACACAGCCACCCCAAAAAAGTTTGCCCCGGTTCGGCCTGCCACTCCCCCCAACACTGAGTTGCTGCCCCACCAACACCTGTTGCTATCAATCACACTGCGACCGCAGTAAATAATATCACAATTAAATTGCAACTGCAATTTTAACAGTGCACCACATACATATTAAAATAAATAAATATTATAGCTCTCTTGAGGATTTCACATTCTAATATTAATGATAGGTGCCGGAAATAGTCCAATCCTTATATAAGTCTAATGCTACAAGTTCCTTTTGGTCAATATACTTGTGGAACTACAAGTCCCATAATCGCTCACTGCATGCAGTCTCACATTTGCAATTGGTAATGAATCAGGCCGTAAATCTTTATACAGGTTGAGTATCCCTTATCCAAATTTCAAAATCCAACATTTTTGGGTCCCCTACTGAGATACCTGTATATACAATTGTTTGCTGAGTTGTGAGTCAGCTATATTGGTGTGGTGATTAAATAGTGCAGATCCATATTTTCATATGTATTGTCCCTATGTCCCAGCCACAGGCTGCAGTGTCCTAAGGTGGGTGTGGCAGAGTTGAGAGGCACTAGCCCAGTGATGGCTAACCTTGACACTCCAGCTGTTGTTGAACTACACATCACAGCATGCCCTGCTACAGTTTTGCTATTTGGCCTTGCTAAAACTGATGCAGGGCATGCTGGGATGTGTAGTTCAACAACAGCTGGAGTGTCAAGGTTAGCCATCACTGCACTAGCCGCTCTGATTAGCAAGTGCACAGTGTCTATTCACTGGAAGAGAAGGGCTGGAGGCATGGCCAGCATCTCACAGAGCACTGGGCATGCCACCAAAGTGATGAAAACAAGAGTTGTGGCTCACAATTGAGTCAGTCCCGTGAAGGAACGCCTCTTTTTAATGAGACCACATCACCTTTTAGGAGCACACGCCTATGGCGCACAAGGGTCCTGATTAGACACCACAGAAATTTGGGAGGTGTGTTTTTACAGTGCAATTTAGATTTCAGTTTAAACACACCCCACCCAAATCTAACTCTCTCTCTCTCTCTGCACTTGATACATCGGCCCCCTTCATACTTGCCTACCCTCAAGTGGCACTCCCGGCCCCCCAGAAAGGAAGGCAAGTCTCATGCTGTCTTCGCCAGCAACCCTCACCCCCCTTCAGCCACCCACAAAAGAGCATAAGTGGGTGGACTAAAGGGGACCTGATGACGCAATTTGTGCTGAATTGCGTAACCATAGCTCAACCCCCGCTATACAGTGCCTGTTTTCACTGAAGTAAATAGCAGGGAGCAGAGCCACAATGATGCGATTGTGATGTCACATCCCTAGACAGCCCATCATCCCATCAGCCACACCCCCTATGGGTCTACCACGCTGTCCCCTCCCAGAGGAGGGGGCAGCAAGGTAGGTAAGTATGCCCCACCTGCAGTGCAACATGGTATTGCCCAGTTGCTAGCTTTTTTGCTTTACTTACAAACATGAATCAGGCCCTGATTTATCATAAGAAGGAGGATGGAAGGTCTTCACTTCATTCACTGAAAGGAGAATTGCACAAATGGCATGAGATGGCAGTACTTACGGCACTACTGGCAGCAAGTTAAAAATACAGTAAATTTCTAAATGCTGTCAAAATTAAAAGAAACAAATGCTTGGCAGATAGAGAGGATAACAAGGACTTAAAAAAAAGAAAGAAAAACGTGGGTAAAGTTCAGAAACAGATTGGGCCATGGATTGACACATCTGGCAGATATAATGATGAGCCAACTCATCAAGTATCAGAGGTGACTTGTTGCCAGATGAACCCTCAACTGGAAGGGCCCAGCAGAAAAAAATAATAATAAAGTAAGAATTACAAAGCAATAAAGCAAATATTTATTTATTTTTCACTTTAAAAATAAAATGCTGAACTGAAAAAAAAAAGAAAAAAAGCCAAATGCCTGCATCCCTTTCTGAATAACTTATTATGCCAGATGGCACACAGAGAAGTTATTTGGCACAAAACCTTTGGTATATATATGAGGACTCCTCCACAACAGTCTAGACAGTGAAATAGACCTTGAATCATGCCAAATGTTCGTTCTGGTTTAGGCATGTGCTAATTGTATGCCAATTGTTGCTCTGAAAATCAATTATCAGGGAGGAGCCATCGTTGCAGAGAATATTGGGCCTGATTCCGTGGTGGGAGTCAAGCAAAAAAGAGCAAGTAACTGTGCTTCTGGGTAAACCATTTAGCAATGCAAGGGGGGCAAATCCATTAATTGATTTTGCATGTAAAGTAATACTGGCTGCTTTTGCATGTAGCCCACAGGTACTGTATAGCTTTAATTCTACACAGCAATTCATACTTCAGTTGGACATGCCTCCTTAAATCAGCCACACGTGCAGTGTAACATAGTTAGCAGAGCAGCAGTGAATAGATGCTGTGCATATGCACACAGTGGGGTATATTTACTAAGCTCCCGATTTTGACCGAGATGCCGTTTTTTCTTCAAAGTGTCATCTCGGTTAATCTCGGTCATTTACTAAACACTAATCACGGCAGTGATGAGGGCATTCGTAATTTTTTGCTAGTTCAGGTAAAAAATTACGAATGAATACACCATCGGTCAAATTACGCCTGTTTAGATATGAATCTCGGTCATTTACTAAGAAGTGCAAAGCAAAAAAACACAAAACACTGCCGTGAAAAATTACAACTCGTAAAAAAGTCCTAAAAAAAAACAGACCTGCTTTTTTTTTCCGTGATTTGAGATGCATGCAGGGATCCATGAGATCCGTGCATGTATATCAGTGGGAAGGGGTGGGAAAGTGCTTATTTTTGCCAAAAAAATTGCGTGGGGTCCCCCCTCCTAAGCATAACCAGCCTCGGGCTCTTTGAGCCGATCCTGGTTGCAGAAATATGGGGAAAAAAATGACAGGGGTTCCCCCATATTTAAGCAACCAGCATCGGGCTCTGCGCCTGGTCCTGGTCCCAAAAATACGGGGGACAAAAAGAGTAGGGGTCCCCCGTATTTTTAAAACCAGCACCGGGCTCCACTAGCTGGACAGATAATGCCACAGCCGGGGGTCACTTTTATACAGCGCCCTGCGGCCGTGGCATCAAAAATCCAACTAGTCACCCCTGGCCGGGGTACCCTGGGGGAGTGGGAACCCCTTCAATCAAGGGGTCCCCCCCCCCCAGCCACCCAAGGGCCAGGGGTGAAGCCCGAGGCTGTCCCCCCCCATCCAATGGGCTGCGGATGGGAGGGCTGATAGCCTTTGTTGTAAAATAAAAGATATTGTTTTTAGTAGCAGTACTACAAGTCCCAGCAAGCCTCCCCCGCATGCTGGTACTTGGAGAACCACAAGTACCAGCATGCGGCGGAAAAACGGGCCCGCTGGTACCTGTAGTACTACCACTAAAAAAATACCCAAAAAAACACAAGACACACACACCGTGAAAGTATAATTTTATTACATACATACACACATACATACATACTTACCTTATGTTCTCACGCAGGTCGGTCCTCTTCTCCAGTAGAATCCAAGGGCTACCTGTTGAAGAAATTCTACTCACCAGATCCATGGGTCCAGGCTCCTCGGCAAATCCAGGGTTAATCCACGTACTTGAATAAATAAAAAAAAACGGTGTCCCGACCACGAACTGAAAGGGGACCCATGTTTGCACATGGGTCACCTTCCCACGAATGCCAGAAACCCACTTTGACTTCTGTCTAAGTGGGTTTCTTCAGCCAATCAGGGAGCGCCACGTTGTAGCACTCTCCTGATCAGCTGTGTGGTCCTGTCCTCACTGACAGGCGGCACACGGCAGTGTTACAATGTAGCGCCTATGCGCTCCATTGTAACCAATGCTGGGAACTTTCTGCTCAGCGGTGACGTCACTTTAGGTCAACCGCAGGGCAGAAAGTTCCCAGCATTGGTTACAATGTAGCGCATAGGCGCTACATTGTAACACTGCCGCGTGCTGCCTGTCAGTGAGGACAGCAGCACACAGCTGATCAGGAGAGTGCTACAACGTGGCACTCCCTGATTGGCTGAAGAAACCCACTTAGACAGAAGTCAAAGTGGGTTTCTGGCATTCGTGGGAAGGTGACCCATGTGCAAACATGGGTCCCCTTTCAGTTCGTGGTCGGGACACCGTTTTTTTTTATTTATTCAAGTACGTGGATTAACCCTGGATTTGCCGAGGAGCCTGGACCCATGGATCTGGTGAGTAGAATTTCTTCAACAGGTAGCCCTTGGATTCTACTGGAGAAGAGGACCGACCTGCGTGAGAACATAAGGTAAGTATGTATGTATGTGTGTATGTATGTAATAAAATTATACTTTCACGGTGTGTGTGTCTTGTGTTTTTTTGGGTATTTTTTTAGTGGTAGTACTACAGGTACCAGCGGGCCCGTTTTTCCGCCGCATGCTGGTACTTGTGGTTCTCCAAGTACCAGCATGCGGGGGAGGCTTGCTGGGACTTGTAGTACTGCTACTAAAAACAATATCTTTTCATTATCACAAATGGCTATCAGCCTCCCCATCCGCAGCCCATTGGATGGGGGGGGACAGCCTCGGGCTTCACCCCTGGCCCTTTGGTGGCTGGGGGGGGGGGACCCCTTGATTGAAGGGGTCCCCACTCCCCCAGGGTACCCCGGCCAGGGGTGACTAGTTGGATTTTTGATGCCACGGCCGCAGGGCACTGTATAAAAGTGACCCCCGGCTGTGGCATTATCTGTCCAGCTAGTGGAGCCCGGTGCTGGTTTTAAAAATACGGGGGACCCCTACTCTTTTTGTCCCCCGTATTTTTGGAACCAGGACCAGGCGCAGAGCCCGATGCTGGTTGCTTAAATATGGGGGAACCCCTGTCAATTTTTTCCCCATATTTCTGCAACCAGGATCGGCTCAAAGAGCCCGAGGCTGGTTATGCTTAGGAGGGGGGACCCCACGCATTTTTTTTTGTGATTTTACATTGTTTAATTAAAAAAAAAAAAAATAAGAACCCCAGCACGGATCACACAGATCCGGCCGAGATTGATTGTAAAAAAAAACGGCAGTGTTTTGCTAATCACTGCCGTAAAAATAGGTAAAAAAAAACGAATGACATCGACATCGGAAGCAAAGAAAAATACGAATACGACAGCTTAGTAAATCCATCGTAATCAATTCAAAAAGTTGCAGTTTTACACTGGCGATGTCATTCGTGATTGAACTTTGACCTATTTTCGGAAATTACGAATCTTAGTAAATATACCCCAGTGTCTATTCAATGGAGACAGGGGGACTGGGGACATGCCAGCAGCTCACAGAGCACTGGGCATGCCCCCTCAGTGACGGAAAACGGAGGCGTGGCTCATGATCACAGCACTGCCATGAGGCCACACCCCTTTCATATTGGCCACATCCCCTTTTTGGTTGCGCGTGCAGGAGTCCCGCTCCAAGATTTTAAAATGGTATGGTTATATAACACACATTTGTACGAAATTTGTATCAGATTGTAAAATAGGGCCTGATGGTACTTTGCACATGCACTGGACCCATACTGCACATGTGCAGTACAGGTCTCTGTCATCAGTTGTAGTACGACATCAGACTGTCAGTGATTGACAGTCTGATGCCATTTAGGGGTGGGTAAAGGCCGAGAGGGACAAGGACAAGATCTCAATCAGACGACTGAAATTTTCCTGGCCTCTTGTAGGACCTGTGGCGGCCTACTTGCACAACCCCCATGGGTCAAGCAGCCAGTTGGACGTGTAACAGATGATTCAATGCTGCTTCATTGGCTGCAGCTTGGATCACTAATACACGCAGGAAGTGTGATGGATCCCTGCAGCACAAACATATAAGTGCCATAGCTACTCCAACCATGGGGGGTCATTCCGAGTTGATCGTAGCTGTGCTAAATTTAGCATAGCTACGATCAGTAACACAGACATGCAGCAGACTCCCAGCACAGGGCTAGCCCGCCCCGCATGTCAGTCCCCCCCCCCCCCCCCCCGTCATTGAAGTACAAAAGCATCGCACAGCGGCGATGCTTTTGTACTTCAGGAGTAGCTCCCGGACAGCGCAGCTGGGAGCTACTCGTCGCTGCCCAGCTTGCAGCGTCTGCATGTGACATCATGCAGCCGCTGCGGCCCGTCCCCCGCACGGACCGGCAACACTTGCGTTGGCCGGACAGTGCCCCCAAAACGGCGCCCAAATGCCACCGTGCAGCCCCCTTTCACCCAGCGACCGCCTCTGCCTGCCAATCAGGCATAGGCGATCGCTAGGCAATGACATCTGTTGGCTGTCTGGCATGCGCCGGTGCAATGCGGCGCCGACGCATGCACAGTTCTGACCTGATCGCTGCTCTGCGATAAACTGCAGTGAGCGATCAGGTCAGAATAACCCCCCCATATCTGAATCAGGCCCATTGTGCACTGAAGGAAAGAAATGTTTACTTTGAATCCTAATTTTTTGGGTGACTGAAGGGGATCAGTACTAAATGCCACCGGTCGGAATCCCGGCGGTCGAAATACTGACGCCGGAATCCCGACCACACAATCCCGACAGGGGTGGTGAGCGGAACGCAGCCCCTTGCGGGCTCACTTCGCTCGCCACGCTGCGGGCACGGTGCCTCGCTACGCTCGGCACACTATTATATTCTCCCTCTATGGGTGTCGTGGACACCCACGGAGGGAGAATATGTCGGGATTGTGGCGGTCGGGATTCCGGCGTCGGTATTTCGACCGCCGGGATTCCGTCCGGCGGCATCTTGACCGCATCCCGACTGAAGTGTAATAATGTAAGTGTGTAATTTGAGTATTTGTTGAATGCCAAAGTAAGTATATATTATTTGATTACGAAAATTATCCTTTCAGACCTAAATTTTTTGTCAATTTTTTTGCATTTGTATCAAGTAAAGGAGCATCTCATTGTTATTTATCTTAGCTGTCATCCAGCAAATCATTATATCCTCTGGACGGTAGAAGAGTTATTGGTGGGATTCAAATGATATATCAAGCCCAATTTCCTTACTAAAATGATCTCCGTTATCGCGCATATTGTGCCCATAGTGATCAGGTTTAGCTGTGTAAAGGGTTGGGTGCCTCGCTACTCCGGGGGTAGCGAGCTGAAAAAATTATACCACGTCCCTGAGGGCAGAAACAAAACGGGTGTGGAAAGGGGTGAAAAGAATTGCGGGAAAAGAATCCCGCCCATTGTGTCACACACACACAGGCTCACAGCTCTAAGCTTGTGAAGGTAGGGGTGGAAAAAGTAGCATAGTGTGATTTACATTGTCCAAGGTGGACAGAGCTCAGAGGCCATTCCAAAGCCTCTCTGCTGATTACTGCATGTGCCATGTTACGGTGCGTTCCATCCATGGTAATCACATGGCACTGTGCAGGATTATAACTAATTAACAGCAGCATCAAGATATAAACCAAGGGAACATTATAAATGCTAAGATTCTTAAAGCTATCTGCAGTGATTTATATTTATATAAAAAAAACACCTAATTTCTTAATGTGGTTGCTGCTTTAACACCTGGCCTAAATTATACCTAACTTAACATCTGCTCCGATTTGTATAATACAGTACTTTCACCAACTGCAGCATTGGTTACATACTGTTAAGTGCCCCATACACTAGAACACTAATGCCCGATTTCATCCAATTTCGGGCATTCGGCCGATATATCGGGTGAAATCGGGCATTTTGGAGGTGTTTCCAATCCGATCCGATGCGCGTTCCCGTGAGCATCGGATCGGATCCCCTAGATTGAATGTTCTGCACTAACGATCATGTCTGACCCCGCAAGCATGGCTGGGATTGCATCATATGCAAAAGGACAGCATACAATGTATCGTATGCGATCCTGCCGCTGCTGGGCAGTTTAAGGGAAATCGCCTCCCGACCGCCAGCATACTGACAGCTGGGCTAGCGCAAATGAGCCCCTTGTGGGCTCACTGTGCTCGCCACGCTGCGGGCACGGTGGCGCGCTACGTGCACTACGCTATCTAGTCTCCCTCCAGGGGGGTCGTGGACCCCCAAGAGGGAGAAAAGATATCGGTATGCCGGCGGCCGGGATTCCAGCGCCGGTATGGTGGTCGTTGGGAGCCCGGCCGCCGGCAACCTGAAGACCACCCAAATTACTGTGGTGGTACTTTTTTGTAGTATAAGGATAGCCAATAAGGGATTTAGGATATACTGTATGTGTGTAGCAGCGGCTGCCCATGATATGTCGAATCTTGAGAAACCTAAAATTTCCTATTTAACTGCAAAGACAGATCTTTCTCAGTGGCAAATAAAAAATAACTTGACATATGAAAGAAATGTACGTATGAGTTGCTACAATACTTAATTAAAAGAAGCCTGTGAGATCACTGCCGCTATAGTGTTCTGCAATGATCCAGACATACAAAGGTAGTATAACACATCCAAAAATGTAGTCAATGTCCAGGTAGGATGCTGGCTGGATGCTTAATAACTCTTCCCTTACTGCAGCTCTTGACTCTGTGGCCCCCCTCTCATCTGTCCCCCTCCGCCGCTCCAAACCCCAACCCTGGCACACCAAACTCACACGATTCCTACAAAAATGTTCACGGTCTGCAGAACGCTCCTGGAGGAGATCCCACTCTCTGGCGGACTTTCTCCATTTCAAGTTTATCCTCTCTTCCTATAGCTCTGCTCTTTCTCTCGCCAAGCAATCCTTTTTCCAAACACTCATCTCTTCTCAGTCCTCCAGTCCACGCTGACTCTTTGAAACTTTCAACACTCTCCTTCGCCCCCCTCCTCCTCCCCTCCCCTCTTCCCTCACTCCCACTGACTTTGCCTCCTTCTTCATCTCCAAAATTGAGGATATTCAAAATTACATCTCCTCCCGTCACCCCTCTGCTGCCCCCCTGCTCCCACCATCCCTCCTGTCCATCTATCCCACTCTGTCCTGCTTCCGTCCCACCTCAGACAAGGAAGTCCACTCCCTCATCTTATCCTCTCCCCCCACAACCTGCCACTTGGACCCCCTCCCCTCCCGTCTTCTCCGCTCCCTCCCCCCCTCTGCATGCTCCCACCTTGCTCACCTCTTTAACCTATCGCTCTCTACTGGCATCTTTCCCTCTCCATTCAAACATGCTCTGGTGTCCCCTATTCTCAAAAAAGCCAACCTCGACCCTTCATCACTCACTAGCTACCGCCCCATCTCTCTTCTCCCTTTCGCCTCCAAACTACTTGAACGACTGGTCTACAGCCGTCTCACAAGCTACCTCTCTGACCACTCCATCCTTGATCCACTACAATCTGGCTTTCGCCCACTCCACTCCACCGAGACTGCCCTGGTGAAAGTCACCAGTGACCTGCTTTCGGCCAAATCCAAGGGCCACTTCTCTTTGCTCATCCTTCTGGACCTCTCTGCTGCCTTTGACACCGTGGATCACCCTCTCCTCCTCCGCACACTCCAAAATGTTGGCCTCTCTAGCACCGTCCTTGACTGGTTTACCTCATACCTCACTAACCGCTCCTTCTCTGTGTCTGCCTCCGGAACCACCTCACACCCTTCCATCCTTCCTGTTGGTGTCCCTCAGGGTTCTGTCCTAGGCCCCCTTCTGTTCTCCCTCTACACCTCTTCCCTGGGTGCGCTCATTAACTCCTTTGGCCTTCAATACCACCTCTATGCTGATGACACACAACTCTACCTCTCCTCTCCTGATCTGTCCCCCTCTGTCCTCTCTCAGGTCTCCAGCTGCCTCTCTGCCATCTCCTCCTGGATGTCTGAGCGCTCTCTGAAGCTCAACATGGATAAAACTGAACTTATTATCTTTCCCCCAGCCAGAGCAACACCCCCTACAAACATCTCTAGCACTGTTGACAACACTATCATCTCCCCCGTTCCCCAACTCCGCTGCCTGGGCGTCACTCTTGACTCCTCCCTCTCCTTTGCACCCTACATCCAAGCTCTGGCGCAATCTTGTCGGTTCCAGCTACGCAACATTGCTCGCATCAGGCCATTTCTCTCCCAGAGTGCAACTAAACTTATCATCCACTCACTGGTCATCTCACGACTTGACTACTGCAATGTGCTCCTCACTGGCCTCACTTGCTCCCACATCGCACCCCTCCAATCTGTCCTCAACTCTGCAGCTAGGCTCATCTTCCTCTCCTGCCGCTCCACTTCTGCCACTCCCCTTCAACAAAATCTACACTGGCTCCCATTCCCCTACAGAATCCTCTTCAAACTCCTCACCCTCACATACAAGGACATCTCTAATTCCACTGCTCCCTACATCTCCAACCTCCTCTCCCTTCATACTCCCTCCCGCCCACTACGGTCGGCTGATGACCGTCGCCTCTCCTCTGCCTAGGTCACTGCTTCCCATGCACGAGTTCAGGATTTTGCCCGTGCTGCACCCCTTCAGTGGAATGCGCTCCCCCGCTCCATTAGACTCTCCCCGACCTTGCAAAGCTTCAAACGGGCATTGAAAACCCACCTATTCATCAAAGCGTACCCCTCCAATGCATAACCTAGTCCTTAGGCTGCTCCTCCATCCCCCTGCCCCATGCCTTGGACATCTCTGCTTTGCTCGCATACCACCATCAGGCTTCTACCTGCTTGCACCTCATGTCATCTGTCTGTTGCCCCTCCCCACTAGATTGTTAGCTCTTCAGAGCAGGGCCCTCTTTCCTCTTGTCTAAACCCTCTTCTTGACACATTTCACTCAGCGACCATCTTTACCTGCTTTCTCTCCTGCTGGTAAAGGCTCATCTCTATCTATGGCCGCCAGCCCCAAGTAGTACAAGGATTACTCCTTCGCTACTTACATCTAAGCTGTATTATGTTTTGAGAATTGTGTTGCTCTTTGTTACCTGCACTCCATTTTTGTTATTTATTTACTGTTATGCTAAGTTTTGTCTCCCTGTACTGTCCTTTGTACGGCGCTGCGAAACACTTGTGGCGCTCTATAAATAAAATGTAATAATAATAATAGAGTCAGCTTCTGAGTTTCCATGATAATTTGAGTTGGTAGTCTGAACAGGGCCGCCATCAAGGGGGTACTGCGGGTACTGGCATCCCGGGCCCGGATAGACAGGGGGGCCTGAGAACAGACTGTGGACCAGCAGCATGAAGACAGCGCTGCTGCGGTGGCATTTTGAATGTCCCTATCTCCGCTAGCAGATTGTGGTCCGGCAGCCTGCCAAGCGCCATGAAGACAGCGCAGTGGCATTTAAAAGTTCCTGCTGTCCGCGAGCCAATCGCATCTCGCGGACCAGCAGCCAATCAGCAGCGGCCGATGCGGCCGCTTCTGATTGGCTGCCGGTCCACGAGTTGTGATTGGCTCCCGGACAACAGGAACTTTAAAATGCCGCTGCACTGTCTTCATGCTTGGCAGGCTGCCGGACCATAATGTGCTGCAGGGAGGGACCAGCAGCAATGGTGGCTGCCTCCCACCATTATCCATCAACAATCCATCTTCATATCTAAGGTACGCCATAAGGCCAGCATCCTTTGCCCTGTGCCTTCCCCACTAAAGTCCAGTCTTCTATTTAATGTGCCCTCCGCCCCAAGTTCAGCCTACCTTGCCCTGTGCCCCCCCATTAAGAGCCAGCTTTCTCTGCCCTGTGCCCTCATCCAAGGTCCAGCCTCCCCTGCCCTGTGCCCCCCCACCCATTATAAGCCAGCCTTCTCTGCCCTGTGCCCCTCCATTAAGGCCCAACCATCCCTGTTCTGTGTCTCCCATTAAGATCCAGCCTTCTCATACTTGTGCCCCCCAACCAAGGTACAGCCTTCCCTGCCTGCACACCTTCTTAAGGTCCGTCCTTCCCTGCCCTGTGCCACCCCGCACCATGTCTACCATCCGTGTGCTCCCAATAGGTCCAGACCTCCCGTCCCTGCATCCCCCTTTGGCCCTGTCTTTCCTGTCCCGTGACCTTCCAGTTTTAGTCCTCCCATATCCATACATAACTGATCTCTCATATATTGCCCCCGCCACCCACCTTTTCCCTGTGCCTTTCACAAACCACTTTTCCTCTTTCCCTGCCCCATCGCTATATATTTATTATGGATTCCCCACACCCATATCCCAAACTTTAAAAAATTAAAAGCAAAAATTGTTTTACACACTAATTGATGCCCTGTGCCCGCTGAAGCTCCACCCACCATTTTGTATGGGAAGGGGGGCCCTGCCTATTTCGTCAGTCCCGGGCCCCACAGTTTCTAATGGCAGCCCTGAGTCTGAACTGACATATCACTTCATAGCTGCTTTTTATATATGCTCTTGCTGTATTTGGGCTTCTTCTGCTGTTGCTGCTCTTCTACTTCTTCTGCACTGATTATCTTGCTGCCTTTAGGAATGATGCAGATTATGAAAGCCAAGCCAAGCCATAAAAATAAAAAGGTATTTAATATGCAGTATGTAAACTGAACTGTGGCTATAAGCTAAATTAAATGTAAGGAGTATATGGTAAAGACATTTTTTTAATGTATCGTCCAATTTATTTTTTTGTCAAGTGTATATATAAACAGGGACAGTGATGCCATATGTGTATGATAAACCTGCACTGAAAGTAACTTTGGGCATAATTCAGACCCTGTTGCTGATTTGCGAAAATCACTAGGAAGCGATTTTTGCACATCTGTGCATGAGCATACGCCGGTATGCACTTGTGCAAGGTCCTAAACTGTGTTCTCTGCAGAACTCAGTGTAAGACCTAGAGGGTGAGGGAATAGGGCATCAACGCCGCCTTTTGTGGGAGTCGATGCTCCGTTTAAGGGACGCGATCCGTACAATGGAGGCATGTCTGGACCGTTGCTGGGGCAGGTTGCAGCGGCTGCGTGACGTCACACGCAGCCACAGCAACTAAAAACATGGCTGGTAGCCATCTGCCTTTGCAGCAGCTAGGCTGCGTAGGCAGAGGGCTACTCGAAACATGCAAAAGCATCGCTGCTGTGTCAGGACCTGGCATGCGGGGCCGACTTGCCCTGTGCTGGTCACTGCCCCCTCCCCCCCTTCCCGCGTGTCAAATAATTTGATCGTAGATGTGCGTTTTTATGCACATCTTTGATCAGGTCTGAATTACCCCCTTTATGTAGAAAATTTACATTATTAATAAATAATTTTATACTCTTAAAAGAAATATCTTTCTTCTCATTACGTCGATACATTTTTCCGAGAATTAAATCTACAAAAAGTAGTAATAAATTAAATTGCATAGGTGAGTATACTTGAAAGGCGGTATTTGTAGATGGATGCATATGTTACGCAGTATTTACTACATGTCCCAATTTGTGGTGTTGATGAATAATTAATTAAATGCAGTTGCCTTATAAGGAAAGCAAAAAAGCTAATTAATAATCAGATCCATACGGATTACTGCTAAATCATGGGACAGGGGAGCGCAGATGGCAGATTAATAGGTTAATGTGATAAAATATGTTATTACTAATGTGGAATTAAAAGAACCAGAAAGTAGGTGATTATTGGGGCATGCTGGCAAATGGTAGAACTACATGTACCAGCATGTCCATAGCAGCCAGAGCATGCTGGGACATGTTATTCCACAATGGTAACTTTTGGCACAATCCCCAAAGTACAAATACATTTTTGCAAAACATTTTGTTTACCCTTTGTTTACAGGTTCATGCTCTACTAAATATGAGTAGTATTGTAGTTCACAATTATTTCATGACCCTGGTAACTGCTGGCCTCAAATACCAAGAAGTTCCCCCTGTGCCACTTCGCATGGGATAGTTTAGCTATAGGAAAGTTCCATAGCTAAACCATATAGCCATATTCTATAATGTGGCTTCACATACATTAATAGATTTGTCCCCATGCTGGGAGGGTGTGGTACAGAAGATCTACAATGTTTATGGTTGACATGCCTTAGTTCGACACTGACAAAAAAGGACGACACTGGAAAGGTTGAGATGAGCAAAAGGTCAACAAGGTCCCCATGTCGACTTGACAATGGTCAATACGCTTTTTTTGCATTTTTGGGGTTAGTGTGGATAGCTTTTCCATCTGGGACCACCAGTTGTAGAAACGCATCCCCTTGCTTCGCTCATCCTGCTTTGGACACGGTGTCTCGCTCTGCTCCACTTCACTCAACACGAGGTTACTAAAGGTTATGATTTGTGACATGGTACATGAAAAAAACAGAGAAAACATGTGTCAGTCATATGTGTCGACAATTGCCATGTCAACCATTTAAGCCTGTTGACCTTTTGTACATGTCGACCTTTCCCAGTGTCAACCTTATGCATGTCGACCATATGGTGTCGACCTATTGACATTGAAGATTTATAGTCCGGATCCCATGCTGAGTGTTTCCGTGTCATAATGGAACCAATGAAGTCAGGCATGACCTGGTGCTTTTAGCCCAAGCTATAGAACTGAGGCTTGCTACTTAGGGGCCTATTTACAAATTATTGTGTTTTTGACTAATTACTGGGTTCATCCCCTCCCCCCTCCCCTTCCATATCCATCACTGGGAGGTATACTATATATACCCCCTCCTGGTACTGTTTGTGATCTGTAGCCTCTAGGCTACAATGATTAACTCCCTCTTCAGGGGGGCAACACCGCATGACCGCACTCATTACACCCATGTTTCATTAATTACCATTCCGGACACTTGTCATTGGTCTCTTGACCAAATTATATATTCAGACCTGGCATAATCCTGTACAGGACTATTCATTGATCGCAGAAGGGGGCACAAGGACACAATATATACACTGCACTACCCGTGATGGTTTTATTTCTATACTTACCTGTGATTAACATGCGGGTAACCATGTAATTTTTTACTATCTGTGTTTTTCAGTATTAAAAGTGTTATAGAAAATTTAGAGCACTATGTGGTTTACATGTGTATTTATATTTCAATTTATGTTATATAGAACTGAGCGCTGTTTTTCTATTATATTCTTTCTTATTTGTAGAGAGTGACTATCTCCTACATACAGCTGTTTAGAAAAACCAGCTCCGATAGCGCCTGTTACTAGATATCTCCTTGTTGATTTACCTATCCATACAAGTTCAGGAATGCATCATATTCTGAAGCTTGGTAAACTCGGCACAAAAGCTGTCTCTATAGGTGTTTATGCGTGCTGTGTTTGTGGTTCAAAGACATTTGAAGGAAACACCTGTTTTTGTGGGATACCCCAGAAATAATAATTGATAAATCGGTCCCTTAAAAGTTTAAAGCAAGAGTTTTATTTTAATTTTACTACTAAAATATAGAATTATTTAGAAGCATATTCAAAGATGCTACCAAGACAAAATAACTATTTACTGTATTCAACTTACTCTTACATACCCTAAATACAGCTGCATTTTATACATATTCGCAGCCTAGAGAGGCCTATTTTGATGTTATGCAAATTAACCTCTATATTATTCCTATATATTTATTATTCTTATATAGCTCTATGCGTATCATGCATAAACCCTAATTTTCATTTCATGACATTGTCAAAGTCGAAAAATATAAAAATGCATATGTCTTGTGCTAACCCCATGCACATGCCCGCTGCTCGTGCACTCAGTCCGCCGTACGTGCACATATCCGCAAGTTGCGTAAGTTCGCTCCGGCGATCGTGCGCATGATATGGGTATTTACGGCGGAGTTTGTGAGCGTGTAGCGTGTTATTAGCACATAGCATATTTAACCCAAATAGTGCATTTTGTAGATATAGTTCCCCTAGACCATGACAGCGAGTATTATTAGTTTAAACAGTTCCTGGACAGAGGGATTCGCCTTTGCATGATAGGAAGGGTCAGATAAAGGTTGGAAGGTGATGTCTAGTATCCAGCTGTAGGGCATTTTGAGGGTAACATTCCGGTGTTAGTTAGAGAAAGATCGCTTGCTCCTGCGTATAGTTATGTACAAAAGTAGGTTATGAACATTAACTGTATTTACTGTAAATTACATATGCGGCGGGAATCCAAAGGATACCACCCACAAGAGCAGTTGAGAATGACATCGCCCACCTTTTCAAATCCACCTATGACCTTTGCTGTAATGTGGAGACATATCTCTGTGTCCAATGAACAATGAGATTACAGTGACCATTGTATTGTGTATGCATGTTGTGTATATAAGGACCGTTGTTGCCTGGCCGGTCAGATGACTCTAAACGCTATCTGCATGACGAGCGGAGGACCGAGTTCGGGTTGCGCTTTCGAATATTCTCACGTACGTACATTCTCTGTAGCCATTATTCTGTTTAGATTTACTTGTTAGCCTGTAGTGTATAAACTGTACTGTTTTACCTTTTTTTGGAATCAATCCACGGAGGCCTTAGAACCCTGTGGTTTAAACTACAAACAGTGTTGTGTTTTCACTTTCCTGCCAGGGCTTTAAAGTAGATTTATCTGTTTAAAGTGTATAAGCATTGTTAAGGTGTACGCACTGCGGATACTTTGTATCGCCAGCGCTACTTAAGGTTTAAAGGTATTAACATCGTTACAGTACATTGCTGTCAAAGGTTTAAAGTATA
This sequence comes from Pseudophryne corroboree, assembly GCF_028390025.1. Lineage (NCBI taxonomy): Eukaryota > Metazoa > Chordata > Amphibia > Anura > Myobatrachidae > Pseudophryne > Pseudophryne corroboree. The sequence continues at coordinate 236,189,729 of NC_086448.1, forward strand.
GGCATATCATTACATTGTATCTTTAACAAGGTTTAAAAGTTATCAACTGTGTGTGCACTCGCTGTGTGTACTCTGTACACTCAGCGCAGCGTGTGTACGCCAAGTGCGTACCACGTGCAGGACTCTGTACGCAAATAGCGTACAAAGTGCGTAGCACGTGCATGTGGTCTAGCAGCCATAGCGGTTCAACGGTAATAGTGTACAAAGGGGTATAGCTTTGTGGTCTAAGATAATACCGACATTAACAGCATGTTGGCCTGTGTAAATGAACTTATTATAATAGATAACGGAAATTAAACTGTATGGCTGATATATTAATGCATTTAATACTTCACTGAGCAACGAAAATATTAGGATATGGAAAATGTACCAAAGTTATGTCTATAGCACCCATAGTTGATGGGCAAACCTAATCTCCTTGGCTTCCTGCTCCTTTGACCATCTGTGTGTGTGTGGCATCTCACCCATTTACATGTTGTTTGGATATTTCTACTATGGCACAAATCCCAAACAAGAATGCATGTTTTTCACTCCAAGCATACAATACCTGTATCAGCTGCTCTACACAGTAATCCGTCACTATTTTGTAATATTTTACTATATTAACTCTGAAACATGTCATTATCTTTATACGTGAACGAGTGCTATATTATATTGTGAAAGTATTTAAGGACTCTACAAGGTTAAAAAGAGTTAAAAAGACAACGGAGACAGAGAACATGTTTAAACTAATCATGGTATGATTCTAAGTGGAATCTCTGTTGGGTGCTGGAGTCGTAAAACTACCAAAGCACCTGTACACAATAAACCAGAATCACTGAAGAATTCATTGTCATATAGGGACTTCTTCATGCCATTTGGCAGTCAAGGTGCTTTTTGTTTATAGGCCCCAATTAGCTAATTCATATATAAAAGCTTGAGCATTTCCAATATAAGCCGAATTAGATAACATTATCTAGGTACCCACTGGGGCCAGATCAATACGCCAAATGCAGACAAGTTCTCATCATGTTTAGCTTGTGCCTGAAAGCTACAAGAAAATACCAAAATAAATTATTAAAGAAAACTGTCCCACCAGTGATTCTTGATTAAAAATCTTTATATAGCTAGAATTAGGGCCCAATTGTTTTTCAGCACAAGCAATTGCTCAGAAAATAATGATTGCATTTGAGAATGTGAAGAAATTGCAAAATTGTTAGACATGTATTTTATTTTAAACAGTGGAGCAATTTATATTTCTGAGTTTATTATAAATGTGAGTGTGATATAAGAAATGCAATTTCTTGGCTCATGAAAATATGTGTATACATAATATTCTTTAGCTTTCTAATGCAGTTTGCAATATCCAGCAGGTACCCTAAGGGTGGTGTCATGTGACAGCTTTTGTGCTATTTATTTCCTCCAGGAAAGAGCAGGTTTTGTTTAGTTTTGTTTTTATACTGTCCTATTGAAATGCATAGGTTTTGCCTAGAGGGCATCAGTCAAACAGATTTTCTGTTCTTAGTTGTTAAAAGTAGCAATCAGCGTTTAGAGGCAAAAGTAAATCAGCTGACGGAAAGAAATGCTTTATAGCAGTCTATGGCCCTCATTGCGAGTTGTTCGCTCGCAAGCTGCTTTTAGCAGCTTTGCACACGCTAAGCCGCCGCCTACTGGGAGTGAATCTTAGCTTATCAAAATTGCGAACGAAAGATTCGCAATATTGCGAGAAGACTTCTCTGTGCAGTTTCTGAGTAGCTCGAGACTTACTCTTCCAGTGCGATCAGTTCAGTGCTTGTCGTTCCTGGTTTGACGTCACAAACACACCCAGCGTTCGCTCAGACACTCCTCCGTTTCTCCAGCCACTCCCGTGTTTTTCCCAGAAACGGTAGCGTTTTTTCACACACTCCCATAAAACGGCCAGTTTCCGCCCAGAAACACCCACTTCCTGTCAATCACATTACGATCACCAGAACGAAGAAAAAACCTCGTAATGCCGTAAGTAAAATACCTAACTGCATAGCAAATTTACTTGGCGCAGTCACACTGCGGACATTGCGCATGCGCATTAGCGACTAATCGCTCCGTTGCGAGAAAAAAATAACGAGCGAACAACTCGGAATGACCCCCTATATTATTTATTTTGTACCTGTCATATGAGCGATTGTACAGCCACTGGAATACCACTTATGCTGCTTTCACATCGCAAAACCTGCTTTTGAAACGGTTCTTTAAACGGTTCTTAAAACGGGTCTGAGCAGTTAAACCCCCTTCACATCGCATGTTGTAACCAGTATATTACCATTTCATTACCGTTTTGGTACCTTTCACACTGAACCCGTTTCACCCATACAAAACAGTGGTTGTCCTTTTAAATGTTTATTTCCTGCTTCTGACTGGTGAGATCACACATGGAGACAGCCTATCACCTTCTGGGGCTTGCAAATACTGTTTCAGACCCTTTCACACTGCACAATTAAACGGGTCTGAAACGGGTAGGACCCTGCTTTTTTACCGTTTCAAAATACCGGTATTTTGTAAACGGTAAATTGAAGGTGACCCTTTCACATCGCAGCTCGAACCGTTTAGGAAGCCAGTAAAAACGGCAAATTATCGGGTACAAGCTGCGGTGTGAAAGGGGTATTAGATACTATGCAGAACCTTTGCAGGCCGTGTTTTTCCAGCTTATAGCAAATTTAACAAACTGAAAATATTTATGAGCTTTTTACCTTGCTGTTGTTCTACTGAATGAAAAACTCTTGTGTGACACCAACCCGAGTTTGTTCTCTTCAATTATTGCAATTCTCCTTGTAAACAGATTTGGCTAGTGAATGACCACTACAAACGCTTTTTAGACTTTAGGCTAGTTGGAGTTTGACTTTTCAATTTTAAACTTTCTAATGCTCATAGAAGTAGCATGATTGGTATTTGAGAAACATTTTTGTAAACAAGTGAGTAAATTCATTAATTTCTCAGTAGATCATACCTATATACATACATATATTATATTGGATATAAGGAAAATATTTTTACCATATTTCCACTGTGACTTGTAAAAATGTATGGAGCTACCTGAGAATCCTTTTTATAACCAGGTTATTATAAACTGGGAAATATATATTTCCTACAAACTTCTATAATGTGTATGATTAGGCTGACACTTTTTGTAATACATTTAAAGTTTGTTTTTTTAGAGCGGTATTTCTTCTCATTTTCACCCCCCACTTGTTGAAGTACTCTATTTTTAAGAAATACACACAACATAATATATTAAAATATTTCTATTTGAGATTTACAATCTGAAAGTAAGTACAGTATGCAGTATGTCTCTTTGGGAGCTACAGACGATGAACCTATAATATATAGTATATATAATACATTTAAAAATGCAAAACACAAAAACCTTTGGTCATGCTGAATAGTGTGGCCTGATTCACAGTCACTGGCAAATCAAAATGTGGCTGCATGTAGCAGCGATGGAGCAAGGTGGTTTTCCATCCTGTGCCGGCTGTCATGGTGGCACACTGAGGGGGGCGGGGCCTCCAACACCAGAAAGAAATGGACTGTTGCGGGTGGCTCTACAGAGTGTTCTAGGAATCTGGCAAGCTAAATGCAGGTGCCATGGGGCAGTGCAGGTGCCATGGGACAGTGCATTGCATAAGCTATAGGATGTGCAGAGAGTTAGATTTGGGTGGGTTATTTTGTTTCTGTGCAGGGTGAATACTGGCTGCTTTATTTCTACATTGCAATTTAGATTTCAGTTTGAACACACCCTTCCGTAATCTAAAGGGGGGGGGGGTACTCACGGAGCGATCACTGCTTAAAATCTATGCAATCTGACTAGATTACCTAGATTTTAAGCAGTGATCAGTCCGTGTGTACCCCCACAGCAATAGCGATGCGCAACCCTGTGCATCGCTATCGCTGGTGCTAGATTGGCCTGCATGCTAGATTAGCCTAATTTCACCCGCTGGGTGAAATGAGCGCCCCCCCCCATTTCCCCCCGCACACTCAGCACACATCACGCCAATGTGTGCTGAGCGGTTCGCTCAGCACACATCTCTCCCCAAATTGGGCCGTGAATACGGCCCTTAACTCTCTCTGCACATATTATATCTGCCCCCCCCCGCAGTGCACATGGTTTTGCCAAACTGCTAACCAATTTGCTGCTGCGATCAACTCTGAATTACCCCATAGTCCATTTGCAGCCCATTCGCAGCTGTTTACAACCAGTAGCACAATTACTTTAAAAGGAAGTAAAATGTTTAAAAATTCACTTAAATGTTAAGTTCACCTGTCTTGTAGAACCTGCTCTAAGGTTAATCAAGGGCTACATTTACATAAAAACAAGGTAAAATAATGTGGAAGTATATTTTGTCTCAGAAAGTTGTTGTTTAGTTGTAATATAATCAGTTCATTAACTTAGACCAAAATATAAAGAAAAATAATTATGGAAAATCTAGGGACCAAAGTCAAAACGGCAGGCAGCTGGCTAATGATAGGCACATGGGTATGTCAGTAACAAATCCAACTATACAGTTCAGTTAACAGTTTAATTGATTTCATTCACATCACATCAATTGGTTATGTTTGAGATGCTATTGCTTAATCACTGTTGGGAAACAAAATTAAAGGAGCGCAACCTGAAAAGAAATAGAATAGGAGGAAAAAGTCCTTGTGATTATCTGTGCATGTCAGAAAGAAATGTAGAAACTGCAATATAAAAAAAATAAAGTCTTAGATATACCATACTATGAATACTTCTACAGAAGTGCTATAGCAAAACGTATGTTTCTGTTGTCCACCTGGTTCCAGTGAATTCCTAAAGGAACTGGCAATGATAATTTGGGTTGCAGGACGCTGTTAGAAACAGTCAATGTTTTGTACAGCTCTTCACAGTGTTAGTGTCATATATTACTGTCCATACAATCTGACTAACATACCTGACTTGGTCAAAGAGAAAGTGGCCAAACAGCGTGATGACCTTGAAATAACATAACTTGGTTTGAACGAGCTTTGGCACTCTGAAGCAGGGCCCGTTTACTGTACTGTTTATGTTCTAAGTGCAGGTTCTAAAAGCACTGTTACATTACACATGTTCTCTTATCTGACTGTAACCCAATGCAGAGGATAACTAAACTGATTAAGCCAAAAGATATGTACCATGTCTAAAGCAGCACTTAAATCTGCATATGGGATATGTACTTAAACGTATAACATTTGGTAATATAGTACTTGGTGGTGCTTTATCTATTTACACAAATAGTTCACCTTGAATATTTTTGGAGACATGACTTCGGGGGATCCGGTCTTTAGGTCGACAGTAAGTAGGTCGACACTGTCTAGGTCGACCACTATTGGTCGACAGTAAGTAGGTCGACATGGTTTCCAGGTTGACAGCGACTCTAGGTCGACATGTTCTAGGTCGACATGACAAAAGTCCGACACAAGTTTTTCAATTTTATTTTTATTTTTTTATTACTTTTTCATACTTTACGATCCACGTGGACTTTAACTGGGAGTGGTAACCTGCAAGCGAAACAAGCCATGCGAGGGGAGACGGTGCACTAATTGGGGTTCCCGGTCACTGTACGAAGAAAAGGACACAATTAAAAAAAAACAACTCACGTCGACCTTTTCACATGTCGACCTAGTACAGGTTGACCTAGAGTCCCTGTCGACCTAGAAACCATGTTGACCTACTTACTGTCGACCAATAGTGGTCGACCTAGACACTGTCCACCTAAGTCTAATCTACCTAACATACCACACCTGACTTCGGTGCTGCATGTCTGGAATAACTAAGGTAAAGCTTTTGACCTAAAAACATTCTACACTCAATAATGTTTGATTTATCCATGTAAAAAAAAAATCAAGGTACTTATGATGACTATAATAACACTCAGTTCCATAGATGAAAAGCTATTTTATTATTGCTAAGGGTAAGGGTCTTGGACTGAGAACTTATATGAGGGCATCTGCCTTCTTGTGAAATTGGTGCTTCGGGATATATTTGCTAACACCAATGGGTATGCAACAGGTAATCCGTCTGCTGGGATATCATAATGTATCCCCAACTATACTGTCACACATTGCACTGCTAGTACCCAGGCCTGCTCTGCAGTGTTACTACTTTAAGGTTGGTGATCAGAATGGAGGTGGAGAACCTATGTGCTTTTGGGGATACATTTTTGCAAAGAGAGTATCCACGTGTAAAGTATTGCTAGGTCCTATTGGTGGGATCCGGTCCGAAGATCGACACTGTCTAGGTCAACAATGTTTAGGTCGACCACTATAGGTCAACAATCACTAGGTCGACAGGGTTGGAAGGTAGACAGGGTTTCTAGGTTGACATGTGCTAGGTTGACAGGTAAAAAGGTCGACATGAGTTTTTCAAATTTTTTTCTTTTTTTGAAATTTTTCATACTTAACAGTAATCTGTGCCGAGTGAAGTGGTAGCGGAGCGAGGCACCTTGCCCGAAGCTCGCTCACCATGCAAGGGGACACGGTGCACTAATTCGGCTTCCCGGTCACTGTATGCAGAAAAAGACACCAAAAAACCCCCAAAACCTCATGTCGACCTTTTGACCTGTCAACCTAGCACATGTCGACCTAGAAACCCTGTCGACCTTCCAACCCTGTCGACCTAGTGACTGTTGACCTTTAGTGGTCGACCTAAACATTGTCGACCTAGACACTGTTGATTTGATGATGCACACCTCCTATTGGTGTAGAACAATAGGCCACAGCAGAATGTGAAATGGAGTTAAGGCCAAACAGTTTATGCTTAAGCAGGTGTGGAGGCCTATTCAGGACAACAGCAATTGCCACTGGTAACAGCAGTAAATGAGTTTATAGCTCAGAGTAAGCGGTTATGTTACCAGAGACTGCAGTAGCACTAATGCAGATAATCACATCTGCAGTAAGACTTCCCCAGGGAAACGTGCTGCACAATGCACATACATGCAGTGCATTACAGTCACACACATCTAAGATGGCACAGGGCTGCATGGTCTTGCATGTGCAGTAAAGGTTGTGGAGGCCATCTTGGTAAAGGTGGCTGCCTAGCTTCACAGTAAAGGAGCAGAATATGTCTTAGGCTTTTTTATTTATTTTTAAATAACTCCAACTTTCTGTTTCAGTTATGACTCAAGAGCTATGAAGCTATCTATCAGAAATATCAACTCTGTCTGGCAAGTTTAAGCGTGGTGCTTACACTTGCCACACAATGCTAAATAGATATATCTCCATCAGGGTCGGACTGGCACACAGGGGAACAGGGGAAACCACCCCATTATCAGAACGTACTCCCATTGCATACCTCCCAACGTGACCCTCTCCAGGAGGAACAGAATGCTCTACTCCTAGACTTTTCTCTTAATTTCTGATTGCCGTCACCTGTGCTGAAACACCTTTCTTATCCATTAACCTGTTATAAACAGGTGTCTGCAATCATAAATTAAGAGAAAAGTACAGGAGCAGAGCATTTTGTTCCTCCTGGAGAGGGTCATGTTGGGAGATATGCCATTGGGGCTGCTTCCATAAATTTCCCGGGCTGGTTTTTCATCCCAAACCCCTTCCCCCCTGTATATGTTTATGTGTCCATCACAGTAAACTGTTTTGGTTTCAAAATCTTGTCTAGTGTTGTCTTGGCTGCTCTCAGTCATTACTATATTAGGTGTATTTAGATGTGGCTCACAAGCCAAGCATTGTTTGGATGTTACCGTCTTTATTATAGAGGTTAGTGCATCTTATCTGTAATCTAATTTTGTGTGAAGCATATATGCTAGCGTGGGGACTTTCAGAGATAGATCCCTTGATGCTGTCCTGCAGCAAAATCTCCATGCTTTTATTTGCTAGATACACACAGATTTGTAGCGATGGTGATAAGTACCAACAACAATTATCTTTCTGTTTTGTATTCTTCTATGGCATTAATATTGCAAGCAAGCTAGTACCATGTGTAATATGGGTAAAACTGAGATGGGGCATATTTATTTTCTGTTACAGTAAACTGCCAATCAAAACTAGTAAATGCACAATACTGACGCTTATGCATCTTGCTCCTTCTTAGCTGTGGTCTCCTCAGTTTAAGTTCAGTATGCAGGTAAAACATCCTAGGCAGCAGTTACTGACATTAAATGTGACCGGAGGGATCATGCCACATTCTTCTTATGGAACTGCACTGTGTTACTCAGGGACGTGCGGTGAGCTAAATGGCTTAGGAGGCACTGGCTAGCACCAGAGCCAGATGTACACACAATATATGTGCCAAAGGGTACATCTGGTCATTATACACAGGTGCAGCAGTATATACCCCTGGAAATTTGGTAAGTTTTGATCAGAGATGTACGGAAAAGATAAGCCTCACCTGCCATAGAAAAAGGATTAGAATAATGCAAAGAAGATATTTCAAACAAATTCTTTGTACAGTCAAAACTTTGGCACAAACATTGGTATGACAGGAAAGGCTCTGCCTCATCTGCCTCACCCCACTGCTCGTCACTGGTGTTAAGCACTTTCATGCTTCACGATAATTTAGTGAATTTCTAGCACCAAAATAGAATAGCAGATTCTAACTGCTTGTATTCACCAGTTAGACCCACCCAAGAAGGTTTGGACTTCACTGCAGAAGCTGCATAGATCACAGCCCTTTGACCAGCCACTTAATGCCCATTGCTGCTGTTAGGTACTAATGGAAAAGTCTAGAAAGTTATGGTTAGGAACTGAAGGATGCTGGCAGATACCAAGATAGAACCTTCATGAGGAGTCAATATGAGCTGGTTTAAGAAGCAACAGAAATAGTGCCAGATAAAGAGAGGTACTATAGTTGTGAAAAAGATGAGATTAATGAAACTGTAGCACATTGGTATATAATAGCCTTTTATACCTATAAAAAGGTCCCAAACCTCTTTGCAACCATGGATGTGAAAAAAAGGCATTTATAAGAATTTGATTGATGGACATGTACACCAGTTTGTATTGCATGCTATGGAGGAGAGAAGGAACACCTGCATCAGTGTCTGTAGAGTGTACTTGGTCATAGACTCACTTTCAGATCAGAAGTTTATGCAACTATTTCACCTCAACCACACAAAACTAAATTTTTATGAGAAAGTGAAAGATGATTGTTACTGGCCATTGGCACATTAAGCAAATGATATGAAAGCTAATGATGAAGGGTTTTATAGTGCTTCTGAAGCATGAAGAAGGATGACATTCAATTGTTTATCGCTTCCGATCTTCTATTGTTCTTACGGTAATTATCGCACTTGTCGTGCCCAGAGAGGCTGAGTTTAGCTGCGTAAAGCATCTAAACCTAACCAAAGTAAAAGGTGCGACATGAAAAGTCCTGTTTGATTGCTCAAACGGGTCACCTTTTGCTCATTTCAGCTTGCCACCTCAGGCGGTAGTGAGCTGAAATGCAGACACCGGCATCTGATTGTGCCTGAACGGAGCAACAATGAAATAGCTCCATGGGGCACCAACTACTGGCTGCTGGGGAAAAAGCTATTGAATATCCCTCATTGTGTACTACCACGCTGCGAGGTGAGCTGGTGTAGTGTGTAGGTTGAACACCTTTCCATGTTGTTGTAGTCTATTCAATAGGTACAGGTTCTTTAGATCTTCAGAGAAGGATTATAAGTTGATACAAAGGGCCTTAATCAGAGATGGATGCAGCCACTGCTTTTGAATGCAGCGGCCGCGTCCATAGGGTCTGCGCACCCACACCAGGCATAGTGCGCATGTGTGACCCTTCACCATGCGATCGCAACACGGAAGGCTGGTGATTGACAGGTGACGGGTGTCTGGGGGCGGCAACGCGGTTTGTGGGGGAGGTGATTGGGAAACGCAGGCCATTTTTGGGGCTGGCCTATGACGTTGCCTGTGTTTCCTGCATATGGAAACATGGCGGCGGGACCCCTGCCTATGCAACCAGGCTGTGCAGGCAGGGGTTGACCTCTATTCGATGCAAATGCATCACAGGCCGGTGCCGCACATGCTGGGTGGACTGCGTATATTTCTGAATAACCCCCAAAGAGTTGTATTATAATTCTCTTAAATGAGAAGGTGCAGTAAGCACTGTACTGTAGCTAACTCTCCTGTTCTCACTACATTTAACTGCTTACTCATAGAATACCCTTAGGGTAAGTATTTCATCACACTAACATTTGCTTAACATAACACTGAACAACTTATATTACAGTTTCACAATGAAGTCTACGTGTTCTGGACAGATACTTCTTGTCGGTGCACCTTAGGTGTAATAAAAAGATAGTATTTTTCCTAAAACTAGGTACGGTTGAAGCGGTTTAAGTACAGAACATGGGACCCATGTACTAATAGTTTCACTATCCACATGGGATGTAGTTATCATCCCGGCGGTCGGGATCTCAGCTGCCAGAATGCTGGCAGAGGACCCAGGACTATTCCAACTCGTGGGTGTCCACGACACCCACAGAGTAGGAATAGAACCTGTGGCAAGCGCAGTGAGCCACCGACTCCGCAAGAGGCTTTGTGGCACTCGCCCCCCTGCCAGCATTCTGTAAAACTTACCCAACTCATCCACGTGGATATCTAATTAAGATAGTAACATTGTGCCTGAAGTGTGGCAAGCGCTTTGCAAGGGTACACTTTTCAATGTTCTGAACAAGTTTAATGATGTTCTGAAGCAGTTTAGTTATGCTAATCCAGGGGCGTCCGATGTTTTGAATTTAAACTGGTTGAAGCTGTGATCCCTGTACGATAGGTATTACGCTGATGGTATTTTCTGATGGTGGCTGACTTGGCAATGCTATATTGAGTGCTTGAACGGTGCAAACTAATTGAAGTAGATTCCTTCTTTAAAACAGATTGTTTTTTGGCTACCCAGAGTATATGTCCTCTATACTGTTCAGTCACTGATCCTGACTGACAACTTATTTGATGCTGCACTTGATTTTAAGTGTTTTCTTTCCTGTCACAATCCTGTCACTGACTACTTCAGTTACCTCAGAATTCATATTGCTGACAGCTAAGTTTGTCTCTATTTATCTCGAGGGATCGGTTTATTAACTGAATAAGAGTCAGTTTTTTTTTTAATAGCCTAGATAGTTTCTCCTGCTATTAATACTGGCCATGCATTATTACAATCACATGGGAGCAGCATTTGGAACGCATGCTGGTCTTTGTGGTGCTAATGTGAGATCCTAGGGGTGGCTCTCAGGTAAGCTAGCCCTCAATCTGGATGTACAGTGCATCTGGAAAGTATTCACAGCGCTTCACTTTTTCCACATTTTGTTATGTTACAGCCTTATTCCAAACTGGAATAAATTAATTTTTTCCCTCAAAATTCTAGCAGCAGTCATAAATTAAGAGGGAAGCCCAGGAGCGGAGCCTTTTGTTCATGGTGGACGGGGACATGTTGGAGGATCTGACATAGGGAGATATGTATTAACCATTTTCTTGCCCTGGTCACATCTGATGTGACCAGTCAGAAAAGCCCACTGGATGACTGCTGGAGGATAATCTTCCAGCAGCCACTAGTCTCAGATGGACCTGCCGACCCTCCTACACTGCTGGCCACAGTTATGGTGGCCAGCAGTGATCGGGCAGTTCAGCGACACCCCCTCCTACCATCATTAGCTGAGTCTGAACTAGATGTACACAGCAACCACACTCTGCACCCCAGTGTGTCCCAATCAATGCAGGCCACATGTGATCAGGCAATAAAGTGTCATCTCACATAGTGCCCCCTCTTCCATGCATTACAGTAGCAGTTATGGCCGATCCTCAGGAACACCAACCCACGGCTGGTTGCTTCTCTTGCAGGACTGCGAAGTTCTGCAAACAGTTTTGCAGTTAAAATAGTGAAGAAAAAAAAATATTATATACTATATATTATACTATACTATCTATAATATGTATATTATATATAGTATATATATATATATATATATATACGCACCATGCCCCACTCTGTCTGGACCCACACCCTCTTTTTGTCACACTCTGACAATTGCACTTCTTCATCTCTCTGCCACCTACCCCCATCCATCCAATACATTGCGCACCGCCCTCTGTATACACACACACATATGCACACAAACATGTATATATATATATATATATATATAAATTATATTATATATTTTTTATATATATATATATATATATATATATATATATTAGTGATGAGCGGGTTCGGATCCTCGGGATCCGAACCCGCCCGAACTTCACCTTTTTTTTCACGGGTCCGAGCGACTCGGATCCTCCCGCCTTGCTCGGTTAACCCGAGCGCGCCCGAACGTCATCATCCCGCTGTCGGATTCTCGCGAGATTCGGATTCTATATAAGGAGCCGCGCGTCGCCGCCATTTTCACACGTGCATTGAGATTGATAGGGAGAGGACGTGGCTGGCGTCCTCTCCGTTATAGTAGAAGAAAAGAGTAAAGAGACTGAGTGACTTATAATTGTGGGGAGGATTGGGGACGGGGAGCAGCTGTTGGAGTACAGTGCAGGGTTTTGATTATACCACCAGTGAGTTTAATCCTTTGTTTCTCTGCCTGAAACCATATCTGTGCTCACTCAGTGTGCTGCACTGCTGCATGATATATCTGTGCTGAGTGCACTGCTCAGTGCTGCTCACACTGCCTAATTGTGGGGACTGGGGAGCAGTTATAGCAGGAGTACAGTGCACAGTTTTGCTGACAGTGACCACCAGTCCAGTATACGTTTGTCTGCCTGAAAAACACTCCTGTGGTGGCTTTTTTTTTCTTCATACTAGTTTAGCAGTCTGCTGACAGTGTCCACCAGGTCCGTTATTATTATACAGTATATTTATTATATCTATTAGCAGTACGGTAGGCCACGGCTGTACCTACCTCTGTGTCGTCAGTGCACTCGTCGTCCATAAGTAATACAATACTATACTATCCATCCATCTACATTGTATACCTGTGGTGGCTTTTTTTTCCTTCATACTAGTTTAGCAGTCTGCTGACAGTGTCCACCAGGTCCGATATTATTATACAGTATATTATATATATATATATAGCAGTACGGTAGGCCACGGCTGTACCTACCTCTGTGTCGTCAGTGCACTCGTCGTCCATAAGTAATATAATACTATACTATCCATCCATCTACATTGTATACCTGTGGTGGCTTTTTTTTTCTTTATACTAGTTTAGCAGTCTGCTGACAGTGTCCACCAGGTCCGTTATTATTATACAGTATATTATATATATATATAGCAGTACGGTAGGCCACGGCTGTACCTACCTCTGTGTCGTCAGTGCACTCGTCGTCCATAAGTAATATAATACTATACTATCCATCCATCTACATTGTATACCTGTGGTGGCTTTTTTTCCCTTCATACTAGTTTAGCAGTCTGCTGACAGTGTCCACCAGGTCCGTTATTATTATACAGTATATTATATATATAGCAGTACGGTAGGCCACGGCTGTACCTACCTCTGTGTTGTCAGTGCACTCGTCGTCCATAAGTAATATAATACTATACTATCCATCCATCTACATTGTATACCTGTGGTGGCTTTTTTTTTCTTCATACTAGTTTAGCAGTCTGCTGACAGTGTCCACCAGGTCCGTTATTATTATACAGTATATTATATATATATATATAGCAGTACGGTAGGCCACGGCTGTACCTACCTCTGTGTCGTCAGTGCACTCGTCGTCCATAAGTAATATAATACTATACTATCCATCCATCTACATTGTATACCTGTGGTGGCTTTTTTTTCCTTCATACTAGTTTAGCAGTCTGCTGACAGTGTCCACCAGGTCCGTTATTATTATACAGTATATTATATATATATATAGCAGTACGGTAGGCCACGGCTGTACCTACCTCTGTGTCGTCAGTGCACTCGTCGTCCATAAGTAATATAATACTATACTATCCATCCATCTACATTGTATACCTGTGGTGGCTTTTTTCTTCTTCATACTAGTTTAGCAGTCTGCTGACAGTGTCCACCAGGTCCGTTATTATTATACAGTATATTATATATATATATAGCAGTACGGTAGGCCACGGCTGTACCTACCCCTGTGTCGTCAGTGCACTCGTCGTCCATAAGTAATATAATACTATACTATCCATCCATCTACATTGTATACCTGTGGTGGCTTTTTTTTTCTTTATACTAGTTTAGCAGTCTGCTGACAGTGCTCACCAGGTCCGTTATTATTATACAGTGTATTATATATATATATATAGCAGTACGGTAGGCCACGGCTGTACCTACCTCTGTGTCGTCAGTGCACTCGTCGTCCATAAGTAATATAATACTAATCTATCCATCCATCTACATTGTATACCTGTGGTGGCTTTTTTTTTCTTCATACTAGTTTAGCAGTCTGCTGACAGTGTCCACCAGGTCCGTTATTATTATACAGTATATTATATATATATATATAGCAGTACGGTAGGCCACGGCTGTACCTACCTCTGTGTCGTCAGTGCACTCGTCGTCCATAAGTAATATAATAATATACTATCCATCCATCTACATTGTATACCTGTGGTGGCTTTTTTTTTCTTTATACTAGTTTAGCAGTCTGCTGACAGTGTCCACCAGGTCCGTTATTATTATACAGTATATTATATATATATATATATAGCAGTACGGTAGGCCACGGCTGTACCTACCTCTGTGTCGTCAGTGCACTCGTCGTCCATAAGTAATATAATACTATATATCCATCCATCTACATTGTATACCTGTGGTGGCTTTTTTTTTCTTCATACTAGTTTAGCAGTCTGCTGACAGTGTCCACCAGGTCCGTTATTAATATACAGTATATTATATATATATATATATAGCAGTACGGTAGGCCAAGGCTGTACCTACCTCTGTGTCGTCAGTGCACTCGTCGTCCATAAGTAATATAATACTATACTATCCATCCATCTACATTGTATACCTGTGGTGGCTTTTTTTTCCTTCATACTAGTTTAGCAGTCTGCTGACAGTGTCCACCAGGTCCGTTATTATTATACAGTATATTATATATATATATAGCAGTACGGTAGGCCACGGCTGTACCTACCTCTGTGTCATCAGTGCACTCGTCGTCCATAAGTAATATGATACTATACTATCCATCCATCTACATTGTATACCTGTGGTGGCTTTTTTTTTCTTCATACTAGTTTAGCAGTCTGCTGACAGTGTCCACCAGGTCCGTTATTATATTATACAGTATATTATATATATATAGCAGTACGGTAGGCCACGGCTGTACCTACCTCTGTGTCGTCAGTCGTCCTCCATAAGTAATATAATACTATACTATCCATCCATCTACATTGTATACCTGTGGTAGCTTTTAGTTGTGCGCATTAAAATATGGAGAACAAAAATGTGGAGGTTAAAAAAATAGGGAAAGATCAAGATCCACTTCAACCTCGTGCTGAAGCTGCTGCCACTAGTCATGGCCGAGACGATGAAATGCCATCAACGTCGTCTGCCAAGGCCGATGCCCAATGTCATAGTACAGAGCATGTAAAATCCAAAACACAAAAGATCAGTAAAATGACCCAAAAATCGAAATTAAAAGCGTCTGAGGAGAAGCGTAAACTTGCCAATATGCCATTTATGACACGGAGTGGCAAGGAACGGCTGAGGCCCTGGCCTATGTTCATGGCTAGTGGTTCAGCTTCACATGAGGATGGAAGCACTCATCCTCTCGCTAGAAAAAAGAAAAGACTTAAGCTGGCAACAGCACAGCAAAGAACTGTGCGTTCTTCGAAATCACAAATCCAAAAGGAGAGTCCAATTGTGTCGGTTGCGATGCCTGACCTTCCCAACACTGGACGGGAAGAGCTTGCGCCTTCCACCATTTGCACGCCCCCTGCAAGTGCTGGAAGGAGCACCCGCAGTCCAGTTCCTGATAGTCAAATTGAAGATGTCAGTGTTGAAGTACACCAGGATGAGGATATGGGTGTTGCTGGCGCTGGGGAGGAAATTGACAAGGAGGATTCTGATGGTGAGGTGGTTTGTTTAAGTCAGGCACCCGGGGAGACACCTGTTGTCCGTGGGAGGATTATGGCCATTGACATGCCTGGTCAAAATACAAAAAAAAATCAGCTCTTCAGTGTGGAATTATTTCAACAGAAATGCGGACAACTGGTGTCAAGCTGTGTGTTGCCTTTGTCAAGCTGTAATAAGTAGGGGTAAGGACGTTAACCACCTCGGAACATCCTCCCTTATACGTCACCTGCAGCGCATTCATAATAAGTCAGTGACAAGTTCAAAAACTTTGGGCGACAGCGGAAGCAGTCCACTGACCAGTAAATCCCTTCCTCTTGTAACCAAGCTCGCGCAAACCACACCACCAACTCCCTCAGTGTCAATTTCCTCCTTACCCAGGAAAGCCAATAGTCCTGCAGGCCATGTCACTGGCAAGTCTGACGAGTCCTCTCCAGCCTGGGATCCCTCCGATGCATCCTTGAGTGTAACGCCTACTACTGCTGGCGCTGCTGTTGTTGCTGCTGGGAGTCGATCGTCATCCCAGAGGGGAAGTCGGAAGACCACTTGTACTACTTCCAGTAAGCAATTGACTGTCCAACAGTCCTTTGCGAGGAAGATGAAATATCACAGCAGTCATCCTGTTGCAAAGCGGATAACTCAGGCCTTGACAACTATGTTGGTGTTAGACGTGCATCCAGTATCCGCCGTTAGTTCACGGGGAACTAGACAATTGCTTGAGGTAGTGTGCCCCCGTTACCAAATACCATCTAGGTTCCACTTCTCTAGGCAGGCGATACCGAGAATGTACACGGACGTCAGAAAAAGACTCACTAGTGTCCTAAAAAATGCAGTTGTACCCAATGTCCACTTAACCACGGACATGTGGACAAGTGGAGCAGGGCAGACTCAGGACTACATGACTGTGACAGCCCACTGGGTAGATGTATTGCCTCCCGCTGCAAGAACAGCAGCGGCGGCACCAGTAGCAGCATCTCGCAAACGCCAACTCGTTCCTAGGCAGGCTACGCTTTGTATCACCGCTTTCCAGAATACGCACACAGCTGAAAACCTCTTACGGCAACTGAGGAAGATCATCGCAGAATGGCTTACCCCAATTGGACTCTCCTGGGGATTTGTGGCATCGGACAACGCCAGCAATATTGTGCGTGCATTACATCTGGACAAATTCCAGCACGTCCCATGTTTTGCACATACCTTGAATTTGGTGGTGCAGAATTATTTAAAAAACGACAGGGGCGTGCAAGAGATGCTGTCGGTGGCCAGAAGAATTGCGGGCCACTTTCGGTGTACAGGCACCGCATACAGAAGACTGGAGCACCACCAAAAACACCTGAACCTGCCCTGCCATCATCTGAAGCAAGAGGTGGTAACGAGGTGGAATTCAACCCTCTATATGCTTCAGAGGATGGAGGTGCAGCAAAAGGCCATTCAAGCCTATACATCTGCCCATGATATAGGCAAAGGAGGTGGAATGCACCTGTCTCAAGCGCAGTGGAGAATGATTTCAACGTTGTGCAAGGTTCTGCAACCTTTTGAACTTGCCACACGTGAAGTCAGTTCAGACACTGCGAGCCTGAGTCAGGTCATTCCCCTCATCAGGCTTTTGCAGAAGAAGCTGGAGGCATTGAAGGAGGAGATAAACAGAGCGATTCCGCTAGGCATGTGGGACTTGTGGATGGAGCCCTTCATTCGCTTAACCAGGATTCACGTGTGGTCAATCTGTTGAAATCAGAGCACTACATTTTGGCCACCGTGCTCGATCCTAGATTTAAAATCTACCTTGAATCTCTCTTTATGGCAGACACAAGTCTGCAGAGGTTCAAAGACCTGCTGGTGAGAAAATTGTCAAGTCAAGCGGAACGCGACCCGTCAACATCTCCTCCTTCACATTCTCCTGCAACTCGGGGTGCGAGGAAAAGGCTACGAATTCCGAGCCCACCCGCTGGCGGTGATGCAGGGCAGTCTGGAGCGACTGCTGATGCTGACATCTGGTCCGGACTGAAGGACCTGCCAACGATTACTGATATGTCGTCTACTGTCACTGCATATGATTCTCTCACCATTGAAAGAATGGTGGAGGATTATATGAGTGACCGCATCCAAGTAGGCACGTCAGACAGTCCGTACGTATACTGGCAGGAAAAAGAGGCAATTTGGAGGCCCTTGCACAAACTGGCTTTATTCTACCTAAGTTGCCCTCCCTCCAGTGTGTACTCCGAAAGAGTGTTTAGTGCCGCCGCTCACCTTGTCAGCAATCGGCGTACGAGGTTACTTCCAGAAAATGTGGAGAAGATGATGTTCATTAAAATGAATTATAATCAATTCCTCCATGGAGACATTCACCAGCAGCAATTGCCTCCAGAAAGTACACGGGGACCTGAGATGGTGGATTCCAGTGGGGACAAATTAAAAATCTGTGAGGAGGGGGATTAACACAGTGAAAGGGGTGATGAATTGGAGAATTGGACGATGATGATGAGGTGGACATCTTGCCTCTGTAGAGCCAGTTTGTGCAAGGAGAGATTGATTGCTTCTTTTTTGGTGGGGGCCCAAACCAACCAGTCATTTTAGTCACAGTCGTGTGGCAGACCCTGTCGCTGAAATGATGGGTTCGTTAAAGTGTGCATGTCCTGTTTTTACAACATAAGGGTGGGTGGGAGGGCCCAAGGACAATTCCATCTTGCACCTCTTTTTTCTTTCATTTTTCTTTGCGTCATGTGCTGTTTGGGGAGTATTTTTTTGAAGGGCCATCCTGCGTGACACTGCAGTGCCACTCCTAGATGGGCCAGGTGTTTGTGTCGGCCACTAGGGTCGCTTAGCTTAGTCACACAGCTACCTCATTGCGCCTCTTTTTTTCTTTGCGTCATGTGCTGTTTGGGGAGTATTTTCTTGAAGGGCCATCCTGCGTGACACTGCAGTGCCACTCCTAGATGGGCCAGGTGTTTGTGTCGGCCACTAGGGTCGCTTAACTTAGTCACACAGCTTCCTCATTGCGCCTCTTTTTTTCTTTGCGTCATGTGCTGTTTGGGGAGTATTTTTTTGAAGGGCCATCCTGCGTGACACTGCAGTGCCACTCTTAGATGGGCCAGGTGTTTGTGTCGGCCACTAGGGTTGCTTAGCTTAGCCATCCAGCGACCTCGGTGCAAATTTTAGGACTAAAAATAATATTGTGAGGTGTGAGGTGTTCAGAATAGACTGAAAATGAGTGGAAATTATGGTTATTGAGGTTAATAATACTATGGGATCAAAATGACCCCCAAATTCTATGATTTAAGCTGTTTTTTAGGGTTTTTTGAAAAAAACACCCGAATCCAAAACACACCCGAATCCGACAAAAAAAATTCGGTGAGGTTTTGCCAAAACGCGTCCGAACCCAAAACACGGCCACGGAACCAAACCCAAAACCAAAACCCAAAACCCGAAAAATTTCAGGTGCACATCACTAATAAATATATATATATATATATATATATATATACTGCTCAAAAAAATAAAGGGAACACTAAAATAACACATCCTAGATCTGAATGAATGAAATATTCTTATTAAATACTTTGTTCTTTACATAGTTGAATGTGCTGACAACAAAATCACACAAAAATGATTAGTGGAAATCAAATTTATTAACCCATGGAGGTCTGGATTTGGAGTCACACTCAAAATTAAAGTGGAAAAACACACTACAGGCTGGTCCAACTTTGATGTAATGTCCTTAAAACAAGTCATAATGAGGCTCAGTAGTATGTGTGGCCTCCACGTGCCTGTATGACCTCCCTACAACCCCTGGGCATGTTCCTGATGAGGTGGCAGATGGTTTCCTGAGGGATCTCCTCCCAGACCTGGACTAAAGCATCCGCCAACTCCTGGACAGTCTGTGGTGCAGCGTGGCATTGGTGGATGGAGCGAGACATGATGTCCCAGATGTGCTCAATTGGATTCAGGTCTGGGGAACGGGTGGGCCAGTCCATAGCATCAATGCCTTCGTCTTGCAGGAACTGCTGACACACTCCAGCCACATGAGGTCTAGCATTGTCTTGCATTAGGAGGAACCCAGGGCCAACCGCACCAGCATATGGTCTCACAAGGGGTCTGAGGATCTCATCTCGGTACCTAATGGCAGTCAGGCTACCTCTGGCGAGCACATGGCGGGCTGTGCTGCCCCCCAAAGAAATGCCACCCCACACCATTACTGACCCACTGCCAAACCGGTCATGCTGGAGGATGTTGCAGGCAGCAAAACGTTCTCCTTGGCATCTCCAGACTCTGTCACGTCTGTCACGTGTGCTCAGTGAGAACCTGCTTTCATCTGTGAAGAGCACAGGGCGCCAGTGGCGAATTTGCCAATCTTGGTGTTCTCTGGCAAATGCCAAACGTCCTGCACGGACGTAAGCACAACCCCCACCTGTGGACGTCGGGCCCTCATACCACCCTCATGGAGTCTGTTTCTGATCGTTTGAGTAGACACATGCACATTTGTGGCTTGCTGGAGGTCATTTTGCAGGGCTCTGGCAGTGCTCCTCCTGTTCCTCTTTGCACAAAGGCGGAGGTAGCGGTCCTGCTGCTGGGTTGTTGCCCTCCTACGGCCTCCTCCACATCTCATGATGTACTGGCCTGTCTCCTGGTAGCACCTCCATGCTCTGGACACTACGCTGACAGACATAGCAATCCTTCTTGCCACAGCTCGCATTGATGTGCCATCCAGGATGAGCTGCACTACCTGAGCCACTTGTGTGGGTTGTAGACTCCGTCTCATGCTACCACTAGAGTGAAAGCACTGCCAGCTTTCAAAAGTGACCAAAACATCAGCCAGAAAGCATAGGAGCTGAGAAGTGGTATTTGGTCACCACCTGCAGAACAACTCCTTTATTGGGGGTGTATTGCTAATTGCCTATAATTTCCACCTGTTGTCTATTCCATTTGCACAACAGCATGTGAAATTGATTGTCAATCAGTGTTGCTTCCTAAGTGGACAGTTTGGTTTCACAGAAGTGTGATTTACTTGGAGTTACATTGTGTTGTTTAAGTGTTCCCTTTATTTTTTGAGCAGTGTGTGTATATATATATATATATATATATATATATCTCCATAGAGAAGGGGAGCACTCACCAGTCTTCTTTAAATGGCAAATCCTTTATTCAGTACATAAGATAAAAATTCACATCAACGTTTCGGTCCTGTGTTGGACCTTTGTCAAGATGACCGCGAGTAACCTTACCGCTGACCGCAAAGTTCCCACCATTGAAGATAATGGAGCGGCATAGTGCTATGCGCCGTCTGACAGCTCAGACGCACACAGCCAATCAGGAGAGTGCCACGACATGGCGCTCCCTGATTTGCTGAAGGGACCCTCTGTGACAGGAGTCACGGGGGGTCCCGGCATTCGGGGAAAGGGGTCCCATGTGTAAACTTGGGACCCCTTTCAGTGCGTGGTCCGGCTTTTGCGTTTTATTTTTTTGCCAAGTACGTGGATTACAAAAAAGAAGAGGACAGATCTACACTTGATTTTGGTGAGTATAATTTTATTTTCAGGTACCCCGTGGATTCTACTTGGAGAAGTGGACCGATTCGGCGTGTGAACATAGGTAAGTATGTGTGTGTTGGCGTGCATGTGTGTAATAAAGTTATCACGGTGTGTGTGTACTGTTTTTATTTGGGTAATTTTTTTTGCAGTAGAACTACAGGTACCAGCGGGTCAGTTTCCCCCCCACATGCTGGTACTTGTGGTTCTCCAAGTAGCAGCTTGCAGGGGAGGCTTGCTGGGACTTGTAGTTCTGCTACAAAAAACAATACTCTTTATTTTGTCACTTGGCTATTAGCCTCCCATCCGCAGCCCTTGGATGGGGGGACAGCCTCGGGCTTCACCCCTGGCCCTTGGGTGGCTGGATGGGGGGAACCCCTTGGTTTAAGGGGTCCCCACTCCTCCAGGGTACCCCGGCCAAGGGTGACTAGTTGGGGATTTAATGCCACGGCCGCAGGGACCGGTATAAAAGTGTCCCCTGGCTGTGACATTATCTCTCCAGCTAGTGGAGCCCGGTGCTGGTGTTAAAAATACAGGGGACCCCTATGTCTTTTGTCCCCCGTATTTTTTGCACCAGGACCAGACGCAGAGCCCGGTGCTTGTAGTGATAATACGGGGGATCCCCTGTCATTTCCCCCCCCCCCGTGTTTTTACAACCAGGACCGGCTCAAAGAGCCCGAGGCTGGTTATATCTTAGGAGGGGGGACCCCACGCTTTTTTTTTCACGATTTTTAAATCATTCCCACCCCTTCCCACTGAAAAACATGCTCTGATCTCTCCATATTATTTTAGTCAGTAAAAAAAAAAATATTCTTTTAAAAAATATATAAATAATACTTGTGGCTCCTAATAGACAAACCAAGTACATAATCCCTTCTAATATAAATAGATATGCTATTATCAATAAAATAAACACAAAAAAAACATGTTTTTAATTTTTTTTATTAGATTCCGCAAGCAAAATGAGGCGGACTGAAATTGACGAAATGACTGTCGAAAAGCACTGTTGTCGAATCGACATTCTTCAATTGAATATACTTTTGTCGAAAAGCCGCATTTTTACCATTGCAGACATGTCGAATTTGAGTAAATGTCGAATTGCAAAAAGTCGAATCTGAAACGGCAGTTTTTTTGTCGAAAAGTACTGTATTGCATTGTCGAATATTTTTTTGGTGTCAAAAATGCCCTGTTTTTCGACATTTGTGGCAATTCGACCGCAATTGCATATACCCCATATTCTTAGTCAAAAAAATTACTTTACAAATTAAGTTTGATTTTTTGTTCAAGATCCTGAAGATAAAGATGCTAGGTCATTCGTTTTTGACCCATTTATTCAATATGTAATCAATTTGAATAAATGAGAATAACACTACCTTTTATATCAAACACAGCATGAGGCAATTTAAATAATTTAGAAAAGTGAATTTGCAAAAATGTATTTTATAGTTTTATTTAACCTGGGTATTAACAGTTCATAGACATTTGAAATGGATTCTACAGTAGATTAAATTCTAAAGTGGCATGATTTAAAAAATGGCACTAATGCAATAATTACATGTAATTGAAACAAAGTTTTAAATGTGTTTGTTATTTAAATTAATTATCCCCCCCACTTTGTAAAGACGACCTCCATAATAGTAAATCACTTTTTGTTCATATTTCTCTAGAAGGCTATTCCAGTTCTGACTGAGTGATAAGCAGACACTACACTAATGCTGATTTGGAAGGAATTTACTTTTAAATCACAAGTACAAAATGCACCCTGAAATAGGAGCATTTTGTTTAGCTTACAGAATCAGGCTTATATGATACCTTGAACGACTCAACAGCAGGATGGGGACATGTGCATGGCAAAATGGGGGCATTTGTTTTTTTAAATTGCATTTTTTATGCTGCACACTGCAGAAACTGTTGGAGGAAAGTCCTCTGTCTCCTTTAAGCCACCTGACCCTGTTCTGCTGGAGCCGCATTACCAGGACCTCCAACCTGGCCAGCTAGTTGTGCTACTGCACATGTGTGGCTTGTCCGCTTATCTGCAGCCCTGTCCTTCATTGTGGAAGGACATGGCATTGTGTGTCTTTCTTGTATGGAGAAGGAGACTTACACCAGAGACACTGCAAGTGCCACTGTGTCACCACTGCTAATTGCACCATAATCTCAACTAACACCACTGTGTTTTAGTGCAGCTGTATGTCTCACTAACAGCACACCCACTGTATTAACCCCCCCCCCCCCACACACACACACACACACACACACACACACACACACACACACGCACTTCTGGCTGGATCTGTTGGATCTGCTATGTACATTGTATGCCTGCTGCTTTTACTCTGTGTTACTCTGTTAGCAGTTGGGCAAAACCATGTGCACTGCAGGTGTGGCAGATATAACATTTGCAGAGAGAGTTAGATTTGGGTGGGTTATTTTGTTTCTGTGCAGGGTAAATACTGGCTGCTTTATTTTTACACTGCAATTTAGATTTCAGTTTGAACACACCCCACCCAAATCTAACTCTCTCTGCACATGTTATATCTGCCCACCCCTACAGTGCACATGGTTTTGCCCAACTGCTAACATATTTGCTGCTGCGATCAACTCTGAATTAGGCCCGCCCACTGTTGCCACCTACAGTAAATTCACAGCTGTAGGTTCGGCCAATAGAAACACCTGCTTCCACAACGTGCAATAATGTTACACTTCCCAACCCTCCCCCTAATCCCCGAATTGGGATGAGCATCATTATCATTGGCCCACATGACAATTCAAAATCAGGACCACCTTGACAAAAGGGAATCAGAACAAGATGTAAGATCATACGTTGCTTTCCCCTTTAAAAAAAATCTAATAGGTATGTGCTTTATTGTTGCCAGGATCTGGAGCCAGAACATATTTGCCCATTTGGGACACTCCAGCACCAGATGAATCCCAGAAACAAGATAGCAGAAGGAAAAAAAATGTGCATTCCCATAAAGTCAATGCTTGCAGTCAAGTAAAGTGGTGTGTTGTCATAAGTAGGCTTGCCTTAACATTCCTTTAATCCAGGACACATATGAATTACACAGGGTCTGGGGCTGGCTAAATTGAAACCTGCATTTCACCTGGTGTTAATTAGCCACAGAACCTGTGTAAATCATAAGTGTTCCAGACAGGGCCGCCATCAGAAATTCTGGGGCCCAGGACTCGCAAAATAGGCAGGGCCTCCATCCCCCCCCAAAAAAAAGATAAAGATAAATAAATAAATTAATTAATTAAGTAAAAATATATTACAAATAATTATATATATATATATATATATATATATAAAAACCATACAATATATATATATATACACACACACTTTCTCTCTCCCACTCACTCTCCCTCAACTTACCTATTACAGGCTGGCCGAAGATGTAGCAGCCTGGTCCTGTGTAGCTCCGCCCCCTCCATTTCGTGTGTCGCTCTGCCCCCTTCTCATGACTGAGGTCTGGCACTGTCACAGGAGAGGGGAGAGTAGCTGCAAGCTTCTATTGAAAACTCTGTACCGAAATGGCAACCACCTCAGAGGAGACAGTTATTAAAGATACTAGAGGAGCCTCCTTTAGTTTCTTTAATAACTGTCTTCACTGAGGCGGTGGCCATTTTTGGAGGGACATTTACAATAGAAGCTTTCAGCGTCCTCTCCCCCTCCTTTGACAGCCAGATCTCGGTAATGAAAAGTGGGCAGAGCATTGCGGTGGTGGACGGTGGCATGTGCGGCCCGGGCCCTCTCCTTCCTGTCAGAGAGGCCGGGCCTGGGACATCTGTGCCCGCAGCACCCCCTGATGGCGGGCCTGGTTCCAGATTAAAGTGATGTTATGACAAGCCTAGTCATAAGGAGTGGTGGGGAATTCTCCAGAGTATCCCACACCCTTAAGGAAACCAATGTGCTGTTTACAGATGATGGGGCCTTGTAGCACTTATTGTCTAGTGATCACCAGACAGTGTTACCCTATGATTTCAAAAACACTTTTTCCATATATGGGAGAGAGGGTAATATGTGGCCTATCAGCCCCACAATGACACTGGCAACTGTGGGATCACCCGTTTGGAAGAGAAACATAGACTCCATTGTATGACTGAAGAACAGAAAATGTAAAAGGTTCTTGTGGGCAATACTGATGCAGCAGGAAGGAGGAAATGGTATGGCCACATGTAGAGTAAATTAGCCCACACCTTTTTATTAGAATAGAAAAATGTTAAATGTTCACCTCTAATAAAAATGTTACCACAGCAACACATTTTATACTGAGAATTTCCCAGCATTGCTGTCACATAGTAATGGTAGTGACATAAAGAATTTGACGCTTAAACCACACTGGTTTCATTTTTCAAGACAATGTTTTGCATATTTTGTTGAGAATTGAACTTTTGGCTCAATGGCTTAAATCTGCTCACAGAACGGACAGCAGGAAGTTGCTGCATTTTCTACTAGACATAGATATGTAATGTATGCATCTGGGTAAGAGTTGAACAGGGATTCACTCATCTTCAGATAGTGTAACATTTCCAAAAAACTTGCGTTGGGAAACACTGCATTAAAATTCCAGAAAAAAAAGTATCTGTTTGTAGCTTATGATGGTAAATTATGATTCATTGTATTTGTTAGTCTCATCTCAAGAGTCTGAAACATGTAAGAACATCCTGTGACTACTAAGGGGAAGCCCTTGATGACCTTAGCTTGCATCATAGAAAATAAGAATTGGTTACTGTCCGTCTAATATGGATAGTCAGAATGAAAGTTCCATCCCCACAAGTGCTACACTTTACTGTTCATAAAAATTACAGCTTGACCTTAATTCAGCTGTAACGTTTAACTATGGAATAAATACAGCTGTGTGTAGTTTTTATACTGAAATCACAATATGGCCAATTGTGGACGGATCTAATGAAGCACTGTTATTTGTCTAAGCATGTTCAGTAAAACATATGGACAAGAAATTACTTTTAAACAAATGTAAACTCAGCGTTAAAAGTTGTCTTATTATTGTAATATTTTTGTTTTAGCATAAAAAGCAAAGCAAAATGATACAGTTTATTTGCACATTACTCATCCATCTTAATGGCTATAATGGATTTTTTGGGACAAATGCAGAGTTCAGCAATAATTGCTCCTGCATTTTATGCACGGAACTAAATGCATGTGTTATGCAGAGTTGTTCACATCTTGCCCCATTGCAACCCAGTTAAGTCCCTTTATTTATGTTGCATTGTGTGCGACTCTGTATCATCCATACTTACATATACTCTGTCCCAAAGCATGCACATAGTGAGAACAGGAAAGATATGGTCTGCAAATGGATGTACTGTGCATTCAACTCTGTGTTCACAAAGAACAGATGTTTGATTAGGTATGTTCAGTCTCAAGTTATAATGGTCAGTTCTTTTGCCCCGGTATAATGTGTTACCTAACTTGAACATCCTGTAGACCAGTGATGTGCGGTGGGGTGAGGCAGAGCCTTTCCTGTCATACTAATGTTTGTGCCCGAGTTTTGACTGTATAAAGTATCTGAAAAATACAAAGAATTTGTTTGAAATATCTTCTTTGCATTATTCTAGTCATTTGTATAGCAAAAACTCTGGAGTACAAATTGTATGGCAGGTGAGGCCTATCTTTATAGCACATCTTTAATCAAAACTCACTAAATATCCAGGAGTTTATAATGCTGCACCTGTCTATAATGCCCAGATGTACCCTTTGGCTCATACATTGCGTGTACATCTGGCTCTGGTGCTAGCCAGTGCCTCCTGCACCATTTACCTCACCGCACGTCCCTACGGTATAGACCTCTTGTGTACAGAGTCTATTAGACCTGTGTCCTCCTCTTACTGGTAAAACTTTGTTCTTTGCCCATTACTTTGAAGTTTTTAGGGCCAGTCTGATGCCACTCCATTAAGTGTCTTGAGACACTATGTATGTGTAGTTTACTCAGGATATGAAAGCTGAAAGGAGCAACCTTATGCAACCTCTGTATTGTTTATAGTAACTAAACACGCACACACACAAACACACATGGCAACATGATCATGAGCAGCCACCAGTTGGCCACACTGTCAGCCACAAATCATTGCAGTAAAATCTGTATTTCTACTTTCTTCACAAACTGATTACATTTTTCTACTTATACATATTTAGGGAGACATTGCTGATAGTCTAGAGGGTGCACACTCCCACATAGCACTGGCCACATGGCCGAGCCATGAACACACCTCCTCCTCTTCTCCCTATTGGCCCCTAATTTTAGTCCCAGGCACATATGACCCTTAATCTGGCCTTTTATTTATTATCATTTTCTGAATAGGAAATGCTATGAGATTAATGCTATGTTTGTTTCAATTCCTATTTTATTTACTGGTTTTGTACAATTCTGATATTGTATCTCTATCTAATTCTTCTACTTCTCCATAAGCTCCTTCAATAGTATCTGTTGAATGACTCTAGTCTTCATCTCTTCCATTTTGTCTCTGATAATTATATGAGTAGTTTAATTTGCAATTACGCTACAATCAATGTTATTTTTCCAAGGTTTACAGTGTGCTCTGTTATAATAATGTAAATACTGTTACAGTTCATAACCATGGATTGTTTAGAACTGAATGTAACAATACTAGTTTAATAATTCAAGGGTCATATTGAGGGGGAGTTTAAGTTTTTGTTTGGAGGTTGGAAACAAATTCAAGTGCAGTGCTGAGGTTCGCATCCCATGAAATAAATACATTATCAGTGTATGGCATGTAGCACCAGGTATGCCTCAAAGCTAACTCCCAGCACATAGTATTACCCATGGATAGGTTGACATAACTTGAGGTACTCTTGATTTAGATAGATAGCTAGATAGATAGGTATATAGATAGATAGATAGATAGATAGATACTAACTGTGATTGAAAATAAAATAAAAGTATTTTTTAAAAATCACCATCCCTGCACTGGCACCACAGCGTTAGGATTTGGATTCCTTCAGCAGTAATATGTGAGTGTTGTCTGAGTGTGTCTATGAGTGTATGTGAGTGCATATTTGCATGAGTGTGTGTGTAACTCCTGGTGTGTGTGTGACCCCTCTGTGTCTCTGTGACCCCCCCCCCCCCCCCCACACACACACACACACACACACCGAGGCAGCAGCTGGGAGAACTTCACCTTCATCTCCCAGCAGCCACCTCCCTTCCCAGTAGCACATGAGACTCTCAGCAGCCCCCACACCTCCCAGCAGCACTCTCCCCAGTGTAAGAATGAGACCACTGGGAGCTGTGGAGACCGCCGGAGACCACCGGACCAGTGAGTGTTTGTTTTTGTTTTTTTGCTTGGGCTGCAAGGATTTTCAGCCATTTTTCTAAATTGGATACCGCTGGTATTGGGAGCACACATACCCAAGGCAATCCGAACCTCACACCCAATTGAATTCCCCCTTATATATTACCAAATATATTATATATATTACCAAAATCTGATTGGATACTTTTATGATCTTTTATTCCTTATCTATACATAAATTCAGCTGATGCTCACAGTCCATACAGACCTTTCTCTGTTTTTAATATATTACATTTATTGTGTTCAATAAAATAGGGACTATAGTATTTTATAACGATACACACTATTTTCATTGATTTTATTTTTCCATTAACTTTTTTCTATTGACATTTATTAATTATGATCAATATTTCTGATATATGGTACAGAGAATATACTGTAAATTATTCATGTAAGTGCAAGCTTGTGGCTGTAAACTTTGTTTTTGAAATGTCATGTGTGTTCCATTCCATTTCTCAGAAAGATTGTGGCATCAATTAAGGGACACAAAATCTCGGCTGGGAGGACATTGGTTTACTGGGATGTTTCTTGCTGAATGCATCCTAGGTGCATTGGTGTGCCTGGTTTGACACCCACACATAAAGACGAAATTTGTTTTGTGAATATATAATATTATATTATTATATTATATTTAAAAGATATTTAAACAGTCACAGCTGGACTGATGCAAAACAGTACCCAAGTCTCTGGGATCAAATCCTGTCAAGAACAAAACCTCTTTTATTGAGGGCTTGTATTTCTAACATAGAGCTAGCATGAATAACGGGAGGATGCAGCGCTCAACCTTAGAATTTGTGTCGTGGTGAAGTGTAAGGAATGATAATAACACAGGATAAGGGTATATAACTTTACTAAGCCCAAGTCACGTTACATACCCTTATCCTGTGTTATTATATTTCCTTACACTTCACCACAACACAAATTCTAAGGTTGAGCGTGGCATCCTTCCGTTATTTGTGCATTTAACCAGGTTGGTCATCCTGTTTGCAGCAGCTTGCCGAACCTTCATTACCTAGTGCGCTGGCACAACCCATATATAGAGCTAGCATGGATGGGGAACTTGATACAAAAACCAAGACATTCAGGCACTGCCTAGCCTCACATAAGTATATAATAATTACAGTGAGCAAGTACTATTGAAACATTCAATGAGTTTTTGAAACTTATAGAAAAGAAAAGAAAGGAAAGGCAGAAATCAATGGTCTTTTAAGAGCAAACATGATATTCCTATAGTTCACGTGCCATTTTGTGTTGCTATAAGCTTAAATATACCTGTGTTTACAGGGAACATCCTCTATATACTTTATGGACCAAATTGGGGGCAGCTACGTGGGGCCTGAGTAGATTGTGGATAGAATTTGTGTCTGTTTTCCACCCACATGCAATAATAAGGTTTCCTTTTGCGATAGATAATTAAATTTCTCTTAAATAATTTTTCTCCCTGCACTTTCCAGTGCATTTTATATGCAAAAGCATATTTTTAGGTGCATTAGAACCAATGTAAAATACAAAACTTTTTAAACCCTATAGTGAAACATATAATTAAGACAGTTGTGATGTCTACTTGCTCTCATGTTTAAGTTATGACACAAATAAAGCTAAAACTAGCACTTCTATAGAGGAATAGTTGTTAAAATCAGTGAAGAGTGGTTCAAAAGTGCCAGAAAAGAAAAGTCAGACCAGCAGTCCCATAAAAGTTGGCACAGATTCAT
This sequence comes from Pseudophryne corroboree, assembly GCF_028390025.1. Taxonomy (NCBI): domain Eukaryota; kingdom Metazoa; phylum Chordata; class Amphibia; order Anura; family Myobatrachidae; genus Pseudophryne; species Pseudophryne corroboree. The sequence continues at coordinate 236,220,281 of NC_086448.1, forward strand.
TTTTCAATGGCAGGTCAGGGATGGGGTTATGCACATTCCCACAAACAGAAAAGTTCCTTGAACCCTAATGTTTTGGCACGTTTGTAAATGACCTTTATTGTGCAGAACTAAGCAAAGTTGAAACAGTCAAAAATTTAAATTTCCATGGTGTTTTTGAACTTTGCGGGAATCTGAAATCTTCCCTGTAGGATAGTTCAACATTTAAAACAGGGTTACTTGGTACTTGTTCAGATGTGCAAAGTGATTTTGCATGTACTATCTCCAAATGTGACATGATTAAGTGCTATTAAAACACTGTAATGCCATTTATCTGAACAACCTTTAAAACACTTGTCTAATAACTACTGTACTGTAATTCATTACGGTTTGTTAAAATTGATAACAAAGTGCGAAAACATATTATGAGTACACTGTGAAAGAAAGTCAGGTTGGCAGTTATGTTACACACATCATATATAAGGAACCTCCCAAGAGAGTCCCAAGTAATGCTACTAGATGAGATAGTACACCTAGGTTGCAAACCCAATTATTCTAGTGTGAAGGATTGAACACCCATATGATGCAGTACTGTTAAAATGAACTTTCACTAATCAACTATTGCTCAAAATCGAGCAAAATTCTGTGACCTTATTTTGTCTCATCTACATCACACACCCTATAAAATGAACCATCAAAATTGGTGTTGTAATTTTGGAGTAGTTGCTCTCACAAAAATTGCTTAGCTGATTAAATATATATATATACAGCATAGTCTTTAAACAGTCTGTATAATCTGAAAATCATATCATATGTTTATACATTTCTTAGATGTTATCCTAGGCACTGCCTGTTTTCTCATTTATCTATCTCTTCTTTCATCTCTATCTTCAATTCTCACTACACTCTTTTAATCCCCCCCTCTCGCTCTCTCTCTCTCTCTCTCTCTCTCACACTCCATATCTCTTTCCCCCCTCATCTGTCTATTTCTCTTATCAGTACTTGGTTTTATTATATAGATTATCCATAGAATTACCTTTGCTATTTTCTCCATTACTGTTTTTTGTCCTCACTTTTTCTGATTTCTTTCTTAATGGGGCCTGTGCATCTCTGCAAGCCTTTTTTCTTTAAACTATACTGTATTCCTTTTTTTCTTAGTAGGGATTAATTAGTTTACTTTCCAAAACTAGTTTCTGGCATCCCCACAATCCTGCTATTACCACTCACTGTTACCTAGGACGGTGAGTTCCTACTGTAACTTACACACAAAAGTAACACACTCTGTCCAATCTATTATATCTGGTACAGGTTGAGTATCCCTTATCCAAAATGCTTGGGACCAGAAGTATTTTGGATATCGAATTTTTCCGTATTTTGGAATAATTGCGTACCATAATGAGATATCATGGGGATGGGACCTAAGTCTAAGCACAGAATGCATTTATGTTTCATATACACCTTATACACACAGCCTGAAGGTCATTTTAGCCAATATTTTTAGTAACTTTTTGCATTTAACAAAGTGTGTGTACATTCACACAAATCATTTATGTTTCATATACACCTTATACACAGAGCCTGAAGGTCTTATAATACAATATTTTTAATAACTTTGTGTATTAAACAAAGTTTGTGTACATTGAGCCATCAGAAAACAAAGGTTTCACTATCTCACTCTCACTCAAAAAATTCAGTATTTCGGAATATTTGGATATGGGATACTCAACCTGTAGTATATTTCTTAAAAATGTGTATGCTAGCACTGAAAGGGTTAACTACTTTGTAGTCTAACATTCAGCAATATCTTCATCTGTATCTCCAAGAGTCAAATAATTATTTTAGACCATAAGAACAAACTTATTCAATTTTAGATTTAATAAAAAACAGCACAGTGCTTACAAAAATATAATGTTACAGTACATTGCAAAAATTACAGTTCAAAAATAAAGCAGCTGAGACTGAAAGAATATAGACCACTTAGGAATGTTACTCTTTATACCTGGAGATAAAGCCAGAATTAAGGTACAGTCTCTCAATTTGCTTGATCCTCAGCATCAGACACTGAGGTTGAAAAAACGTTTCAACACCACTAGTGATGCCAATCACAACAGTTCTGTGACTAGATGAAGTAATCACATGTCTAAAAATGGTCATAAGAACCATTGCTTATTTGTGGCAGCAATGTCATCCACAATGCTGTGTTCTGTCTGGAGTTGCCTCTGGAGTTGCCACTGAACTGCTTTGTAAGCAAGTATAAATTGCCGCCCTGGGAAGACCTACAGTATGCTGCTACTCATGGCTATAGGAAAGATGTCATCTCATGCTGCTCTATCCAGGGATACTCTCTTACCTAGAAGTACCCCAGACCCAGTAGGTACAATCTGCTGCTCTTTGCAGAGGGAAAGATCCTTCCGAAGGAGAATGAGTTCTGCCTGGGTTTAGAAGCAGTGCAGGTAATTTAGTAATTCGAGGCCATATGATTTTATTTTATAAAAAATGGCCACTTGGGAAGATTCTGGACTAGCTTTAATATGAAGTATATTATCAGAATAGGTGCACAATAATTTTTTTCTGTACAATTGTTCTATAAATAGGAATTAGAAATAAAGACTGACTGCGCTTACTTTAATAAAGTATTAAAAGTATTATATCTGCTTATTGATAAGGAAGATAGGAGGCTTCTCTTTAAACCAACAAAATAATATTTATTATTAAAATTAAACACATAAAACTTACACAAAACTTACACATCATGTATATTAATAAAATATTATGAAATATGAATACACTGAATTGCTGAATTAACCTTATGGTAAACAAAATATAAATACAGCGTGTTCACCTATTAGTGGATACAGAGCCGTAAATAGACTTTTTGGTGCCCTGTGCCAGAGAGAGAATTGGCACCCGAACCCTTTTTTTTTTTCAATAGAGACATAAGGCGCATGGCTCGTGGGGAAAGGGCATAACAAGATTGATCTCAGAGAAAGCCCATGCTATGATGCCCCTTCCCACATTATATATATATATATATATATATATATATACTGTGTGTGTGTGTATATATATATATATATATATATATACTATGTGTGTGTGTGTGTGTGTGTGTGTATATATATATATATATATATATATATATATATATATTTATTTATTTATTACACACAGGATTTATAGACCACTGCAAGAGATTTCGACACAGATCCTCTTTGTACCACATTCATGCACTTAACTTGACAGGTCGTTGTTATTCAATTACAATACCCTATATTAAATAACACATTTCAATATACTGCCAGACCCAGGATTCAAACCTATAACCTGTTGCATTCTAATCAAACTCACTTTTATACAGGATCCAATACATCATTAAGCTACTGGATCCTGTATAAAAACTATGAACACTATATGAAGCTACTGGTACTTTGTAATTTAGCAGATCTATGTAGTGTGCAGCCACCCATCCAATCTCTTGCAGCCGCACAATACATAGATCTGCTCAGCAGCAATACAGATCATTTTTACACAAAGTACAAGGTATAGTTGCCAGTCCACAGCAAAGATCAGAGATACATCCTCTTCCACAAGAACATACTACTGTAAGTTCTTGGATCTTAAAAATCTATACAAGATTAGCAACGTGGCCTTGTGGGGGAGTAGGAAATGCAGGCATGTCATGGTGATTTTCAGGGGGCCCAGATGACGTCGCCTTCGTTTCCTGTGATTGGAAACATGGCGGCGATGTATCTGCATACTCAGCCTTGCCCTGTGCTGGGTGGACACCTGCATGCAATTTGATCCTTAGCACTTTTTGCTAGTTTAGCAAAAACTGCTAAGAACTCTGCATATCTCCATTTGTGTAAGTCTGCCTGTTTTTTTAAAGCAGCATTCATTTACAAGGTAAAACCAAGCTGGTTTTGCCTTGAAAATAATTGCTGCTTTCAAAAAATGTGTAGACTCAGAGGCGTCGCTCTGCCTCTTTACACCCGGTACGGAGGGTTAAGAAAGGGGCGTGACTGCACAGATGGGGGCATGGCTTTGTGGGGTGGGGGAATGGCATTGCTGGGTGGGGGTGTAGCTAGCCACCCCAACCCCCTTTTTTATCACGCTGGGGGTCCGGAAGGAGTGGGCTGCCCCGGAGAGTGCTCTTTCTGCAGTGCCGGCTCCTGCTCAGTGACAGGAGCCGGATTGCTGCACTGTAATGTTACAGTGCAGCACTTGGCTCCTGTCACTGAGCAGGAGCTGTCACTTTGGTGTCACCCCTCGGCGGGTGACACCCAGGTGTGGGCCGCACCCCACGCACCCCACTTCTGACGCCAGTGGGTAGACGTGCACAAAATTCCCGCACCTCCAGAACTCAGACACTGAGGCTATTACATTTAGCTGCATAAGTGATTTCTATATTTTGTAAATCACACCTAGCAAAAGGTTTCATAGTGAGCTAGGAGTAGATGGTCTGTTTATTCTCAGATCTTACTGATCTCTCCTTTGCTTAAGAATTACTACACACAATTCCCTATTGTGCTTTTCCTAGCAGTAACTTTCGGTGACTTTATCCTCATGTTGTCATCATTTTTTTTAAATGTTTGTACATTTGCCAATTACACTCCTCTCTCACCCATAATATAAATAAAATATTGCTGAAACAGATTAGAGTTATATCCCCAATACAGCACTGCCAAATCCAGGGTAAGTATTAGTCATAAGCATGTTGTTTGAATTGACAGTATTAATCATTGCTCCGCAATAATCACTTTTAATGGATTCATATCAGATTGCTAAATTAATTTAACAAGCTGCTTTGTTCTTATTTACATATATATTCTTAATTATATTGAGCTATATATACAGTATATAATATCTGTTTCATTTTTTTATGCCTTTGTTTTTTCGGTTTCAACTCGTCTCATCCCTTTGCTGAGGGCAGTGTTAGAGCTCAAATGCCAAACTATGGAATATATTCTTCTGACACTAGCATCTGGCCTCTTGGCAGAATCATACAGAAATCATATTGGTGTATTTGGAGTTGTATCTGAGTATAGTATATCACAGAAAGTTGCAGATGGGCTATTTCATCAAACCAAATGCAATATTCTTCCTATTTGTGATTTTGCAAAAATGAGAATCTATGAATATGTTTTTGACAAATTAGTAAGTCATTTATGCAAATATTTGTTATGATTTAGGTAATATGTCATGAGCTCTAATTATAAAATGATTTGACTTTTTCTCAAGTAGTGGTAAGCATAGCCTGTGCATGATATTTAAGGATGCAGTATGTTCATCAACGTGATGGCTTGTTTTAACAAATGTAAGATTTTATTACTTAAAGCATAGTAGATTAAAATGTAAAAATACACACTCTTTATGGGATAAATTATTTGTAATTCATTAAACTCAGGGTGTTCCAGATTATTTTTTTCATTATAATATAAACATACACTGTGGGGCTGATTCGGAGTTGCACGCAAGTCACAATGCGCACGGATCCTGCGGCTTTCATCTGCTGCCCATCCGCCAAAGAAAGAATAGGCTTCTGTGGATATGCAGGATCAGGTATCTGCTCACACACAGAGTGTGTACAATTGATCCGTTCATCAAAGAGGCACACTGTCTGTAAAATGGGCGGTAACCGAGGGGCAGGGGGAGGAAACTTGAGATCATACAGAACTTTTCTGTCTCATGGGAGTGTCATAAGATTATTGGCCAACTTGCGTGCTCATTCACAGGATGCGGACAGACATGGGATGTCTGTTACAGTGGGATATTTTGCACCCACTTGGGGCTGTTATTATTGGTAGAGTGTACTGGGCTATCTGGTGCAGTGACGTCAATCCACACACTTTATGACTTAAACAGTAATCAGGTTTATTTAGTGAACACAGGTGACTCAGATGTAACACTGATAGTGGTAATCAGGAGCCCATATATCACACAAGCTAAGAGCATTAGGTAGTGGTACTTATCAAGAGATGTCTGTGGTGGTAAAGCATGGGGGACTGCACAGCCGTGCAGTCTGACTCCCACTGTAGGGAAGATGATGCATGCACTGGAACACTTTGAGTCTCTGATGCTGAGATCTGCTCCCAGTCTCAGCTCTGCACATTTGTATACCAGAACTCTGTCTCTCCTCATGGTTTTCCTGAGATGGAGGAACAGGAAATGCATCATATGACTCCATCTCCGAGTGACTCCTGGCACTAGAGGTCTGACACAAGGGGATGCACCCATAGACAGATACAAAGAAGGAGACAAGTACAGTGCACACCATATCCTAACAGCTATACATCCAGATACTAATGATGGCAGCTGTGGAAGTAGGTGTAAGTAGCAGTGGGCGTTCCCCATGCTTTAACAGTAACCAGCCCATGCTATGGAATTGGTGCTAGTCACATTAGGGGTGGGAGCATGTTCATCTGTATTATTTAAGTAATTTTTTTTGGAACAATAAACAGCAGCACATATATTTATGTCAGCCTATAGGCAGAGGTAGATTTATACCTCATTGGGCCCTAAGCAAGACACTGTTTTGGAGGGGATCTCCTTCCTCAAACAATCCCCCATCTAGTCAGTCAGTGTATACCAAAATCCCAATAGTCAGTTAGTTTATACCAAAATCCCAACAGTGAGTCAGTGTATGCCAAATATCCCCCCCGACACAAAACAGGCAGTCAATATATGCCACTGTCCCCCCTCTCACCCCCCCCCCCCAATCAGTGTATGATACAAAGCAGAGGGAGAGACCCAACAGATTGTGATGTCTTAGCATGCCCCAGTACTCATAAAGGAATGCTGTGACTGGCCTGTCCAGTCCACTGCATATTTGAAGACATTGATCACCAACGGGATAGAATAAGGGAAGTGCACCAAACACAGCTCTGTTCATTACACTGGGCACCAATGAAAGTCATTATCCCCCCAGAGCAATGAGCAGCTCTGGGTTACCTTGTGCAGCCCCCTCGCCTGTTCTCACCAGCAGTTCAGCTTCCTCACCCATGTCATGTCAGAGGCCTTATCGTGGGACAGAACCTGCTTTTGCATTAGCTGCATAGCCAGAGTGCAGTGTTCCAATACCGGAGGGAATGACGGGCCTCCCTTGCCCCTGTCACCCAGTAACTAGTGCTGTGGTTGCACTGGTGTCGGATTGACACCCTCTGCCCCCCCCCCCCCCCTCGACCACTCCCCTGAACCCGGGGAGATTATAAAAAAGGGAACTGAAAAAAAAAAAGGCTGGCCGGTGCAGTAGCCCTATTGGTAGGCCCCTGGGACCCGCTGGGCCCTAAACGGCTGCGTTGGTCACATGGCGGTAAAACCACTACTGTCTTTAGGCACATACAATAGCTATTATTGCTAAAAGGCTGTCATAGATAAGTGACCTAAGCCTAATTAGGCCGCATCTCAAGGTGGAGTGCTACATACTGTGTGCATGCCTCTCTTATTCTCTACTTGTGCTTCCACTCCCCGATCTGCCTCTCCAGGTGTTGGGGGCCATGTACAAGTTACGGTCAAATATCGCAGTAAGGCAAAGAGTATTGTTGATGGCCACTGAATTATTGATAAAGAGCATTACGCATTCTTGATTACTGGTAGGGAAAAGAGAAGGTTGTACATGAAAAATATAACGCATGGTCGCATTATGAATGACTTAGTTCAGCAGGCCTGGAAACACTTGGCTCTGGCACCATTGATACATGAACACATGAGAGACCAGGAGCATCACTGCACCCCATTAACAAGCTTTTGGATATGAATCTGTTAATTATTACACTCACCTTATCACTATTTATGTACAGCTTAGTAAGGCCTTCTGGCACCAGCGAAGAGTTCCATGCATAGCTGAATCTCCGAAGGGTTGAAGAAAAATGCACATGAACTCATCACTTGCTGCACAAAAGGGGACACGGTAGAGACGGAAGACATTGCTGGACCTTGCCAGATAGATAAGTCATGTAAAATACTAGAGGCATATTCAATTTCATAAACATCACAGTGATAACAAATGTAATATGCCATTGGAATTTAGTACAGTTACAATAATACCTTATGGGGTAATCCAATTAGCCTTAGGATTTACCCCATAGCTAATTGAACATACTGACCGAGTCACTGTGGGAACCTCGCATGCTAATACATGGGAGGCATAATTTCTCCTCACAGCCTCACAATCTGCGTAAAATGCAGCCCTCTGCATTTAACTCGCAGGGAAACCAATTAGATTCCAAAGTTCACGCAAAATCGTTGGGTTTCTGCACATTAACCCATGGTTTACCACACAGGGAAAAGGTTAATTCATTGGATAGCTTTTCCCACGCAGCACAATCAATTAGCTGCGGGGTAAACCCCACGGCTAATTGAATTCCCCCGATGACTTAAAAGGCACAGAGCAATTATTTCAATAAACTCCTAATGTTTAAGCATGTGTCATCATTAGATCATCAAGACTTAAACTGTGCTGAGAATACTTAGCATATTGGAGATGGCTTTTTTTGTCAAGTCTGCATTTTCATATTGGATACACTAAAATTTTAGATTTATAGATTTAGTGATGCTGAAAGAGGGAGTACTCATGACCATTATTCAGAGAGAATGTGAACAAATTCTATATTAAATAATAGGAAACTGAGGAACATGCCAGGAACTGTCAGGTGCATAGTCAGGATAACAGTTGTCTCATTTGCACGGGTGAGGTGGTAGAGGACAGGCTAATCAAGGAGATTGTTCTGCTGCAATACAGGAAGGGCAGAGAGCTTTTGTAAAATAATATAAAACTCAGGTTAAACTATGTTTTTTGCCAGTATTTAATAATCTAAATAAGGCAATTTCTGCACAGCACCAGGTGTTTCATTCCAGCTTCTGCGCATAATCTATTGTTGTGGAATCATGTCAAGGAAGGCAAGCCATCAAAAGAAGGTCTAAGGTCCAGGCTGTTGCTAGTCCACATGCTCAAAATGGAAGAAGAAATACTTGCCCAGGTGTTTTGCACAGGAACATGTTCGTTTAAGTATACTAGTGTCAACATGTGTGAACATGTTATCTGAAGATGCTAGTTTGGGTTCATCATTGGAAAGAGACTGTTAGCTGCTCCAGAAAACACCATATTTTTTTGTTTCTACTGTATTTGCTGTGTTAACGTGTTTCCTGGATTCATGTATTATAATTTATCCCTGATAACATCCTATCTCATGTCTCTCAGAACTACATCTGGCATCTTGCTTGTTTAACCCTTCTACCTGCTAACTCTGCTGTGCTGATTTCATTAACCCCTGATCTAGAAACACTGATTATCTTCAGCTGGAATCAGTCATGTGATTAATAGCTTGTACAGGTGACTGTATGCAATGGCATCTGATTTATTTATCTACCGTATTTGTTCTATTGGGATTGTCTAGCATCGGAACCAAGATTTTACGAGCATTCAAATGTGTTCTTAAGGTCAGTCACCCACTGACGTCCAAACTCTGTATCTGATGTTCTATTAATGCTAGTAAACTCATACAAATGCATATAAAATACAAGTATCCTATTCCGTTCATACCTATTTTTGTTCATAATGGGTGTTATAATGTAGATGTTTGTATTATGTTGCAGTTTTTTTAGATGGTGCTTGTTCTATTTCAGTTCATCCAAAGCGTATCACTATAAAGGCAGTATCCTATCTATTAGCCCAGATGCCGTTCTGGTTGACATTGCGAGTAATGGGCAATGGTCATTATCGCGGTATCCAATTAGAGGCCTTTTGATCAGCCAAAATTGGACCTGCGATCACTCAAAAACACATGGGATCGATAATAAGTCCCAGATCCTATGTGTTATCGCAGCTGCGGTGGGCCCTTATCATAGCTCATGCTTCTGCATAATCCCTGATAAATGACAGCATTGAGTGAAGATGATGTTGGCATCGGGGCTTATTGTATAGCCCCCCACCATCCTATTAGCAGCGGTAAAGAGAGAGAAAGGAGCCTGCTGGATACCGTTCCCTGGCACAACAGTGTGCAGGTAAGTTTTATTTTATTTACTTTTTAACTATTTTTTTAAGTGTGAAGCCTGTGGTCTTAGACACACAAGGCTGATCACAGGTGCCAGTTCTGAGCTCTGCTCTGTCTGTCTGTCAGAACAAGTTAAAGGAAGAACTGGAGGGATGCCTGCATAACACCATTTGAGGATTACATTACTATCGCAGTAGCAGGACTCCATACAGTATTTTTTAAACAATTTTTAGTGAATTTGAGCAGATCCCATTTTCCATTACAAGCATGGGAAATGCAAACCTTTTACTAAATATTTAGCAAACTCTCCTCAGATAGCCCATTCACATGGGCCCTCATTCCGAGTTGTTCGCTCGCTAGCCGCTTTTCGCAGCAGTGCACACGCTAAGCCGCCGCCCTCTGGGAGTGAATCTTAGCTTAGCAGAATTGCGAACGAAAGATTTGCAAAATTGCGAATAGACATTTCTTTGCAGTTTCTGAGTAGCTCGAGACTTACTCTGCCACTGCAATCAGTTCAGTCAGTTTCGTTCCTGGTTTGACATCACAAACACACCCAACGTTCGCCCAGGCACTCCCCCGTTTCTCCAGCTACTCCCGCGTTTTTCCAAGAAACGGCAGCGTTTTTTCACACACACCCATAAAACGGCCGGTTTCCGCCCAGAAACACCCACTTCCTGTCAATCACACTCCGATCACCAGAACGAAGAAAAAACCTCGTAATGCTGTAAGTAAAATACCAAACTTCTTAGCAAATTTACTTGACGCAGCCGCAGTGCGAACATTGTGCATGCGCAGTTAGCGGAAAATCGCACCAATGCGAAGGAAAATAACGAGCGAACAACTTGGAATGAGGGCCATAGTTTTGTGATACTAAAATAATGTTAAAATAATATTGATAAATACCCCCCATAATGTTGAAACTACTTGCCACAGTGCCACTGCTAGGTTATCAGTTGTTTTAATTGGTAAATTTCAATATGCACGATATGATATGTTCATATTGTTAAATTCAAACAGTTTCACAGTTCACAATCTCAATTAAAATGGACCTGGAACCAATGGGTCATTTGCACTTGATTTATTCCTAACATATATACATTATACTAAAACACTTTGCATAAAATTAAAAGTATTACTTTAATACTATTTGCTTAGTTGAGGTTAAACCAATGACCTTCTGATATTCTAGTAGTGCAATTTGGGCTTACAAGCTGAGCTGGACAGTGCTCTTCTGCCATCCCCTGGCCCCTCCACGTGCTTCAGTCCAGGGGCGTAAATTCATCCCAGTCACCCGGAGTCAAGTTTGAGTTTTGGCCCCCGTTAGAAAAATGGTGTGTGTGTGTATATATATATATATATATATATATATATACCGTATATACTCGAGTATAAGTCGACCCGAATATCAGCCGAGGCACCTAATTTTACCACAGAAACCTGGGAAAACGTATTGAGTATAAGCCTTGGGTGGGAAATGCAGCTCTAGCTGTACACAGCCCTCATACTGCCAGATATGCCCCCTCAGTGCCACATATGCCCCCCCCCCAAGTGCCAAATATGGGGTATACGGTAACTTACCCTTCGCCGCTCCCATGCTGTCTTCTGAAGGAGGGACACGGAGGGCACAGCGTGCGCCTCTCCTGTGTCCCTCCTGCGTCTCTGGCAGCTGCGGTGGGTCTGTTAAATGAAGTGCCGGTTCGTGAGCCAATCAGAGCTCATGAACGCGTACTTCATTCAATAGACCCACCGCTGCCGCTGGAGACGCAGGAGGGACACAGGAGAGGCGCGCATTGTGCCCTCCATGTCTCTCCTTCCCACTGCACTGACTGCCCTCCGTGTCCCCACTCCTTCCCACTGCACTGACTCCAGTAGAAGCCGAGGGGGCTTTTTCAGCACAAAAAAAAGTGCTGAAAAAGTTGGCTTATACTCGAGTATATACGATATATATATATATATATATATATATATACATACATATACAAAAGGGCAGTGAAGCATTCAGCGGCACTGGAGATCTTTTTAAATAATCAACTGTATTGAAAAATCACAGCATGAAGGCTTCATGCTGTGATTTTTCAATACAGTTGTTTATTTAAAAAGACCTCGAGTGCTGCTGAATGCTTCACTGCCCTTTTGCATAACTACCATTTTCTCAGAGGGCACCGGGGCAATTGTTTGAAACAGTGGGAGTGCCGGTCCATGCAATATCTGTATATATATATATATATATATATATATATATATATATATTATATACATATACACATATATATATATATACATATACACATATATATATATATATATATATATATAGTTCAGGGGTATTTCGGCGGCACTCAGTCAGACTTGTTTATACTGCAGCCGTATAAGTCTGACTGAGTGCCGCCGAAATACCCCTGAACTACATAGTGGAACTGAGTTTTCATCGGGAGTGCACCGCAGCAGCTGTATTAACAGAGAGTAGTGCCGGGCCGACTTGTAACCTATATATATATATATATATATATATATATATAGCACAATGTAATGGGCGGCACTCCAATGGATTTAGAAAGAAATCATACAGCTCACCAAGCCAGTTTAGATCAACGTTTCAGGTGCCTTTATTTGCACCTTTCGTCAGGATGATCCTGACGAAAGGTGCAAATAAAGGCACCTGAAACGTTGATCTAAACTGGCTTGGTGAGCTGTATGATTTCTTTCTAAATCCATTGGAATGCCGCCCATTACATTGTGCTGTTTGCTGGGCTCTGTAGTGCCACGGGAGGGCACCCGGATATTTGCTCTCTGCTGTAGGAGTGCCGGTCACAGGTGTTTATATATATATATATATATATATATATATATATATATGAAAGGTCAGGTCTGCGCATACACTAATAGTTCCCAGATTTGTAATGATACATGCAGTGCCAGCTCATCCACTCCAGCCAGGACACCCGGAGTCAAGTGCCAGCACATCCACTCCATCCCAGTCACCCTGAGTCAAGTTTGAGTTTTGGCCCCATTTAGAAAAATGGTGTGTGTATATATATGTATATATATCTATATCTATATCTATATATATCTATATCTATAGATCTATATATATATATATATATATATATATCTATCTATCTATATATAAAAGGTCAGGTCTGTGCATGCACTAATAGTTCCCAGACTGGTAATGATACATGCAGTGCCAGCTCATCCACTCCAGCCAGGACACCTCCTGACAAAGTCCTTCTATGACGAAACGCGTTGGCGGTGGCTTACCTTCGTAGACGATTAATCGTCATCGCAGAGTAACATAACTGGTGGCTAGCTCTGTGAAAGGATATCACTGTCGGACATTACTGGGCTGAAGTAGTTTCATCGGAGAACCGGCTAAGTGCAATATAAGTGCAAAGATCGCAATCTAATAATGATGAGTCATTATTAGATTGCGATCTTTGCACTCATATTAGGCCTTGTATGTGGATTAAAATAATTATATAGGTTGAATTCATTTCTATGGAGAACGAGATATTAGACCAAGATTGATGGTAGCTTTGAGGTAGTGCATTGGTTTACCATAGCGTAGGCTATGAGTTTGATCCCCAGATGGTGTATAAATTCCCTAGTTTCATAAGAGAGGATTGTTTTTTGTATAGATTTGTTTTATTTTTATTTAATTTTATTGCAGTTGCGTATATGCATGCAAATTATTATTTATATTATTTATTTACATTATTTATGTATATTCTTAAACATGATTATGGATTTAAAATAAAATATACGTGTATATACATATTATATTATATTTTCTTTATGCAAGGATTAGTTTTGCTTGTATACGGGAGTAGATTTATTATATATGGATATATATTTATATTATTTTATTTTTTAGGTGTATGTAATTTTGTAGACAGGCGGGCATATAATGATTTAATGCTGGATGTTTAATTAGGATAAAGGTGAGCAAAGAGGTGGATCAGGAGGTGGATCTAAGACAGGTGTTTTGTATTCATGTGGATGATTGCACCAATTGGCTATGAGGCTGTTATTTAAAAAAGGCTACATTTATACAGTTCTTCACTCTATGAGGAAGCTCCAACTGGGAGCGAAACGTGTTAGAGAAAGTGCCCTATTTGTGACCCAGTTGACACCATTCATTGTCCCTCCTTGGTGTGAGCATTTGTGCATCGCTGCTGTTTGCGCTGACAAGTGGGAGAAGGGAGGACGCTATATGCGGCGGCTGGAAGACGGGAGCTTAATCAGCTGGTAGGCGCCTGCGGTGCGCCGAGCTCCGGGAGCCGGACATCATCCTCCAAAGCCACAAGGTGTGTGCACCGTATATTTGTGAGGCTATTAAGCGGGAGACGGAGGACGCCACTTGCGGTGCTTGGAAAACGGGAGCACAATCAGCAACTAGGCGCTTGCGGTGCACCGAGCCCCGGGTGCCTGACTTTATCCTCCGGACTTGTAAGACATCTCTCCCATTAGTGAGAACTTACTCCACTGTGAGCACACGGTTAATTACCTGCATTGGTAAAAAAACTCCATTTATGCTTTATTATAAGGTATCCAATTCAAGGGTCAATTTATAGCAAACCGTACGGGACTGTCCTATTTAAGAATAAAATAAGTCCATTAATATTTTTGCCATATCGGATCAGTCCACTGTGGTCAATATAGAAATATAGATAGATGATCCACCTCTTATGCTTAATCACTAATATTTCCATTTTTTATTGGGGGTTTTATATGCGCATATTAATTTTTGGATGTTAGTATTCTGTATATGATTGATTTTATAGATATTAAAAATATTATAAAGTAATTAATGTATTGAGTACATTCATGTCCTGTTGCCTCAATTTGATTCCATTAGCGCGAGGGGATATAGTATATTAAGTTGGTGAAGTGAACTGAGAAAAATTTATATAGAAGATAATTTTTATAAATAAAAATGTTAAAATTGGCATGTGCATACGTATACACCCACTTTGCTATGAAGTTCCTCAAAAGTTCTGGTGCAACCAATTACCTTCACAAGTCACATAATTAGTGAAATTAAGTCCACCTGTGTGCAATCTAAGGGCCTAATTCAGAGTTAATCGCAGCAGCAAATTTGTTAGCAGTTGGGCAAAACCATGGGCACTGCAGGGGGGGGAAGATATAACATGTGCAGAGAGAGTTGTGCAGGGAGGTGTGACCAGTGATTTGGGAACTTAACTCTCTGTCACTGCCACCTTCCTCCATATCTACTTGATTACCTGCTCCAAAGCTGTTTCATTGCCACCTCCCTGCATATCTCTATGACTTCCTCCTCCATAGCACTCTACTTACCGATTCCACCGATGTGTTTGTCTCCCTTGAGTACAAGCGGCACTGTGTACCTTGGGTAGTGGCAGGTCTCCCTTCTCATCAGCACATGCAGCAGCAGGTCCCCTCTTCTGGTTTTTGTGGGATCGTGATGTAGGGCAACAGCATCAGAGAGGGGAAGAAAAGGTGAGAGGAGGGTCTGGATTGACTAGACTGCCTCCTGCTAGTACTGTGCTGACAGTGCTGCTTGCATACCCATTCATTGCACCACACTGCCGCAGGTCTCTGTTTAAGAAAATAAAATGTCAGAAACAAGATGTGGGTGGGAACGTGTGCACCCGACTCCCCTCATCTGACAGTGGGGGTCATTCCGAGTTGATCGCACGTACTGTAGCAACTTTTTGCTGCTCATGCTATCAACTAGACGCCGCCTATGGAGGAGTGTATTTTAGCATAGGAAGGCTGCAAACGCTTGTGCATCCCTGCTATGCTAAAAAAGTTTTGTGCAAAACAAGACTAGCCCTGCAGTTACTTACCCTGTGCAATGGATCCAACAATGAAGGTCCCGGAGTTGACGTCAGACATCCGCCCTCCAGACGCCTGGACATGCCTGCGTTCGCTGCTCCACTCCCAGAAAATGGTCAGTTGACGCCTCGGAATGCCTTCCGCCTGTTACTCTTTTAGCGGTCGTGGTAGCGATCGCTTTCGTTGTTATTCATGTCATTGCCCAGCGACGGCCGTCGCTGGGCAACGGTGCGCGTGCGCATTGCGGCCGGCGCACATGTGCAGAACCGACCCGTTCACACTGCTGCGACAAACAGCAGCATGTGAACGGGTCGGAATGACCCCCACTGTCTCCAGTCACCACACACACAGCCTATGTGTCCCCCCCCACAGCCTGTGTGCCCCCAGTTACCACACATATTACAGTATGTCCTCAGAAGTCAGAATACACACACAAACAGCCTACAATCCCCACAGTCACCACACACAGCCCGTCCCCTTCAGTCACCCAACCCCCCCACACACACAGCCTGTTAACCCAAGTCACCACAGATGCACACAGCCTGCCCCCTCCAGTCACACACCTTCACACACCTTCACACACACACACACACACACACACACACACACACACACACACACACGCACACAGCCTGTCCCCTGCAGACACACACACACACACACACACACACACACACACACACACACACATAACACAAATATTAACTCCAGGTTCCCACAGAGAGAGGCAGGGCAGGCAGGGGAAGGGCTGCACACAGATGACCGCCGAACCCCAGGCCATGTTGTGCCTAATCATGGACCCTTACGCCCCCTTTTAAAAAAACCTATGCAGGCTGGAGGCAGAACTGGCCCGGGAGAGGAGGAGGCGGTGCTGGAGAAAGGATATGGCCAGCACCAGCAGAGAAGTCAGGAGTTAGGACTCCAGTAAACTGCCACTGCCAGCAAAACTGCTGCTGCCCCCTGAGCCATCCCCTAGCCTTGGAATGTATGCCCCTTTGCATGCCAAATGCCCTAGGCATTTCCCTATTGCTGGGACCGGCTCTGTAACTGGGCCAGTAAAGTTGCTTCTTGAGAAAACACCTGACCATACAGCTGTAGGAGCCAGCCCAGCAACAAGCTCCAGAATGGAGCAGAAGGACAGCCTAGCGGAAACTCGCATGGTATCCCAGCAGCCCAATCCACCCCTGGTAGTGCTGTCCGGAGGACAGGAGCCCGCAGTGATTTGGCAGGACTCCAGCAAAGCTGTGTGACATTAGCTGGAAGGTCAGATTCATAAGATTACGCCATCTGCAACATGCAGAATCAACGTTCACCAGTGGGTCCCATCTCACAGTCCAGCAGCAGTGATGCATGCACCATTTCTTGTTGCAGCGCAGGCCGAGAGGTACCAGGCTGGAGCCATCCTGTCCCCTATTGCAGGTGTTAGCATGGCTCCTAGGACAGAGCTGATTAACTCTGCAGCAGAGCTCCGTTGGAAGACTAGAGATCACACTTGGATAATGCTGTGAATCACACAGGTGCTGCTGTACCTGCAGGTGCCCCTTCGGGACTTAGAGCCCAGAGGCAGGTGTCTCCATTGCCTCTGGAAGTTATGCCCCTGCTTCAGTCACCGGAACCAGAACTGTAACTAGAAATGTTTTAGTGCTTGAGGTAATAATCTCTTTTGATGACCCAGACCCTCAGTTGTAACTGAATGAACCTAAAATATTGATTCCTTGTGCCCTCTCTCTCTCACAGCTCTAGTAACTGCGCTACTGGAAACCATGAGAGGACCTCAGTCCAGTTTTATTTGAAAGTGGTCTGAAAGTGTAGTATCTATTATATACTGAACATGCTACTATTCAGACCCTCTCCTGGGAAAGTGGAACAAAGATGTACACCTAGGGGGATACACACCTAGAGATGTGTGCTGAGCTATCTATCACAGACCGCTCAGCACACATCTCTCCCACCTGCTCAGCACTTGGTGCGATGTGTGCTGAGCGAGGTGGGGGGGCCACTCGCTTCACACAGTGCTGAAGTGAGTGACCTGCTAGATTGAGCCTGCATGCAGGCTCAATCTAGCTCCGGCAATAACGATGCGCGGACCATCGCTGGGGGGCATACGTACGAGAGATCCGTGCTTAACTTCTAAGCAATCTAGTCAGATTGCTTAGATTTTAAGAACGGATCTCTCCGTGTGTACCGCCTGTACAGTAATTGTTATCCATTTGTGCAGCACATTTTATATATGCTGTCTAAACAGAGAAAATGCACGCCCTTCCTTGGTGACAGGTTCATTTTACCGATTATATGTCAGTAAGCATAACAGAATACTTACATATAGCTGTTATTTCTGGAAGAGGTGCTATTTATTGCTTATTGTCTGTTTTTCTGTGTAATAATCTTCCTCCCTGTATAAAGTATAGGTATAATGACTAATGTCACAACTCAGGTAGCCCTGAGTGTCTTAAATGTCACAATATGAAACAATGTATGATGCATATTTCTCGTATGTAAGATTCAGTTACAAACAGCTGGGAAATTAATAAACTTCACCTGCAGCGATTATGAATTCATTCTGACAAGTAGCTAAAATGTCACGCAGACTTTCTGTGCACTTTTTCAGCTACTAAGACACTTCCCTAGGAATATAGAAGTGTTATCTGTTGTCCATACTAAGAATTCAGCAAATCAATTTGACACATTTTACAATTTTTTCTCAAGCTAAAGTGCATTAAGTTTGTTCATTAAAATGTTATTTTGCAAAATGAATTGCATATAGGATTACAATGTTTTGGGGAAAACTGATTTTTGTGAAAGCTTTGCTTTGAGGACCTCATTCAGCAAGGATTGCAGTTTCTGTTAAAAAGCAGTTGCTGCGATCAAATATTTGCCGCCCAGAAATAGAGAAAAAAACGCCCATTGCAGAAATTGCAACGCATAGCAATGTGTGTTCTGGTCGCAAAACCATACGCAATTACCAGAACAGCAACAGATTTTTCCCATCTGCGCTAGGCAAGGTCATCCACAATTTTGTCTGGTAGTGGTCATCACTGACTTCAGAGGCCCTCCTTAAAAACACCTGTGTACGCCTGTGTTTCCACCCAGAAACACCGGCTTCCTGTCAGTCAAACAGTGGCTACATTGCGATTACATTCTGTATGGAATTTCTGTTACTATTTCCCATCATGCGTGCGCAATGCAAACGTTGCGCATGCACAGTCGTTCTATGTGGGACTATGGAGGGATTAGGTATTCAAGAAATGGGTGCAGGGTGTGCGGTGTTGGCCCCACTGGACTGAGAGGCCCGTGTGCATCACGCATCTTGCACCCATTATAGTTAGGGAGTGTGTCACACCTCATGGAGGTGTGAGGCAGAATGTGGAGGTGAGGGGGCAGAGACAAAGACAGGGGGGAGACTGGGGCAGACATCCAAGGTGGTAGGGAGGGAACATAAAGCTACAGACACAGGGAGTGAGATTCCTGTTCTACTGTACTTACTGTGTCTGCAGCATTCTTCCCTGGCTTTACGCCTGACCTCCATGCTCCAGCGTAGATCACAGGTCTGCTGTGGTAGCTTCAGTGCTGCTAGCGCTGACTGGAGAGTTAATCATACTTGTCTTCTCTCCCGGAATGGCCGGGAGGCTCCTGAAAATCCAGTGGTACTCCTGGCCACCCGGAAATGTGGGCAAGTCTCATCCCCTGGTGGGATAAGCCAGCAAGTATGAAGTTAATTAACAAATGACTCATCACTTGGCTGTGTGAGGAGTCATTCATGTAGCTCTCCGGCCAGTGCTAGCAGCTTGCGCTGTGCTGTGGGAGTGTAATTATTTATGAAATAACATTGAATTTGACAGCAGATAAGAGCCACTTGGCCCATCTATTTTGCCCATGTATGCACACTTGCATACACAGGTTATTTTTTTGTCGGGATACAATTAACCTACCAGTATATTTATGGAGTGTGTGAGGAAACAAAGCACCCAGGGAAAAGCCACACAAGTATGGGGAGAATATACAAACTCCACACAGTTAGGGTTGCGGTAGGAATTAAACACATGATCTCAGTGCTGTGAGGCAGTAATGCTAATCATTGCACCATTCATACTGCCCTCTGGCGTCGTCCAGGCCCCCTCTGCTGCCCAGGCCCGGTATGAGAGCACCGGCTGTTCACCCTGATTGCAACCCTAAGCCAAGCATCATACTTTTACATAAAACCATAATACTAGCAAAGAAGAGCAGCAGCCAGCAGCAGTTCTCTACAGCTGAGGGTATCTCCTGTCTGATAAGTACAGTAACAATTTACAGATGTGTCTACTGACACCTTTCCTATTTTGCTCAGTTTGGCATGCCATGCATAATAAGGCACTCAAGGCCACACTGTTTTTCCATGAGTAGCCAGGGCCGGCGACAGGGGGGGTCAAAGGGGACAACTGTACCGGACCCCAAGGATCAGAGGGGCCCCAAGTATATGCCACTTAGTGCCCAGCAGGGATGTGAGCCATCTTGTCCAAATAGGACAGCGAGCTGTAGGTGGTGTGGGTGCAGCTTCAGAGTGACAGGAGCCTCTCACACACAGTGACTGTGTGCGTTCGCTCTTCCGGTTCCAACTCTGTTGTGGGCAGTTACGGGACATGTCAGCAGCCCCGCTGGCCAGGATTCCCGTGCATAGGCAAACGCAGGGGGGGGGGGGAGGGGGGGTTCCAGTTGCACGGAAACCCCCCTCCTCTTGGCAAGTGGCTCACATTATGACAACAATAGCAATGGTATATAATATGATTATTACTAGATCTGCTGGCAAATCATGCAGTTTAAGGGACAGGGCAGGTCTGCTGCACATACCCAGTGGCAGCAGCTTCTTCTACCAAGTTTGCTGTGTGTGCGGATCTGAGTCTTCAATCACTGCACTGGACCAGACAGTAGCTATCAGGAAAAAGAGACGGGAACCTTACCACGAGGTGGGAAAATGTGTGCAGTACTGGTTCTATTATATTTGTGTATTAATTAATTAATTTATTTATTTATTATGGTACAGTATGTTTTCCTGACCACTTTGTTTGATACAGCCTATACTAGAGACCATCTATAGTGATAAATATTAATACTGTACTCCATATAGTATCCAGAGTATAAAAACTAGACCAATGTTTATATTAATGTCCAGGGTCAGTACTAGGTTCTTCTGCCGCTCCCCCAGACTCCCGCACTTGCTCAAACGTTCTGCAGAGTGGGAGATTGACATTTGGAAACCCCCCTCTAGAAATCCTGCGTTTGCCACTGCCGTGCCCTGCGCTGGCCTCTTCTGGTGGGGTTTGAGGGCCACATGGTACCTGCTGTGTGGTGTTCGGGTCTGGGGAGTGGGGAGTGCAGTGCAGGTGAGCCTCTCCCTGGGATAAGAGTGGATTGGTGAGGGGATACCAGGCTTTGGGATGAGGTGGGGGAGCTGGGAATGCAGCATGGAGTCATTAGGCAGAGACAGACTGTGGGGTATGTGGGAGGAAGGAGAGAGGGAGACACAGACTGTGGTATGTGGGGGGAAGGAATGAGATATATACATATTAATATATCTGAATAAATATATATATGTATATTTATTTAATAACCGTTTCTGAGGGGGCCCCAGAGATATCACTGCACGTGGCCCCAAGATTTCTGTTGCCGGCCCTGTGAGTAGCGAGTGGATGGATTAATTTTTTTTTTGCCATTATATAATATGTATAAAGTAGAATATTAACGAATCAAATTAAGAATAAAACAACAACAAAGCTTGACTAAATCTCTGAGTCTATGGCATGCCATGCCATGCCATACATGGCAAGAAAAAAGAAAGGTGTATGTGGACACATCTGTACAACACTACTACCCTTTATATTCTTGGATTTCTATCTGTGATAGAAAGAAATCTTTTCCTCCAGTATTCCAAATAGTTCTGTGAAATGAAGTGTTCTGAGTACACATAACTTGTGAAACAGTAATCTTGTCGTTTTCTTATTCTTTCCTTTTACATATTGCATTTTGTGCATCATGATTTGTATTTCTAAGACAATCATGAGTAAATTGAAATATAATACTGTTCAGCAAAGGTTTGGCATGTAGAATATAGGGTTCAGGGATGTTAATCACTGCTGCTTGCATCAGACAGCTTTATTAAGATCAATGTTTTTTGTCTCAAAATTAGATCGGACCTAAAGCAAACTTCCCAGCAGTTATTAGTACAAGTCCACATTTTCTGGAAAAATCAGATACCTTCACGTGTTTGGCAAAAGCTGGGAGTTACACAATATCCATATCATTTTTCACAGCTTTGTCATTAGCTGGTAATGATTTGATTATTTTGCAGATGAATCACAGTATAAATCTCTTTCACAAACACTACTTTCAAATATTAATCAAAACCATTAAGGCAAAGCAGTCAGTGCAAATTAAAAAATTTGCATGTCTAAATTAAAAATTACTGTAATACATCATAAATAAATCTCAGAAATTCTCTGTAGTCTCCCATTCTGTGTTTATAATAAGCTTAAGAAATATTTTCTTTTTAATAATGAAATGTGCATATATCTTCACTGGTTTATTCATGAATAGAAAAATTAATAGGGTTAATAGACCAAAGTTCATGGACATTTATTCTAAAGAAACACGTAAGTGCTTTTTGTTTACATGGCGTAAATAGCATAATCATGTTGTAACCAAGAAAATACTTTATTGCTCTAATGTCTGCTAGATTGATCTATGCTAATATTTTATTAGGTATTTAGCAAATAATAGCAATCACAGCTAGTTTTGCACATAATGAACAAGATCTTTAGAGTGAAGAAAAGCACTAGTTTTAAGTAGTGATGAGCGGGTTCGGATCCTCGGGATCCGAACCCGCCCGAACTTCACCTTTTTTTTCACGGGTCCGAGCAACTCCAAACCTCCCGCCTTGCTTGGT
This sequence comes from Pseudophryne corroboree, assembly GCF_028390025.1. Taxonomy (NCBI): domain Eukaryota; kingdom Metazoa; phylum Chordata; class Amphibia; order Anura; family Myobatrachidae; genus Pseudophryne; species Pseudophryne corroboree. The sequence continues at coordinate 236,242,979 of NC_086448.1, forward strand.
TAACCCGAGCGCGCCCGAACGCTATCATCCCGCGGTCGGATTGTTGCGAGATTCGTATTCTATATAAGGAGCCGCGCGTCGCCGCCATTTTTCACTCGTGCATTGGAGATGATCGTGAGAGGACGTGGCTGGCGTCCTCTCAGTTTCTATGTTCTGTGGGCTGCAAATTGTGCTGCAAATATCTGTGCTCAGTGTGCTGCAAATATCTGTGCTCAGTGTGCTGCAAGTGCAAATATCTACGTTCTCTGCCTGAAAAACGCTCCATATCTGACTGTGCTCAGTGTGCTGCAAATATCTGTGCTCAGTGTGCTAATTGCTTTATTGTGGGGACTGGGGACCAGCAGTATTATATAGTAGGAGGACAGTGCAGAGTTTTGCTGACCAGTGACCAGTGACCACAAGTATTATACGTTCTCTGCCTGAAAAACGCTCCATATCTGTGCTGCATTGTAGTATATAGTAGGAGGACAGTGCAGAATTTTGCTGACCACCAGTATAACTATATATATAGCAGTACGGTACAGTAGTCCACTGCTCTACCTACCTCTGTGTCGTCAAGTATACTATCCATCCATACCTGTGGTGCATTTCAGTTTTGCACAGTTAGCTGACCACCAGTATATACTATATAGCAGTACGGTACAGAAGGCCACTGCTCTACCTACCTCTGTGTCGTCAAGTATACTATCCATCCATACCTGTGGTGCATTTCAGTTTTGCACAGATAGCTGACCACCAGTATATACTATATAGCAGTACGGTACAGAAGGCCACTGCTCTACCTACCTCTGTGTCGTCAAGTATACTATCCATCCATACCTGTGGTGCATTTCAGTTTTGCACAGTTTGCTGACCACCAGTATTTAATATATAGTAGTACGGTACAGTAGGCCACTGCTCTACCTACCTCTGTGTCGTCAAGTATACTATCCATCCATACCTGTGGTGCATTTCAGTTTTGCACAATTTGCTGACCACCAGTATATAATATATAGCAGTACGGTACAGTAGTCCACTGCTCTACCTACCTCTGTGTTGTCAAGTATACTATCCATCCATACCTGTCGTGCATTTCAGTTTTGCACAGTTTGCTGACCACCAGTATATACTATATAGCAGTACTGTACAGAAGGCTACTGCTCTACCTACCCCTGTGTCGTCAAGTATACTATCCATCCATACATGTGGTGCATTTCAGTTTTGCACAGTTTGCTGACCACCAGTATATACTATATAGCAGTACGGTACAGTAGGCCACTGCTCTACCTACCTCTGTGTCGTCAAGTATACTATCCATCCATACCTGTGGTGCATTTCAGTTTTGCACAGTTTGCTGACCACCAGTATATACTATATAGCAGTACGGTAAAGAAGGCCACTGCTCTACCTACCTCTGTGTCTTCAAGTATACTATCCATCCATACCTGTGGTGCATTTCAGTTTTGCACAGTTTGCTGACCACCAGTATATACTATATAGCAGTACGGTACAGTAGGCCACTGCTCTACCTACCTCTGTGTCGTCAAGTATACTATCCATCCATACCTGTGGTGCATTTCAGTTTTGCACAGTTTGCTGACCACCAGTATATACTATATAGCAGTACGGTACAGTAGGCCACTGCTCTACCTACCTCTGTGTCGTCAAGTATACTATCCATCCATACCTGTGGTGCATTTCAGTTTTGCACAGTTTGCTGACCACCAGTAAATAACATATAGCAGTACGGTACAGTAGGCGACTGCTCTACCTACCTCTGTGTTGTCAAGTATACTATCCATCCATACCTGTGGTGCATTTCAGTTTTGCACAGTTAGCTGACCACCAGTATATACTATATAGCAGTACGGTACAGAAGGCCACTGCTCTACTTACCTCTGTGTCGTCAAGTATACTATCCATCCATACCTGTGGTGCATTTCAGTTTTGCACAGTTTGCTGACCACCAGTATATACTATATAGCAGTACGGTACAGAAGGCCACTGCTCTACCTACCTCTGTGTCGTCAAGTATACTATCCATCCATACCTGTGGTGCATTTCAGTTTTGCACAGTTTGCTGACCACCAGTATATACTATATAGCAGTACGGTACAGTAGGCCACTGCTCTACCTACCTCTGTGTCGTCAAGTATACTATCCATCCATACCTGTGGTGCATTTCAGTTTTGCACAGTTTGCTGACCACCAGTATATAACATATAGCAGTACGGTACAGTAGGCCACTGCTCTACCTACCTCTGTGTCGTCAAGTATACTATCCATCCATACCTGTGGTGCATTTCAGTTTTGCACAGTTTGCTGACCACCAGTATATACTATATAGCAGTACGGTACAGAAGGCCACTGCTCTACCTACCTCTGTGTCGTCAAGTATACTATCCATCCATACCTGTGGTGCATTTCAGTTTTGCACAGTTTGCTGACCACCAGTATATACTATATAGCAGTACAGTACAGAAGGCTACTGCTCTAGCTACCTCTGTGTCGTCAAGTATACTATCCATCCATACCTGTGGTGCATTTCAGTTGTGCGCAGTATATATAGTAGTAGGCCATTGCTATTGATATATTACTGGCATAAAATTCCACACATTAAAAAATGGAGAACAAAAATGTGGAGGGTAAATAGGGAAAGATCAAGATCCACTTCCACCTCGTGCTGAAGCTGCTGCCACTAGTCATGGCCGAGACGATGAAATGCCATCAACGTCGTCTGCCAAGGCCGATGTCCAATGTCATAGTAGAGAGCATGTAAAATCCAAAAAAATAAAGCTCAGTAAAATGACCCAAAAATGTAAATCAAAATCGTCTGAGGAGAAGCGTAAACTTGCCAATGTGCCATTTGCGACACGGAGTGGCAAGGAACGGCTGAGGCCCTGGCCTATGTTCAAGGCTAGTGGTTCAGCTTCACCTGAGGATGGAAGTACTCATCCTCCTGCCAGAAAACTTAAAAGAGTTAAGATGGCAAAAGCACAGCAAAGAACTGTGCGTTCTTCTAAACCACAAATCCCCAAGGAGAGTCCAATTGTGTAGGTTGCGATGCCTGACCTTCCCAACACTGGACGGGAAGAGGTTGCTCCTTCCACCATTTGCACGCCCCCTGCAAGTGCTGGAAGGAGCACCCGCAGTCCAGTTCCTGATAGTCAAATTGAAGATGTCACTGTTGAAGTACACCAGGATGAGGATATGGGTGTTGCTGGCGCTGGGGAGGAAATTGACAAGGAGGATTCTGATGGTGAGGTGGTTTGTTTAACTCAGGCACCCGGGGAGACACCTGTTGTCCGTGGGATGAATATGGCCATTGACATGCCTGTTCAAAATACAAAAAAAATCACCTCTTCGGTGTGGAATTATTTCAACAGAAATGCGGATAACAGGTGTCAAGCCGTGTGTTGCCTTTGTCAAGCTGTAATAAGTAGGGGTAAGGACGTTAACCACCTAGGAGCATCCTCCCTTATACGTCACCTGGACCGCATTCATCAGAAGTCAGTGACAAGTTCAAAAACTTTGGATGACAGCGGAAGCAGTCCACTGACCACTAAATCCCTTCCTTTTGTAACCAAGCTCCTGCAAACCACACCACCAACTTCCTCAGTGTCAATTTCCTCCTTACACAGGAAAGCCAATAGTCCTGCAGGCCATGTCACTGTCAAGTCTGACGAGTCCTCTCCTGCCTGGGATTCCTCCATTGCATCCTTGAGTGTAACGCATACTGCTGCTGACGCTGCTGTTGTTGCTGCTGGGAGTCGATCGTCATCCCAGAGGGGAAGTCGGAAGACCACTTGTACTACTTCCAGTAAGCAATTGACTGTCCAACAGTCCTTTGCGAGGAAGATGAAATATCACAGCAGTCATCCTGCTGCAAAGCGGATAACTCAGGCCTTGGCAGCCTGGATGGTGAGAAACATGTTTCCGGTATCCACCGTTAATTCACAGGGAACTAGAGACTTGATTGAGGTACTGTGTCCCCGGTACCAAATACCATCTAGGTTCCATTTCTCTAGGCAGGCGATACCAAAAATGTACACAGACCTCAGAAAAAGAGTCACCAGTGTCCTAAAAAATGCAGTTGTACCCAATGTCCACTTAACCACGGACATGTGGACAAGTGGAGCAGGGCAGACTCAGGACTATATGACTGTGACAGCCCACTGGGTAGATGTATTGCCCCCAGCAGCAATAACAGCAGCGGCGGCACCAGTAGCAGCATCTCGCAAACGCCAACTCTTTCCTATGCAGGCTACGCTTTGTATCACCGCTTTCCATAAGAGGCACACAGCTGACAACCTCTTATGGAAACTGAGGAACATCATCGCAGAATGGCTTACCCCAATTGGACTCTCCTGGGAATTTGTGACATCGGACAACGCCAGCAATATTGTGCGTGCATTACATCTGGGCAAATTCCAGCACGTCCCATGTTTTGCACATACATTGAATTTGGTGGTGCAGAATTATTTAAAAAATGACAGGGGCGTGCAAGAGATGCTGTCGGTGGCCCGAAGAATTGCGGGCCACTTTCGGCATTCAGCCACCGCGTGCCGAAGACTGGAGTACCAGCAAACAGTCCTGAACCTGCCCTGCCATCATCTGAAGCAAGAGGTGGTAACGAGGTGGAATTCAACCCTCTATATGCTTCAGAGGATGGAGGAGCAGCAAAAGGCCAGTCAAGCCTATACATCTGCCTACGATATAGGCAAAGGAGGGGGAATGCACCTGACTCAAGCGCAGTGGAGAATGATTTCAACGTTGTGCAAGGTTCTGCAACACTGAGTCAGGTCATTCCCTTCATCAGGCTTTTGCAGAAGAAGCTGGAGACATTGAAGGAGGAGCTAAAACAGAGCGATTCCGCTAGGCATGTGGGACTTGTGGATGGAGCCCTTAATTTGCTTAACCAGGATTCACAGGTGGTCAATCTGTTGAAATCAGAGCACTACATTTTGGCCACCGTGCTCGATCCTAGATTTAAAACCTACGTTGTATCTCTCTTTCCGGCAGACACAAGTCTGCAGAGGTTCAAAGACCTGCTGGTGAGAAAATTGTCAAGTCAAGCGGAACGTGACCCGTCAACAGCTCCTCCTTCACATTCTCCCGCAACTGGGGGTGTGAGGAAAAGGCTAAGAATTCTGAGCCCACCCGCTGGCGGTGATGCAGGGCAGTCTGAAGCGAGTGCTGACATCTGGTCCGGACTGAAGGACCTGCCAACGATTACTGACATGTCGTCTACTGTCACTGCATATGATTCTGTCACCATTGAAAGAATGGTGGAGGATTATATGAGTGACCGCATCCAAGTAGGCACGTCAGACGTATACTGGCAGGAAAAAGAGGCAATTTGGAGGCCCTTGCACAAACTGGCTTTATTTTACCTAAGTTGCCCCCCCTCCAGTGTGTACTCCGAAAGAGTGTTTAGTGCAGCCACTCACCTTGTCAGCAATCGGCGTACGAGGTTACTTCCAGAAAGTGTGGAGAAGATGATGTTCATCAAAATGAATTATAATCAATTCCTCCGTGGAGACATTCACCAGCAATTGCCTCCAGAAAGTACACAGGGACCTGAGATGGTGGATTCCAGTGGGGACGAATTAATAATCTGTGAGGAGGAGGATGTACACAGTGAAAGTGGTGAGGAATCGGACGATGAGGAGGAGGTGGACATCTTGCCTCTGTAGAGCCAGTTTGTGCAAGGAGAGATTGATTGCTTCTTTTTTGGTGGGGGCCCAAACCAACCAGTCATTTCAGTCACAGTCGTGTGGCAGACCCTGTCGCTGAAATGATGGGTTTGTTAAAGTGTGCATTTCCTGTTTATACAACATAAGGGTGGGTGGGAGGGCCCAAGGACAATTCCATCTTGCACCTCTTTTTTCTTTCATTTTTCTTTGCATCATGTGCTGTTTGGGGACTATTTTTTTGAAGTGCCATCCTGCCTGACACTGCAGTGCCACTCCTAGATGGGCCAGGTGTTTGTGTCGGCCACTTTTGTCACTTAGCTTAGCCATCCAGCGACCTTGGTGCACCTCTTTTTTTCTTTGCATCATGTGCTGTTTGGGGACTATTTTTTAAATCTGCCATCCTGTCTGACACTGCAGTGCCACTCCTAGATGGGCCAGGTGTTTGTGTCGGCCACTTGGGTCGCTTAGCTTAGCCATCCAGTGACCTTGGTGCACCTCTTTTTTTCTTTGCATCATGTGCTGTTTGGGGACTATTTTTTAAATCTGCCATCCTGTCTGACACTGCAGTGCCACTCCTAGATGGGCCAGGTGTTTGTGTCGGCCACTTGGGTCGCTTAGCTTAGTCACACAGCGACCTCATTGCGTCTCTTTTTTTCTTTGTATCATGTGCTGTTTGGGGACTATTTTTTAAATCTGCCATACTGTCTGACACTGCAGTGCCACTCCTAGATGGGCCAGGTGTTTGTGTCGGCCACTTGGGTCGCTTAGCTTAGTCATCCAGCGACCTCGGTGCAAATTTTAGGACTAAAAATAATATTGTGAGGTGTGAGGTGTTCAGAATAGACTGAAAATGAGTGGAAATTATGGTTATGGAGGTTAATAATACTATGGGATCAAAATGACCGCCAAATTCTATGATTTAAGCTGTTTTTGAGGGTTTTTTGTAAAAAAAACATCCGAATCCAAAACACACTCGAATCCTACAAAAAAATTTCAGGGAGGTTTTAGCAAAACGCGCCCGAATCCAAAACACGGCCTCGGAACCGAATCCAAAACCAAAACACAAAACCCGAAAAATTTCCGGTGCACCTCACTAGTTTTAAGCATACATGTACAAATTTTAAACAAATAGGAACTCACGTGTCAGTTTGTTAAATGGGAAGACTGTCCCCATCACTGGCTAAAGTCTGCAGCTTAGTTTTTCTTAATACAGGCAAAGAAGTAAAAGAGTTTATATCAAAGATCTCAGTATCAGCACTTTATCAGAGATTATTATAATTATTCTGACTAGCAGTGCTTGGTACTATAGAGTGCATCTACATTATATTTTCTCTTTTCTTCATGGAACTACAAGTCTCAGCATTATAGCATTTCTTGTTATATTTGTAATTAGGATGTGCAGTTCAAGGTTCCACCTCCCCTATTTATTCATAGGAGCCCTAGGCCATCCTGGGTTTTACAAAACACGTCTGGAACGAACTCATTCTCAGAGGGCTGAGATCTTGTCTAAATGGGACTTTACTCAGGTCATTGAGTTGTTTGATAGCATTGTCCTGCTCTCATTTCAAATACAGACAAAAATACCTACAATTAACCCAATTAACCCATCTTCAGACATGGACATGGGATCCTGGATACGATCCTCCACACTAGAACCATATATGTTAGACGTTGACAGGTCAGACTATCCACTGTGATATACTGTATTAACAGCTGACTCCCAGTAATTAGCAGCCCCGAGACAAAACTTGCAGGACGATATTGTGGTAAATTGGATAAGTGGATTGACTGAAGGCTTTACTTGCTCGCTCCATGGTATTAATTCTAGGAATAACTGAATTAAAAAAGCTTTTACTACAAAAAAACAAGATTTATGGTAAGAACTGACCGTTGTTAAATCTCTTTCTGCGAGGTACACTGGGCCCCACAGGGAATGACATTGGGGTGTAGAGTAGGATCTTGATCCGAGGCACCAACAGGCTAAAAGCTTTGACTGTTTCCAGAATTCATAGCGCCGCCTCCTCTATAACCCCGCCTCCGTGCACAGGAGCTCAGTTTTTGTGAACCAGTCCAATGCAGTAGCAGGCAAAAGAGATGACAACTGTTAGTAGCCACATACACCACATTCTCATGACAGGAGAAGGTGTCAGCAGCTAATGCCTTACCACCCAAAGAAGCTAAGTGTGTCAGGGTGGGCGCTCTTTGGAGCCCAGTGTACCTCGCAGAAAGAGATGTAACAACGGTAAGTTCTTACCAGAAATCTAATTTTCTACTACGGGGTACAACTGGGCTCCACAGGGCTCCACTGGGCTCAACTTTGGGGATGTCCTAAAGCAGTTCCTTATAGGAGGGGATGCACTGTAGCGGGCACAAGAACCCGGCGTCCAAAGGAAACATCCTGGGAGGCGGATGTATCAAAGGTATAGAACCTTATGAACGTGTTCACTGAGGACCACGTAGCCGCCTTGCACAATTGTTCAAGGGTTGCACCACGGTGGGTCACCCAAGAAGGTCCAACAGACCGAGTAGAATGGGTCTTAATGGTAGCAAGAGCTGGAAGACCAGCCTGTACATAAGCATGTGCAATCACCATTCTAATCCATCTGGCCAGAGTCTGCTTGTGAGTAGCCCAGCCATGTTTGTGAAAACCAAACAGTATAAAGAGAGAATCCGACTTCCGAAGGGAAGCAGTCCTCTTCACATAGATATGGAGAGCCCGTACCACATCCAAAGACCGCTCTTTGGAAGACAATTCAAGAGAGGCAAAGGCCGGAACCACAATCTCCTGAGTAAGGTGGAAAGAAGTCACCACCTTAGGTAAATACCTGGGACGTGTTCCATGAACTGCCCAATCATGGTGAAAAATAAGATATGGTGACCTACAAGACAAGGTACCCAAATCCGACACTCGTCTAGCAGAGGCAATAGCCAGCAGAAACACTACCTTAAGAGAAAGCCACTTAAGGTCTGCAGATTCAAGAAGCTCAAACGGAGACCCAGAACCACGACAAGTCCCAAGGAGCCACAGGCGGGACATAAGGAGGTTGAATCCGCAACACACCATGAGTGAATGTATGCACATCAGATAAGGGTGCAATTTTTCTCTGAAACCAAACCGACAAGACAGAAATATGAACCTTAATGGAGGCCAGACAAAGTCCAGGCCCTGTTGTAGAAAGGCCAAAAGTTTGGCCATACTAAACTTGTAAGCGTCATAATTGTTAGCTGTGCACCAAGCAAAGTAAGAATTCAAGACCCTATGGTAAATCTGAACCGAAGCCGGTTTCTGGGCCTTCAACATGGTTTGAATGACTGCCTCAGAAAATCCTTTGGCCCTCAAAACGGAAGCTTCAAGAGCCACGCCGTCAAAGCCAACCGGGCTAAATCCTGATATACACAAGGGCCCTAAACGAGGAGATCTGGGCGCTGTGGAGATAGAAGGGGGCGCTCTATCGAGAGACCCTGAAGGTCTGAGAACAAATGCCATCTGGGCCACGCGGGAGCGATCAGAAGTAGGATTCCTCCTTCTTGCTTGAACTTCCTTATTACTCTGGGCAGTAGTGACACTGGAGGGAACACGTATGGCAGCTGAAAGTTCCATGGAATTGCCAGTGCGTCCACGAACGCTGCTTGAGGATCCCTTGTCCTTGCTCCGAAGACCGGAACCTTGTGATTGTGTTGAGACGCCATCAGGTCCACATCTGGAAAGCCCCACCTGTCCACGAGGAGTTGAAACACTCTCCGGTTTAACTTTAAAAAGCTCTTCTCAGGGCTGCTGGAGCAGCCTCCCTGTTGTATGCCTGCACTGCATGGCACCAACTACAAAACTGAGCTCCTGTGCACGGAGGCGGGGTTATAGTGGAGGCGGCACTATGCATTCAGGGAACAGTCAAAGCTTTTAGCCTGTTGGTGCCTCAGGTCAAAATCCTACTCTACACCCCAATGTCAATCCCTCTGGAGCCCAGTGTACCCAGCAGCAGAAACATGCTGTATGTATCACATAAGTATTTACATATTTCTATAGTTGAACTCTAACTTTAATGCCAGAAACATGATGCAACCTTTGTGTAAGTATCACTTGTACCATTGGGCAACACAATACAGCTAGTGGGGAGAGATATTGTAATGTCATGTCATCTTTTTCCTGGTATCCTCTCAATGGAGGGACCCCTTTTAATCTGAGCTCTATTTTTATGAATGTAGGTCCCTGACAGCAACGGCTTCTACCTTTTTGGGTAGGGGGCTGGAGAGCAGAAGAAAGTCCAGTGTCCTAGGTTCTAGTGTCTGCGCAATGGAGCTGATAGGTGCCAGGACTAGTGCATGCGCACAAGTGGCTGCCCTTTTTTCTATGGACTACATCGGCTGCCGCCAATAGAAGCCATATTGGGCTGATGATCGAGCAGGGAGTGGCTTCCTACAGGAAGCCAGCTCTTTGCTAATTGCAGGCCTGTCCGGAAGTCCTGGTGGGAAGAAACACCTCCCTATGGGACTGCCTGTCCTGCGGGTGACTGGCAGGTAGGACCTCCAATAGGAAATCACTGCTAGTCACAGTGAAGCCACTGAGCCAGTGCAGTCACACAGACTTCAGCTGAGCTCACTGAAGAGGTGGATTTTACTGGGGAGGCTGCAGTCTTGCAGCCCATAGGTAAAATCCACCACTGGTCCCTGACCTGAGAAAGCCCTGCCTAATTCCCTAAACAATTTGAAGGATCACACACTCACAGACAAATCCTTTGCACATTTATTGATAAAGACCTGCACCTGGCAAGTATTGGGTGATGAATAAACAATGTTAAACATCTAAATCTGTGCAAATAGAAAGATCAAGATTGATGTAACTGCAAGATGGAATGAAGTGACAGTTATCAATTACAGAAACGCTTGAATACAAATATGGATCGAACAATGCATTACAATGATATTAGAAGGCATATCAGTATTTTAGAAAAATTAGAGCTTTTATCTTGTGCTTATGAATATAAAGATCAAAGTAATATATTAATTTGTAAAGTCTCTTAGATATGCTCCTCTTGGACAAATCCCTGCCACTCCAGTCCTGATAGAAACATAAAAACAATACAAACACCAACAGGGCACTTATAGTGTATATAATTAATAGTGTAATATAATTCTTTATATATAGCTTATCTGGATGGTTTTGGGTTCTACTTCCCACATCAGAAGGCAGTCTTCATACTCCTGTGTATGTATACAGTGGCGGATTTAGGGGGGGGGGCACCAAGGCACGTGCCCCCCCTGTCATTTTTAGTGCAGACTGACATGCGGACGCGTCCGCATGTCAGTCTGCGGTCTCGTTTCGTCCACTGCTGTTAGGAGGGACACGGAGGGCACAGTGCGCGCCTCTCCTGTGTCCCTCCTGGGTCTCCGGCGGCCGCGGGTCTCATAAAGGAAGTGCCGTTCGTGAGCACTTCCTTTATTACAGTGACCCGCGGCCGCCGGAGACACAGGAGGGACACAGGAGAGGCGTGCACTGTGCCCTCCGTGTCCCTCCTAACAGCAGGGGAGCGGGGGGAGCAGCGGCGGCGGCGGCGGAGGAAGGGGGGGACGGGGGACGCAAGCACTGGGGGGGAATATCTGGCACTGGGGGCATATTTGGCAGGGAGGGGGGGGGGAATATCTGGCACAGGGGACATATATGGCACTGGGGGGAATATCTGGCACTGGGGGCATATCTGGCACTGGGGGGGTATCTGGCACTGGGGGCATATGTGGCACTGGGGGGGGATATCTGGCACTGGGGGGGAATATCTGGCACTGGGGGGATATCTGGCACTGGGGCATTGTCTGGCACTGGGGACATATGTGGCACTGGGGGGGGAATATCTGGCACTGGGGGGGAATATCTGGCACTGGGGGCATATGTGGCACTGTCGGGGAATATCTGGCACTGGGGGTATATGTGTACCTGGCACATGGGGGGGGGCTATATTTGGCACTGGGGGCATGTGAGTACCTGGCACCGTGGGGGAATATCTGGCACTGGGGACATATGTGGCACTGGGAGCACAGCCCTAGCAACAAGGACTACCTCCTAGCAACGAGCATGACACCCAGTGCATGAAACCCCTGGCAACGAGCATGACACCCAGTGCATGAAACCCCTGGCAACGAGCATGACACCCAGTGCATGAAACCCCTGGCAACGAGCATGACACCCTGAGCATGAAAACCCATGGCACCGTGCATGGAACCAAGAGCATGAAACCCCTGGCAACGAGCATGACACCCAGTGCATGAAACCCCTGACAACGAGCAGGTATTTGAAAAGTAATTAGAAGCCTTACTGTAGGACTTAATGTGTAATGGGCATTACGGTGTGTGGCATAATGTATCACGGACATTGCGGTGTGTGTCATAATGTGTCACAGGCATTACGGTGTATGGTATACTATATCGCTGGCATTGTGATATGTGGTATAATGTCTCAGGGTCATTGCAGTGTGTGGCATAATGTATCACGGACATTGCGGTGTGTGTCATAATGTGTCAGGCATTACGGTGTGTGGTATACTATATCACGGGCATTGTGGTATGTGGTATGTCTCAGGGTCATTGCAGTGTGGCATAACATATAACGGGCATTGCGGTGTGTGGCATAGGGTATAACGGGCATTGCGGTATGTGTCACAGGCATTACGGTGTATGGTATACTATATCACGGGCATTGTGGTATAATGTCTCAAGGTCATTGCAGTGTGTGGCATAATGTGTCACAGGCATTGTATGTGCTATAATGTATCGGGCATTGCAGTGTGTGGTATAATGTATCACGGACATTGCAGTGTGTGTCATACTGTGTCACAGACATTGTATGTGCTATAATGTATCAGGGGCATTGCAGTGTGTAGCATAATGTATAACGGGCATTGCGATTCCTGTCATAATGTGTCACAGGCATTACGGTGTGTGGCATAATGTGTCGGGGGCATTACAGTGTGTGCATATTGTGTCATGTGCATTATTGTGTGTGGAATAATGTCTAAGGGCCATTGCAGTATGTGGAATAATGTATACTGGGCATTACTATAAGGAGGAAAAATGACAAATAATGTAAGGGGCATGAATCAGGATTATTTTTCTTTCCTGTGGTGGCCAACGTCTGGGCGTGCAGGTTGCAAAACTGGGGTATAAGGTAGTCTTTTCCTGCAATACCACGCCCATTCAAACGAAGCCACGCCCATTCCAACGAAGCCACGTCCCTTATGGTGCCCCCCCTGTAATTTTTTTCTGGATCCGCCCCTGTATGTATATATATATATATATATATATATATATGCACCAAGAGAATGAGCCGCACTCACAGGCTTGTAAATAGAATAAGACTCCGGCGTAGGACAAACAAGTCAAATAGCCAGGATATTTGACTTGTTTGTCCTACATCGGAGTCTTAATCTGTTTACAAGCCTGTGAGTGCGGCTCATTCTCTTGGAGCATGTCAATTACACAGAGCGGGCACCGCAGCAGGTGTAAGAGTTGTTGGAGTGCCGGACATTCTCTTGGGTTATATATATATATATATATATAAAACACAAAGCTGGCAGGCTCGGCACTCACTTCTGGGCGCTTGTAACTTGCTGCGGTGCCCTCTGGGAATGTTGCCATCCAAAAATAATCACTTTAATCACTTTAAAGCAGCGGCACTCAACAGTCTGATGCAGTAAAAAAAGCCGTTTATTACGGTCCTCTTTGTACTGTTTTGTCCCTGAAGACGGGGTTTATCCCCGAAACGGCGTAGGACCGTAATAAACGGCTTTTTTTACTGCATCAGACTGTTGAGTGCCGCTGCTTTAAAGTGATTATATATATATATATATATATATAATGTAAAAGAGACTTGTCGCACACACTTCACAAAATCTCGGAGTGCCAGCACATAATAAGGTAAATGCAGTTCATAACAAAGAGCCCGCACATCCAAAAAGTAATGCCAAAAAGGAATTTATGTAGAAAAAGCAGCATAACATGATACACGAAGTGCTTTGTCCAGAGCCAGGACAACAAAAAAAATATACAAGCCTGCCAGGGTGGACAATGATAGACATGGTCCAATGGGCTCCGGAAAACATCTGTATATTGTCAACGGCCGTTTCGGTGCCCCATGAGCACCTTCATCCAGGACTACTGATGCCAGCATTACTTTTTGGATGTGCGGGGTCTTTGTTATGAACTATATATATATATATATATATATATATATATATTAGTGATGTGCACCGGACATTTTTCGGGTTTTGTGTTTTGGTTTTGGATTCGGTTCCGCGGCAGTGTTTTGGATTCAGAGTCAGACGCGTTTTGGCAAAACCTCCCTGAAAATTTTTTGTCGGATTCGGGTGTGTTTTGGATTCGAGTGTTTTTTTACAAAAACCCCTCAAAAACAGCTTAAATCATAGAATTGGGGGGTCATTTTGATCCCATAGTATTATTAACCTCAATAACCATAATTTCCACTCATTTCCAGTCTATTCTGAACACCTCACACCTCACAATATTATTTTTAGTCCTAAAATTTGCACCGAGGTCGCTGGATGACTAACCTAAGCGACCCAAGTGGCCGACACAAACACCTGGCCCATCTAGGAGTGGCACTGCAGTGTCAGACAGGATGGCATATTTAAAAAATAGTCCCCAAACAGCACATGATGCAAAGAAAAAAAGAGGTGCAATGAGGTAGCTGTGTGACTAAGCTAAGCACCCCAAGTGGCCGACACAAACACCTGGCCCATCTAAGAGTGGCACTGCAGTGTCAGACAGGATGGCAGATTTAAAAAATAGTCCCCAAACAGCACATGATGCAAAGAAAAAAAAGAGGTGCAAAGAGGTGGTTGTGTGACTAAGCTAAGCGACCCAAGTGGCCGACACAAACACCTGGCCCATCTAGGAGTGGCACTGCAGTTTTCTAGCGAGAGGATGAGTGCTTCCATCCTCATGTGAATCTGAGCCACTAGCCATGAACATAGGCCTGGGCCTCAGCCGTTCCTTGCCACTCCGTGTCGTAAATGGCATATTGGCAAGTTTACGCTTCTCATCAGACGCTTTTAATTTTGATTTTTGGGTCAGTTTACTGAACTTTTGTAGTATACTTGACGACACAGAGGTAGAGCAGTGGACTACTGTACCGTACTGCTATATATATACTGGTGGTCAGCAAAATTCTGCACTGTCCTCCTACTATATACTGCGCACAACTAAAATGCACCACAGGTATGGATGCATAGTATACTTGACGACACAGAGGTAGAGCAGTGGACTACTGTACTGTACTGTACTGCTATATATATATATATATATATATATATATATACTGGTGGTCGGCAAAATTATGCACTGTCCTACTACTATATATATATACTGCGCACAAAAACTTAAATGCACCACAGGTATGGATGGATAGTATACTTGCCGACACAGAGGTAGGTAGAGCAGTGGCCTACTGTACCGTACTGCTATATATTATATACTGGTGGTCAGCAAAATTATGCACTGTCCTACTACTATATGTATATACTGCGCACAAAAACTTAAATGCACCACAGGTATGGATGGATAGTATACTTGACGACACAGAGGTAGGTAGAGCAGTTGACTACTGTACCTTACTGCTATATATTATACACTGGTGGTCAGCAAAATTATGCACTGTCCTACTACTATATATATACTGCGCACAAAAACTTAAATGCACCACAGGGATGGATGGATAGTATACTTGATGACACAGAGGTAGGTAGAGCAGTGGACTACTGTACCATACTGCTATATATTATATACTGGTGGTCAGCAAAATTATGCACTGTCCTCCTACTATATATACACCGCACCACTTAAATGCACCACAGGGATGGATAGTATACTTGATGACACAGAGGTACGTAGAGCAGTGGCCTACTGTACCGTACTGCTATATATTATTTACTGGCGGTCAGCAAAATTATGCACTGTCCTCCTACTATATATACACCGCACAACAAATAAAATGCACCACAGGTATGGATGGATAGTATACTTGACGACACAGAGGTAGATAGAGCTGTGGACTACTGTACCGTACTGCTATATATAATATACTGGTGGTCAGCAAAATTATGCACTGTCCTCCTACTATATATACACCGCACCACTTAAATGCACCACAGGGATGGATGGATAGTATACTTGACGATACAGAGGTAGGTAGAGCAGTGTCCTACTGTACCGTACTGCTATATATTATATACTGGTGGTCAGCAAAATTATGCACTGTCCTACTACTATATATACACCGCAAAGCAACTAAAATGCACCACAGGTATGGATGGATAGTATACTTGATGACACAGAGGTAGGTAGAGCAGTGGCCTACTGTACCGTACTGCTATATATTATATACTGGCGGTCAGCAAAATTATGCACTGTCCTCCTACTATATATACACCGCAACACTTAAATGCACCACAGGTATGGATGGATAGCATACTTGACGACACAGAGGTAGGTAGAGCAGTAGCCTACTGTACCGTACTGCTATATATTATATACTGGCGGTCAGCAAAATTATGCACTGCCCTCCTACTATATATACACCGCACCACTTAAATGCACCACAGGGATGGTTGGATAGTATACTTGATGACACAGATGTAGGTAGAGCAGTGGCCTACTGTACCGTACTGCTATATATTATATACTGGTGGTCAGCAAAATTATGCACTGTCCTCCTACTATATATACACCGCACCACTTAAATGCACCACAGGGATGGATGCATAGTATACTTGACGACACAGAGGTAGGTAGAGCAGTGGCCTACTGTACCATACTGCTATATATTATATACTGGTGGTCAGCAAAATTATGCACTGTCCTACTACTATATATACACCGCACCACTTAAATGCACCACAGGGATGGATGCATAGTATAGTTGACGACACAGAGGTAGGTAGAGCAGTGGACTACTGTACCGTACTGCTATATATTATATACTGGTGGTCAGCAAAATTATGCACTGTCCTCCTACTATATATACACCGCACAATAACTAAAATGCACCACAGGATGGATGGATAGTATACTTGATGACACAGAGGTAGGTAGAGCAGTGGACTACTGTACCATACTGCTATACTGGTGGTCACTGGTCAGCAAAATTATGCACTGTCCTGTCCTCCTATACTACAATGCAGCACAGATATGGAGTGTTTTTCAGGCAGAGAACGTAGATATTTTCAGCACACTCAGCACAGATATTTGCAAGCACACTGAGCACAGATACTTGCAGCACACTGAGCACAGATATTTGCAGCACACTGAGCACAGATATTTGCAGCACACTGAGCACAGATATTTGCAGCACACTGAACCCAACTGAGAGGACGCTGCACGTCCTCTCCCTATCATCTCCAATGCACGAGTGAAAATGGCGGCAATGCGCGGCTCCTTATATAGGATACGAATCTCGCGAGAATCCGACAGCGGGATGATGACGTTCGGGCGCGCTCGGGTTAACCGAGCAAGGCGGGAAGATTCGAGTCCGCCTCGGACCCGTGTAAAATGGGTGAAGTTCGGGGGGGATCGGATTCCGAGGAACCGAACCCGCTCATCGCTAGTGTTCACACAGTGTTGCTGTGCCACACTAAAATCCTGTGTGTCACTGGCCGGATCCTGTTCTGCAGGATCCTGCAGAACAAGATCCGTGTGCACACAAACCCCCCCTCCCAGTCACTCCCTGTGGCCCAGCACTAAGGCTCTGTATCCTCCCAGAAGCAGCTTAAACTAGTGCGTCCCTCCTCCTAGGAAGCATTGCGTAGTCAGTCGGGAGAGGCTAGCGATGAGGTGCCAGCTTTGATGTGATCATGTCGCCTCAGCTCCTCCCTTCCACTGCAGCTACACACCTCCTGCATACTGGTTGCGGCCAGTGTCGGTGCGACAGGCCACGGGCGGCATATAATGAGTCACTTCGAATCATGGTAATGCCGCCGGCAGATGGGCTCCTTCATTGCGGCAGGCCTCGGTGCAATGCATCGTTTGCACTGCCGCAAGTTCCGCCACTGGCAGGCTTAATGATCACAGTAGGTCACTTATCAGATTTTCCCTCTGGTGCAATGAATGAGCATTCAAATCCACAAACACACAGCAGGTAGGAAAATCTGCTGTCACTGGGCATATGCTGCAGCTCTACTCTATCCTTTATACTGCATGTAGTGGCAACTGGCTGCTTGCCTGGCTGTGGGGGGGTGGTGGTGTGGGAGAGGGGGGGGGGTTCCGGGAAAAAAAAATCATATATATTTCAGTGATCTGAGATATTTTGTGGTAGAAATATTCACTAAAACTATAGTCTTTTACTTACTGTTACATACATTCTATTAAAGTTCCTGATTAAGATCATGTTCAAATAACTTTGAGAAAGAATGGTAATTGGTTGAAGGTTTATTATAGTCTTTCTTTAGAGGGTCATGGGACTATACTAGCTAGACTGATGATTGTTATGGCTAAATAAAGAATCCCTCAAGTCTAGTGGGATTTCACAATATGACAGATATATTTGTGCAAGTGAATCCTGTAGCCTTCTGAGTGTGTAAATGGTTATGCATGTGGCCAATTATTCGCCAGTTGAAGTAATATCTCTGATTCAAAAATGAAATGCAGGTGTCTGAGTGGACCATTCATGTCAATAAATCTTATGAATGTAATTCAGCTTCTGTTTGAAATTCCCCATGTGCACTGTAACATTTAGTAATTAAAACCTTTTTACTTAATCACTGTGGTGTCGGTTGATTAAAGAACTTATGTTTGTTTTTATGTTACTTAGCTGCTGTGCATTGGGCAAGAGGATTTTGCACTCCAGAGTACATCCATCTTAACTTTCAGCTCTATGTAAGTTGTAGAGATGTACAAATAATTCAGAAATTCAGCTTAATTTCAAAGGGTCACGATGGGCATATTCATTTTCAAATTGATCCAGATTTGCCAGATATACTGTATAATAACCACCGGCCAACAATTTTGCATGAAACATACAGAAGGTAATTAGTAAACATCAATAAATATCACATATTTGCAGCCTTATAAAAAGAGCTTATTACCTCTATGATAGTCTCTGATTGTACTCTCTGATACTGGGAAAATTACTGTGGATGCCCCTGTGACTGTAAGCAGCCCAGACAAGTGAGCACACCACATTTTCTTGTTCCATTACTGAGTACAGTATTGTGTGGATTATGTTTTCACAGCTATTTTCTTAATTATTTATACATTTTTCACCCAAACTTATTAGCACTATTATCAAAATACACGACACATCTATATAAATGTACAAACAGCATAGTTGCTCAATTGTTAGTATTGATGTCTGTCGCACCATATGGGTAGTATACAACAATTCAGGAATCCAAATACAAGTACAAATATGGCAGTGGGAAGGAGTAACAGTGCAAGGTGGATATATTTCAACAAGACATACAGTAATCAACCAGAAATTCAAGTGAAATGTACTTGTTGTAGCCCTGGTGTATATTGTGATTCACTAGTATGGTTGATGCTATGGGAAGAGAATACCTCATAGTCAGACAATCCTAAATTTTATACATGTGCGGGAAAGATAATGACAGACATGGGTTAGGCAAACTCCTGGTCTAGGTTTAGTTCCAAAGGTCTGGTGATTATTAATGAGGAGGGATAGACGGGAGCTTAGTCAAATTCTGCCCTGGTGGTCTAGTACAGGTTAACAAATATAATGGAGCAGGTAGAGGCAATGGATCAGACATGATTGGTAGGCACAGAAGCTAGTCAACAGTCACAGCCAAGGTTGGTACACAAGGATTCTTAACAGGAGTGTAGTGTGCAGTAGCAAAACAAGTACAGTATCACTGGCAATCACCTAGCATTGAATGCTTAAAAGCAGTTTTATGGCAATATGGGGTGCATAGCCGAGGGTACAAAGAACTGCCAGTAATCTGTGCATGCGTGTTCTGGACACACGAATGCTGGAGACTTACATGTGGGTAAGTTTCTTAAGGGTAAACAAGGCATTTAGACAGTGTCTCATAGCAGGCAATAATCACAAGGAAGGAGTGCTGGGTCATCACAATTTTATTCACCACTGCAACTTACAGCTGTACTTCTGTGAAGAATCACATTTCAGGAACACATAATACAAAATGACAAACAACTTTTCAGATTCGCTAGTTCCTAATGCTGATATACTAGTTAGTTTATAAAGGATTAAGATGACAAATTATTGTCAGTTTAAAAAAAAAGGTTATGTATCCCAGTCATTACATCTCAAGGGCCTTGTGCTGGAACTGTTAATTTCTAAACAATATAATTGTATAGTGTTTGTAATGTATTATGTTATATGATCTATTTATCACACCACTGGGCTAGGGTGTCTACTAATCGGCTTTGGTATCATGGCCTCTGGTGCCAGTGCACTGGCCTCCTGTGGTAAGGATGTGGGTGGCATCTGTCAGGTTCCTCTGGCACTGATCTGCTGCAGTGGGTTAATGAGGGAATGTTGCTGGCTCACTTGTGGCGGTTCCCGACTCTCATTTTCCCGATGGCTGTTGTGCTGCATTAGTTGTTCAAAGTTTGGATCATTATCTGGTGATCAATGTTCGGACATGCAACCTTTTTATGTATTTGTATCAGCTGACCTGTGTTATGCTATGCAATATTTCTCTTTTAGAATTTTCATTATGTAAATGCTTATGCATGGGGTGAGCAGAGCTAAAGTTGTAGCCTAGGCACAACTGAGCAATGAAAATGCTTGAGCTGAGCATGTTGTAGATGAAGGTGCAGCTATTCAACAGTATTTCTTAAAAAGGGTAAAGTGTTTTTCTTTTTATTGAAGCATTTTAGATTTACAAATTATATCTAACTAATTACCGGCCAGTCAAAATAACAGAACAACATAACAGTAATGTCAGCGCCAGTGGCTGTGTGCACCAGAATGGAACAAAAATGCAATTGCTCCATTGGCCTCCATCTAGTGGTCACCAGTACGCAAAACAATTGAATTCCCCTATAAAGGTGAGGAGTAGCTATAGCCTTTTATTATATAGGATCTGATACTGTCAGTACAACAGCATGAAATTGGCTGTTTGAGTTCAGTTGCTTCATCATGCTCACAGATCTTAGAGGAACCATTGGCCATCATTGCTTAAAGATCTATAGTGTGTATCTTAAATGTATCTTTACCTGATTGCCGCTATTAGCGTATCCTGAATGACTTTAGTGAATTCCATCCCACCCTACTAGCCTATTTACTTATCTATGGGCAGGTGCTGCCTACCTCAAATCTTAAACATATTTTCTAATTTATGGTCCTGTGCTGGATATACTGACATATTTCTGTGACTTTCCTTATTAAACCAGCATGACTACCTTTTCTACAGTCAGAGCTTCTAGATAATCAAAACAGTAAAAGTGCTAAATGTTGCACTTTAAAATATTCCACTGTCTACAAAATTAAACAAGTCTTCATGTAAAGTTTTGTCTTATATATAGATTTTAATAAGAAGATAGCCGTTGATTATGGTTTATCCTAACTAAGAGAGAACTGTAATTTTATGACTATGCAGATTTAGAAAAAAATACTTCATCCTATAATTTAATTAATTCAGTGCTCCCTTCAGAAAAATGCCTAATTAAGACATCTGTTACAACTCTGTAATATTAATTTAGTGTAAAAGAAAATCTGAAGAACTCTATTTTACCCTGTAAATTGATGATACATACTTTTAATGGGAGACTTAATTAGACATTTTTATTATCCAACATACTGAATTAAATCAGGTCCTTAACCTCTTAAATAGTACCATAAATACCTTTAGAAACACTTAGCTTACAATTTCGCATTATAACAGATAACGTTGTATAAATGACCTACCACTTAACTTCTTCATTTCCACTGATTTCATTGTTCTTCATCTGAATACGTTTTATTGCGTTAATGGCTATTTTCAAATGTGTCCCAGCCTAGAATAAAGGATTCTTTGTGTATATGCAGACCAGATGCTCCATGTACCTGTAGATGCACATAAACTTTACTCTAGGTGGTGCTAAACTGTTTCTTTAATCAGCTCTGCATCTCGCCCAAACATGTAATCTCTACAAATCAGGCTAGAGCCGAGGGCGCCAAAGGTAGTCTCTGATAACTTGTGGCTGCCCCTCCACAGGAATCAGTCACCTTATAATTTGTGCCATGTATTAGCCTTGGCTAACCCATATCTTAGCTCCCTTATACATTTTCCTTCACTTACTCTCCCGTGCACTGCTTCATGTTCCCTTACACTGACAGGGGCAGGGAGAGATGCTGGCTATTCACAAACCACGCAGAACCTCCTCCATAGTGTAGCTAAGTTGTGGGGTAAGTGCAATGTACCACCCCATCCCTGGCACTGACTATATTTGCTGAGCTCTTACAAACAGAGCTTAGCACACAACTCTCTGACCCTGAAATGATATAGCCTGAGATAGGCACATGCATGAAAAACAAATAGAAAAGTACTGTGTAGTAATGTAGTAATTCAATAGGAATAATCCTTCCTTGTATCCAGAAAATGACAGGTGGCAGTAGTAGTTTCCGTGAAGAATGGACAGCCTAGAACCTCACCACCACTTTATGAAAAAAGGAGCATACCGAAAACTCACTTAGAAAGTGTTGTGAAAGTACACTTAAAGGTATGTTTCAGTAATGATTTCCATACAGAAAGGTCGGGATAGACCGTCACCGTTACTTTAAAATTAAAGGCAAATACCAAAAACTCACTTAAGGAGTGAGGTGGAAGTGCACATAAAGGTGTCTTTCACCGTAACTTTAATATCGGAATAGACCCAAATGTCTGGAAGATGTCAGAGAAATAATGCGTACCCAACTCACTTGTTAACAGGTTGGGATCCACATATAATGGTTTATTTTGAGCGCTGATTCCACACAAAAATCTTGATTAAAGTAAGACTTATTCCAAACACAATTAAAAAGGACAAAGGTAAATAAAAAATAAATAAATAGATGTAATCCAGTAACAATCCAATACTTGTAGACAGTGGCGTAAGTTTATCCCAGTTACCCGGAGGCAAGAAAAATATTGGTGCCCCCCCCCCCCCCCATATATCATCCGTGAGCCAAAAAGATGCCGTTTTGTGATCCGAGTAACACAGAGTAAAACTGAACCCGCTCATCTCTAATTCATTTCTAACTATATGAAGCTACTACAAAACCGTTGCAACTAAGCAGATTTATGTAGGGGTCCTACCACACACTACATAGATCTGCTCAGTCACTCACAATGCTGATTGTTTCTCTAACAATTAATTTGCAAGTGTCATATCCAGGATTAAACCCACAACCTATTACACTGGTAGCATGCACCTTACTGGTGGAGATATCTGCTCTTGCATAGGAAGTATGAGAATTCTAACTATATGAAGTTACGTGTAATTGTCAGAGAAATAACTTCATATAGTTAGAATTCTCATGTTTCCTTCATAGGAGCAAATAGCTTCATCAGTAAGGAGTCTACTTCCAGTATAGCTATAATAAAGAGGGTGTGATTTGTAAGGTGCAGTGAATAGGGGGAAGTCGGCTACGGAAGAGATACCGGCTGCTGTCAATTAACTTGATTGATTAATGCCGCTGAACACATGGAACAGGAGGAGAGGTGCCCCCCTTCAAAGCAGGAGCCCGGCGGCAGCTGACTCCGTTGCTTCCCAGAGTTCTGCCTCTGCTTGTAGATCACAGTCCCAGTAAGATGTTAAAAGTTCAGGAGAGTAAGTTAAGTCACAAAAACAATTGAAAGGTCCAGTCATAGACCTGTGTTAAAACCTTGGCATAACTCTAAAAGGCTGGTAACTGTGTCTCTGGAATTGTCCTGGTAAAGCCCACTAGTCTTAGCACCAACACCGTTTGGACCCTTATGGGTCTTTTTCAAGGTGTAATTTACACCTAAGGTGTAACTTACGCCAGAGTTCACTCTCCTTTTCCGTATAAGAATAGAGGAGAGGTTGGATGATATAGCCAAGGAGCTAGACGGATAGAGGTGGAGATTAGATAATGATCAAGGAGAGCAAAAGACTATTAAAGAGAAGGATGAAAGAGGGA
The DNA here is from genome assembly GCF_028390025.1 of Pseudophryne corroboree. Lineage (NCBI taxonomy): Eukaryota > Metazoa > Chordata > Amphibia > Anura > Myobatrachidae > Pseudophryne > Pseudophryne corroboree. The sequence goes on from NC_086448.1 coordinate 236,266,754, forward strand.
CACAAGTAAAGAAGGATTAAATATTGAAAAGGAGAAGAGAAGGATATAAAAGGATAGAGGAGGAATCAGAAGGATAAAGAAGGATGAAGGAGGAGTAGGATTATACAGGAGGGTAAAGAAGGATGGAGGAGGAGCATGTAGAAGGATAGAGAAGCATGGAGGAAGTTGAAGAAGGAGGATAGAGAAGGTTGGATTGTAGGAGGATGAAGCTTTGAAAATAGAGAAAGATGAAGTAAGGAAAAGGAGGACTGAGAAGGATGAAGTAGAAAAATGAGGCTAGAGAAGAGGACTGCAAACTCATTCTCAGTCTCATGATACCAATTGTATGACTGAAGTGCTGTCCATGGTGTGAATAAAGGAATATTACAGTATTAAAATTGTTTGAGGTTATGAAGCATAAGAGGAAATATGGTTGAAGTGGAGATAAAAATTAGCTGGATTCAGGTGCCTATGGCAGGTAAGTACTGTCTGGATATGTAATTAGGAAGCTCTTCATATTGCATGGCAATCTGTATAATAATCTTTGCATTTTAAGGTGGTCAATTGGGGTGAAGCATAGCTGCAAAGGCTCCCAGTAGTTTTGACAGGCAGCTCTGCATAAACAGTCCCCTTCTGTCTCTGTAGCCACTTGTGTATCTTCAGCCCCATTCTGTTTCTCCAGCTCCAGCCCCTTGTATCTCTCCACCTCCAGCCCACAGTGTCTCTTCACCCCCCTTTCATCCCTACAGCCCCCTTATGTCTCTCCAACCCCTGTATGTAACTTTAGCTCCAGATACTTGTATCTCTTCAGCCACTTGTGTCTCTAAAAGCCCCATTCTAGTAAATTAAGTGCAGTCACAGCAGGAAAAGGTTACCAGTTGAGTACCCACAGAGATTTGTACTTGGACCAGTGCTTTTTAATATCTTTGTTGGTAACATTGCAAAGGCTAAATATAGTATCAGGAGCACTAAAATGGAAAATACACAGGAGGAAAGGGAGCTAAGAGTCACCATTTCCGATTACTTGAAGGCAGTCTAGCATTGTGTCAAAGCAATGATGAAGGCAAGTCTGATGCTTGGTTGCACAGGTATAGGAATCAGTAGCAGGAAAAAATAAGTAATAATGCAACTGTATAGATCATTGGTATGGCCTCATCTAGAATACTGTGTTAAGTTCTGGAGGCCATATCTTGAGAGGAATATAAATACCTTAGAGGCTGTGTAAGAAGGGCAACTAAATGGTGCATGGCCTACAACACATAATTTACCAAGAAAGACTAAAAGGTCTGAATATGAATAGTTTGGAGTAGAGAAGATCAAAAAAAAGGGGGGGGGGAATGAGAGGAACTTTCAAATAAATCAAGGGTTTTAATAAGGTTCAGGAGGGAAACATTCTTCAAAGGAAGAGAAGTACTAGAACACGAGGACATACTCTGACATTGGAGGGAGGTCAGTTCAGAGGAAATATGAGGAAAAATTACTTCACGGAAAGAGTAGTGGAGAAGTGGAATAGCCTCCCATCACAGGTGGTAGAGGCTAAAACAGTAGAGCAAACATGTTTGGGATAGGCATAATAATATTCTTACAAAGACCTAAGGAACAAATAGGGTTGAAATTGCCAAAAGGTCAGACTAGATGGGCCAAGAGGCTCTTACCTGGCGTCAACTTTTATGTTTATATGGGCTAAATGTGATAGCCTGTGAGAAGCCGGAGGTGCGGGACTTTGTGCAAGAATGCCCGTATTTTTAAAGCAGCAGTCATTTACAAGGGAAAACCAGGTTGGGTTTTGTTGGCTGATAAGAACCACTTGGCCCATATAGTCTGCCCCTATATGACTATAGTCATGGTTATGGCCCCCCTAAGCCTCTGCAGCCATAGCAATAGCACCTCCTTGCACCCACTTCAGCTACACTCATGGTCTCTGGTGAATAACTTTATTGCCTTAGACTCTGTGTCCTATAGTTGGTAGTGCCCAGGTACGTTCGGTGAGGTAAATGGCTCAGGAGGCACTGGCTAGTACCAGAGCCAGATTTACACACAATTTATGAGCCCTAGGGTACATGTGGGCATTATACAAAGATGCAGCAGTATATACTCCTGGAAGTTTGGTGAGTTTTGATCAGCGATGTGAGGAACTGCCTCACCTGTCATAGACTTTTTACATTAGAGCTTTGACTATAAAATTGATTAGAGTAACACAAAGAAGATATTTCTAATATATTCTCTGTATTTTTCATGTATTTTATATAGTCAAAATTCATCATCAAACCGTATGTCAATGGTAGTGCCTTTATTTAACAGTCTTTCAAAATAATAAAGATTTCATGCAGTTACAGAATCCTTTTAATTATGGCAAACAAAATATTTTCACCCAGTGTTAATAAACCATGATTATCCTGCTGACCAACAAGAAAAATACAGCATTCATGGCACATCAGGTGTTCAGTAAAATAACCATATCTATTATGAGAGCATTGTCCCATAGACTCTATGGATACCGGTGAACACAGCACATAATAGGGGTTATTCAGGTTTGTTAGCAAACCAAAAAGGGCAAAACCATGTTACACTGCAGGTGGAGCAGAGGTAATCATGTGCAAAGAGATTTAGGTGGGTTATATTGTTTCTGTGCATGGTAAATAATACTGGATGCTTAATTTCTACACTGCAATTTAGGTTTCAGTTTGAAAACACCCCAGTCAAATCTAAATCTCTCTGCACATGTTACATCTGTCCCACCTTCAGTGCAACACGGTTTTGCCCAATTGCTAACTTTTTGGGTTTGCTAACATACCTGAATAAGGCCCAGTGTCACATGTTTAGCGTCTTTATTTACGAAGGGATATAGGGGCATATAAATCCAAGCTTTGGTACATATGCTTCTTATTGTGATGTATGTCTTTACTGTGGTGCATGAAAAAAATGAAAATATACCATTCATTCACCAGAAGCTGAAACATGAGGGAGATTCAGTTGAAATTCATATGAAGCCTTTTGCTTATCTGTTATCCATCAACCACAATGCACAGAATAACCACAAGCAGTAATAAGCATACGTTTGTGTTTCCTGTGAAAATGAACCAGGTGATATATTTTCCCGGTTATTTATTCTTTTTTATGTATTATTCTTCTGTTCTGTCTCATACTACTGTCTCGTTGATATGTTTATGCCTTTATTTATGTACATCCAATAAGGAATTCAAATAAAATGTATCATTAAAGAACCCCTTTTAAAGTGTCTGAATATTAGTATAGTATATCTGCATTTGTATTTATCATGACATCCTTAAAATGCCTACAGTAGCAACAATATATGCATTCATTACAGGTTAAATACATAGCATTAAATAAAACACATTAATGGAGAAAAGGCTGCTGTGCCCAGAGAATGTAAAAAGTTGAACTGTGGGTTATTAGTTGGAAGATGAAGCACATCATTTCTGGAGATTCACATTGAAAGAAAATATTGATGTTGATTATTTGTCAGTTGACCAAAGCAAATCATCAGATGAAATAAAATCGGTTTTTGGACTCTGAGCAGAACATTGCAACAAATCTCCAAAAAACCTCCCTTAGATCATAAACTTTAATGACAAACAGCTGCAACAATGATTTCTCTGCAGCTGAATTACAGACTGCTGCTGCCAACATTGTACATGGAGTGAAAATGGATGTTCTTAAGCTTGTTTGCAGAATTTGGAGACATAAAAGATATATGCCCAACATTTACCTGGTATGGCTAGGTGTGTAGGTTAATTTACCAGCAATCTGTTTGCAGACAGTGGGGGTCATTCCGAGATGTTCGCTCGGTAAAAATCTTCGCATCGCAGCGATTTTCCGCTTAATGCGCATGCGCAATGTCCGCACTGCGACTGCGCCAAGTAAATTTGCTATGCACTTAGGAATTTTACTCAGGCATTTTCATCGTTCTGGCGATCGTAATGTGATTGACAGGAAATGGGTGTTACTGGGCGGAAACAGGCCGTTTTATGGGCGTGTGGGAAAAAACGCTACCGTTTCCCGAAAAACGCAGGAGTGGCTGGAGAAACGGGGGAGTGTCTGGGCGAACGCTGGGTGTGTTTGTGACGTCAAACCAGGAACGACAAGCAGTGAAATGATCGCAGATGCCGAGTAAGTCTGAAGCAACTCAGAAACTGCTACGAGGTGTGTAATCGCAATATTGCGAATACATCTTTCGCAATTTTAAGATGCTAAGATTCACTCCCAGTAGGCGGCGGCTTAGCATGAGCAAATCTGCAAAAATTCACTTGCGAGCGAACAACTCGGAATGACCCCCAGTATGCGGAATGGATTATATCTATTTTCTAACCGCGGACATTGCTTACTTCATATCATTACTATGGGCCTAATTCAGTCCTGATCGTAGCAGCAAATGTGTTAGCAGATGGGCAGAACCAGGGGGGTCATTCTGAGTTGATCGCTCGCTGCCGATTTTCGCAGCGCAGCGATCAGGTAAAAAACCGGCATTTCTGTGCATGCGTATGCCCCGCAATGCTCACGCGCAACGTACGGGTACAAAGCCCTTTGTGGTTTTGCACATGTTCTTGCAAAGTTTTTCTTCGCACTGGCGGCCGCTAGAAGATTGAAAGGAAGGGGGCATTACTGGGTGTCAACTGACCATTTTCAGGGAGTGTTTGCAAAAACGCAGGCCTGGCCGTAAAAATGCAGGCGTGGCTGGGCATTCGCTGGGAGGGTGTATGACGTCAAATCCGGACACGAATAGGCTGAAGTGATTGCAAGTGCTGAGTAGGTGCAGAGCTGCTCAGAAACTGCACAAACTGTTTTTGCAGAGCTCGGCTGCACATGCATTCGCACTTCTGCTAAGCTAAAATACACTCCCCAGTGGGCGGCAGCATAGCATTTGCACGGCTGCTAAAAACTGCTAGTGAGCGATCAACTCGGAATGACCCCCCATGTGCACTGCAGGGGGGGCAGATATAACATGGGCAGAGAGAGTTAGATTTGGGTGGGGTGTGTTCAAACTGAAATCTAAATTTCAGTGTAAAAAGAAAGCAGCCAGTATTTACCCTGCACAGAAACAATATAACCCACTTAAATCTCTCTCTCTGCACATGTTATATCTGCCACCCCCACCCCCTTCCCCCTGCAGTGCACATGGTTTTTCCCATCTGCTAACAAATTTACTGCTATAATCAGGTCTGAATTAGGCCCTATGTGTATTGTTTGTATGTGATATTTTATGAAAAAGTTATTTATTTAAAATATAAGTAGTACAAAACGTTATCGTGGCGTGTCATCAAACTTTAGACAGTCACAGAGATAAAGTATAAAGAGTTTAACCAACCAACCGACCAACCAACCAACCAACCAACCAACCAACCAACCAACCAACCAACCAACCAACCAGCTTCTAAAGGTATAATATCAAAACAATGAACTTTGAGTTATAGCTCTCTTAGGTATGCCTTTAGCACATTTTAATAATAATAATCACAATGTAGAACTGTAATCCATATGCTCCTCTGTGTCTGATTCTGGTTTTCTCTTGTACCTCCAGGGCTGGACTGACCTACAGGGATACAGGGGAAATCCCTGGTGGGCCCCACCCATTTCTCTAATGTTAGGTTCCAGACTGTGCACTGAGTTACATGGTTTCTAATGGCTGGCCCTATGTTTAGGGGCTGGCCACACCCACAGTTTTAACTGACCATGCCCATTAATCATAGGTTCCTATCTCTGTATTCCCCTGGTGGGCCCTTCATCTGACACTATGTACCTCTGTTTCTTACTATTTTATATCCCATCTCTCTCTTTCTTTCTCTCTCTTCTTTATACTGTAGATTTCAGGGACTCATCTTCAGTTACCCCAGTTGCTGTCACGCCGACCAGACACTGGCATGCACTGTTCAGGACACTGCATTGGCTCACATGCGTGTGCATGTCACTGAATTAACCTGAACCTTATGCGCACAAGTAAGTACGCTGTATCTGTTTACCGGGCAAGACCTCTTGCACATCTAATGCGCACAAGTAAGTACGCTGTATCTGTTTACCGGGCAAGACCTCTTGCACATCTAATGCGCACAAGTAAGTACGCTGTATCTGTTTACCGGGCAAGACCTCTTGCACATCTAATGCGCACAAGTAAGTATGCTGTATCTGTTTACCGGGCAAGACCTCTTGCACATCTAATGCGCACAAGTAAGTACGCTGTATCTGTTTAGGGGGCAAGACCTCTTGCACATCTAATGCGCACAAGTAAGTATGCTGTATCTGTTTACCGGGCAAGACCTCTTGCACATCTAATGCGCACAAGTAAGTACGCTGTATCTGTTTAGGGGGCAAGACCTCTTGCACATCTAATGCGCACAAGTAAGTATGCTGTATCTGTTTAGGGGGCAAGATTCTTGCACATTAGGTCCATTGCGCAGATGCGTGCACCATGATTACATTATTTTTATCCACACTTGTTGTTTTTTTTTATATAGATTTTCCTTGGCATTATCCTTTTTCTTTTCTTTCTGTATATGACATGTGCACCCCTGCGTGCCTTTTTCCTATATTCTATAACAGGGATATTCAACATGCAGCCCTCCGGCTATTGTGGAACTACACATTCCAGCATGCTCTGCTACAGTTTTAGCATGTCCTAATATCAAAACTGTGCCAGAGCATGTTGAGATGTGTAGTTCTACAACAGCTGTGGGGAGTGCATGTTGAATACCTCTGTTCTATACTGTTATACATTTTTGGTCATGGATTATTTTGTGATGTCATTATTGGTTGAGTACCATGAGTGTCTACATTCCATTGTGATGATATCATTTTTATCCACAGTGAGTTTTCTGATATAGATTACCTTTTAAACCAATTCACACTTTTTTGTTTTGGAACCATTAAAAAGGTTTTAACACCAACATATAGTAAATTAACTATTAATAGAGAAGCACTATTAATAACACTAGATTTGTAAAGTTTATCAATATGCTCATAATTGTGGTCATTAATATTATTATATTAAATTGTATGTTGAAAATATTGAATGTGCATGTGATATTGGTTACATTTTTTCTATTACCATCATAGTACTGTATACAGTTATCCTACTGACCCTGCAACATTAATACCTACAACACATAAAAAAAAAACTATATACAGTCCACACACTAGTAATAAACATAATTGATTAGAACAAAATATCCGCATGTTATAGGAAAGATGAAAAATTGCTTTATAGAGATATATTACATATTTACTCACGTTTTTTTTTCTCTTAGATGTGGAGGAAGCAACAATAACGAGATCAGCCTGACGGCATTGAACACACACCAAGGACACTGGATTCTGAGGAGCAGGAGGATGAGTGGCCACACAAGCCAACCTTTCACCATCCGATGTTATGGTAACATAGACAATTGGGAGTTTCCTTGATATAGTAAGTGAATAGTTATAATGGAACAAGTTGGTTAAAATCAACAGCAATCTGGAAAACATCAATGGGACCAGGTGACCATGACAGCTGTGTAAGGAAGGTTGGTGTGACCTTGGTAGCCATCCTCAATCATCTTCTTCCTGTGTACCCATGGTCTGTCCCCATATTTCTCCCTGAGGAGTCTGTCCCAGAGAGGAGCAGCGGCCTCACATCCTGTATCTGTACATTACTCGGACTCCTCAGAGAAAGGTACAGAGAAACAAATCTAGCATTAAACTTATGATTTTTATTCTTGTTCTAATGATAATTACATTTTAGGCCTTATTCAGAAGTGAATCTTTGTACGACACAGAAATGCGCAATTATGCTAAGGCTATAGCCGCCATAGTTTGTACAAAGACACCCACCAGCTATGTCTCTAATATGCCTCTTGCGCACAAAGGCATGGCATCAGACACACATCATCCAACTTCTAAAAAACCTTATGGCTGCTCAGATTGCTCATAGGAACTAAGATGCTGGGGCAAGTGAAATTGCATCCAAAGGTGCAGTCATTTGCTGCCCACAAAATGCTTGTGATGCGCCCATGTTTGACAAGCCACCCCCCATTACCACCCATTAACGCTCCCTGCTGGTCAATAACTCTGGATAAACCATTGTGACACATACAAATTCTGATATGTGCCAGAAACATGATAATTTAAATTAGTCCATATATTTTGTAACTTCCTCACCTAATAAATGTATTTTTTTTAACATTCATGTTTCTTGTTTGCTTGTAAACATAAATATATATGTAGATAAATGCCCTTATCCTGTGCTGACACTTTTTTTTAGCAGCACCTCTTAATAGACCCCTTGTTAGTCAGAGTCCCACAACAAAAATACAACGCAAATTTTAGAGGGCACTCAGTTTAAATGTATGCAGATTCTTTCCACCCAAAAATGTTGCCCTTTGGGCTACCACTGACTAATAATCTTAAAATTCAATAAACATTTAATCATGTTAAAAGCATTACAAATCATAAAAGAATGTATAGCCACAATAAACTTTCCACAAAAGCAAAGTTCATTTTTGAATTCCAAACAATGAATTGCATCATTAGGCCCTGCTCCCACCCGACGGACGTCTTCACTAGGAACTGAGTGGAATGCAGGAGGGGTGCCCAATCTTCTGGGGTGTGGGGGACTACCCCAAAAATCACGAGTCTCCCGAGAGAGTAGGCAAGTATGGTGCATGATTGTGTATTTACAGACAAATGTATATGTGTTTTTCTAAATGCAACCATATGCTATAATTCTGTTAATTAAATAATGATTGATTTATGCTTTCATTTTCATTGTGCATTTCTTTCCATCTTCATCACTCTGTTTCCAAGCAGTAATTTCCCTCTCATAATTATCTTCCCCTTTACCATTCTCCTTCTTTAAACTCTACCCTTCTCTCTTGTTCCCCTTCCTTCTTTTATCTGCTTAGTCAAGACACGTTCAACCATCACCCCTTCCTTCATTACCATTACCACCATTTATTTTATTTATTTACTAATAGTTTCTTATACAGTGCAGCATATTCTGTTGCATCACTTCTTTCTCTTTACCCACTACTTTGAGCTCTCCTTTATGCCCATGTTTAATACAATCAGCATTTTAAACCTGTTTGCCGTGTGATCATTTTCACCTAAATTTGCATTGTGAATTTAGGGAATATCACTTGAATGTATCAAAATTCTCATGCAGGGACAAAGCTTGCAAGAAGGCTATGTTACTGCGAATCCCCTCCACATCTCCTGTAACTCAGCTGACTGTAGCATATGCTGATCCTCCAGTCAGAGGAGGAGCTGAGCACCGGTCCCAGGGCAGGTAATCATATTTTTGGGTAGTGCAGGGGGGCAGAGAGAGCAGTGGTAGGTGTGTGTGTGTGTGGGGGGGGGGGTGCAGTACTGTCGGCAGCAGGGTGCTCTGTCAGCAGCGGCAGCATGGGAATGTCAGCAGAGGCATTTTTTTTTTAACAATTCCTTTTCTTACAGTGATACATGTCACAAAGCTGATCACAGGGGCTGGCTCCCAGCTCTGCTCTGCCTGTCAGGAGCATAGGAAACAATTGGTGAGCCCTGCTTAATGCCATTCCCAGGTGGTGTTGTTATCGCAGGGCTCACCTACGATATTTTTTCACAATTCCCTTTAGTAAATTCGGGCAGATCACATTTCCCATTGCAAAAACCCTTTAATACATTAAGGTGATACTAAAATAATATGAGAAGTACTGTATATGAAAATACCCTTTTTTACATTATTTTAGTAAAAATAATATTAATAAATATGTCCGATAATATTAATCAACTGCACTGTAATAAGAAATCCATAAAACTCGCCTACTAGTCTGAGATTTGGGAGTCTCTTGGATGTTTTGGGAAAATAGGTAAGTATATAGGGGCTGATTCTGAGATGGATGCAGCTGTGCGTCTGCATGCAGCGGGCACTTCCATCTGGTCTGCGCACGTGGCAAAGTGTGGGTGCGTGACCTTACACATTGCGGCCGCATCCCAGAAGGTGTGTGTGATTGATAGAGACGGGCATTTAAGAGGCGGCAATGGGGCGTTGGGGTGACACAGTTTAAACAGGGGGGGCCAGGACCATTTTCTGGGTGGCTGTATGATGTCACACACTGCCGCTTCGATTAAAAATTTGACTGCCGCCGCCTGAGTGTGAGTAGATGGATGCAGATCTGGCTGCATATGCAGTGATCTCCGTCCATTTCTGAATCATCCCCATTGTCCGAAAATGCTGGACAGCATAAATTATACACCGCAATTTAGATTTCAATTTGGACACAGCTCTCCCAAATCTAAATCTTTTTACATATTTTGAACCTTCCCCACCTGCATTGCCAGTTTTGTCAATGTTACTTTATTGTTATTTTTGTTGCCTTGCTCTTATGTCAGAAACAGCAGATGCACACTCAGTCCTATGTCATGTTGTTTCACATTCAGGCAATACCACTATCTGGGGGTCTTTAGCTGCATTTTTTTTAGCAAAGATTTTTTAATTTAACACATGATGCACATGATGCAAGTTGCAGGTGTGAATTCTGTGTGATGTACGTATACTTTCAGAAAAGATATACAGTAGGTTAGTGCCTTCTAATTACTGTTGTTCACCTGTTCTTGATGTTTAAATGAGGTATATAACTAATGGTCGAGTCTCCCGAGGTCAAGAGTCTGCAGAGACCTTAGTGCAGCACAAAGATTAATTATCAAATGCCTAGCAGCAAGAGTGTATATACCAACAAGGTGGTAGAAACAAACCTCTATGCAATGCAGTCATAAAATAAGAATAAAACAATATAACAAATCTGGGCTCTAAAACCAGAAACCTCAAATTGTGTGGCATCAATCATTCTGAAGGAGTGTTCAATAATGGAAAGTATACTGCATCATTAACAGCATAACAAAACTTGCTGTGATTTATTTGTAGTTTATTATTTTCAGTTTTCCAATTTCGTGTATGACTCCTAAGGTTACATTGTTGTCTTTGAGTTTTAAAATGTATCATGTAATTGATATCTGTTAGTCTCCACTGACCCCAGATCCATCACACCAGGTGCTTTGACCAATAAATGGCACCGGTGCATGTGTAGTAGAGAAATCACTGGGGAGAGCGTAGTTTTCCCAGAAACTTGCGCAGAAGACTCTGGCGCAATGCCAGGTTACTCACTGTGCATTTACCAGTGTAAGTATGTGTGTGTGTGTGTGGGGGGGGGGGGGGGGGGGCAGGGGTGAGAGCTTCAAGCATGGAGCTTACATATGAGCAACCCTCTCTCATAATATGCAGCTGTCACAGATATGGTGCCGTAGTCACAATTCAAACCATGGTTCAGTATAGGAGCTAGTAATGTTACTCACTGAATCACCCTTACATTTTTGGGCTGATGGTGAATAGTTAGTAATATTTGCTTAATTTCTGTACAATTTACATATAAAAAGTTACATAAAAGTGCATATTTTTGCACATAAGCAGATCAAAACACATTTCGAGAAATATCATGCACTATATCTGCAGCATAAACACCAAATTTGCATCAATTGCTAGAGTATGTGCAAGGTTCCAGGCCAAATCAGAACTAAAATACGCATTTATTCTCAATTAACCTCATTGCCAGTTATATTTTACTCACTGTTACAAATTAGTCTATAGTAATCATTTTACATGAATACTGGGGATTTGTGGTATACTTACATATCCCCATTACTACTTTATTAGTTTCTATACCCACTTTGCATGAGCTGAATTAAATAAAAGCCACACCTCATATATAAAATTGTCATTATGCACTAACATTGTATATAACTGTATTATTATGATTCACTAGCAATATTACTGCAATGACTATCGTGTTCTGCGTCTTGTATATGTCTTGTACATATGTGCCTCTATCACATCTTGGAATGTGGGGGGTTAAATATTCCAGTTATGTATAAAAATTTACTTTCTGACCTCAAACACTTGCAGGCTTATATTGATTTTTCTCTGCTACATATGTCAAGTAGCCTACAGATGTCACAATGTTTATAGCCAAATGCTGACATTATTCTATTCTGCATATTAACTTAGACTTTGACAGTCTTCTGCTGGAGATCCAAAATAATATCTATGCCCCCAAAAGCCCATCTTCCTCCTTTCATGATGTGTCTCATCTACTCATTCAAAGGACTCTACAAATTTGATTTTGGGAGACAATTTTAATGCTGTGGAAGAACAGGAACTTGATAAATCCCTGTCCCCACCCAACTTGGGCCAATTTCCTATTTAAAGTTAACTCATGGCCTTACTGACCACAGGCCACTTTTTATAAATCAGCTGCTTGTTCTTATACTTTGCACTCCTCAGTGCACTTTCTTCCTATAAACTTTACTATATGTTGTTGGTGGATAAATATGTGGCAGACATTGATGTTATCCTAGGAGATATTCTTATTTCTGACGATGTTCTGATATTGCTCTGATATTGCTGTCAATCAGAGTGCCTTGGCTTCATAATTCTTCTAGTTCCTGAAGAATATTTCCCTCATACTTGTAACAATCTGAGAACTTCAAACAATGTATAAGACTTAAATAGTAGGAATTTCAAGACAACAATTTAGAACACTTGGATGACCCCATCGAGTGTCGGACTGGGGCGTGATGGGCCCACCGGGAAAATGCCGTAGCAGGGGCCCATGCTTAGGGGTGTGGTCAGCCACCCCAGAGGTTTTGGACTAGCCATTAGAGGGTATCAGTACGCGATACCGGCGGACGGAATACCGACACCGGGATCCTGACCAGCACAATTCCGACAGGGAGGCGAGCGCAACGCAACCCCTTGTGGGCTCGCTGCGCTCGCCATGCTCGGCACACTAATTTATTCTCCCTCTATGGGTGTCGTGGACACCCATAGAGGGAGAATATGTCGGGATTGTGCAGGTCGTGCCCCCGTTTCGGTGTTCCGACTGCCAAGATTCCCTCCGGCGGGATCTTGACCGCATCCCCATTAGAGAGTGCATGGGCCCCTTGATGAATATATATAGTAAATACTGCTAGTGCATGCATGATAATAACAGCAGCAATGCTCTGCAGTGAAAACACCATAGCCCTATGCAGTATATAGACATATGTATGACTCAAGTGCAGAGTCTAGAACTTGATCCCTAGAGGATAAGGTGGGCCCATAGGCCCACCGGTGGGCCAGTCCAACCCTGACCCCATCCTCTTAGGAGAATAATAAGAAGTCATTGTGTTTTTCCACCCAAAAATATTATGCCTCTGGCATGGGTAATGACCTCATTGGTTAATATAAACAATTTAATCAATTATTAGAGAACTTGAATTCACAAACATAGTTGACCAATATACACTAATAAGTCAATAACTCACACACGATAGTTACCAATATATAATAAACTACAAATAATAACATAAAATGATTATACATATTGTTATACATGGCATTTCTTCAAAATGCACAGCATTTAAGTAATAAAAAACTAAATTAATACATAAGGGCATATTTGTTATCAATGTCAGTGTGTTCCAATATCAAAGATTACTTATCACTAGAATTTGTGGCAATAAGGAATCTTTGATGGCTGGAAAGTATCTTTCCCAAGTCACTGGAAGGATGCTGTGAAAGAATCCCATCCTGGCAATCACTAGGACTGGCCATACACCTAAAAATGTATTGTCCAAGGTGACTGGTTGGAATGAAAATCTGGTAATATTTGGGGGGAGCAAATGACAATTGACCATTTGCTCCCTAACACTAAAAAACAGACAAAAATGGGCAGACAAATTGGTTAAATCCATTTGATTTAACCAATATACCTGAACAACCATTTTGTCAGTTTTCCAGCATTTCGGAGCAAATGATCAATTGTCATTGTGGGGAGCACACCGAGCCACCAAGTCTGCAGCGTGGGGAGCGCAGCGAGCCCCAAGGGGCTTTGTTTCACTGCCCCCCCCCCCCCCCCTCCACCGTGGGCATTCTGGCAGCCAGGATCCTGGCGTCGGTATGTTGACCGCCCAACTGCTGGACGCCGGTCACTTATATACCCAGCGCGTGGGTACACCAGTTTTGGACTGTAGAGCTCTGCCTGGAGCATCCTAAGATTACTCCGGGCAGCTCCTGAGGCTCTGCAGTGGCATTCCATATGCCGTGGGGCAGCAGATGTGCTGCTCACAAGGCCCTGCACCCTGTGCGGTGGCACCACTAGCACACAAATAGTTATGGCAGTGCTTACACTATACTTGGTGCAAATGATGAGTCTGGATGCTTACGTCAATCAAGCTCAGCATAGTGCAGAGTTCCATTGACACGTCTTCACAGTGCTTTGACAACATGAGAATGTCCAGTTACAGCCCAGTTCTACCTTTTTAGTCCCAAGTGAAAATGCGATTAAAATGCATATGACTTGCATCAGGGAAAGCAACTCGGTTTTGAGCAATATAACTCTCAACTTTATATAATGTGTTTTTCTGACCCCTGAATTTTCAATTCAGTTAACAATTATGGGTGGTATTGATCTCTAACAGTACTTACCTTATAACATCACATAATTTTCTTCTCATTCTGAAAGTGTCTCATAATATCTGTTCAGTACAATCATTGTTTACATTTATATGAAACTTTGCTGTTACCAGAAATTTTAGGTGAGAAAGCAAAGCTGACTAGTTTACAGACTCAGAGGTGTTACTTACATCTACCCACATGGCAAAAAGCTACAAATGTATAAAGTACATTCTTACAGTAAAGGAAAACTCGCACATCATATTATCTTTATTCAATTTATGATATATGCATACTACGTGCCTAGCGATACAAAATAAAAATAATTGTGGTTATAATATCAGGAATAGCTTAGGGCTTACATAGGACCTCATTCAGTGTTGGACACAAATGCAAATGTAAAATATGTCCAGAGAACAAACAGTAGCGTTTTGCTAACTGTTTCAGAGTTGGTTGCAGACGTGAGACCAACCACCTCTATAGGTTGCAAATGTTAATCCCTCCTCATTTTCGGACAATCAGATTGCAGATCATGGAGCAAATAGATACTTTACAATTCCTTTCATATTGTAATACTTAACAGGTATTGGATACATTTTCCCTTTTTTATTACATTCTAAAAGCAAAAAAAATAAAAATGTTTTAACAGGCATTTGGTTATATGGGAGCAATATATGAGACCAGTAGACTTGGGGAGACATTTAAATGCCACATTCTACCGCAAATACATAATACTCCTGCTGAGGAAATTCTGAAATTACCAACACAACCCATTTAGTGGATCTTATTGAACATGTCTGTCATCAACCATACAAGTTATAGTGGCAAACTGAACCTTTGAGATATACAAATTCTCCTCTATTATCCCAGGAGAGAAAGTTTGACATTTCTCAAGCTATCACCAAAGGTGCCATATTGGCATCTCTTTTGGCTGATATCTACCCAGACCCAAATGGACACACCCAGAGGAACAGACAGAGTTCCAGTAACAGTAATGACATTCTTGTTCTCTTTCCTAAGCAGATGCTGTATCCCCAAAAGGCTCACCTGTGATCTCAGTTCATACAACCTACTTACCTGTGATCTCAGACATAGAGTTTCTGCCTGGTCTGTCCAAAAATCCCATCTCTTGCATGTTCAGCTAGGCACCATATTGGATTTCAGTTTTGAGCCCCTGCCTACTTGGCCTGCACCCCTACTATCATAGAGATCAATAAGGTCCATCACAGCATTTGGAACCCAGTGCCCTAAACAGATCTGCTAGTTGATGGCACCCTAGGCTGCAGCCTGATGAGCCTGTTGCTTCTCTAGGCATTGTTAGTGTATTGTCACAACTGAGGGCTGATGACCGTGACTGGGAGCCTCAGTTGTAGGGGTTGACGGGTACTTGAACTTAGGAGGAGCCATGTGACTCCTGGACATGCGTAAAGACAGTAGCAAGGATGCCCGAAGGCGTGACCACGACAACTGGAAATATCTTTCAGTGATTTTATTAAATGAAAAGTCATAAAACTTGCAAAAACAATAGAAAGTCACAAGTGGAAATTTAGGCGTGCAACTGGTTAATACCAGTAACACAGAGGAGTCAGGCTTGAATGCAGGAGAGTTCACTGGAGAATCTGTAGAAGACTGCACACAGAAACCACTGGAGACAAATGAAGCACTGCAGAGAAAGTCCATGGAAGAACTGCTCACTGGAAACACTGAAGACCATTGAAGCACTGACCATATTTCCAGCCCAGGAACAAGATATTTATACCAGCTGGGAAACAGGGATTGGCTGGCTGATTAAGCAGAGTCTAGAGTGCAGCTGCTGGGTAATTAGGTAGAAACCAGAGTGCAGCTGATAGGCTGAAAAGCAACATGTGATGAAAACAAACATGGCTGCGCCCATGTTTGAACTTGGAGGGAAAGACTGTTTGTAACTTGCATGTGAGTTTTAACCATGAAGCTGCCAGAATCACAGTGAAGAGTTTTGAGTCAATGAGATGCAGCGTGCTGCATGTAGACAGTGCAGATGGAATCCAGGCTTGGAACACTGGGACAGTCTCAGGAGGCATTTGGAAGGTAAATACTGATAAGGAATTACCTGGATCGTGACAGCACCCCCTCCTTTAGGAGTGGCCCCAGGACACTTCTTATAAATTCTTTACCTGAACAAACGGAAGAATCTAGATTGAATCCTGATGAACTTGAACTGGCTGGATCCAGAGGAGACTGTACTGGACCTATGGACGAGACCAGATTGAGTCCAGACATACTTGAACCGGCTGAGACCGGCGGAGACTTTGGGCCGACGGATAGGACAGGATTGAGTTTGGAGACTGTAGAATCAGCTGGAACTGAAAGAGTCAGAATCCGGTTAGAACCGGAATGAGTGGTATCTGAGTGTTCAGTTAGACCATCCTGGACCTGGTCCATGCTGGATGCCAACAGGGTCTGCTCTCTTCATATGCAGACTTCGTGGCAACCTTCAGGTGCATCTTTGATGAACCAGGTCGTGTGACCTCAGCCTCCTCTGATATCCTCCGGCTACGTCAGGGGACACAAACAGTCGGTAAATATCTGGTACAGTACCAGATCCTAGTGTCCGAACTTTCCTCAGCCAGCCAATCCCTGTTTCCCAGCTGGTATAAATATCTTGTTCCTGGGCTGGAAATATGGTCAGTGCTTCAATGGTCTTCAGTGTTTCCAGTGAGCAGTTCTTCCATGGACTTTCTCTGCAGTGCTTCATTTGTCTCCAGTGGTTTCTGTGTGCAGTCTTCTACAGATTCTCCAGTGAACTCTCCTGCATTCAAGCCTGACTCCTCTGTGTTACACTCTGTGGTGTAACACGACACCTCTGTGATTAACCCTCTACAACATCACATTACTCATCTGTATCTGTATTCCGGCTTTCCAGCAGCCACTCTTCAACAACTACAGTTTTCCAGCGAACCCTAGTTCATTTACAGTTTACAGAACTTTTCTCTACATTCCAGGTTACTGGTATTAACCAGTTGCACGCCTAAATTTCCACTTGTGACTTTCTATTGTTTTTGCAAGTTTTATGACTTTTCATTTAATAAAATCACTGAAAGATATTTCCAGTTGTCGTGGTCACGCCTTCGGGCATCCTTGCTACTGTCTTTACGCATGTCCAGGAGTCACATGGCTCCTCCTAAGTTCAAGTACCCGTCAACCCCTACAACTGAGGCTCCCAGTCACGGTCATCAGCCCTCAGTTGTGACAGTACCCCTGAACCACGGAGGGTTACTTGTATTCCATCCAGCCGAGAGGAGAGGTCCTGGAGACAGCGGATCACATGGCCCTGTGCAGTCTCCTTAAGTTCAAGGCAGGCTGCAAGTTCTTGCATCGGCCTGGTCGCTTGGACCTGGTCTCCGGCCGGATCCATTAGGTCAGTGCTTACTGTCACAACTGAGGGCTGGTGCTGACCAGGGGGAAGCCTCAGTTGTAGGGGCTGAGGTATAACATGTAGAAGGTCCCTTTTCTGTATGAAAAGTCCTCGTTCTAGAACAAGATTTAATTTAAGACTTATTGGAGTGCTAGCTTCAAAAGCACGATTTTCTCGTACTTCTAATCCAGGAAAGGGACCTTCTACATGTTATACCTCAGCCCCTACAACTGAGGCTTCCCCCTGGTCAGCACCAGCCCTCAGTTGTGACATGTATCTTATATGCATTAAATACATTTACTTACTTTATCAGCATGCACCTTGCACCAAAGTGCACCTGCAATTCCTGTCTCTCCAAACAGGCGCATATGCATCTTTCAGGGGCCCATTTGAATGTTATTTGTGCCAACAATACCACAATATGCCCTTACTGCACATAGGCTACATCTACACACCTCCTCCAATCCCTATCCGAGCACCCCCTAGCAAACAGGGCCATAACTGCATGTTGCCTTGAAAAAAAATATGTGAATTGAGAAAGTTGTGCATTGAGAAAAGATGAGCATGTGCACTAAAAAGAGAAAGTTGTGGTAAAAATAAGCCAGTAACATACATTAAACCCATGGGATAGCAAGTTGTTTGATATTTTACATATGTACAACCTAAGCAGCAGAACCTCCTGGGATATAGGCCCTCATTCTGAATTGTTCACTCGCGAGCTGCTTTTAGCAGCCGTGCAAACGCTAAGCCGCCACCCTCTGGGAGTGTATCTTAGCAGAAGTGCGAACGAAAGGATCGCACAGCGGCTACAAAAAAATTTGGTGCAGCTTCAGAGTAGCTCCAGTCCTACTCCTAGCTTACGATCACTGCAGACTATTTAGTTCTTGTTTTGACGTCACAAACACGCCCTGCGTTCAGCCAGCCACGCCTGCGTTTCCCCAGGCACGCCTGCGTTTGTATGTGACACGCCTGCGTTATTCCACACACTCCCTGAAAACGGCCAGAAACACCCACTTCCTGTCAATCACTCTGCGGCTAGCAGTTCGATTGAAAAGCGTCGCTAGACCTTGTGTGAAACTGCAACGACCGTTGTGAAAGTACGTTGCGCGTGCGCATTGCGCCGCATACGCAGAATTGCCTTTTTTTTGCCTAATCTCTGCACAGCGACTGAAAGCAGCTAGCGAACAACTCGGAATGACCACCATAGTCTTTGTGCTGACCAAATTTACTGCTATTCTATGGAACTTCAAGGCCTTCTGGTTACGGTGAGTAATCAGTTGGCTAATACATTTATCTTCACAGACTATATTATTTGTACCGTCTTCATTTCTGTTGATTATTTTGTTTGTCAACTGACTTTAATTATTTACAGACCAGCACATGCAAGTCTCACCTATCTGCATAATTCTATTTTAACTAAAATATCAAATTTTCTTTTTCTTTTAGACATCAGCAGAGATATTACTTAGGCATATCATTTAATAATTAATTTATTCAAGGACATTTTTATATGTGTCTATAAAATGTAAAGCTGTTAAATTATGTAGATACCTAGTATATTTTAGGTGAGAAAATATCATGTCATTTGGTCTTACAGTAACACAACCATTATGTAATTATCTAAAAAAAGACAATAGTAGAAATTGATTTGTAGTGTTTTGTGGTTCTGGCTACTTGCTTGTAAATCATCATCTACATTTATAGTGATGAATTGTCTACAGGAGATCATAAAATCTAACCAGAAAAAAGAAAGTGCTCCACAGAGACATGTCATTTCTGCATGCCATTCACAATATATCAACTTGTAAGTCAACACTTCCCCTAACAACAGCATAGGCAAACATAGCTTAGCTACCGACATTGTGACCAGGGACAACTATGGGGGTTATGGCACTGTGAATTGTATCACCCCATGCTCGCCTCCACTGCAAAATACTGAGATTCTGGTCCATGATGACACAAGTTACAGCAATTTGCGTCTTCAGATCTCGTTCTGCCTGTTTAAATGCAGAAGTGTATGGAATGCAGGATGGCTGTCTACTCTCCCAGGAAAGCAACCCAAAGTTTTGGAGACCCCTCACAGTAGGTAAATATAGCATAAGACTACTTACTGTGCCGTTTATGAAAATCTCTGACGCTTTTCATGTGCTTGGTTTTACCACACCATTGAAATATCTGATTTGGAGGGTAACAAAGGTCTATCCTTAATTTCATTGGGAGACTTCCATACAGCCATAGATGCTATTATTGCCATATAATGGTTTTGAAGAATATATGTTTTACATATTATATAACATAAAATCAATTTAATAAATCAAATTAATATCAATGTTATGATAAGGCAGAAAATGTAAGTTACATTTGTCTGACCAAACTGTATAAAGGAGGTACCGGTAAAAGCAACATTACCTGAAAACAATCCATATTGCAGTACACACTGTGTAAATGTACCCATCTGAATCATGCCAGGTTAAATGCTCTTATTTATCTTGTGATCTAGTATTATTACATAAGGTGAGTTTATTTTACAGATTTACAAAGTTCCAGTAATACCAATGTTGAAATCTACAAGTTGGTTTTGCCTTGAAAATGATTGGCGTTTTAAAAATACGGGTAATCTTGACTGAAATCAAGGACCACTGCAAACTCGGACCTTGTTATATTTCCCCGAATGTATTTGTAGATCCTCATTTCATAGAATGTACAATACTGGGGCAACATAAGTCAATTTATTCTGCTGTTTGGTGTCTTTGTGTAAGAACATGTAATGCTAAATTCTGTACAGTGAAATGTGTAACATTTTGTGACTGGAGTGAAGTAATTATTTTGTAGCTAGAGATGTGTTATGGAACTTTGGAGGTGGAGGAGTTCATTTCTGTCAATGTAGTTTTTAGTAGTATATATTTTCCTGGTATGGGTAGCAATTACTCTGTCAAAGAAAATGGAATACGTCTCCGGAGAGGCCCACACCACGCACCCAGCACCCATATATTATACTTGCTTCTCCAGTATCGTCATCGCAGAAATCTCCGGAAAAATTATGTGGCTGCCATTTTTCTCAAGATCTGTACATGTGCAGTTGAGAAATTACCACCAACAATGCATGGGTGCCTTGTTCCCAGGGATCTATACATGCACAGTAGGCACTGACACAGTGCCGGAGTATACTGGGCAGACCCTGCAGTGACATATGAAACATGTTATAATTTGGCTATAATTTTGTTGGTCACATGCTTGTCTGTTTCTGAAAATCATCAGAATAATTAACTCAGTATGGAAGAATCAGGACAGAAATTAAAAAGCCAAAAATCAAGGTTTTCTATGATCCATTATACTTTTATACAATTATCTATACTATGTAGACAAAAGTGATTGGACAAGCGAAATAGTGTACTCCTGCAGCAGACACGTGTTCATGAAAGTATAAACTGGGTAGAGGTGCAATGATTAGATCATTTGCTAATGAAATGGCTTGCTGGAAGGAGCTAACCGAGTTTGAAAAGGGGATTATTGTAGGCTGCTCGATCAGAGGTATGATTGTGAGAAGCATTGCGGATGTTAAGAAGGTTCCTAAATCCATTGTGTCCTTCAACTTTAATGCGTAGAAGAAGAAGAAATGCACCTCACTCTGGAAAACCCCTGAAACTGCAACTCAGAGACCGTAGAGTTCTAACCAGAGATCGGCAATAAACAGGGGTCGTCGTATGCATACCATTGCACACGAGTTCCAAATGGCCACTAATTTGCCTGTTTCGACAAGAACACTTTGTAGGGGGGCCCATGTGCTTGGATATTATGGTCGAACAGCTGCTCATAAACCTTTAATCAAAGAGAAGAATGCAGCCCAGCACTTACGATGATGTAAAGAGCACAAAAACTGAAAAGTGGAACAATGTCAGCAAATGTTATGGAGTATTGAATCACGATTTACACTTTTCAGATCAGATGGACGTGTCTGAGTTTGGTGATTGCCAGGAAAATGTCTGATGCCAAGTGTACAGTACCTACAGTAAAGAATGGAGGTGGTGGTGTTATGCTATGGGGCTATTTCAGCTGGTTTGGTATGGGTCCACTAGTTGTAATGCATGGTCACATTAACTCTGAGAACTATAAAGATGTTCTCAGTTACTCTGTGATCCATACGTTGTGGCAGGTCTTTGGAAACAACAAATATTTTTTATCAGGATGACAATGCAACCTGTCATGTTTCCAGGGCAACGCTGAACTGGTATACAGAAAATTTGGTAACCCAGGTGGACTGGCCAGCTCAGAGTCCAGATCTTAACCCCACTGAACCTCTGGGACGAATTGTAGTGACAAATGTGTTCTTGGCCAACTTGACCTTCTTCAGTGTCACAGTTGGTCACTTTACTTAAGGCATAATGGCAGAAGATACCAGCTGATGTTGTCCAGGAACTTTTGGACAGTTTGCCAAGAAGGGTGTCTGCAGTATTCCCTGCACATGGTGGACCTACAAAGTCCTGATGTCAATAAAATCTTGTTGATCTATTTTCTGGCAGTGTCCAATAGTGTCCAATAACTTTTGTCTACAAAATGTATTATCCCACCCAAGACTATACAAGTATCTTAGGGATACATATGATACTCAATATGATGGAAAACATGGGAGAGAAGCCTGTGACGCACTCTGGCTGGATAAATCATGGTACTGTACATAAAGGCACATCAATATTTTAAACAAATCATGGATATGCAAATTAGTATAGGAATGAAGATGTTTGTGGGTAATACAGTGCATGTGACATGTTTTGGCCAATAGGGATGCATTTGTTTAATTAAGTCGATTTTGAGTAATTTGTTTAGTCAATTTTGAGTTGTTTTTGAATCAATTTGTGTGTGAATTCACCAGATTTAGAACTTCAAATAGGAATCACATCACCCTGCAATTTTAAAATGCAACTCAAAATTGTCTTTGAGTAAATGAGCTATTTGGAATAGAAAGACAGTAGTCAATTTTGTGGGGATGTTGGTTCTATAGTGGACGATTTAAAATAGAATCCAAATCGACCTTTAGAAAATATACCCCATGGTCTTAATTCTCCTACTAGAAGAATGATATCTCTTTAATATTTTAAATACTGTTCACCTGATATTATGATTCTTCAAGAATCCCACTTTAAATTCATAACTCTATTCTTACTAATAGAAGAATATTATTCTTCAACAGACACTAAACAACACTATACACTTAACCTCACCTCTTCTCTTGGTCTCTCCCAGTGGACCTCCACCCCCTCCCACGTGAGTGGTAGTTCACTGGATCTGGTCTTCACTCACCGCTGTGATCTTTCTGATTTCTCCAACTCCCTGTTACCCCTCTCTGACCATCACCTGCTCACTTTTAACCTGTCTCTATCTGTTTCTCCATCTTTACCACCTAAGACTACCATCACAAAGCGTAACATTGAGGCTATTGACACCACTTCCCTATCTTCCCTGTTTGACTCGCTGCTCTCTCCTATTATCTTTCTTTCCTGCCCTGAACAAGCTACTTCCCTATACAATGCATCCTTTATCTCTGCTCTTGACTTTGTCGCCCCACCAACCACTATTCATCCTTGCAGATCAACACCTCAACCCTGGCACACCAAATGCACAGCTGAGCGACAGTGGAGGAAATCACGCTCTAAGGCCGACTTCCTCCACTACAAATGTATGCTCTCATCCTACTTTGCTGCCCTTACCCTCTCTAAACAATCTTACTTCAAAAACCTCATCTACTCCCAATCTTCAAACCCCCGGTGCCTCTTTGCCACTGTCAACTCGCTCCTCTGCCCACCCCCGCCTCAACTCCCTCTTCACTTTCTGCTCTTGACTTTACCACCTACTTCACATCCAAAATTGACTCCATTCGTCAGAACATAACATCCAACCAGAACCTGAGCAACCCCCCTCCTCCATTTCCTGCCCCCCCCCCCCTCTCCTTCCCTCCTACCAACTCTGACATCTTTCTTCTCTGTATCAGGAGAGGAAGTCATGGTCCTCATCCGGTCCTCACCCCCCTCCACCTCTCCACTTGACCCTATTCCCTCCCGCCTTCCCCGCTTCCTTTCTTCTTCTGCCTGTTCCCATCTTGCCCATCTACTCAATATCTCACTCTCATCAGGAACTGTCCCTTCTGCCTTCAAGCATGCACTTGTCTCCCCTATTCCTAAAAAACCTACCCTTGATCCAACCAATCTCTACAACTACCGACCCATCTCTCTTCTCCCTTTTACCTCCAAACTCCTTGAGCAGATTGTCTACAACCGCCTCACTGTCTTCCTTTCTTCCCACACACTGCTTGACCCTTTGCAGTCTGGTTTCCATCCTCAGCACTTCACTGAAACTGCCCTCACGAAAGTCTACAATGACCTTCTTTGTACTAAATCCAGGGGGCCACTACTCTCTGCTTATTCTCCTTGACCTCTCTGCTGCTTTTGACACCGTAGACCACCCTCTCCTCCTGCAAATTCTTTACTCACTTGGTTTGTGTGATACTGCTCTCTCCTAGCTGTCCTCCTACCTTTCTGACCGTTCCTTCTCTGTCTATTCTCATGACTCCACCTCCCCCCACTTCCTCTACCAGTAGGTGTCCCCCAAGGTTCTGTTCTTGGGCCTCTCCTTTTCTCTTTAGGTGAGCTTATTAGCTCTTTTTACTTAAAATATCATCTCTACACTGACTATGCTCAAATCTACCTTTCCTCCCCTGAACTCTCCCCTGCTCTACTCACTCGTATCTCCAACTGTCTCTCTGCTATCTCCTCCTGGATGTCCCAGCGCTTTCTTAAACTTAACATGTCTAAGACTGAGCTGATCCTCTTCCCTCCCTTCCCGCATAACCTCACCTCCCAAAATTTCATTATCCATTGATGGCACAACTATCTCCTCTAGCCCCCAAGTGAGATGTCTTGGAGTAATCCTTGATTTCTCCTCCAAACCACACATTCAGTACCTCTCACAAACCTGCCATTTCAATCTCAAAAACATCTCCAGGAGCAGACCCTTTCTCACCCAGGACACCACTAAGACCCTTATCCACTCACTGGTCATCTCCAGATTGGCCTCCCTCAAAAATGCCTCTCTACAATTTATCCTCAGTGCTGCTGCCCGTCTCATCTTCCTTACCAAATGTACTACATCCACATCCCCTCTCTTGCGGGACCTTCACTGGCTACCCTTCCCATTCAGAATCCAATTCAAGCTTTTCACACTCACCTACAAAGCCCTCGCCCACCCTTCTCCCTCTTACATCTCTGACTTTATCTCTCTTTACATTCCCACCCATCCTCTTCGCTCTGCTAATGCACGCCGCCTCTCCTGCCAACTGATTACCTCCTCCCACTCCTACCTACAAGATTTTGCACGTGTTGCTCCCCATCTCTGGAATGCTCTACCTCTCCCCATCCGGCTCTCCACCTCTCTACGAAACTTTAACCAGGCTCTCAAGACTCACTTCTTACCAAACCCAGCCAACTCTCCTCCTAACCCTCTTGTCTATGCTCACTGTCTACCCCTTCTGTGTCACCCCGGTCTGTTAGCACTTCACCTTATAGATTGTAAGCTTGCAAGAGCAGGGACTTCTTTCCTCATGTGCCTTTCCGTTTCTTACTTACACAATCTTATACTCCTTACTCCCTTTGATGGCACTTAAGCCCTGGTTTTCTATACCTGTCCTATATTGTTTTGAACTGTAAGTAATGTTTTCTTGTTTTCTCATTTGATTATGTAATGTGTAATGGGCGCTGCAGATCCCTTGTGGCCCCATATAAATAAAGGATAATAATAATAAAAAAAGTAATACTATCATGATTCATTACAATACCTCTCCTACTGTAAATGCTTCCTTCATTGACCCTCTAAGTCAGTGGTTCTCAAACTCAGTCCCCACACAGTTCAAGTTTTCCAGCTCACCTGGCAGAAGCACTGTATATCACCAACTGTCACATTTTAAAAATCCTCAGATGACCTGGAAATTATGAACTGCGTGGGGTCCTGAGGACCGAGTTTGAGAACCTGTTCTCTAAGTAAATATGTCATACTTGTTTGAAGTCTAGATCCCTCTAAAATCATCTTTGCTTCCATTACAGTATGTGCTTTAAATGTGGACTTCTTTACTATTTTATTTCCCAACAATTAGTTGAGGTAACTGAAGGTCATACTATTAATGATGGAGAGGTTATCGCTGTATTAAATTCTAGTTTGAATAGATCCAATCCAGTCTGACTCATTCCAGGAATTTAGACAGCTCATTTCCTCGATGAAATAATAGAATTATGACTATTGGATAATTATTACCCTTCTATTAAGCAATTTACACACTATTCTTCCCTCATAACCAAGGGCATACAGATGGAGCCAGCATTATCTTTGCTGGCTGAGGTGCAGGCGTGCACTCCCAGCGTGACTAGGTGATCCGTCCGCCTAGTCATGCCAGGAGTGCACAAGCTGCTTTCCATTCAGAGCATCCCTTTCCAGGCGCGTGGACGGAGATGCTCTCCATTAAAGTGAATCCAGACGGACACGCTCACAATGACTAGGTGCACCCAGATGGGCATACCTAGTCACACAAAGAGCCAAGATAAAGAAGGCTCCATCTGTAGCTACCATAGGTGCAGAGTGCAGCTGCTATAGGGCCCATAGCTGAGAAAAGTCCACCTTCCCTGTCAAAGTTACATGTTATATGCATTTTCCACCATTGAGTGGTCCATAAGGGCCCTTACTAACTTTTGCCTTGGGGCCTGCAGAGGTGTCTATCTGGAAGCTTCACAGCAGAGGCCCCTTCAGGATGTTGTTATGGAGTCCACAAAGTTCTGTCTAAGCACCTGCTCATAACGTATACACCCATATAGATCTGATTTTCACAGATTGACTTACAACCCAGAAATTAATACATACAGAAATGTAATCTATTTCCCAGTCAAAATCCTCGTTAGTAGTATTTGAATTAGACTCTCACCAATCCTCTCCTGTATCAATATGAGACTAGATGAATCACTCCTTCACAATGAAAACATTACTTTACTGCTTATCTTTTTGCTAAATTGCCCTCTGGCAAGCGTTTTAGATCAGTGAGGGCACACACAATTCGCCTACGGAATAGCTTCTTCCCAACTGCTGTGCGCATGTTAAACGCTCATTGGGAATAATGTGTTATCTCTCAAATGCGTGTTACTGTGTGCTTTTATATACCTATGTTACAGCTTTTTATCATCGTTTGGTGTGCTGTACCAAATTTGAATTTTGTTGTTAAATTTTATTTGATAATGACAATAAATTTATCTTATCGTATCAGAGCTATCCATCATTTTTTAGTTCTCAACAACACTCCTGATATACTGTATCTCCTTTTATCCTCTGGGAAGCTCATATGGCCACAATATATGGTATGTTTATTAATAAATACTCTTATAGGAAAAAAGAACGTTATCTCAAACTTAGAATCTAATATTGCCTCTCTTATAGGCCCTACACACTGGCCGATTTTTTGAAAGATATGAACAATCTCGTTCATAAATGAACGAGAACTCGTTCATATCTTTCAGTGTGGAGACTCCAGCGATGAACGATGCGTGGCCCCGCGCTCGTTCATCGCTGGTCTCCCGTCGGCTGTGCATGCAGGCCAATATGGACGATCTCGTCCATATTTGCCTGCACTTCAAAGCAGCCGCGTGACGGGGGGAGTGAAGAAACTTCACTCCCCCCGTCACTGCCCCCCCGCCGCCGGGTCGCTCGTCGGCCGTATCCGCCGTCGGGCAGCTCGGCGGCGGGTCGGCCAGTGAGTAGGGCCCAATACTTTATCAAAGATGTCCATAAAGTAAGCTCTACCTTAGATAATTATACTAATGGGCCCTACACACTGGCAGATAATACTGAAAGATATGAACGATCTTGTTGTTGTTGATTAATGAACCGTTCATATCTTTCAGTGTGGAGGCACCAGCGATGAACGATGCATGGCCCCTTGCTCGTTCATCGCTTGTGCCCCGTCGCTTGTGCATGCAGGCCAGTATGGATGAGATCATCCATATTTGCCTGCACTGCTATGGAGCCGGGTGACGGGGGGAGTGAAGAAACTTCACTATCCCCCCGCCGCCGAGTCACCCATAGGCCGTATCCACCATCGGGCAGCTCGGCGGCGGATCTATCAGTGTGTAGGGCCCATTAGCAGCCCACTTACTCAGGTTCTATCTAAAAAAAGCCTCCAGGACTCTGCAGTGCAAATTATTATGAGAAAGGCTACAGAAATTGAGTGTTAAGCATTCTTGTAATTATATCTAACCAATTAAAGATGAAAAAGGTCAACTGATTATCAATCCTAAAAAAAATGATTTTTTTTTTTCAAGAATATTCTTCTTCCATATATAACTTAACCCCACAGATTCTAGATCCCCCTACCACACAATATAAAGTAATTAATACTTAGCTTTCTCATACTATCCCACAGCCCTCTAACTCACAGAATAATAATAATAATAATAATAATTTTATTTATATAGTAATAATAATTTTATTTATATAGCGCTCTTTCTCCAATAGGACTCAAGGCGCTTAACAGATACATAGCACTAGGTGCTTCATCGCGCCCTACGGGCGCTCTTCACACCGTCGGAAGGGGCTGCGCCCCTTTAACCCCTGCAGAGACGCGGGACGTCGGGGACACAAAGACGCGGGGCGGCGGGGAGGAGACAGACGGGGATGGGACACAGAGATGCGGGGCAGGGACACAGAGACGCAGGGCGGGGATACAGAGACGCAGGGTGGCAGGGAGGGGATACAGAGAGGCGGGGCGGCAGGGAGGGGAGGCAGATATGCAGGGCGGCAGGGAGGGGACGCAGAGACACGGGAGGCAGGGAGGGGACGCAGAGACGCGGGGAGGGAGGGGACGCAGAGACATAGGGTACCAGGGAGGGGACACAGAGATGTGGGGCGGCAGGGAGGGGATGCAGAGAGGCGGCAGGGAGGGGACGCAGAGAGGCGGGGCGGCAGGGAGGGGAGGCAGATACGCGGGGCGGCAGGGAAGGGACGCAGAGATGCGGGGTGGCAGGGAGGGGACGCAGAGAGGCGGGGCGGCAGGGAGGGGACACAGATGCGGGGCAGCAGGGAGGGGACGCAGAGATGCGGGCGGCAGGGAGGGGACGCAGAGACGCGGGTGGCAGGGAGGGGATGCAGAGAGGCGGGCGGCAGGGAGGGGATGCAGAGAGGCGGGCGGCAGGGAGGGGACGCAGAGACGCGGGCGGCAGGGAGGGGACGCAGAGACGTGGGCGGCAGTGAGGGGACGCAGAGACGCGGACGGCAGAGAGGGGAGGCAGAGACGCGGGGCGGCAGGAAGGAGACGCAGAGACACGGGGTACCAGGGAGGGGATGCAGAGACGCGGGCGGCAGGGAGGGGATAGAGAGACGTGCAACGGCAGGGAGGGGACGCAGAGACGCGGACAGCAGGGAGGGGACGTAGAGACGCGGGTGGCAGGGAGTGGACGCAGAGACGCAGGCGGCAGGGAGAGGACGCAGAGACGCGGGCGGCAGGGAGGGGATGCAGAGACGCGAGGCGGCAGGGAGGGGATAGAGAGACGTGGGGCGGCAGGGAGGGGACGCAGAGACGCGGGCGGCAGGGAGGGGATGTAGAGACGCGGGTGGTAGGGAGGGGATGCAGAGACGCGGGCGGCAGGGAGGGGACGCAGAGACGCGGGCGGCAGGGAGAGGACGCAGGGATGCGGGCGGCAGGGAGGGGTTGCAGAGACGCGGGGTGGCAGAGAGGGGACACAGAGACGCGGGGTGGCAGGGAGGGGACACAGAGACGCGGGGCGGCAGGGAAGGGACGCAGAGACGCGGGGCGGAAGGGAGTGAACACAGAGACGCGGGGCGGCAGGGAGGGAACGCAGAGACGCGGGGCGGCAGGGAGGGAACGCAGAGACGCGGGGCGGCAGGGAGGGGATGCAGAGACGTGGGGCGACAGGGAGGGGACGCAGAGACGCGGGGCGGCAGGGAGGGGATGCAGAGACGCGGGGCGGCAGGGTGGGGACGCAGAGACGCGGGGCGACAGGGAGGGAATGCAGAGAAGCGGGGCGGCAGGGAGGGGATGCAGAGACGCGGGGCGGCAGGGAGGGGACGCAGAGACGCAGGGAGGGGATGCAGAGACGCGGGGGGCGGCAGGGAGGGGACACAGAGACGCAGGCGGCTGGGAGGGGACACAGAGATGCGGAGCTGCCTGTGCACTCTCACCTGTGAAGTTGGTGTAGCGGCCACATTAGCAGGTGCGCTGTCCCCCGTCTCTGGCCTGTGGAGCCGGCAGCCCAGGCCCTGTGGTGTACAGTCCGGGAATCTGGGGATGGTGGGAGGCAGCGTTGTGTTCGGTGTGCGGAGGAGACAGCGGGTGTCTGTACCGGCGCAGGGGGGGCTATGAAGCTTTCTCCTGCGCCACCCGTCCCTCCTGATGTGTATGGCGGCGGCGGCAGCAGATACAGGCGCGGGTGACGCTACGCCGTTACTGCAATCTCTTCGTCCGTTGTGCGGACGGCGTCTGGCGGGACAGTGGGTCCCAGGCGCGGCTGCAGTGCGGGAGCTGGCGTTGGGGGTGTGTGGAGGGCGGGAGGGGTAGTGCGGGCGTAGGCGGTCTGGTCGCCCGGCCACCGTGTCCGTGGCGCGGATGGCTGTGGGAGGTGCTGGCTTGTGCAGCGAGTGGGTTCGGTGCGGTGGGTTAGGCTGGGCAGTGTGTGCTGGTGAGTTATGCAGGGGTCGGGGGTGTCTAGGCTGTCAGTGGCTGCTGGAGGGGGGTTTGGGGTGTGTGGTGCGGGTGGCATTGGGGTGTGGGTGGCACGGGAGGGGTCTGTGGTTACCTGGCAGTGTGGGGTGTCCATGCCCTGGTGGCTTCTGGCTCAGTGGTAAACGCAGGATTTTCTTGGGGGGGTTTCCGAGCGCGCGCCTGTATGTGTGTGTGTGTGCTCGTAATTGAGTAGCCAGCACACTGCACAAGCTGTGTGTGTGTGTGTGTGTGTGTGTGTGTGTGTGTGTGTGTATGTATGTATATATATATATATATATATACACACACATATACATACGTACATACACACACACACATACATATATATACACACACACACACAGAACATCTGTACATAGACATACACACATACTGTACACAGCATACATGTGTACACACACAGTTTACATGCACACATCATACACACACACACACACACACACAGCATACATACTAACAGTATACATGCAAACATACATACAAACATACTATACATGCACACAGCCACACACACACAGTATACATGCACACAACACACACACAGTACACATGCATACAGCATATATACATACACACACAGCATACATAGTTACACACTATACATGCACACAGCATACTGTACATACACACAGTATACATGCACACACAGTACACATGCATATATACATACACACACTATATATGCACACAGCAAACATACATAGTTACACACACACACACTATACATTTTACATAGCAATACACACATCCTTTAACATTGAACAGAACCCCCTCCTCACCTTACACTACAGTGGGAGCCGAAAACAGCAGACACTGCCTCACGTAGCTCTGTCTCATGGCCCCTTGAACTGCCTGAGAGGAGCTGCGCGCTTCCGCTGCAGCTCCCCCTACAGGCAGCCAGCAGCGGCAGCAGCCAGGTTCACACTGTCACTCGGACAGTGTAAAGAGGAGGGAGCTGCTGCATAAGCTTCTCCTCATTTAA
Source organism: Pseudophryne corroboree (assembly GCF_028390025.1). Lineage (NCBI taxonomy): Eukaryota > Metazoa > Chordata > Amphibia > Anura > Myobatrachidae > Pseudophryne > Pseudophryne corroboree. The sequence goes on from NC_086448.1 coordinate 236,298,324, forward strand.
AAAAAATAAAAAATCGGGCGGGAGCGCCGATGGTTCGGAGACCAGGGGGGGTTTCTAGGTACTCGGAAACCCCCCCTGCGTGCGCGTATGTGGCTGGTGGGCGGATTATTTGTCTGCAGCTCCGTCCTGCTAGTGGTGTGCTGGGACAGGGGAGGAGCTGCAAACTCCACCCACCACTGTGACTCCACCCAGCGTTAGAGGGCCAGGCACAGTCACAGGGCAAATATATAGGAGATAATATAGTGCAGAAAATAATGAAGTACATTTTCATAAAATACAGAAGCATGAAGATACTAAAAGGGACACTATGGAAATGCTTGAGTAAACAGGAAAGTCTTGAGTCTACTTTTGAAGGATTCTATAGTTGGGGCCTCTCGCACTGTGCGGGGAAGTGAGTTCCATAGAGTCGGAGCAGCATGACGAAAAGCTCGACCCCCAGATGAATTACGGTAGATTCTAGGTACTGCTAAAAGTCCTTCATCTACAGATCGCAGTAATCGAGTGGGGCAGTATGGGGTCAGAAGCTGTTTCAGGTACCTTGGGCCCTGGTCATGTAATGCTTTGAAACTCAGTAAGCTAATCTTGAAGATGATTCGCCATCTTACAGGCAGCCAGTGAAGGGAGTAGAGGATGGGTGTTATGTGGCTAGAATGGGGCTGGTTGGTTAACAGCCTGGCAGCTGTGTTTTGCACCAGCTGTAAGCGTTGCAATTCTTTTGCTGGGAGACCAAGGTAGAGGGCATTACAGTAGTCTAATCGAGATGATACAAATGCATGTATGACTTTTGGGATATCATCTGAGGGAATTAAGTGCTTGATTCTGGCTATGTTTCTCAGGTGAAAGAATGAGGATTTGATTGTGGCTGATATCTGATGTTTAAGTGTCAAGCCACCATCCAGGACAACGCCAAGATTCCGCACCCGATCACTGGTCTGTAATTCTGAATCCCTGAGTGTAAGTCCAGTTAGTTGGCTATGCTGCAGTCTTGTCCTTTGATGTTGCGGTCATATCATAATGACCTCTGTTTTATGCAGGTTCAGTCACAGCCAACTGGCGCTCATCCACTCCTGTAGCTCAGCTAGACAGCCATTTAGGGTTGCTATTGGGTTATCAGTGCCCGGAGCAAAGGACAAGTACAGTTGTGTATCATCTGCATAGCAGTGGTAGACCAGGCCATGGCGCCTGATTATTTCGCCCAATGGGAGCATGTATACTGCAAAAAGCATGGGGGATAGTGTAGAACCTTGTGGGACACCACATGGCAATGGCACTGGTGGTGACGAGTATAATCCAGATGATACTCTCTGTGACCTGCCTGTGAGAAATTATTTGAACCAGCTTAGGACTGTGCCATCCAGACCACAGAAATGTATCAGTCGCTCAATCAGAAGCCCATGGTCCACGGTATTAAATGCTGTCGAGATATCCAGAAGGATTAATATTGAACAGTCACCTCTGTCTCTTGCCATCAGAAGATCATTTAACACTCACACCAGTGCTGTTTCAGTGCCATGTCTTCTCCTGAATCCTGATTGAAATGGATCATAAATATCATGGGCTGTCAGGCGGGTTTCCAGTTGATTTGCAACCACTTTCTCAATAACCTTTCCTAGGAAAGGAAGGTTTGATACCGGTCTGTAGTTGGTCATGCAGTCGGGATCTAAATTAGGTTTATTAAGAAGCGGTCTAACAATTGCTTCCTTTAGGGGTCCAGGAAAAATTCCAGTCTGCAAAGAGCATTGAACAATTTTTGCAAAGACAGGACCAATTATATCCATACAACCTATTAGAAGCTTGGTTGAGGCTGGGTCCAGATCACAGGTGGTGGGACGCAAAATCCGAGCAATTTCAGCAGTGTCCTTTACATCCACTGGATCAAAGCTGGTCCATGAAGGCAGGTAGCTTATATTGGCAGGCTTTGTAGTTTGGCACTCCTTTGATGGCACTGTGGATATTTCAGCCCGGATGGTGGATATTTTATCTGCAAAGAAGTTTGCAAACTCGTTGCATCTTGCCTGGTCAGAGGATCTCATCAGTCTGCAGGCATACTGGCTTGCAAAGCATCTCCACTGGCGGAAAAGTTGAGCTGGCCTATTGTTTGCTGCTGTGATCTCATTTGACAGGAACTGTGATTTATTACAAGTGATTGTCGATTGATATTATTCGTTATGCTTTATTAGTTTTATTTTGTCATCCACTAGGTTAGTCTTCCTCCATCGTCTTTCCAGTCTACGCCCCCTTTTCTTGAGCTAACTAACACTGTTGTCGAACCATGGAGCTTGACGTTGTGGTTTACGAGGTCTTCTACGCACAGGGGCGATAATATCAATTGCAGCCATAACATCCCTATTATAATAATGGACTAGGGAACAGGGATCTTCACAGGCACCAAGTATAGCAGAGAGATCCAGAATAAGGTTATTAAAAAGTCATAACTTTTGATGAAATCACCCAAACCATTAAAGAATTCAAAAATGTGTCCACCCTAGTCCTTATGGTTTTACTAGCCTCAACTATGATAAATTCTCTGGCCCTTTTTATGCCCATGCTCATATAACTTTTCAATCTGTCTTTTTAAACTCTAATTTTGTTTAGAAGAATGAAAGTTCAGGTTATTTCCAAACTGAATAGAGATCCAGATTGTTGTGATAACTACTGACCTATTTAATCATTAAATGAGGATCTTAAACGTGTCTCACTTTATAAGTAATGGGCATTAGAGTATCCTTCCTAAGAGGCATTTAGGGCTTCTTTTTTAATTTAACAGTCAGTTCTTGCTAATTAATCAAAGCCAACTCTTTTCCCCATTCATAATGATGCGAGACAAGGCTGTCCTCTGTCTCTGCTCATTTTTGCTTTAATGATAGAGCCACTAGTTGATAGTATTCACCACAATGCAAATATTATGGGTCTAAAAATTGATTCTGAAGAATAATAAATCTCATTCTGTGCAGAAAATGTCTTATCTTCCTTTACTAATCCCCATTTTTCTTGTCCTAATCTCTGTGATTTAAGAATATTTGGGGAATCTCAAACTATAAAATTAATACTACTAAATTAGAAATCCTTGATTTTAATTTATACTCTGGTGTAGAAATTCTCAAATGTGGTCCTCAAGGCACCCCAGTGGTCCTGGTTTCAAGTTTATACATGCTGGGCCACAGGCGACTTAATTAGCACCCAGTTAATATGATTTAACCATCTGTGCTGAGCCATGGATATACCTAAAACCTGGACCGATTTGGTGTCTTGATGACAGTATTTAAGAACCTCTGCTCTAGAGTTTTAAATCATTTAATAATCAATTATGATTTCAGGTAGAAGCCTCATAAACTCATATACAGTATTTGGATATTTTTATTAACAAATCATACACTCCATTATGCATGACTAATTTCCCTAGCTTTATAACCACAATAGAAGAAGAGGACTTTAAAAAATGAAATAAACTTCTAATATCCTGGACTTGCAGAATTGCATCTCTAAAGATGAATATTTTGCCCTAACCCTTATATCTCTTTGACAACTCCATGCAAGCACTATCAAGACTTTATGGCAATTAGCTTCAAACTTTATTTGGTTTGCAAAGATACCTTGAATTCACATATATATTTTATCTAAACCTATTTATGAAGGAAGCAAGGGCATCCCTAATTTTCCATCTTACATGTGTAATTGGGGTCAATATTGAAACCAACTCTAATTTGTTTATTCTGCCTTAAATAGACCTACTTTAATTACATTACCTCCTATGCTAACTTTCTCCTTATCAATATGGTCCAAAGTCACTACAGATTGAGTATCCCTTATTCAAAATGCTTGGGACCAGAAGTATTTTGGATATGGGATTTTTCCATATTTTGTAATAATTGCATACCATAATGAGATATCCTGGTGATGGGACCCAAGTCTAAACACAGAATGCATTTATGTTTCATATACACCTTATATACACACACAGCCTGAAGGTCATTTTAGCCAATATTTTTAATAACTGTACATTAAATAAAGTATGTGTACATACACACAATTCAGTTATGTTTCATATACACCTTATATACACAGCATAAAGGTCATTTAATACAATATTTTTAATAACTTTGTGTATTAAACAAAGTTTGTGTACATTGAGCCATCAGAAAACAAAGGTTTAACTATCTCAGTCTCACTCAATAAATTCCGCATTTTGGAATATTCTGTATTTCGGAATATTTGGATATGGGATACTCAACCTGTATTACCAAGTACAATCTGAAACCTGTCGCCTTCCTCCACTATGGAATAATCTTTCCAAGTAGGCCAATGAACTTCTACTATCTCCCAATGGATCCATTTTGATATTAAATTCTTAACAAATATCACCACTCTGCGTTCATTCCCATAGTCTCTTAATCTTCAAGTTCTTATCTACAATTCCTACTTTTACCAATATCTCCAACTTAGTCATTTCTACACCTCTTGTTGTTTTTGTCAGGATACTAAACACGTTTCTCACTTGGAAAGTTATTGTGCTAATAGATACAAGGACACTTTATTTCTCTTGGCTGCTCAATTTTTTCTGTTATTTTTACATCAAATTATCTAATCTACATATTATAGTTGTACACTATATATAGTACAGTATACAGTATAACATTGTATTATATGTCACAGATTAGTTAGTAAACTTGTTATTAAATGCTTACACCTTACCCTTCTCCCTTTTCTTGCCCCAACTCTATTAGTTGTTTGCTTAAATCCTTAAAAATATATATACAGGTTGAGTAATCCTTATCCAAAATGCTTGGTACCAGAAGTATTTTGGATATCGGATTTTTCAGTAATTTGGAATAATTGCATACCATAATGAGATATCATGGCGATGGGGCCCAAGTCTAAGCACAGAATGCATTTATGTTTCATATACACCTTATACACACAGCCAGAAAGTAACTTTAGCCAATATTTTTTATAACTTTGTGCATCAAACAAAGTGTGTGTACATTCACACAATTAATTTATGTTTCATATACACCTTATACACACAGCCTGAAGGTCATTTAATACAATATTTTTAATAACTTTGTGTATTAAACAAAGTTTGTGTACATTGAGCCATCAGAAAACAAAGATTTCACGATCTCACTCTCACTCAAAAATTCTGTATTTCAGAATATTCCGTATTTCGGAATATTTGGATTTGGGATACTCAAACTTTATTTAAAAAAAAAAGTAAAAAGCCACTCAGCATGGATAAAGTAATGTCACATGTCTTTAAAAAATGGTAATACAGCTCATCTGATATTCAGTCATTCTGGAACCATAGAAGGTATAGTGTCCACATATGCTATTATTTGTGATGGTGACTAGTAGAGTCAGCCATGGCTTATCAGTGGACTGGTTTCTTACTATCATAATCTTCTTCACATCTGTGCACACTTGGTACATAGCAGCATTACCTGATTTGCCTATTGATTTTCATTGTATATCATACTTGGAGCCTGATTCAGTGATGAACGATATAACACAGCCACTGTGACATTCACAAAGTCAACAATCATAACATCAACAGCACAATTTTTACAATTATGATGTTGACAATGTTGAAATGTTGACATGCAACGTGTTGACATACTCAGAATGTTGACAATATCAACATTCAAAATGTTGACATGTGAAATCCTGACATTCTTAAAATGTCGACATTAGGGTTAAGCTGCAGAATGGGAGGATTAGGCTGCAGGATGAGGAGGGTAAGGGTTAGTTACTAGGGGTGTGTCAGGTCTGTGTCTGTTCCCAAGGGGGCACTAGTGGGTCAGTGGTGGTGAGGAAATGAGGAGGCTGCATTAAGTTCCTGCGCATGTGCGCAATGATTTTATTGAAAGCACACAGAGAATATAATAATCACTGGAGCAAATGGTAAATACAGGAGAATCTCAGTGTGGAAGCTGAGGGAGTCTTCAACTAAACAGTCACATACAATGGGTTGGTCTGGAAACCAATAACAGCTGCTGATTAACAATGGTCTTAAGTAATACAACCTATGATCGGCCAGGAAACCTATGGTGATTTGTAATGGAATAATACAGGCAATTGGTAACTCCGGTAATCGGCCTGGAAACCGATAGTAATTTGTTATAGGATCACACAGTAAGTTAGAAATGCACAATAACCACAGAGCCAGGCTAGGCTATTAGCAGGAGACAGTTGGTACTTTTCATCTGGTTGCTTTAGTGCTGGATGGATAGCACAGTGCTGATGCAGAATAACAAAACACAGGTGAGTATGAAAGGCAGCACTTGAAGAGAGTCTCTTACTGCAATTATAAGTGGTAGCAGACTGTGGAAGGAGCTGTAGCATAGCTGGATGGCTGGTGACTGTAGTTCCATGGAGGAGCTGACACTAGGAAGTCTTCGGAGACAGGAACTGGAGCCAGAAGACGCTATGCACTGGATGCGATGCGTTGTTCAAGGCAATGAGACTGAACCGATGTTCTGGCTTTATAGCCCCTGGTCAGCAGGCATTGGATGCTTGAGTCATGTGTGCAGACACAGCGCAGTATTGGATGTTTCAGGTCAGCTGACTACAAGTGTCATATCGGTGCCCATGCGGTACAGATGGTGGGAACACAGCGGGGTACACACCAGAAGAAATTCAGGGGTGCACAACGGTAATGGGTTCTGTGCACCATGGACAGAGTACTAATGCAGCATCAAGCTGGGGACGTGACCTCTGGAGTCCCGTGCACCAGCGTGCTGGTAAGTGATATACCGCTGAACTGTGATTCCTGACAGAGAAATTAGAGCTAGACAATAAGGAGGGTTAAGGTAAGGGGTAGGGAGTAGAGTTAGGTATAAGAGTAGAGATGTACAGTTCGGTTCTCTAGAAATCTGAACGCACCTGTATTTTGTGGCTCTGAATTGAACTAAAATCCATACAGATCTCCCAAGGAGATCTGATCCAAACTGAATCACGGTTCAGATCTTCATCTGTTTTGACCATGTCAACATTTTCATGTTGACATGATTAATGTTTATCCTTGCAATATACACATTGTTTACAGACAATGATATTCCTCTAACAGACTTTCTCACACATGCTGTCTGCATCTTAAAGGCATATTATACACATCCTTATAGAAATATATATATATAAACTATATATATATATATATATATATACAGTTGTGCTCATAAGTTTACATACCCTAGCAGAATTTGTGATTATCTTGCCATTTGACAGAAAATATGAATGATAACTCACAAACTTTTCTTTCACTCATGGTTAGTGGTTGGGTGAAGCCATTTATTGTCAAACAACTGAGTCTACTCTTTTTAAATCATAATGACAACAGAAACTACCCAAATGACCCTGATCAAAAGTTTACATACCCTGGAGATTTTGGCCTGATAACATTTCATGGGCTATTTATATGATAATCTTCTGAATCTCTGTCATTATCTTAATCTAATTGTGGCACAGGACTTCAGTTTTTAGTCACACTTTTGGTGAAATTACTGAATGTCATATTCTAACAGTGGTAAAAACAAAGCATGTCTATGAAATGATAAGTTAGTGCCAGTCACTGCAGCATTTGCAAAAGTTTAAGGATGAGCTTAATGTCACAATACTAATGCTATGTAATAGTGATTATTAAACAGCAATACTGCAAACGGTACTATAGTTTTTCAAGGCCACTTCATAAATGTAGAGATAAGCTAAGGTAATCACAGGACAAATACTGTAGGTGCATTTGCACAAAATTGTGACAGCTACAACTCAGTAGTATTGTGTAGTTACTACTGGCCTTCCTCTTTAGGAGGAGTTCTCTGGAACCTGGTTGCTATGAGGATTTATAACATAAAAACCTAGAACTTTACAAGGACAAGCAACAGTTCTAGACAGGTCTACAAGAAGTTGTATTTTGAAAAAAACACCAAGTTCATGAAACAGGCAAACAATTTTTTTTAAATGTTAATTTGACATCTGTTAGAAAATAAAATGATAAAAGGTTCTATTAAAACCGCATAAAAGTAGGTACCTCTACTTGTACTATATATTAAACCCTGCACCCCACCCAAAACAAAATAATATGTAATTCAATTTCTTGGAAAAATAATATTTAAGCTTTGTAGCATAAGAGTTAATATTTTTTAATAGTATTATATAAATAATAATATACAGTACCCTGAACTGTTCTGTTATTTTTAGACAGTTGATTTTGTAAAATTCTTAATTGGGTTGGAACACAGCCATCTGAGATTGTGCAATGTCATACATGAGTAAGTGTTGGATGGGTCTGTTCCCCAGGATGTGGTAATTTTGTCCTGCTTTGAGATAGTAGACTGTTGGAAGGTATCTTGACAAATATGAAATTAACATTATTGTTATTAACCACTAATTTAATTATGCATAAAACAATGATTTTTGTATCATCTTTATCTAATTTAAGTATTATGTAGGACAGTGCAATATCGATTAACGCCATGTAAGTTTTTTTTTTTTAGACAAATAATAAATGTGACTAAAAAGTAGTGTTTTATTAATGGTGAATTATATTACTCAGATGTAGATAGTTCATTTTGTGGTGACTTTGATTTACGTAAAAAGCAATTATTCAGCTTACCACATAACTGTTTCTTGTGAAATGATTCTCAAAAGTAAAAGCTAAACCTGTTTGTGAAGAGAAATAGCATTTAGTTTAATCAGTAAAAAGTTAAGCTTTTAACATTTCCAATCTTAGTAAAAGCAAAAATATTTTAAAAGTACAATTTCATAAATAGCAAAATACTTGTTTATAATTAATTTAAATATATCAACCATCTTAGAAACTCTATCTACTTTTATTTTTCTGCGATGTATAGTGCACAACTGCAGTAATTACCTTTGGTCATGTGAATCAATAGTTAGTATTTCATACTGTATATGATATGCAATTTGAAAACTAACATAAGTGGACAAGATATTGATTATCATTTTTTTTTAGTGCAGGAACTTAGTTACATCTGTTGTCTAAGTGTGTCACACTGGTGCTGCACTGGCAAGCCATATTCCACTGTGTTCACATAAATAATGTAAGCACTGTGACTCAGAAGGCCATACCACACTGCAGTGCTGTAACTAGACATTTTAGCACTGTGTGCAAGAAACAGCTTCGGCGCCCCCCCCCAATATACAAAACAGGGCCAGTGAGCACCGTAGGCGTGCGTCAAAGATATAGGGGCATGGATTCATGGGAAAGGGGTGTGGCCACAGAATAATACCAATTCATATTACGCTGTACAGTAGTCTCCATTATTCAAATTATGCCGCACACTAGCACCACTTACACACATTACACCAGGTAGAGCACCTGTCACACATTACGGCAGGCAGAGTCCCCCTTTTTCCACATTAGGCTGGCAGACACCCCCTTTTTACACATTAGGCTGGCAGAGACCCAATTTGTACACATTAGGCAGCAGAGAACCCCTTTTTACACATTAGGCAGCAGAATCCCCCTTTTCACACATTAGGTTGGCAGAGACCCCCTTTTTACACATTAGGCTGGCACAGACCCCCCTTTTTACACATTAGGCTGGCATAGACCCCCTTTTTACACATTAGGCTGACAGAGACCCCTTTTTACACTTCAGGCAGGCATAGACCCCCTTTTTACACATTAGGCTGGCTGAGACCCCCTTTTTACCTATTAGGCTGGCTGAGACCCCCTTTTTACCCATTAGGCTGGCTGAGACCCCCTTTTTACCCATTAGGCTGGCAGAGATCCCCTTTTTACCTATTAGGCTGGCAGAGATCACCTTTTTACCCATTAGGCTGGCAGAGACCCCCTTTTTACACATTAGGCTGGCACAGACCCCCCTTTTTACACATTAGGCTGGCATAGACCCCCTTTTTACACATTAGGCTGACAGAGACCCCTTTTTACACTTCAGGCAGGCATAGACCCCCTTTTTACCCATTAGGCTGGCGGAGACCCCCTTTTTACCCATTAGGCTGGCAGAGATCCCCTTTTTACCCATTTGGCTGGCAGAGACCCCCTTTTTACCCATTAGACTGGCAGAGACCCCCTGTTTACACATTAGGCTGGCAGAGATCCCCTTTTTACCCATTAGGCTGGCAGAGATCCCCTTTTTACCCATTTGGCTGGCAGAGACCCCGTTTTACCCATTAGGCTGGCAGAGATCCCCTTTTTACCCATTAGGCTGGCAGAGATCCCCTTTTTACCCATTTGGCTGGCAGAGACCCCCTTTTTACCCATTAGGCTGGCAGAGACCCCCTGTTTACAAAGAGAGAGAGAGAGGGGGGGAGAGAAGAGGGACAGAATGGGGGTGAGCACAAAAGAGAGAGCGAGAGTGAGTGAGAGTGGGGGTGAGGACAAAAGAGGGAAAGAGAGAGAGAGGACAGGAACAGTGAGAGTCAGTCAGGGTATACAGGTATATACATCTTCACTCACCGGAGAGAGGAGGGGGCAGCACTCTCCCCGCTGTGCCGAGGGCTGTGCTGCTGCCAGGATCCTGGATTGCACAGTCGGCAGAACTCCTCTTCAATGCCGGGGCTCAGGCAGGCGGCAGTGTGCAGACTTTGGCCTGAGCCTGGCTGGTACTTGTGGGCGGGCGGGCTGGTGCATGCAGAAGGTTTAGCGGCTGGGAGGGCTGGCTAGTGCATGCGGGCGGAATGGTGCTTGCAGGCGGGTGAGCGGGCTGGTGTTTGCCGGCGGGTGAGTGGCCTGGTGTTTGCGGATGGGTGATGAGCGGGCTGGTGTTTGCGGTCGGGTGAGCAGGCTGATTTTTGCGCGGAGGGAGGGAGGAGGGCGGACGCGTGTTGTTCCGTCACTCTCACCACCGCGCACAACAAAGGGAGATGACAGTATTTCTATGCGGGGATCTCTTCACCCGGTCTCATAGAATCAGGGCATCATTACCGTGCTCCCACATGAGATGTGCCTGGCGTGACGCTCACTTCTATACCAGCATTCCAATACAGCCTGTGCAAAGAAGTGTTGTCTTTACAACAGGATGTGGGGACCCAGGAGAGATGCATTTGGCCTGGAAGTGTCGAGTGGGAGGCAGGGCTGTCCTCCTTCTTTTTCTTCAATTCAGTGTCCTGGCTCCCGGCTGACCCTGCAGCACAGCAGGGGACTCTCCATCACTAGCAATGCGCTCCCTCCACAAGTGCGCTGTGTGCAAGGCACACTCTGCACACACCTAGTTACGGCTCTGCCACACTGCATTCACATAAATATAAGCAATGTGATTCCGCATTGTGAATTGTCATTTGTGAAAAACAGTTTTTTTAAATATAAAAAAATTAAAAAAGTTAAAAGAGTGAAAATATGTATTTATATATGTTATTGTGTGAGCTGAAACCCACTGCATTCACATAAATAGAAGTGTTGTCAGTCTGCAGTGTGAGATGTCATAGGCAAAAAAAGTAAAAATAGATACTACAATTGTTTTTTTTGAACAACTGGTGTGTGGTGTAGGTGCTGTACCCCACAGCATTCACATGACATATAAGTACTGTGACTCCGTAGGCCATATCCAACTGGATTGACATAATATATAAGTACTGTGACGCCACAGGCCATACCCCACTGTGTTAACATATCATAAGTGCTGTGACTCTGCAGGCTGTATCCCACTGCTTTCACATAACATGTAAGTACTGTGACTCCACAGGCTGTACCCCACTGCTTTCACATAACATATAAGTACTGTGACTCCACCGATCATACCCACTGCATTCACATAACATATAAGTACTGTGACTCTGCAGGCTGCCCCCCACTGTGTTCACATAACATATAAGTACTGGGACTCCTCAGGCAATACCACACTGTGTTCACATAATATATAAGTACTGTGACTATGCAAACCATGCTCCACTGCATTCACCTAATACAGATGTAGCCTCACTCATATTTGCTTGATGCATATGCATCAAAGCATAACTAGTGTGATTATGCAGACGAGCAACTAGGATGCATGCATGCATATGCACTGTATAGTGATGTGCACCGGAAAATTTTCGGGTTTTGTGTTTTTATAGTTTTGGGTTCGGTTCCGCGGCCGTGTTTTGGGTTCGAACGCGTTTTGGCAAAACCTCACCAATTTTTTTTTGTCGGATTCGGGTGTGTTTTGGATTCGGGCGTTTTTTTAAAAAAACCCTAAAAAACAGCTTATATCATAGAATTTGGGGGTCATTTTGATCCCATAGTATTATTAACTTTCAATAACCATAATTTCCACTCATTTCCAGTCTATTCTGAACACCTCACACCTCACAATATTATTTTTAGTCCTAAAATTTGCACCGAGGTCGCTGGATGGCTAAGCTAAGCGACACAAGTGGCCGACACAAACACCTGGCCCATTTAGGAGTGGCATTGCAGTGTCAGGCAGGATGGCCCTTCAAAAAAATACTCCCCAAACAGCACATGACGCAAAGAAAAAAAGAGGCGCAATGAGGTAGCTGTGTGACTAAGCTCAGCGACCCAAGTGGCCGACACAAACACCTGGCCCATCTAGGAGTGGCACTGCAGTGTCAGACAGGATGGCCCTTCAAAAAAATTCTCCCCAAACAGCACATGACGCAAAGAAAAAAAGAGGCGCAATGAGGTAGCTGTGTGACTAAGCTAAGCGAACCTAGTGGCCGACACAAGCACCTGGCCCATCTAGGAGTGGCACTGCAGTGTCACGCAGGATGGCCCTTCAAAAAAATACTCCCCAAACAGCACATGACGCAAAGAAAAAAAGAGGCGCAATGAGGTAGCTGTGTGACTAAGCTAAGCGACCCAAGTGGCCGACACAAACACCTGGCTCATCTAGGAGTGGCACTGCAGTGTCACGCAGGATGGCCCTTCAAAAAAATACTCCCCAAACAGCACATGACGCAAAGAAAAAAAGAGGCGCAATGAGGTAGCTGTGTGACTAAGCTAAGCGACCCTAGTGGCCGACACAAACACCTGGCCCATCTAGGAGTGGCACTGCAGTGTCACGCAGGATGGCCCTTCAAAAAAATACTCCCCAAACAGCACATGACGCAAAGAAAAATTAAAGAAAAAAGAGGAGCAAGATGGAATTGTCCTTGGGCCCTCCCACCCACCCTTATGTTGTATAAACAGGACATGCACACTTTAACGAACCCATCATTTCAGCGACAGGGTCTGCCACACGACTGTGACTGAAATGACTGGTTGGTTTGGGCCCCCACCAAAAAAGAAGCAATCAATCTCTCCTTGCACAAACTGGCTCTACAGAGGTAAGATGTCCACCTCATCATCATCGTCCGATTCATCACCCCTTTCACTGTGTACATCCCCCTCCTTACAGATTATTAATTCGTCCCCACTGGAATCCACCATCTCAGGTCGCCGTGTACTTTCTGGAGGCAACTGCTGCTGGTGAATGTCTCCATGGAGGAATTGATTATAATTCATTTTAATGAACATCATCTTCTCCACATTTTCTGGAAGTAACCTCGTTCACCGATTGCTGACAAGGTGAGCGGCGGCACTAAACACTCTTTCGGAGTACACACTGGAGGGAGGGCAACTTAGGTAGAATAAAGCCAGTTTCTGCAAGGGCCTCCAAATTGCCTCTTTTTCCTGCCAGTATACGTACGGACTGTCTGACGTGCCTACTTGGATACGGTCACTCATATAATCTTCCACCATTCTTTCAATGGTGAGAGAATCATATGCAGTGACAGTAGACGCCATGTCAGTAATCGTTGGCAGGTCCTTCAGTCCGGACCAGATGTCAGCATCAGCAGTCGCTCCAGACTGCCCTGCATCACCGCCAGCGGGTAGGCTCGGAATTCGTAGCCTTTTCCTCGCACCCCCAGTTGCGGGAGAATGTGAAGGAGGAGATGTTGACGGGTCGCGTTCCGCTTGACTTGACAATTTTCTCACCAGCAGGTCTTTGAACCTCTGCAGACTTGTGTCTGCCGGAAAGAGAGATCCAACGTAGGTTTTAAATCTAGGATCGAGCACGGTGGCCAAAATGTAGTGCTCTGATTTCAACAGATTGACCACCCGTGAATCCTGGTTAAGCGAATGAAGGGCTCCATCCACAAGTCCCACATGCCTAGCGGAATCGCTCTGTTTTAGCTCCTCCTTCAATGCCTCCAGCTTCTTCTGCAAAAGCCTGATGAGGGGAATGACCTGACTCAGGCTGGCAGTGTCTGAACTGACTTCACGTGTGGCAAGTTCAAAAGGTTGCAGAACCTTGCACAACGTTGAAATCATTCTCCACTGCGCTTGAGACAGGTGCATTCCACCTCCTTTGCCTATATCGTGGGCAGATGTATAGGCTTGAATGGCCTTTTGCTGCTCCTCCATCCTCTGAAGCATATAGAGGGTTGAATTCCACCTCGTTACCACCTCTTGCTTCAGATGATGGCAGGGCAGGTTCAGGTGTTTTTGGTGGTGATCCAGTCTTCTGTACGCGGTGCCTGTACGCCGAAAGTGGCCCGCAATTCTTCTGGCCACCGACAGCATCTCTTGCACACCCCTGTCGTTTTTTAAATAATTCTGCACCACCAAATTCAAGGTATGTGCAAAACATGGGACGTGCTGGAATTTGCCCAGATGTAATGCACGCACAATATTGCTGGCGTTGTCCGATGCCACAAATCCCCAGGAGAGTCCAATTGGGGTAAGCCATTCTGCGATGATCTTCCTCAGTTGCCGTAAGAGGTTTTCAGCTGTGTGCGTATTCTGGAAAGCGGTGATACAAAGCGTAGCCTGCCTAGGAACGAGTTGGCATTTGCGAGATGCTGCTACTGGTGCCGCCGCTGCTGTTCTTGCAGCGGGAGGCAATACATCTACCCAGTGGGCTGTCACAGTCATATAGTCCTGAGTCTGCCCTGCTCCACTTGTCCACATGTCCGTGGTTAAGTGGACACTGGGTACAACTGCATTTTTTAGGACACTGGTGACTCTTTTTCTGACGTCCGTGTACATTCTCGGTATCGCCTGCCTAGAGAAGTGGAACCTAGATGGTATTTGGTAACGGGGGCACACTACCTCAAGCAATTCTCTAGTTCCCCGTGAACTAACGGCGGATACTGGACGCACTTCTAACACCAACATAGTTGTCAAGGCCTGAGTTATCCGCTTTGCAACAGGATGACTGCTGTGATATTTCATCTTCCTCGCAAAGGACTGTTGGACAGTCAATTGCTTACTGGAAGTAGTACAAGTGGTCTTCCGACTTCCCCTCTGGGATGACGATCGACTCCCAGCAGCAACAACAGCAGCGCCAGCAGCAGTAGGCGTTACACTCAAGGATGCATCGGAGGAATCCCAGGCAGGATAGGACTCGTCAGACTTGCCAGTGACATGGCCTGCAGGACTATTGGCTTTCCTGGGTAAGGAGGAAATTGACACTGAGGGAGTTGGTGGTGTGGTTTGCGGGAGCTTGGTTACAAGAGGAAGGGATTTACTGGTCAGTGGACTGCTTCCGCTGTCGCCCAAAGTTTTTGAACTTGTCACTGACTTATTATGAATGCGCTGCAGGTGACGTATAAGGGAGGATGTTCCGAGCTGGTTAACGTCCTTACCCCTACTTATTACAGCTTGACAAAGGCAACACACGGCTTGACACCAGTTGTCCGCATTTCTGTTTAAATAATTCCACACTGAAGAGCTGATTTTTTTTGTATTTTGACCAGGCATGTCAATGGCCATATTCCTCCCACGGACAACAGGTGTCTCCCCGGGTGCCTGACTTAAACAAACATCCTCACCATCAGAATCCTCCTTGTCAATTTCCTCCCCAGCGCCAGCAACACCCATATCCTCATCCTGGTGTACTTCAACACTGACATCTTCAATTTGACTATCAGGAACTGGACTGCGGGTGCTCCTTCCAGCAATTGCAGGGGGCGTGCAAATGATGGAAGGCGCAAGCTCTTCCCGTCCAGTGTTGGGAAGGTCAAGCATCGCAACCGACACAATTGGACTCTCCTTGGGGATTTGTGATTTCGAAGAACGCACAGTTCTTTGCTGTGCTTTTGCCAGCTTAAGTCTTTTCTTTTTTCTAGCGAGAGGATGAGTGCTTCCATCCTCATGTGAAGCTGAACCACTAGCCATGAACATAGGCCAGGGCCTCAGCCGTTCCTTGCCACTCCGTGTCGTAAATGGCATATTGGCAAGTTTACGCTTCTCCTCAGACGCTTTTAATTTTGATTTTTGGGTCATTTTACTGATCTTTTGTGTTTTTGGATTTTACATGCTCTGTACTATGACATTGGGCATCGGCCTTGGCAGACGACATTGATGGCATTTCATCGTCTCGGCCATGACTAGTGGCAGCAGCTTCAGCACGAGGTGGAAGTGGATCTTGATCTTTCCCTATTTTTTTAACCTCCACATTTTTGTTCTCCATATTTTAATGCGCACAACTTAAAGCCACCACAGGTATACAATGTAGATGGATGGATACTATAGTATTATATTACTTATGGACGACGAGTGCACTGACGACACAGAGGTAGGTACAGCCGTGGCCTACCGTACTGCTATATATATATATAATATACTGTATAATAATAATAACGGACCTGGTGGACACTGTCAGCAGACTGCTAAACTAGTATGAAGAAAAAAAAAGCCACCACAGGTATACAATGTAGATGGATGGATACTATAGTATAGTATTATATTACTTATGGACGACGAGTGCACTGACGACACTGAGGTAGGTACAGCCGTGGCCTACCGTACTGCTATATATATATATATAATATACTGTATAATAATAATAACGGACCTGGTGGACACTGTCAGCAGACTGCTAAACTAGTATGAAGAAAAAAAAACACCACAGGTATACAATGTAGATGGATGGATACTATAGTATAGTATTACATTACTTATGGACGACGAGTGCACTGACGACACAGAGATAGGTACAGCCGTGGCCTACCGTACTGCTATATATATATATATATATAATATACTGTATAATAATAACGGACCTGGTGGACACTGTCAGCAGATTGCTAAACTAGTATGAAGAAAAAACCACAGGTATACAATGTAGATGGATGGATACTATAGTATTATATTACTTATGGACGACGAGTGCACTGACGACACAGAGGTAGGTATAGCCGTGGCCTATCGTACTGCTATATATATATATAATATACTGTATAATAATAACGGACCTGGTGGACACTGTCAGCAGACTGCTAAACTAGTATGAAGAAAAAAAAAGCCACCACAGGTATACAATGTAGATGGATGGATACTATAGTATAGTATTATATTACTTATGGACGACGAGTGCACTGACGACACAGAGGTAGGTACAGCCGTGGCCTACCGCACTGCTATATATATATATATATATATATTATACTGTATAATAATAATAACGGACCTGGTGGACACTGTCAGCAGACTGCTAAACTAGTATGAAGAAAAAAAAAACCACCACAGGTATACAATGTAGATGGATGGATAGTATTGTATTATATTACTTATGGACGACGAGTGCACTGACGACACAGAGGTAGGTACAGCCGTGGCCTACCGTACTGCTATATATATATATATATATATATAATATACTGTATAATAATAACGGACCTGGTGGACACTGTCAGCAGACTGCTAAACTAGTATGAAGGAAAAAAAAGCCACCACAGATATACAATGTAGATGGATGGATACTATAGTATTATATTACTTATGGACGACGAGTGCACTGACGACACAGAGGTAGGTACAGCCGTGGCCTACCGTACTGCTATATATATATATATATATAATATACTGTATAATAATAACGGATCTGGTGGACACTGTCAGCAGACTGCTAAACTAGTATGAAGAAAAAAAAAGCCACCACAGGTATACAATGTAGATGGATGGATACTATAGTATAGTATTATATTACTTATGGACGACGAGTGCACTGACGACACAGAGGTAGGTACAGCCGTGGCCTACAGTACTGCTATATATATATATATATATATATATAATATACTGTATAATAATAATAACGGACCTGGTGGACACTGTCAGCAGACTGCTAAACTAGTATGAAGAAAAAAAAAGCCACCACAGGTATACAATGTAGATGGATGGATAGTATAGTATTATATTACTTATGGACGACGAGTGCACTGACGACACAGAGGTAGGTACAGCCGTGGCCTACCGTACTGCTATATATATATATATATATAATATACTGTATAATAATAACGGACCTGGTGGACACTGTCAGCAGACTGCTAAACTAGTATGAAGAAAAAAAAAGCCACCACAGGTATACAATGTAGATGGATGGATACTATAGTATAGTATTATATTACTTATGGACGACGAGTGTACTGACGACACAGAGGTAGGTACAGCCGTGGCCTACCGTACTGCTATATATATATATATAATATACTGTATAATAATAACGGACCTGGTGGACACTGTCAGCAGACTGCTAAACTAGTATGAAGAAAAAAAACCCCACCACAGGTATACAATGTAGATGGATGGATAGTATAGTATTATATTACTTATGGACGACGAGTGCACTGACGACACAGAGGTAGGTACAGCCGTGGCCTACCGTACTGCTATATATATATATATATATAATATACTGTATAATAATAATAACGGACCTGGTGGACACTGTCAGCAGTCTGCTAAACTAGTTTGAAGAAGAAAAAAACCACCACAGGTATACAATGTAGATGGATGGATAGTATAGTATTATATTACTTATGGACGACGAGTACACTGACGACACAGAGGTAGGTACAGCCGTGGCCTACCGTACTGCTATATATATATATATAATATACTGTATAATATAATAACGGACCTGGTGGACACTGTCAGCAGACTGCTAAACTATTATGAAGAAAAAAAAAGCCACCACAGGTATACAATGTAGATGGATGGATACTATAGTATAGTATTATATTACTTATGGACGACGAGTGCACTGACAACACAGAGGTAGGTACATTCGTGGCCTACCGTACTGCTATATATATATATATATATAATATACTGTATAATAATAATAACGGACCTGGTGGACACTGTCAGCAGACTGCTAAACTAGTATGAAGAAAAAAAACACACCACTGGTATACAATGTAGATGGATGGATACTATAGTATAGTATTACATTACTTATGGACGACGAGTGCACTGACGACACAGAGATAGGTACAGCCGTGGCCTACCGTACTGCTATATATATATATATAATATACTGTATAATAATAACGGACCTGGTGGACACTGTCAGCAGATTGCTAAACTAGTATGAAGAAAAAACCACAGGTATACAATGTAGATGGATGGATACTATAGTATTATATTACTTATGGACGACGAGTGCACTGACGACACAGAGGTAGGTACAGCCGTGGCCTACCGTACTGCTATATATATATATAATATACTGTATAATAATAACGGACCTGGTGGACACTGTCAGCAGACTGCTAAACTAGTATGAAGAAAAAAAAAGCCACCACAGGTATACAATGTAGATGGATGGATACTATAGTATAGTATTATATTACTTATGGACGACGAGTGCACTGACGACACAGAGGTAGGTACAGCCGTGGCCTACCGCACTGCTATATATATATATATATATATATATATATATATATATATATAAAATATACTGTATAATAATAATAACGGACCTGGTGGACACTGTCAGCAGACTGCTAAACTAGTATTAAGAAAAAAAAACCACCACAGGTATACAATGTAGATGGATGGATAGTATTGTATTATATTACTTATGGACGACGAGTGCACTGACGACACAGAGGTAGGTACAGCCGTGGCCTACCGTACTGCTATATATATATATATATATATATATATAATATACTGTATAATAATAACGGACCTGGTGGACACTGTCAGCAGACTGCTAAAGTAGTATGAAGAAAAAAAAGCCACCACAGGTATACAATGTAGATGGATGGATACTATAGTATTATATTACTTATGGACGACGAGTGCACTGACGACACAGAGGTAGGTACAGCCGTGGCCTACCGTACTGCTATATATATGTATATATATATATATATATAATATACTGTATAATAATAACGGACCTGGTGGACACTGTCAGCAGACTGCTAAACTAGTATGAAGAAAAAAAAAGCCACCACAGGTATACAATGTAGATGGATGGATACTATAGTATAGTATTATATTACTTATGGACGACGAGTGCACTGACGACACAGAGGTAGGTACATTCGTGGCCTACCGTACTGCTATATATATATATATATATAATATACTGTATAATAATAATAACGGACCTGGTGGACACTGTCAGCAGACTGCTAAACTAGTATGAAGAAAAAAAAAGCCACCACAGGAGTGTTTTTCAGGCAGACAAACGTATACTGGACTGGTGGTCACTGTCAGCAAAACTGTGCACTGTACTCCTGCTATAACTGCTCCCCAGTCCCCACAATTAGGCAGTGTGAGCAGTGCACTCAGCACAGATATATGCAGCAGTGCAGCACACTGAGTGAGCACAGATATGGTGGAGCGTTTTTTTCAGGCAGAGAAACAACGGATTAAACTCACTGGTGGTATAATCAAAACCCTGCACTGTACTCCCTAACAGCTGCTCCCCGTCCCCAATCCTCCCCACAATTATAACTAAGTCACTCAGTCTTTTCTACTATAACGGAGAGGACGCCAGCCACGTCCTCTCCCTATCAATCTCAATGCACGTGTGAAAATGGCGGCGACGCGCGGCTCCTTATATAGAATCCGAATCTCGCGAGAATCCGACAGCGGGATGATGACGTTCGGGCACGCTCGGGTTAACCTAACAAGGCGGGAGGATCAGAGTCGCTCGGACACGTGAAAAAAAAGGTGAAGTTCGGGCGGGTTCGGATCCCGAGGATCCGAACCTGCTCATCACTATATGCACATGCACTTTCATAGGAATTAATGGAGTGATAGCCAACTGTTAAGAGTCACAGCCTGGTGCACAAGGCAGAAAGATGAGCATGGCTACATCTCTATACATCGCTATATAAGTATTGTGATTCCGCAGGTCGTAGCTAACTGCATTCACATATTATTAAGTACTGTCAGTCTGTAGTGTGAGTTGCCATTTACAAAAAAGTTTAAATTAATACCATAATTGATTTTTTTTGTACAACTGGGGTGTGGTGTAGATGCTAGAGATGAGCGCCTGAAATTTTTCGGGTTTTGTGTTTTGGTTTTGGGTTCGGTTCCGCGGCCGTTGGGTTCGAATGCGTTTTGGCAAAACCTCAATTTTTTTTGTCGGATTCGGGTGTGTTTTGGATTCGGGTGTTTTTTTCAAAAAACACTAAAAAACAGCTTAAATCATAGAATTTGGGGGTCATTTTGATCCCAAAGTATTATTAACCTCAAAAACCATAATTTACACTCATTTTCAGTCTATTCTGAATACCTCACACCTCACAATATTATTTTTAGTCCTAAAATTTGCACCGAGGTCGCTGTGTGAGTAAGATAAGCGACCCTAGTGGCCGACACAAACACCGGGCCCATCTAGGAGTGGCACTGCAGTGTCACGCAGGATGTCCCTTCCAAAAAACCATCCCCAAACAGCACATGACGCAAAGAAAAAAAGAGGCGCAATGAGGTAGCTGTGTGAGTAAGATTAGCGACCCTAGTGGCCGACACAAACACCGGGCCCATCTAGGAGTGGCACTGCAGTGTCACGCAGGATGTCCCTTCCAAAAACCCTCCCCAAACAGCACATGACGCAAAGAAAAAAAGAGGCGCAATGAGGTAGCTGTGTGAGTAAGATTAGCGACCCTAGTGGCCGACACAAACACCGGGCCCATCTAGGAGTGTCACTGCAGTGTCACGCAGGATGTCCCTTCCAAAAAACCCTCCCCAAACAGCACATGACGCAAAGAAAAAAAGAGGCGCAATGAGGTAGCTGACTGTGTGAGTAAGATTAGCGACCCTAGTGGCCGACACAAACACCGGGCCCATCTAGGAGTGGCACTGCAGTGTCACGCAGGATGTCCCTTCCAAAAAACCCTCCCCAATCAGCACATGATGCAAAGAAAAAGAAAAGAAAAAAGAGGTGCAAGATGGAATTGTCCTTGGGCCCTCCCACCCACCCTTATGTTGTATAAACAAAACAGGACATGCACACTTTAACCAACCCATCATTTCAGTGACAGGGTCTGCCACACGACTGTGACTGATATGACGGGTTGGTTTGGACCCCCCCCAAAAAAGAAGCAATTAATCTCTCCTTGCACAAACTGGCTCTACAGAGGCAAGATGTCCACCTCATATTCACCCTCCGATATATCACCGTGTACATCCCCCTCCTCACAGATTATCAATTCGTCCCCACTGGAATCCACCATCTCAGCTCCCTGTGTACTTTGTGGAGGCAATTGCTGCTGGTCAATGTCTCCGCGGAGGAATTGATTATAATTAATTTTAATGAACATCATCTTCTCCACATTTTCTGGATGTAACCTCGTACGCCGATTGCTGACAAGGTGAGCGGCGGCACTAAACACTCTTTCGGAGTACACACTTGTGGGAGGGCAACTTAGGTAGAATAAAGCCAGTTTGTGCAAGGGCCTCCAAATTGCCTCTTTTTCCTGCCAGTATAAGTACGGACTGTGTGACGTGCCTACTTGGATGCGGTCACTCATATAATCCTCCACCATTCTATCAATGTTGAGAGAATCATATGCAGTGACAGTAGACGACATGTCCGTAATCGTTGTCAGGTCCTTCAGTCCGGACCAGATGTCAGCATCAGCAGTCGCTCCAGACTGCCCTGCATCACCGCCAGCGGGTGGGCTCGGAATTCTGAGCCTTTTCCTCGCACCCCCAGTTGCGGGAGAATGTGAAGGAGGAGATGTTGACAGGTCGCGTTCCGCTTGACTTGACAATTTTGTCACCAGCAGGTCTTTCAACCCCAGCAGACCTGTGTCTGCCGGAAAGAGAGATCCAAGGTAGGCTTTAAATCTAGGATCGAGCACGGTGGCCAAAATGTAGTGCTCTGATTTCAACAGATTGACCACCCGTGAATCCTTGTTAAGCGAATTAAGGGCTGCATCCACAAGTCCCACATGCCTAGCGGAATCGCTCCCTTTTAGCTCCTTCTTCAATGCCTCCAGCTTCTTCTGCAAAAGCCTGATGAGGGGAATGACCTGACTCAGGCTGGCAGTGTCTGAACTGACTTCACGTGTGGCAAGTTCAAAGGGCATCAGAACCTTGCACAACGTTGAAATCATTCTCCACTGCACTTGAGACAGGTGCATTCCACCTACTATATCGTGCTCAATTGTATAGGCTTGAATGGCCTTTTGCTGCTCCTCCAACCTCTGAAGCATATAGAGGGTTGAATTCCACCTCGTTACCACTTCTTGCTTCAGATGATGGCAGGGCAGGTTCAGTAGTTTTTGGTGGTGCTCCAGTCTTCTGTACGTGGTGCCTGTATGCCGAAAGTGTCCCGCAATTTTTCTGGCCACCGACAGCATCTCTTGCACGCCCCTGTCGTTTTTTAAAAAATTCTGCACCACCAAATTCAAGGTATGTTCAAAACATGGGACGTGCTGGAATTTGCCCATATTTAATGCACACACAATATTGCTGGCGTTGTCCGATGCCACAAATCCACAGGAGAGTCCAATTGGGGTAAGCCATTCCGCGATGATCTTCCTCAGTTGCCGTAAGAGGTTTTCAGCTGTGTGCGTATTCTGGAAAGCGGTGATACAAAGCGTAGCCTGCCTAGGAAAGAGTTGGCGTTTGCGAGATGCTGCTACTGGTGCCGCCGCTGCTGTTCTTGCGGCGGGAGTCCATACATCTACCCAGTGGGCTGTCACAGTCATATAGTCCTGACCCTGCCCTGCTCCACTTGTCCACATGTCCGTGGTTAAGTGGACATTGGGTACAACTGCATTTTTTAGGACACTGGTGAGTCTTTTTCTGACGTCCGTGTACATTCTCGGTATCGCCTGCCTAGAGAAGTGGAACCTAGATGGTATTTGGTAACGGGGGCACACTGCCTCAATAAATTGTCTAGTTCCCTGTGAACTAACGGCGGATACCGGATGCACGTCTAACACCAACATAGTTGTCAAGGACTCAGTTATCCGCTTTGCAGTAGGATGACTGCTGTGATATTTCATCTTCCTCGCAAAGGACTGTTGAACAGTCAATTGCTTACTGGAAGTAGTACAAGTGGGCTTACGACTTCCCCTCTGGGATGACCATCGACTCCCAGCGGCAACAACAGCAGCGCCAGCAGCAGTAGGCGTTACACGCAAGGATGCATCGGAGGAATCCCAGGCAGGAGAGGACTCGTCAGAATTGCCAGTGACATGGCCTGCAGGACTTTTGGCATTCCTGGGGAAGGAGGAAATTGACACTGAGGGAGTTGGTGGGGTGGTTTGCGTGAGCTTGGTTACAAGAGGAAGGGATTTACTGGTCAGTGGACTGCTTCCGCTGTCACCCAAAGTTTTTGAACTTGTCACTGACTTATTATGAATGCGCTGCAGGTGACGTATAAGGGAGGATGTTCCGAGGTGGTTAACGTCCTTACCCCTACTTATTACAGCTTGACAAAGGGAACACACGGCTTGACACCTGTTGTCCGCATTTCTGGTGAAATACCTCCACACCGAAGAGCTGATTTTTTTGGTATTTTCACCTGGCATGTCAACGGCCATATTCCTCCCACGGACAACAGGTGTCTCCCCGGGTGCCTGACTTAAACAAACCACCTCACCATCAGAATCCTCCTGGTCAATTTCCTCCCCAGCGCCAGCAACACCCATATCCTCCTCATCCTGGTGTACTTCAACACTGACATCTTCAATCTGACTATCAGGAACTGGACTGCGGGTGCTCCTTCCAGCAATTGCAGGGGGCGTGCAAATGGTGGAAGGCGCACGCTCTTCACGTCCAGTGTTGGGAAGGTCAGGCATCGCAACCGACACAATTGGACTCTCCTTGTGGATTTGGGATTTCGAAGAATGCACAGTTCTTTGCTGTGCTGCTTTTGCCAGCTTGAGTCTTTTCATTTTTCTAGCGAGAGGCTGAGTGCTTCCATCCTCATGTGAAGCTGAACCACTAGCCATGAACATAGGCCAGGGCCTCAGCCGTTCCTTGCCACTCCGTGTGGTAAATGGCATATTGGCAAGTTTACGCTTCTCCTCCGACAATTTTATTTTAGGTTTTGGAGTCCTTTTTTTACTGATATTTGGTGTTTTGGATTTGACATGCTCTGTACTATGACATTGGGCATCGGCCTTGGCAGACGACGTTGCTGGCATTTCATCGTCTCGGCCATGACTAGTGGCAGCAGCTTCAGCACGAGGTGGAAGTGGATCTTGATCTTTCCCTAATTTTGGAACCTCAACATTTTTGTTCTCCATATTTTAATAGGCACAACTAAAAGGCACCTCAGGTAAACAATGGAGATGGATGGATTGGATACTAGTATACAATTATGGACGGGCTGCCGAGTGCTGACACAGAGGTAGCCACAGCCGTGAACTACCGCACTGTACTGTGTCTGCTGCTAATATATAGACTGGTTGATAAAGAGATAGTATACTCGTAACTAGTATGTATGTATAAAGAAAGAAAAAAAAACCACGGTTAGGTGGTATATACAATTATGGACGGGCTGCCGAGTGCCGACACAGAGGTAGCCACAGCCGTGAACTACCGCACTGTACTGTGTCTGCTGCTAATATATAGACTGGTTGATAAAGAGATAGTATACTCGTAACTAGTATGTATGTATAAAGAAAGAAAAAAAAACCACGGTTAGGTGGTATATACAATTATGGACGGGCTGCCGAGTGCCGACACAGAGGTAGCCACAGCCGTGAACTACCGCACTGTACTGTGTCTGCTGCTAATATAGACTGGTTGATAAAGAGATAGTATACTCGTAACTAGTATGTATGTATAAAGAAAGAAAAAAAAACCACGGTTAGGTGGTATATACAATTATGGACGGGCTGCCGAGTGCCGACACAGAGGTAGCCACAGCCGTGAACTACCGCACTGTACTGTGTCTGCTGCTAATATATAGACTGGTTGATAAAGAGATAGTATACTCGTAACTAGTATGTATGTATAAAGAAAGAAAAAAAAACCACGGTTAGGTGGTATATACAATTATGGACGGGCTGCCGAGTGCCGACACAGAGGTACTAGCCACAGCCGTGAACTACCGCACTGTACTGTGTCTGCTGCTAATATATAGACTGGTTGATAAAGAGATAGTATACTCGTAACTAGTATGTATGTATAAAGAAAGAAAAAAAAACCACGGTTAGGTGGTATATACAATTATGGACGGGCTGCCGAGTGCCGACACAGAGGTAGCCACAGCCGTGAGCTACCGCACTGTACTGTGTCTGCTGCTAATATATAGACTGGTTGATAAAGAGATAGTATACTCGTAACTAGTATGTATGTATAAAGAAAGAAAAAAAAACCACGGTTAGGTGGTATATACAATTATGGACGGGCTGCCGAGTGCCGACACAGAGGTACTAGCCACAGCCGTGAACTACCGCACTGTACTGTGTCTGCTGCTAATATATAGACTGGTTGATAAAGAGATAGTATACTCGTAACTAGTATGTATGTATAAAGAAAGAAAAAAAAACCACGGTTAGGTGGTATATACAATTATGGACGGGCTGCCGAGTGCCGACACAGAGGTAGCCACAGCCGTGAACTACCGCACTGTACTGTGTCTGCTGCTAATATATAGACTGGTTGATAAAGAGATAGTATACTCGTAACTAGTATGTATGTATAAAGAAAGAAAAAAAAACCACGGTTAGGTGGTATATACAATTATGTACGGGCTGCCGAGTGCCGACACAGAGGTAGCCACAGCCGTGAACTACCGCACTGTACTGTGTCTGCTGCTAATATAGACTGGTTGATAAAGAGATAGTATACTCGTAACTAGTATGTATGTATAAAGAAAGAAAAAAAAAACCACGGTTAGGTGGTATATACAATTATGGACGGGCTGCCGAGTGCCGACACAGAGGTAGCCACAGCCGTGAACTACCGCACTGTACTGTGTCTGCTGCTAATATATAGACTGGTTGATAAAGAGATAGTATACTCGTAACTAGTATGTATGTATAAAGAAAGAAAAAAAAACCACGGTTAGGTGGTATATACAATTATGGACGGGCTGCCGAGTGCCGACACAGAGGTAGCCACAGCCGTGAACTACCGCACTGTACTGTGTCTGCTGCTAATATATAGACTGGTTGATAAAGAGATAGTATACTCGTAACTAGTATGTATGTATAAAGAAAGAAAAAAAAAACACGGTTAGGTGGTATATACAATTATGGACGGGCTGCCGAGTGCCGACACAGAGGTAGCCACAGCCGTGAACTACCGCACTGTACTGTGTCTGCTGCTAATATATAGACTGGTTGATAAAGAGATAGTATACTCGTAACTAGTATGTATGTATAAAGAAAGAAAAAAAAACCACGGTTAGGTGGTATATACAATTATGGACGGGCTGCCGAGTGCCGACACAGAGGTAGCCACAGCCGTGAACTACCGCACTGTACTGTGTCTGCTGCTAATATAGACTGGTTGATAAAGAGATAGTATACTACTAATATTATATATACTGGTGGTCAGGTCACTGGTCACTAGTCACACTGGCAGTGGCACTCCTGCAGCAAAAGTGTGCACTGTTTAATTTTAATATAATATTATGTACTCCTGGCTCCTGCTATAACCTATAACTGGCACTGCAGTAGTGCTCCCCAGTCTCCCCCACAATTATAAGCTGTGTGAGCTGAGCAGTCAGACAGATATATAATATATATAGATGATGCAGCACACTGGCCTGAGCCTGAGCAGTGCACACAGATATGGTATGTGACTGACTGAGTCACTGTGTGTATCGCTTTTTTCAGGCAGAGAACGGATATATTAAATAAACTGCACTGTGTGTCTGGTGGTCACTCACTATATAATATATTATGTACTCCTGGCTCCTGCTATAACCTATAACTGGCACTGCAGTAGTGCTCCCCAGTCTCCCCCACAATTATAAGCTGTGTGAGCTGAGCAGTCAGACAGATATATATAATATTATATATAGATAATAGATGATGCAGCACACTGGCCTGAGCCTGAGCAGTGCACACAGATATGGTATGTGACTGAGTCACTGTGTGCTGTGTATCGCTTTTTTCAGGCAGAGAACGGATTATAAATAAAACTGGTGGTCACTGGTCACTATCAGCAAAACTCTGCACTGTACTGAGTACTCCTAATGCTCCCCAAAATAAGTAAATCAAGTGTCTCTCTAATCTATTCTAAACGGAGAGGACGCCAGCCACGTCCTCTCCCTATCAATCTCAATGCACGTGTGAAAATGGCGGCGACGCGCGGCTCCTTATATAGAATCCGAGTCTCGCGATAGAATCCGAGCCTCGCGAGAATCCGACAGCGTCATGATGACGTTCGGGCGCGCTCGGGTTAACCGAGCAAGGCGGGAAGATCCGAGTCGCTCGGACCCGTGAAAAAAAACATGAAGTTCTGGCGGGTTCGGATTCAGAGAAACCGAACCCGCTCATCTCTAGAGATGCTATACCCCCCTGCATTCACATAACACAAAAGTACTGTGACTTTGCTGACCATACCCCACTGCATTCATATAACATATAAGAGCTTTGACTCCACAGGCAATAACACGCTGCATTCACATAGCATATATGTACTGTGACTCCACAGGCCGTACCACACTGTGTTCACATAAAATATAAGTATTGTGATTGTACATGCCATAACTATATGTACTCTGACTCTGCAGACTGCACTCCACTGCATTCACATTCATATAAGTACTGAGACTTTGCAAGCCATTCCTCACTGTGACTCCACATTGAGTGGTGATTTTTGAAAAAAAAGTTCAAGTAAATAAATAATACCATTAAACTGTAGTTTTTTTGTACAACTTGTGTGTGTTCATCAATATGGATCACGACAATCAGTCGAAAGATGAGCAGGAGCAGCATCCAAATACTAGGGCTGCAGTTGCTGCCGCCAGTTATAATGATACACTTCCTTTAATGTCATCTACTAAAGCCAATGCCCAAGGGCATAGTGGGTTTAAGTAAGGGAATCTGAAATAAAAAAACAATATTTTACAGAGGCAAAAAAACAACTCTACTCAACTAATAAATCTTTACTGCTAACACCTTCATCATGAATATACTCCATAATGAATGGCGTTAGTCTTGCATCCACAATAAGGCTAGGTGACTCTTCTCCTATCAAGGATTCCTCTGAAGAATCCTTCAATGCTAGGCCTGCTGCTGCTGGGGTCTATCTTTATCCCAGAAGAGGACCAAGAAGACTACTAGCTGTTTCAAACAACAATTGACTGTCAAACAATCCATTGCAAGAGGAAGCAAAAATGACAGCTATCACCCACACAGCAGATCACTCCAGCAAGGGCTTCAGACTGTGATTGCTGCCACGATCCAGTCTGAATTAGACCCTAAGATCAGTGTTGCATATTCTGGCTTTATTTCAACAGTGATACCAAGGCTTCCCCATCTAATCCTAATATTTCCAATTACTACCTACCTACATCACTGATAACTCTGCATGTGACTGTGGTGTGGGTTATAAAGTACACTGCTACATTTTTTCTAAATAAGCAAGTTTTCTATGAAATACTACATATATACTGTACACATCTATGAAAACCTGAATCAGCATAAGGTTTATGCACCAGAAATATTGTTATTATAATAATTGTTTATTTTATATAACGACACCAATTACCACCACTAGAGTTGTACATAGAATATTTGTCATTCACATCAGCTCCTTCCCTATTGGTTCAAAGTTCCCGACCACCGACTTTGAGGCAACTCAATCACCAGATGTAATAGCAATTTTGAGGCATACAGATGCATGAAAATATACGATGAGTTTCAGCGACATGTGTTAGGTAAGAAAGGAAAAACTCACCAGTAAATCAATGGAAACTCACCAGTAATAACTCACCAGAAAATGGCTCTGACCAGAGAGTTTGCCTAAACTACATGTACTTTGAGATCTCTGCCCTGACAAAACATAATAAAGATCCACATTAACCATATGGGCAGTATGGATGGTGTAATGGTTAGCATTACTGCCCTCCAGCAATTAGGTCATGGGTGCGATTCCCACCATGGCCCTACCTGTGTGGAGTTTATGTATTATCTTTGTGGTTGCGTGGGTTTCCTCTCACAATCCAAAAATATACTGGTAGGTTAATTGGCTCCAAACTAAAGTTAACCCTAGCGTGAATGTGTGTGCATGTACATTTGATAGGGAATATAAATTGTAAGCTCCTCTGGGGGCAGAGAGACTGATGTGAATGGCCAAATATTCTCTGTAAATCACTGTAGAATATGTGT
Source organism: Pseudophryne corroboree (assembly GCF_028390025.1). Lineage (NCBI taxonomy): Eukaryota > Metazoa > Chordata > Amphibia > Anura > Myobatrachidae > Pseudophryne > Pseudophryne corroboree. Next base: position 236,328,789 of record NC_086448.1, read on the forward strand.
GCGCTATATAATTAACTACAAATAAATAATGTATTCTTTTTTCACTAATTAGTACTCGATTAAGGGACCCAAAAAATATAAAAAAATATTGATGAGCCATAATTATTCAAAAAGTGTTTCTAAATAATGACAATAATATATGTTTATGTTAATTGAGGCCTAATTTATTAATTAATTATACAAGTGCCAGCATGGATATATACAGTAGTTCTGTCATTAACAAATGTGACATTTGCTCAGTAAAATTATTGTCTTCATAATATAAAATTTTATTTTTAAACATTAGAGCTCCAATAATAAATGAATTAAAAAAGAATAATGGCCCAACAAGATATTTCTTATTTTGGGAACTTGTTAATTGAGTATAAAGTAGTTGCAAATATGTTTATTGTGACACTTTATTATGTTCTGGACAGATTCTATAAAATGCAAGAAAAATGAGTAATCATGCCAGTCAGAATCTTTATTCTGCAAGTTTTTCTTGTGATTTTCAGGCTATTACATCTGACAAATTGTACGTTTGCCAATTTTGCCTCTGGTCTCATTCTATTACATGCGATAAGTTGAAACTGAAGCCCCCCTTCCCCCTCCCCTAGTAAAATGTGCCACTTCTGTGAGCTCAGTTGAGCCAGTTGCAGTCTGTGTGACTGCACTGGCTCAGTGGCTACGTACAATGGGGGTAATTCCAAGTTGATCGCAGCAGGATTTTTGATAGCAACTGGGCAAAACCATGTGCACTGCAGGGGAGGCAGATATACCATGTGCAGAGAGAGTTAGATTTGGGTTATATTGTTTCTGTGCAGGGTAAATACTGGCTGCTTTATTTTTACACTGCAAATTAGATTGCAGATTGAACACACCACACCCAAATCTAAGTCTCTCTGCACATGTTATATCTGCCTCCCCTGCAGTGCACATGGTTTTGCCCAGTTGCTATCAAAAATCCTGCTGCGATCAACTTGGAATTACCCCCAATGTGACTGGCCGCTGTGTGATGCTTTTGCACCTGTGCGGGGAAGGTAGGGCCTGACATGCAGGGCGGACTAGCCCATTGCTGGGTGTCACCCCACATGTCAGAGTAAATGATCGTAGATGTGCTAAATGAGGCACATCTATGATCAGGTATGAATCACCCCCTTAGTCATCCGCTATACGTTACACAATGATGTATTGCCAGAATGCTTGCTGCTCTTTCTGCTACATTTGGATTGCGGTTAACAGTTTGATTGTAATATTCATTTTATATTTGTAAATTAAAAAGTTTCTGTAGGCAAAAACAGAGCATGCTTATCATACTTTTTATCCAGATGTTTTTATTGATAGTATTTAACAATTTAAATTGCAATTATTGTCATTTTTTTTATTCCAAATTCACATATCGCTATTCTTACAAACAGAAATTATGGAACAGTTAGTTATGGAACATGTTAGTAAATAAAGAAAAAAACATTGCTGTAAATGGATTTTATTACTTTTAATAAATATTAAAGGGGCCACATATTAAGTAAACTTAATAAGGAAACATATTTTTTGCTAATTATTTTGTTAGTTATCTCATTAATTGTTTATTTTTGCCATTAGTTAATTAATGATGGAGGCACCAATGCCTATAGGATTTACAACGTACTTTGTTATTTTGATTGGAGATGTCTGTGGAGAGGATACGTTTTTTTTGTAACAATTCTGCCATAGACAACCTTATCCTTGTTGAATTGGCAATCACCTGGAGCTGATATTGCTACTTAACAGAAGAAGGTTTTGGAATTTCTACCCACAATACAATATGTTTCCTGTTGAGGTTTCACAGTAAGACTTCTAATCATCCTGTCAAAATAGCCTCACACATAAAGGGATACTACACTACACTCACAGCACTGAGGTCATGAGTTCAATTCCCACCATGGCCCTAAATGTGTGGAGTTTGTATATTCTCCCTGTACTTGCATGGGTTTTCTGCGGGCACTCTGGTTTCCTTCCACAATCCCAAAAATGGCCAAATATTCTTTGTAAAGTGCTGCAGAATATGTGTGCGCTATATAAATAACTGGTAATAATAATAAATGTAGACTGTGTTCATCTATGTCCTGACTTTGCAGATTTAGTTGTTGTTGTTCATCTCATTCCTATCAAAAGGCTGCCAATGTCAGACTTTTCTTCTGCGCATCCATTTATGTCACACTGCCCATGCATCCATGTCCATGTGCATAAAAGCACAGTCGTCATTAAAATGCATGGGAGATGCGCAGTCGCAGAAATGTCTTGAAAATATATTGGGTGTTCCTGGGCAGTGACAGGGAGGTGACTAAGCGGACACATAGAGATGGTCGTCTTATGGTGTTATGAGAGTGTCACAGGCGTGTCGCTGTTGTGATTGCAAACACAGATGCTCAGTTGTTCAAATTGGAGGCCATACTCTGATGGAGAAAATGCAACAAGCATAGGGCTGGTAAAAGTTTGGATGGCATGAGTGATAGTTGTAATGCTATGTGTCTAAAGATGAAGCATTATTGCATATGCGTGGTTTCATTCCGAGTTCTGAAATTGCTAAAAATCATGGTACACTATGGAAGCACATAACATTTAGTGCATATAATCAGTACCCAAGTGGTCTTGATCATGTAAAATGTGAAGCAAAGCAGATGCAAATAGGATTTTATTTAAATGGCAGCACTTTAAAATATACTGTATGCATAGGCTTCCTTCAACCTAGCATGAAGCATTCTTTATTTGTATAAAATTAGTGTCAAAGCACTTTTAAAATTGTGTGTTTTCACTGTGTGTGATCAATTGCACACGCTAAGCATTGTCATCAAGGTTACACTCAAAGCCCTTCATGTGTTTACTTTTGCAACTAGACCACATGCTTACTGCCCTTTGGCCACTTATTCATGCCCACTTCCCATGTATACATGCCCACTGTCGGCATCTGTGCACCCATTCCAGACCCCATCTCTAGACCCCCAGATGCAGTCTTATGCACAGTTGTATGAGATGTGTGTTGAGAAAATGTGCAGATTACATAAAAATGGAACTAGCTGCAAAAAAAGCTGCAAATCCTGTTTACATAACACTGTGAATAAAGCCCAGAATGTCACTGTCATTCAATGTATGCTAAGGAATAAACAGCCTACATTTTAATTCTATGTAGAGTTGTTTGGCCTTCCCTTGCAGAACCATAGACTTTGTGAGAAATCATAAAAATAAACTATACATAAATTTAATAATTTCTTCTTATATTAAAATATATATATATATTATATTACCTAACTATATAAAACACACAAAGGCAATGGCTGTATAAAAAGTAGTGTAATGTAAATATGCTGTTACAACTGTAATATATGCAGTTAATATGTTGATAACAATGCAAAATAATGCTTTGGGTGTTATATTAATTATGTTTAAATTGTAGAAAATAAATATGTATGACATGCGTGTGATTCATTTAATGTATGCATAAAACACTTGGAAGCACAAGTGTATACAACAACACTGCATGTCATTGCCTTTTTTATTTTATATATGGATTACTGTAATTTAAACAGAAATATGGCTGATGCTTTCTTGATAATAATGAAAAATAAAAATAAAAAAATTTCCAGGCAAAATAAAAGTTTTTTTTTTCTCTTAAAGTCCAATGTAATTTTAAACATAGTTCACTTTCATTTACAGTACAACATAAGTATTAGGAAACCAAGCATTCTGGACACTGTGCAAAACACTCTGGTCAGAAATAAAGGAAAGAGATTTGCAGTGCAATGACTCAAATTGGGTACAGGTAGTATGTTTTTCTTAGCGCTCACCCAGCACACAGCTAATTCCCCCTGTACTTTTACCGAAAGCTAATGACGTACCTCGCATCAGACATTTACACACACAGGAAGTTTATTACTGCATCTGTGAAAACCAAAAATGCATTTTAAACGGAATACTCTATTTTTGGAAGTCTTCAATCTTACATATCAAGTATAAGTTTGCAGCTCATAGACAATTCACTTCCTTTTGCTTAATGTTAATTATGTTTTTTATTTAATTTTTTCATATATATATAAAAGTGACATGATAGTATACCTTATCTATCTATCTATCTATCTATCTATCTATCTATCTATCTATCTATCTATCTATCTATCTATCTATCTATCTATCTACCTCGGGCTGAGTTGTAAGCCCCGTGCATACAGGGGAGATGTGTGCTGAGCGATGTAGCACAGACCGCTCAGCACACATCTCTCCCCCCATCTCTCTCCCGCTGAGCGAGGGGGACGGGGGTGGGAGCTCACTTCACACAGCGGTGAAGTAAGCAACCTGACTAGATTTGGAATGCATGCATGCCAAATCTAGAGTCGGTATGGACATACAAGCGGAGAGATCCATGCTTAATTTCTATGCAATCGAGTCACTAATGCATACGCAGCTACCGTGTAAACATATGCAAAGGCAGGATTTATTCTGAGATACCCTCAGGCGGCATCACAAATGCTAGCAGCTGCGTACAAAGAAGCAGCCTTGTTCAGTCGCAGCTCGTTAGATAATCAAACACCTGAGTAAGCGTAGGGGCGCACAGAATACCCATGGAAACTGAGACGCTGGTGCCATGTTTTCTGCACACATGATCGTAGTCACAACCTGAAACATCCCCCCCTAAAAATGGTTGCGTCATGTCTGTGTTTTTGCCGCCACTTCTTCTTTCCTCCCCCGAACAGTCCATGATTGTCAATTGCTTTGCAAATAAATCCTTACTGTGAGCGACATCGCAGAGGTACCTCGGCTCATGAGCAGTGCGACTAAGATGCATGCACAGTTTACTGATAATCGTTCAACACCATGCATATAGGCATTTACATACAATTTAGAATCAGGTCATATAATTTATGTAAATTACATACATTTCCTCTCCGTGGCATTGTACTTACTTTCATATGCTAATGCAGGATTGGCCAAACTAAGTTGCAAATCTGTGTGTCTGAAAGTGCAAGCTCACCGGACTACTGTTCTACCCTCTGCAAATGCAAGCACCGTCATTAATATTGGCTTTTGCACCAGCTCCATGTTAGGTGAAAGAGTTCCCAAATGTGTCCACAAACCTAAATGAAGCACTGGAGTCACATAATATGCCCATGACACCCCGATCAAATGCTGTGGCGCCGTGCCTCTCAATACTAGCTACCCAGTTTCCATCCAGAAATGCATATTTCACCTACAGTAAGTCTCCATTAGCAAACGATGCAACATGGATGCAACTACAGATGTGTCCTTTTACAGTGTTACTGGGATGCGTATGCATCGCAGCATAATGCTAACTGCACAGCGAGAGCCATGCTTGAGCATGCTCCCACTTCCCATTCACTCTGCATTGAAGACCCACGGCTGCGACTACTTGCTGCCTAATGGATCATAGAGTTGCTGCGATGCGCATGCACATGTGTAAACATCATGACAATGCTGTATAAGGACACAGCTCTACTTGTGGACTTTGTAGGTAATTTGTTCATTCCATGTTTTGCATTTCAAATGCATGTGTCGTCAGCTAGGAAATCAGGAGATGCGTCCATCTACACAGATGTGCCCAAATCAGAATCACCCCCAACAGTATACAGATGTATGCAGGCTCATTATTGCCGCGATGCATACACACATGCATACGCAACAATTAGCTGCGCCTGGCTGTGCCTATTCCAACCCGTGGCTTGGCAATACATATGCATCGCGGGTGTGAATATCTGCACACACACACCTAGTCACACGCAGCCACAATGAGTGTGGCTTCATCTGTAAGTATATTTGCAGTGTAACTTGTTTTCTGGTTTTAAGTCATAGCTGTTTTTTTCATAATGATATAATTTGTGTGTTTTATGGTAATACTGGGCCTGATTCAGTTTTGTAAGCAAAGAAAAAAACACACAAATGGGTAAAGCCATGTTGCACTGCAGATGGGGCAGATGTAGCATGTAGAGATATAGAGAGATTTAGATTTGGGTGGGTTATATTGTTGCTGTGCCGGGTAAATACTGGCTGCTGCTGCATGAAGCCTACAAATGTTAGCTAGCTTTATTTTTACACTGCAATTTAGATTTCAGTTTGAACACACCCCACCCAAATCTAACTCTTTCTGCATGTTACATCTACCTCGACTACAGTGCAACATGGTTTTGCCTAGTTATGTGCTTTTTTGCATTACTAACAGTGCATATCCTTGTGTTATAATACTTCTCTTTATTTGAAGAATGTTTCCCTCCTGTACCTTGTTAAAAACCCTTTATATATTTGAAAGTTTCTATCATGTCCCCCCTTTCCCTTCTCTGCTCCAATCTATACATATTGAGATTTTTTAGTCTTTCCAGGTAAGTTTTGTGATGTAGGCCATGCACCATTTTAGTTGTCATTCTTTGTACAGGCTCTAATGTATTAATATCCTTCTGAAGATATAGCCTCCAGAATTGAACACAGATGAGGCTGTACCAATGACCTATACCTTGGCATTACATCTTTCTTTTTGCTGCTGATTCCTCTCCCTATGCAACTAAGCATCTGACTAGCCTTCCTCATTGCTTTGTTACATTGCTTACCTGCCTTTAAGTCAACTGAAATAGTGACTCCTAGATACCTTACCTCCTCAGTAGTTTCCGTATAGTGCCATTAATACTATATTTAGCCTTTGGATTTTTGAGACCCAAGTGCATGATTTTGCATGTTTTTGGCATTAAACTGTAATAGCCACACTCTTGACTATTCCTCTAGTCTACCTACTGTAGATCATCAATCATTTGTTTTACCCCTCCTGGTGTGTCTACCCTGTTGCATACCTTTGTGTCATCTGCAAAATGCATACTTTGCCATTTGCAATGTCACTAATAAAGACATTTTCATCCTGTGAATACACTCAATTTACTACACTCTGGGGTTCATTCCGAGTTGATCGCTCGCTAGCAGTTTTTAGCAACCATGCAAACGCTATGCCGCCGCCCACTGGGAGTGTATTTTAGCTTAGCAGAAGTGCGAACGAAGGGATCGCAGAGCGGCTACAAAATAATTTTGTGCAGTTTCTGAGTAGCTTCAAATCTACTCAGCGCTTGCGATCACTTCAGACCATTCAGTTCCTGATTTGACATCACAAACATGCCCTGCGTTCGCCCAGCCACGCCTGCGTTTTTCCTGGCACGCCTGCGTTTTTCCGAACACTCCCTGAAAACGGACAGTTGGCACCCAGAAACGCCCCCTTCCTGTCAATCACTCTGCGGCTGCCTGTGCGACTGAAAAGCATCGCTAGACCCTGTGTAAAACTACATAGTTCGTTGTAATAGTACGCCATGCGTGTGCATTGCGCCGCATACGCATGCGCAGAAGTACTGTTTCTTTTGCCTCAATGCCGCACAGCGAACGAATGCAGCTAGCGATCAACTTGGAATGACCACCTCTGTTTTCTATTCTGCAATCAAGATCTTATCCATTCAACCATTTTAGTATCCAATCCCAAGCTTTCGAGTTTATTTAGCAGTCTGTGATGTGGGACAGTATCAAAAACCTTTGTAAAGTCTAAATAAGCTATATCTATTGCCCCACCTTTATCTATTACTTTATTAACACAGTCAAAAAAAGTCAATAAGACTCACAGCACTTATATTTATGTGAACAAACACAGTGGGGTACAGCACACAGAAGTTGTACAAAAAAGATCAATTTTTTAAAACTGTTTTCACAAATGACAACTCACACTGTGGGGATTCACATTGCTTATATTTACTCACACTGCATAATGACGATGTTTATACTGTATGTATGAATGTAGTGTGAAACAGCACCTTTTGAGCTTTAATGAACACTGAACACACAAGTCGTACAAAAAAAAATATATATATATTTTTCCACACTGTGGAGTCTTAGTCATTCAGGTGAGGTTGTTCTTCCTACTCTTGTTGCAATGATTTGCCATATGCAATTGCGATTATATGCTAATATGGGCAGAAGCAAACCCGTGCATAAAAACTTGTACTGCGATCACATAATTTGGATACTGCACCGCATGATACATTGCTTACATCATTGCACATTGGGTTGCCACGCAGAGCCTGAGTACCTCTGTAGATGTGAGCTGCTCTCCCGGGATGCACAGGCTCTCCAGTAGCTGCTAATGTATGCACATTCAGAAAACGCCATCCAAATGGCAATGGCAATGACACACCTGCGAATGCAAGCGTGTCATTGCCATCCCTATTACCACCCCCAAATGCTGACTTCCTGTCACTCACTTTGCAACTAAAATCTTACTGCAACCGCACTGGCGAATCAATCTCTGTGCATAGGTATTGCTGCCCAGATGCATGCTCAGTGCAAAACATAATTCTCTATGCATACAATTGCTGCTTTGCGTCCGCACCTGAATGACACCCTGAGTGGTTATATGTATGAATGCAGTTGAACGCAGTGGGGCATGGCCTGGCCCTGAACACACTCAAGTTTTTGTTATTTTTTGTGTTTTATTTATAAAAATTTTTACACACTGCTGTGAATCACTGCACTTTTATTATTAAGGCAGTGGCATGGCCTGGCTCTGAAAACACACACGGTTTTTTTGTTCAATATTTATTCTTTTACACACTGCTGCGAATCACTGCGTTTATTATAGTAATGACGGTACACACCAGTGTGCACCAATAAAGGGTTATTGCTGCACTGCATTCAGCGACAAAAAAAGAACACCAGAGTGCACCAAGGTTTAATGCTGCCCCTGTATTAGGAGCTCTGGGCAGCATTACGGGCAATGACAAAAAAAAAAGAATGACAGTGTGAACCACTGGTTAATGCTGTGACTGATAGTGCACCAGTAAAGGGTTAATCAACAATGACAAAAAAATAAATAATTCTGCCCTTAAGATGTGCTCAGGAGGAACTCTGAGCTGTCTGCAGTGCACCAGTTTTACTGGTGAAATGGTGCCCAAATCACCACAGGAGGGACTTATATCAAATACAAACTTCACAAGATCCGATGCTGGGGAGATGATGTTTTGCCTCAATTTGGAATCTGAGCGAGGTGTAAAAACCTGAGCTGGTGCTTGGATTCCCCAAGGATCCCGAAAGTACGGATGGGCTTGGTTCTCAGAAAACCATGGCTGCTCATCTCTAGTGAATAACACTACTGTGTTGTGTAATGTAATGTGAATTATTACTACTCTGTGGCCACACCCCTTTCCCACAAAGCCACGTCCTAATATTTTTAGGTTGTGCAACTATGGTGCTATCCCTGTTTTGGGGGGGAGGGGGGCTCCAATTCTTTTTCTGGCACAGGGGACCAAACTATCTAGTTACGACATTGCTTAGTACATAGGGGCTAATTAAGTAAATATTACTGAAGCAATACTTACTGCATTTTCCTGATGTTCGAGTTCATGTGCAGAGCGAGTCCTGTTGTTGCAGCGCAGGTATGCAAATTCCTCTGCCTGACTGACAGGCAGAGGCGTTTGCAGAGAGGGATGTGGACGGGGACGATCAGCATTTGGGAAAACGGGGGCCCCATTTTGTGGGAGTGGCGAAGCCATGCACTGCGTCATGAGTAGAGATGTGCACCGGAAATTTTTTGGGTTTGTATTTTGGTTTTGGATTCGGTTCCGCGGCCGTGTTTTGGATTCGGATGCATTTCGTCAAAACCTCCCTGAAATTTTTTTGTCGGATTCGGGTGTGTTTTGGATTCAGGTGTTTTTTTTCAAAAACCCCTTAAAAACAGCTTAAATCATAGAATTTGGGGGTAATTTTGATCCTATAGTATTATTAACCTCAATAAGCACAATTTCTACTCATTTTCAGTATATTCTGAACACCTCACACCTCACAATACTATTTTTAGTATTAAAATTTGCACTGAGGTTGCTGGATGACTCAGCAAAGCGACCCAAGAGGGTGGCACAAACACCTGGCCCATCTAGGAGTGGCACTGCAGTGTCAGACATAATGGCACTTAAAAAAATTGGCCCCAAACAGCACATGATGCAAAGAAAAGAGAAAAAGAGGTGCACTGTGGTCGCTGGACGACTAAGCTAAGCGACACAAACACCTCAATATCACAGGAATTATTCGTTCTTATCAATGGTATTATTGGTCCAAATCACTGGAAGAAAATGACAAAATCACTGGAATAATTCGTAAACATTTGTAGAAAGTCGCTGCTTTCTGATTACAGAAATGCTCAGATATTCCTGCGAATCCACAATCTCTTCCCAGAGGAAAAAGACATTGAGAAACCGTTGTTTGAGAACTAGTGATGTGCACCGGAAATTTTTCGGGTTTTGTGTTTTGGTTTTGGATTCAGTTCCGCGGCCGTGTTTTGGATTCGGACGCGTTTTGGCAAAACCTCCCTGAAAATTTTTTGTCGGATTCGGGTGTGTTTTGGATTCGGGTGTTTTTTTAAAAAAACCCTCAAAAACAGCTTAAATCTTAGAATTTGGGGGTCATTTTGATCCCATAGTATTATTAACCTCAATAACCATAATTTCTACTCATTTCCAGTCTATTCTGAACACCTCACAATATTATTTTTAGTCCTAAAATTTGCACCGAGGTCGCTGGATGACTAAGCTAAGCGACCCAAGTGGCTGACACAAACACCTGGCCCATCAAGGAGTGGCACTGCAGTGTCAGACAGGATGGCAGATTTAAAAAATAGTCCCCAAACAGCACATGATGCAAAGAAAAAAGAGGTGCACCAAGGTCGCTGGATGGCTAAGCTAAGCAACCCAAGTGGCCGACACAATCACCTGGCCCATCTAGGAGTGGCACTGCAGTGTCAGACAGGATGGCAGATTTAAAAAATAGTCCCCAAACAGTACATGATGCAAAGAAAAAAAGAGGCGCAATGAGGTAGCTGTGTGACTAAGCTAAGCGACCCAAGTGGCCGACACAAACACCTGGCCCATCTAGGAGTGGCACTGCAGTGTCAGACAGGATGGCAGATTTAAAAAATAGTCCCCAAACAGCACATGATGCAAAGAAAAAAGAGGTGCACCAAGGTCGCTGGATGGCTAAGCTAAGTGACACATGTGGCCAACACAAACACCTGGCCCATCTAGGAGTGGCACTGCAGTGTCAGACAGGATGGCACTTCAAAAAAATTGTCCCCAAACAGCACATGATGCAAAGAAAAAAAGAGGCGCAATGAGGTAGCTGTGTGACTAAGCTAAGCGACCCAAGTGGCCGACACAAACACCTGGCCCATCTAGGAGTGGCACTGCAGTGTCAGACAGGATGGCACTTCAAAAAAATAGTCCCCAAACAGCACATGATGCAAAGAAAAAAAGAGGCGCAATGAGGTTGCTGTGTGACTAAGCTAAGCGACCCAAGTGTCCAACACAAACACCTGGCCCATCTAGGAGTGACACTGCAGTGTCAGACAGGATGGCACTTCCAAAAATAGTCCCCAAACAGCACATGATGCAAAGAAAAATGAAAGAAAAAAGAGGTGCAAGATGGAATTGTCCTTGGGCCCTCCCACCCACCCTTATGTTGTATAAACAGGACATGCACACTTTAACAAACCCATCATTTCAGCGACAGGGTCTGCGACACGACTGTGACTGAAATGACTGGTTTGTTTGGGCCCCCACCAAAAAAGAAGCAATCAATCTCTCCTTGCACAAACTGGCTCTACAGAGGCAAGATGTCCACCTCCTCCTCTTCCTCCGATTCCTCACCCCTTTCACTGTGTACATCCCCCTCCTCACAGATTATTAATTTGTCCCCACTGGAATCCACCATCTCAGGTCCCTGTGTACTTTCAGGAGGCAATTGCTGGTGAATGTCTCCATGGAGAAATTGATTATAATTCATTTTGATGAACATCATCTTCTCCACATTTTCTGGAAGTAACCTCGTACGCCGATTGCTGACAAGATTAGCAGCTGCACTAAACACTCTTTCGGAGTACACACTGGAGGGGGGGCAACTTAGGTAAAATAAAGCCAGTTTGTGCAAGGGCCTCCAAATTGCCTCTTTTTCCTGCCAGTATACGTACGGACTGTTTGACGTGCCGACTTGGATGCGGTCACTCATATAATCCTCCACCATTCTTTCAATGGTGACAGAATCATATTCAGTGACAGTAGATGACATGTCAGTAATCGTTGGCAGGTCCTTCAGTCCGGACCAGATATCAGCACTCGCTCCAGACTGCCCTGCATCACCGCCAGCGGGTGGGCTCGGAATTCTTAGCCTTTTCCTCGCACCCCCAGTTGCGGGAGAATGTGAAGGAGGAGCTGTTGACGGGTCACTTTCCGCTTGACTTGACAATTTTCTCACCAGCAGGTCTTTGAACCTCTACAGACTTGTGTCTGCCGGAAAGAGAGATACAATGTAGGTTTTAAATATAGGATCGAGCACGGTGGCCAAAATGTAGTGCTCTGATTTCAACAGATTGACCACCCGTGAATCCTGGTTAAGCGAATTAAGGGCTCCATCCACAAGTCCCACATGCCTAGCGGAATCGCTCTGTTTTAGCTCCTCCTTCAATGTCTCCAGCTTCTTCTGCAAAAGCCTGATGAGGGGAATGACCTGACTCAGGATAGCAGTGTCTGAACTGACTTCACATGTGGCAAGTTCAAAGGGTTGCAGAACCTTGCACAACATTGAAATCATTCTCCACTGCGCTTGAGTCAGGTGCATTCCCCCTCCTTTGCCTATATCGTAGGCAGATGTATAGGCTTGAATGGCCTTTTGCTGCTCCTCCATCCTCTGAAGCATATAGAGGGTTGAATTCCACCTCGTTACCACCTCTTGCTTCAGATGATGGCAGGGCAGGTTCAGGACTGTTTGCTGGTGCTCCAGTCTTCGGCATGCGGTGGCTGAATGCCGAAAGTGGCCTGCAATTCTTAGGGCCACCGACAGCATCTCTTGCACGCCCCTGTCGTTTTTTAAATAATTCTGCACAACCAAATTCAATGTATGTGCAAAACATGGGACGTGCTAGAATTTTTCCCACATGTAATGCACGCACAATATTGGTGGCATTGTCCGATGTCACAAATCCCCAGGAGAGTCCAATTGGGGTAAGCAATTCTGCGATGAACCACTAGCCATGAACATAGGCCAGGCCCTCAGCCGTTCCTTGCCACTCCGTGTCGTAAATGGCACATTGGCAAGTTTACGCTTCTCCTCCTTTTGATTTAGATTTTTGGGTCATTTTACTGAGCTTTATTTTTTTGGATTTCACATGCTCTCTACTATGACATTGGGCATCGGCCTTGGCAGACGACGTTGATGGCATTTCATCGTCTCGGCCATGATTAGTGGCAGCAGCTTCAGCATGAGGTGGAAGTGGATCTTGATCTTTCCCTATTTTACCCTCCACATTTTTGTTCTCCATTTTTTAATGTGTGGAATTATATGCCAGTAATATATCAATAGCAATGGCCTACTACTATATATACTGCGCAAAACTGAAATGCACCACAGGTATGGATGGATAGTATACTTGACGACACAGAGGTAGGTAGAGCAGTGGCCTACAGTACCGTACTGTTATATATTATATACTGGTGGTCAGCAAACTGTGCAAAACTGAAATGCACCACAGGTATGGATGGATAGTATACTTGACGACACAGAGGTAGGTAGAGCAGTGGCCTACTGTACCGTACTGCTATATTATATACTGGTGGTCAGCAAACTGTGCAAAACTGAAATGCACCACAGGTATGGATGGATAGTATACTTGACGACCCAGAGGTAGGTAGAGAAGTGGCCTACTGTACTGTACTGCTATATATTATATACTGGTTGTCAGCAAACTGTGCAAAACTGAAATGCACAACAGGTATGGATGGATAGTATACTTGACGACACAGAGGTAGGTAGAGCAGTGGCCTACTGTACCGTACTGCTATATATTATATACTGGTGGTCAGCAAACTGTGCAAAACTGAAATGCACCACAGGTATGGATGGATAGTATACTTGACGACACAGAGGTAGGTAGAGCAGTGGCCTACTGTACCGTACTGCTATATATTATATACTGGTGGTCAGCAAACTGTGCAAAACTGAAATGCACCACAGGTATGGATGGGATAGTATACTTGACGACACAGAGGTAGAGCAGTGGACTACTGTACCGTACTGCTATATATATAGTTATACTGGTGGTCAGCAAAATTCTGCACTGTCCTCCTACTATATACTACAATGCAGCACAGATTTGGAGCGTTTTTCATTCAGAGAACGTATAATACTGGTGGTCACTGGTCAGCAAAACTCTGCACTGTCCTCCTACTATATAATACTGCTGGTCCCAGTCCCCACAATAAAGCAATTAGCACACTGAGCACAGATATTTGCTGCACACTGAGCACAGATATGGAGCGTTTTTCAGGCAGAGAACGTAGATATTTGCAGCACACTGAGCACAGATATTTGCAGCACACTGAGCACAGATATTTGCAGCACACTGAGCACAGATTTTTGCAGCACACTGAGCATGCAAAACTGAGAGGACGCCAGCCACGTCCTCTCACGATCATCTCCAATGCACTAGTGAAAAATGGCGGCGACGCGCGGCTCCTTATATAGAATACGAATCTCGCGAGAATCCGACCGCGGGATTATGACGTTCGGGCGCGCTCGGGTTAACCGAGCAAGGCGGGAGGATCCGAGTCTGCTCAGAACTGTGTTAAAAAAGGTGAAGTTCGGGGGGATTCGGATCCCGACGAACCGAACCCGCTCATCACTATTGAGAACGTTTGTTCTCTTTCCCTTACAAAGGAACAAACCACTTTCCAAGAAGACCGACGTTTTTGGGATTATGGAGACATAATGTTTTTGAATATAAATCCTAAAGCAGGTGGTGTATTAGAGCAAAAGAGTGCAAGAGACCAGCCATGCAGTTTCTGAAATATTATGACAAAATGTTACTGTATTTCATAAGCACTCATTCCTAACTCTACTAAGTACTGTTTGGTATACTGTATCTGGCTTCCATGAGGTACTTGTCCATTATTTCAGCTTCCATTGACCTTTTTGAAAGCGGTAGAAGTTATTGATTCTTCCCCCCCCCCCCCTATTTTTAATTTTCTCCTGCATAGCCCAGTAAAATGTTGCAATGTTAAGTATTGACTTGTGCCTTCTGGGGGATCCACTTCTTCACCAAACCCAGCCAAATCTCATCCTAACCCTCTGTTCCATGTTCTCTATGTACCCAATCTGTGTCACCCATGTCTGTCTACCCCTCCCCTTTAGATTGTAAGCTCTCACGAGCAGGGCCCTCTTCCCTCATGTGCTTATCCTTTGTCTTACTTTAATAATCTTCAACTGTATCACATCCAGCAGTCTTCTGCCACCTGATACTTATTCCAGTGTCATCTGCTGATGTAACTGTGTATTTACCCTGTACTTGTCCTATACTGTCATCAACTGTAAGTTGCTGTTTTCCTGTTTGATTATTTATGTACTCTGTAATTGGGTGCTGCAGAACCCTTGTAGCGCCATATAAATAAAGGACAATAATAATAATAATAATAATAATATAGGGTGTATAATCCCCAGGTGTATCTCACACATCGCTCAGTACAGATTACAGGATGTATAATCACCAGGTGTATAACACACATCGCACAGTACAGTATACATACTGGTCACAACAATGCAGCAGATATTGAGCACTGATCAGGATACTAGAAGTGACACAGAGCTGCAAGATACAGCTATTTCCTACTGTACTGTACTATTTATGTATACTGCTGGTCACCAAAATGCTGCACTGTCCTACTATATACTGCTCACAATAATGCAGGACAGATATGGAATGGATACTTGCAGTGACACTGAGCTGCAAGATACTACAGCAATAGCCTAATGTACTGTACAACTATATACTGTTGGTCACCAAAATGCTGTACTGTAATACTATATATACTGCTCACAAAATGCAGCACAGATATGGAATGGATACTTGCAGTGACACTTAGCTGCAAGATACAGCAATGGCCTACTGTACTGTACAGCTATATACTGTTGGTCACCAAAATGCTGCACTGTAATACTATATATACTGCTCACAAAATGCAGCACAGATATGGAATGGATACTTGCAGTGACACAGAGCTGCAAGATACAGCAATGGCCTAATGTACTGTACAACTATATACTGTTGGTCACCAAAATGCTGCACTGTAATACTATATAATTATACTGCTCACAAAAATGCAGCACAGATATGGAATGGATACTTGCAGTGACACTGAGCTGCATGATACTACAGCAATGGCCTAATGTACTGTACAACTATATACTGTTGGTCACCAAGATGCTGCACTGTAATACTATATATACTGCTCACAAAATGCAGCACAGATATGGAATGGATACTTGCCGTGACACTGAGCTGCAAGATACTACAGCAATGGCCTAATCATGTACTGTACAACTATATAATGTTGGTCACCAAAATGAAGCACACTGAGCACAGATATTTGCAGCACACTGAGCACAGATATGGAGCTTTTCAGGCAGAGAACGTAGATATTTTCAGCACACTGAGCACAGATATTTGCAGCACACTGAGCACAGATATTTGCAGCACACTGAGCACAGATTACGGAGCTTTTCAGGGAGTGAACACAGCCACGTCCTCTCCGTTCAATCTCCAACGCACAAGTGAAAATGGCGGCGACACGCGGCTCTTTATATAGAATACGAATCTCGCGAGAATCCGACAGCGGGATGATGACGTTCGGCCTTGTTCAGGTTAACCGAGCAAGGCAGGAAGATCCGAGACTGCCTCAGACCCGTGTAAAATAGGTAAAGTTCTGGGGGGTTCGGATCTCGAGGAACCAAACCCGCTCATCTCTAGTCATGAGACACTGTTTCCATGGCCCTGCTGCAAGCTGCACTGCATTGGCAAGGCTGAGTAAACTGAACATTTTCACGGCCACAAGCGAATAGTTGCCCCTGTGATCCATAGGAAATGCATTGAGTAATCGCAGGTCTGACTTTTCACACCCGGGCACATGTAGTCGCTGCTTTGATGTCTGCATCACAATGAACATTGCTACATATCTATATATGTATGTATATATATATATATTAGGTACAATTCTTGCAGGACTTTACTGCAATAAGAGAAGTGATTAGCAGGGCATGGGTAATCCTGGAAATCGACCATCACAGTTGCCTGGGTGAGGGAAAGTGACTGAAAGGAGACAAGACTGCAGTGAGCTTTGGCTGGTGGTTTGCCAACCATCACAGTGTGGCTGGGGATAAGTGTGGTGAGCTGCAGCTGCCCTGAGACGCTGCAGCTACAGGTGGGTGATCCCGTTGGTATTACCCTTCTGTGGCCCGTCAAATAGGATGAGACTGGGGAGGAGAGCCTGGAAAATTATCTTCTGGCATCTGACACTAGGATTTCCTTACAAGGTCAGATGTCACCGTGTCAGGGGAAAACCCAAGCAAATGGTTGAACATATTCAAGACTGATAGGGCATAATTCAATTAATTATTGTGCCAGATCTCCAGGCTAAAGTGATGGGAGATCACAAGGGCGATATTCAATTGAGTTCTGTTATCGCGCTGATTGCACCCATAGAGGTCAGGTTTAGCTACGTAAAGCCCTTTAAAAGGCTGCATGTTTTAAATCAGTTGTTTTAAATAGAGATGAGCGGGTTCGGTTCGACGAGATCCGAACCCCCCCCCCTCCGAACTTCACGTGGTTTACAGGGGTCCGAGTCAGCCTCGGTTCTTCCCGCCTTACACGCAAAACCTGAACGGGGGAAAACATCATCATCCCGCTGTCGGATTCTCGCGAGATTTGGATTCCATATAAAGAGCCGCGCATCGCCACCATTTTCACTCGTGCATTGTCGAGATAGAGAGAGGACGTGGCTACGTTCTCTGCCCGAATAGCCCAATATCAGCAAATCTCAGCTCAATATCTGTGCTCAGTATCAGTGCTCCATTGTGGAGACCAGTATATGGTAGTACAGTACAGTAGTCCAGTGCTGTTCTCGCTGCCCAGTGTCACTCAGTTCTATTATCCTGAACAGTGCACAGTGTATCTGTGCTCATTGTTATAATTGCTGCATTGTGGTGACCACTGACCAGTATATTGTAGTACATACAGTACAGTAGTCCAGTGCTGTTCTTGCTGCCCAGTGTCACTCAGTTCTATTATCCTGAACAGTGCACAGTGTATCTGTGCTCATTATTATCATTGCTGCAATGTGGTGACCACTGACCAGTATATGGTAGTATAGTACAGTAGTCCAGTGCTGTTCTCGCTGCCCAGTGTCAGTTCTATAATCCTGAACAGTGCACAGTGCATCTGTGCTCATTATTATCATTGCTGCATTGTGGTGACCACTGACCAGTATATGGTAGTACAGTACAGTAGTCCAGTGCTGTTCTCGCTGCCCAGTGTCACTCAGTTCTATTATCCTGAACAGTGCACAGTGTATCTGTGCTCATTATTATCACTGCTGCATTGTGGTGACCACTGACCAGTAGATGGTAGTAAAGTACAGTAGTCCAGTGCTGTTCTCGCTGCCCAGTGTCAGTTCTATTATCCTAAACAGTGCTCAATATCTGTGCTCATTATTACCAGTGCTGCATTGTGGTGACTAAAAGTCCAGTGTCGTGTGCTGCATCTTGCTGCTGTAGGGTGCTGTGGTAGTGTCCTGTCACTGTGGATAGGTCATCATCATTCCAGTCACAGTGGTATCTGGTATCTATCTAGTGGTATCTAATTCCAGACATTACTGCCGTCTAATTCTGGATATATTACTGGCATATAATTCCACACATTAAAAAAGGGAGAACAAAAATGTGGAGGGTAAAACAGGGAAAGATCAAGATCCACTTCCACCTAGTGCTGAAGCTGCTGCCACTAGTCATGGCAGAGATGATGAAATGCCATCAACGTTGTCTGCCAAGGCTGATGCCCAATGTCATAATAAAGAGCATGTAAAATCCAAAAAACAAAAGTTCAATAAAATGACCCAAAAATCTAAATTAAAAGCGTCTGAGGAGAAGCGTAAACTTGCCAATATGCCATTTACGACACGGAGTGGCAAGGAACGGCTAAGGCCCTCTCCTATGTTCCTCATGACTAGTGGGTCAGCTTCACATGAGGATGGAAGCATTCATCCTCTCGCTAGAAAAATTAAAAGAGTTAAGCTGGCAAACGCACAGCAAAGAATTGTGCATTCTTCTAAATCACAAATCCCCAAGGAGAGTCCAATTGTGTCGGTTGCGATGCCTGACCTTCCCAACACTGGACGGGAAGAGGTGGCTCCTTCCACCATTTGCACGCCCCCTGCATCAAATTTCCAAAACCACCCACTGGCGGTGATGCAGGGCAGTCAGGAGCGATAGCTGACATCTGGTCCGGACTGAAGGACCTGCCAACGAAGACTGACATGTCGTCTACTGTCACTGCATATTATTCTGTCACCATTGAAAGAATGGTGGAGGATTATATGAGTGACAGCATCCAAGTAGGCATGTCAGACAGTCCATACGTATACTGGCAGGAAAAGGAGGCCCTTGCACAAACTGGCTTTATTTTACCTAAGTTGCACCCCCCCCTCCAGTGTGTACTCCGAAAGAGTGTTAGTGCAGCCGGTCACCTTGTCAGCGATTGGCGTACGAGGTTACTTCAACAAAATGTGGAGAAGATGATGTTCATCAAAATTAATTATAATCAATTCCTCCATGGAGACATTTACCAGCAATTGCCTCCAGAAAGTACACAAGGACCTGTGATGGTGGATTCCAGTGGGGACAAATTAATACTCTGTGAGGAGGGGGATGTACACAGTGAAAGGGGTGAGGAATCAGACGATGAGGAGGAGGTGGACATCTTGCCTCTGTAGAGCCAGTTTGTGCAAGGAGAGATTGATTGCTTCTTTTTTGGTGGGGGCCCAAACCAACCAGTCATTTCAGTCACAGTCGTGTGGCAGACCCTGTCGCTGAAATGATGGGTTTGTTAAAGTGTGCATGTCCTGTTTATACAACATAAGGGTGGGTGGGAGGGCCCAAGGACAATTCTATCTTGCACCTCTTTTTTTATTTATCTTTGCATCATGTGATGTTTGGGGCCAATTTTTTTAAGTGCCATCCTGTCTGACACTGCAGTGCCACTCCTAGATGGGCCAGTTGTGTGTGCCGGCCACAGCTTAGTCATCCAGCGACCTCGGTGCAAATTTTAGGACTAAAAATAATATTGTGAGGTGTGAGGTGTTCAGAATAGACTGGAAATGAGTGGAAATTATGGTTATTGAGGTTAATAATACTATGGGATCAAAATTACCCCCAAATTCTATGATTTAAGCTGTTTTTGAGGGGTTTGTTATTAAAAAAAAACAGCCAAATCCAAAACACACCCGAATCCGACAAAAAATTTCAGGGAGGTTTTGCCAAAATGCGTCCGAATCCAAAACACGGCCGCGGAACCGAATCCAAAACCAAAACACAAAACCCGAAAAATGTCCGGTGCACAGCTCTATATTTAAACCAGCTATACAGGAACTGCTGAGCAGATATTGGGATTGAACCAGCTATATAGGAACTGCCAGGTTTGAGCAGATGCTGTGGTGAACCAGCTATCCAGGAATCACCATAAGCTCCTGGAATGGAATAGGATCAGATAGAATACTCTGAAGCCAGGAAGCGCTGAGGATGGATACTGTGCTGGAAGTGTTTAGGCTGAGTACACACTGTGGAGAGCCACAGGAATGCATGCAGTTGGTCTGAAGACAACATAGCACAGGCAGCTTGTGAGTGTCCAGGTTTCTCTATTTAAACCCCTGGCTCTCTGTGGATTGGCTGTGGTTATCACGTGACTGCAGTCTGGTCTCCCATTGGCATTTAGGCAGTCACCTGATTCAGGGAAACTTAAGAGGTACATGTGGGAAACTGGGGTGCATCTTGAGCAGTCACAGACTTTATGGGACTGAGAGCCAATACTCCCACATGGTCTGTGCAATTCAGATTCAGTACTAATACTTGGACTGAAAACACTGCTGCAATCAGGATTCTGTAATCATAATCACAGAAGAAATTTCAGGTGTGTAATAAGCCTGGAAAGAAATGCAGCAGTCAACGACACAGACCCATTCTGCAGCCTGTATGCTGAGCGGACACATGTAAATCTGGGTAGCATATCCTGCAGGACAGATGACTAAGGTAAGTAACAATACAGTCTGGAAGATTATGGGAGAAATAATCAGGATTGTGACAGGAACCTATTGACTTAACCAAACTGGAACCAAAATATGAGTTAAACAGGAAAAGGATGACTGAACTGGACAGGAACCAGAATATTGAGCTGGACTGGAATCAGATGTCTGAACTGGACTGAAACTGGAATACTGAGCCAGACTGGAACCAGATGACTGAACTGAAATGGAACCAAATATTGAGCTGGAATGGAACCATATACTGAGCCAAACTGGAACCAGAATACTAATCCAGACTGGTATCAGAGGACTGAACCATATTGGAACTGGAATACGGACTGCAGGCAGTAGACAGGAACAACTGAGAAATCTGCACATTGCAGGGGACCAGGAAGGCATATTGAAATTCAACCTTGCTCTGGAAACTGGCTGGTGACCTATGAAGTCAGTTTACAGGGCTGGCTATCTTCTGATTAGATGCTGTGATTGAAGAACTTGAGTAGCACTCTGACTGGCTGAGAGTGAGCAGCAGGGCAGGATTAAGCCTTGGGGGTGCCCGGGGCACTTAAGACAGGGGGGCCCCGAGGGAAGGTGGGGGATATATATTAAATTGCGCACACTTCCCAACATTACTACAAAAACTACAAGTGGTGTTAAACCCTAGTTGTATTGGGCGCTGATTATTTTATAAAATAACATATAAAAATAACGGTATATAATTAGCACCTATCTTTGAGACCAAATATACTTAAGATTAGTAAATAAATAAATATAGCTGCTCCTAACGGTAATCTGGATACCTGTTAGAATATATATAGGAAATTGTTTGTATTAACAAACAATTAAGGAGCGCTCAAAAAATTAATATAATTTTATTAAACACATAAAATACACTTATTGTATAAAATAGTACATGCTTTTCTAATATATAGCAAAAAAAGAGGAAGGCAATAAATGGAACAATTGTGCATATATGAACTTGTATGTTTAATAGCTACAGTAGCGGTACACTTGATAATTGGTATGCTGGAAATGTCCAGAGTTGGTATACTAGTATACATTAGAAGTCCCAAATGGATATATTAATAAAGTATGCTGAGATAGTTATGCTCACCCGCGTCTGTTAAATGACTGGCACTCGTGCTTATGATGATGCTGATTCTCATCGATTGCGGTGCAGAAGAATATCCAGAGTGGCTGCTGAGATGTAGCAGTGAAGAAGCAGGACGTCCGTGTGCTGGGTTCTGCTGACAAGGCTGTTTTTAGCACAGCGACAGTGTAATATGGTAGGATCAATCAGTGCAGTTGTAGAGCGGGCACCCGGGTGGGGGGGGGGGGAGAAAGATGATCACCAACATAGGCACAAAGGAAGTGTGGTTACCCAGCGATGGACCCGCTATTGTAGAAAGCCTCTACACGTTTCTCCGCCACACCTGACGGCGGTACCTTCAGGAAGAATGAAAGAACAACTTTTCCCATTTCAGTAGAGACAAAATGCTCTCTACCTAGACTTCCCACTTAATATACGATTGGCATCACTGTGTTTAACTATCTATTTTATAAAAAAGGTATTTCAACACAGGTAATTGTAATCATAAATTAAGAAGGAAGTCAGAGATGAGAGCATTTTGTCCCTCCTGGAATAGGTCGTGATGGGAGGTATAGATTGTGTATATTAAATTTAAACCAATGGTGTATATTAGTATTAACTAATATTTCAATAATGCCTGGGTACTGTTTATAGCTTCACCTAATTGAAAGACAATTATTTTATAAACTTTTCTTGTAGTTGAACAAAGACATCTTCTTATAATACACATAGAAAAATAAAATAATTTATCTTGTCACATGCAAGAATAGCAGCAGCCTCTGTATTACTTACACACTGGGACAGGACTCAGGAGGACTCTGTGTGTTTCTATCTCTAGACCCAAATGTTTTAGTTGTATAACAGTTTAAACAGGACTCAGACACCCAGGCGGGGAGGAGGAAAAGCTGGGATTCCTGTGTCACTTACAGATCTCTCCGCCCTCCTATCTCTCCTCTGGTCAAATAGCTCTATCAGTAGCTCATGAAACATGATATTCCTGCATCTCTACCGGCATTGTGGGGATCATTCTGAGTTGATCGCTCGCTAGCAGTTTTTAGCAGCTGTGCAAATGCTATGCCATCGCCCACTGAGGTGTAATTTAGCTTAGAAGTGTATCGCAGAGCGGCTACAATGTTTTTTTGTGCAGGTTCTTCAGAGTAGCTCAAAACCTACTCAACGCTTGTGATCACTTCAGACAGTTCAGTTCCTGTTTTGATGTCACAAACCCGCCCAGCCACGCCTGCATTTATACTGACACGCTTGGTTTTTCCGAACACTCCCTGAAAACGGTCATTTGACACCCAGAAGTGCCCACTTCATGTCAATCACTCTGCGGCCACCAGTGCGACTGAAATGCTTTGCTAGACCCCGTGCAATACTACATCATTCATTGTGGCCATACGACGCGCATGCACATTGCGCCAAATACGCATGCGCAGAACTGACATTTTTTTGGCTTGAACGCTGCGCTGCGAACAAATGCAGCTAGCGAACAACTCGGATTGACCACATGTGTACTGCCTTGCTCGCATTCTGGCTGCTGGTTCTGCTGCTGCTTAAGAGGGAAAGCTAGTGATGTTAGTGTGCACAGGGCGGGAAGCCCCCCCAGGCTACAGTATGCCCTACATCCCCCCCTTATTCTGGCTATGGTGAGCAGGTGACTGGAGCCGGTATGGCGAAGCCCATATTCCGGCTTTGGAGGGAACTCTGGCATGGAAGCACTGGGCAGCACATTGCAGGGAGACCTGACATCAGTAGAGGCTATGAACCTCCGGGACAGATGGTAGAAGCAAGTATTTGAATCTGAGAGACTGGAGCGTGACAGTACTCTCCTTTTTTGGGTAGACCAGACACATCTTCTGCTTCAAAGGAAATTTTCCATAAAAAATACAGACCATGCAGGGAGAATGGACATCAGTGGAGTTAATCCAGGTCTTTTCTTTAGGCCTGTACCACCTCAAATTACTAAAGTATTGAAGTTTACATGACAAATCTGTAAATCCAGTAATTTTTCCACTTCGTAATTAACTCCTTTCTGAGTTTGAACTTTTTGAAGAGTTTGGGAGTAAGGAATAAAATTGGATCAGCACTAAGGGTTTCAGCAGAGAAATAAGAAAAGAATTTGGGATTCTTAAGAATGGAGGAAATTTTAGCTAATAAACTACTGGATTGATTGCACACTCAATGAGAAAAGGTCCAATATAGCGAAGAGCAAATTTCATTGTAGGTACTCTAAGGGGTAAATTTACTAAGATTCAAGCTTGCAAACTAGGCTGTGTTTGGCCATTTTTGCAAACACAGAAATTTACTTTATTATAGGCAAAACACGGGTGATGCTTTGAATAAAAACTACAGATAATTATGCTAATACAATCAAATACACCATTAGCCAAACTCAGAAACCGAATCCGCTCATCACTACTTTCCATAGACATCACTGAAAGGCTTTGACAAAGGCTTTAACAGATGAAATGTGTTGTTGGTGAGGACACACATCAGAGGCAGCCATCCTAAAGTCAGGACTTTTATGGTGAATTTCCAGTCCAGGGATGTACCTAAGAAAGTATTCCTGTACATGCTTAAATTGGTGAGCACTATACACCTTATATTATGGTACACTGCTACAGATTTGTGTCTTATTTTTAAGTCTTTTGAATAAAACTGTATTCTAGAGATGTGCGGCGGGCACTTTTTGTGTTTTGTGTTTTGGTTTTAGATCTGGATCCTCGTCCATGTTTTGGATCTGGATTGGTTTTGCCAAAACCACCCTTTCATGTTTTGGTTTTGGTTTTGGATTTGGATGATTTAGGGAAAAAACAGAAAAAACAGCTAAAATCACAGAATTTTGGGGAAATTTTGATCCTACAGTATTATTAACCCCAGTAACATACATTTCCACTAATTTCCAGTCTATTCTGAACACCTCCCAATATTGTTTTTAGGCCAAAAGGTTGCATCGAGGTAGCTGGATGACTTTGCTAAGCGACACAAGTGTGCGGCACAAACACCTGGCCCATCTAGGAGTGGCACTGCAGTGTCAGACAGGATGGTAGATTTAAAAAAAGGCCCCAAACAGCACATCATGCAAAGAAGAAAAAGAGGTGCAATGAGGTAACTGGGTGACTTTGCTATGCAACACAATTGTGTGCCACAAACACCTGGCCCATCTAGGAGTGGCATTGCAGTGGCAGACAGGATGGTAGATTTAAAAAATAAGCCCCAAACAGCACATCATGCAAAGAAAAAAAAAGAGTGCAATGATGTAGCTGTATGACTAAGCTAAGCGACACAAGTGTGCGGCACAAACACCTGGCCCATCTAGGAATGGCACGCAGTGGCTGAATGTCGAAAGTGGCCCGCAATTTTTCGGCCCACCGACAGCATCTCTTGCATGACCCTGTCATTTCTCAAAAAATTCTGCACCACCAAATTAATTGTATGTGCAAAACATGGGACGTGCTGGAATTTGCCCAGATGTAATACACGCACAATATTGGTGGCACAGGAGAGCGTCCCCCTGAACCACACATACACACAGCAAAGCCTGTAAAAATAATTTGGATAATAATAACCCTTTTATTTGGAGTTGTTATTATAATAATATGCAGCACAGGTGAGCGTACCCCTACACCACACAGGGCAAAGCCTTTAAAAATAAATTGGATAATAATAACCCTTTTATTTGGAGCTATTATAATAATATGCAGCACTGGCGAGCGTACCCCTACACCACACATGGCAAAGCCTGTAAAAATAATTTGGATAATAATATAAGTATATAACCCTTTTATTTGGAGTAAATAATATACAGCACAGGACTCCACCACTGGTCTTATGGCAGCACAAAATACGACCACTGGACTGATACAGCAGAAGACAGCACCACTGGACTGGACTTATACGGCAGTATCACAGGACTTATATGGCAGTACCCCTGAACTTATACTGCTGCACCACTTAAATGGACTTATACAGCAGTACCCCTGGACTTATACGGCAGTACCCCTGAACATATACGGCTGCACCACTATACTGGACTTATACGGCAGTAACCCTGGACTTATACAGCAGCAGCACTGGACTTATGGCAGCACAGGACACCACCACTGTGACTGGACTGATGCAGCACAAGAAGACACCACCACTGGACTGATGCAGCACAAGACAGCACTGGAATGACACACAAGAGAGCAGGTCACCACCCCACTTTCCCACACAGAGACTGAGGAGATACGTCCTCTCGCTACACTCTCCAGGACTGGAGTGAAAATTATTGCGACGCGCGGCTCCTTATATGGGATCCAAAACCCACGAGAATCCAACAGTGGGATGATGACGTTTTGCCTCGTTCTGGTTTCCGAGTCTGGTGGGAAGTCCTGAGCCGGATTCGGATCTGGGCTCGGGACATGATGTTTGGTAGGGTTCGGTTCTCAGAGAACCGAACCCGCTCATCTCTATATTATACTATCACTTATTTCTATCCTCCCTTTTTATGTACTTGGTGGAGTGAAAAAGGAGTGGAGGAGAGTGAGCCAGGAAATGGGACTGAGAACCATCCTGAATAACCATGATTTAAAAGAGAAAGTGTAACTACAACTAGGCTTTTCATAGAACATTACAACTGAAAGATAAGAATACGGGTTTATCGATTTTGGTTTAACTCAGCATATGGAGAGATCAAGTTATCAGGACTAAGTACAATAAACTTTTTATTATTGACCCTCATCGCAATTGCACCGTACCAACCTTTGTTTTTATAGAAGTTGTAACATCACCCAGGACTTCTATTAATGTGGTACCCTGCTTAAGGTGATAATACAGATGGATGAAAGTTAGAGTTACTTGATACTGATAGATCGTTTTTTGTTCAGCATTGACTTCCAAATCAGGCCATGTCCCAGCAGATAGGCACAGGTTTTTCACCCAGACACAGTAAATAAACAACCAGGCTATCATACAATTTTTTTTATATTTTATTTAATTGACCCCAGGTGTAAGCTGAAATGGGACATCAATGTGATTGTATTCAATGAGGTTTACATGTACTGCACATTTAGTGGGTCATTCCGAGTTGATCACTCACTGCCATTTTTCGCAGCGCAGCAAACAGGTTACTACTGCGCATACGTATAAACTGCAATGTGCACGCGCGTCGTACGGGTACAAAGCGAATTGTTGCTGGGCGATGGATTTAACGAAGAATCCATTTGCACAGCCGATTGCAAGATTGACAGGAAGAGGATGTTTTTGGGTGTCAACTGACCGTTTTCAGGGAGTGTTTGGAAAAATGTAGGCGTGTTCAGGCATTTGCTGGGCGGGTTTCTGACATCAATTCTGGGACCAAAAAGACTGAAGTGATCTCAAGGGCTGAGTAAGTCTAGAGCTACTCAGAAACTGCAAAAACGTTTTTGTCCCGCTCGGCTGCACACGCGTTCACACACTTGCAAAGCGAAGACACACTCCCCCGTGGGAAGCAACTATGCGTTTGCACGGCTGCTAAAAGTAGCTAGCGAGTGATCAACTCGGAATGACCCCCTAAGTTCACAAAAATTAAATGCAGACTCACAGTTATTGGTAACTTTATCACTAATATCCTATAACTATAAACCTACAGAATGATTCTCTAAGACAAACTTTGCAGTGTATACACCCCCCCCCCCAAAGTGGATATTCACATAAACATATCGCAATATACACTCTGCTAGGAATCATCAAATGGTTGTTATCAGTAATAGAGAGTCCTTTAGCACAAATACCAATGTTCGCAACACTATGAAATCTTATGAAGACCCTCTATAAAAGTGAATGCTAGTGATCTGAGTCATATTTGAGCCTTCTTCTGCATGTTAAGGCACTTAAAATGTATATACAACTATCAGCCAGATAGCAATGTTGCAGTGCTGATACATATATAAACATATAAAAACTATGGGCTTGATAAAGAGGTGAATGTAGGTCATGTGCGTCTGCAATTACTCATGGATTCTCAAGTGAGAAAATATGCATATGCCAGTTAAACATTCTTCTTGTGTACTGTGTGATAGACTGGGCAAATTCTGCTACACCCTTTTTTTCTTATCTGAGCATTGGTCAAGTGCGCTGGTGGATGCGATCTCTCCATCACTGATGCACCATTGGTCGCAATATCAACTTCTAGAGCAACACCTGCCTGGTGCAGAGTCTCCTTTGTGATTTTCTTATGATATGGTCACTATGACTGCATTACTGTGAACTAGTCACATGCTGAATCACGCCCATGACACTCCCATAGCACACCCATGACACCCCCTTTTTTTTTTTACAAAGACTCAAGGTCACCACCCAATTTCCAACATGAATAGCCAGAGAATCGCAAAAGCTGTCTCAAGAAATAACAAAGTCATACACTAATGCATATGACATCTCACTCTGATTTTCATGCATGCGCAGTAAAAATTTCATCTTGGTTACACATGCACGGTTTAATGATTATTACTTTTAATGTCCGTTCTTTCAACTGCATCCTCCTCTAAATCAGGCCCTATGTCTGTTCCACAACAGTGGATGCTTATGGAGATAGAAATGGTTTTGTTTCACCAATATAATATACGGGTGTAGTACGGCTGACCGGCGGTCTCCTGACCGCCGGTAAGCTTACCGATGCCGGGATCCCGGCAGCATACCGACGCCGGGATCCCGGTGGGGAGGGGCGAGTGCAGCAAGCCGCTTGCGGGCTCGGTGGCGACCTGCAGTCGCCACGGGTTTTATTCCCACTCTATGGGTGTCGTGGACACCCACGACTGGAAATAGTCCCTGTTGGTCGGCATGCCGACCATCGGGACAGTGACCCGTCGGGCTGGTGGAGGAGGTCATGTGACTGTCGGTCAGCTGACCGGCGGTCACATGAATACCACCCATAATATACAGTACTGAGTCAGGAAGTGACTTCCTCTCAAATATGTACAGTACGTATAACTCTCACATCAACAGGACTCTGAATGGAACCATTAGTCTCAGCCAGGCTACTTGTTGCAATCTCTACCTCTCAGCTGCTTATCACTCTATCTGTGTCACACTGCTCAGTAATGTTACCCTGCCCTTCTCTCTCAGTGGCTCAAACTGTCACACCCCAACTGCTCTTTTTAAAAAAAAAAAATCAACTTTGTTTGAAATGGCACTGGCCTCTATGCCCTTTTCCAAAATGGACTAATTTGAGTATGATATGACTGTTTATGAAATGGCTGTCATCTAATTTGTGATTCTAGCATATTATCTATGGGTGGGACTTTAACTTATACTTATCAACTATAGGGTATAACATTAACACCTAGACAATACGGGTGTCTTCATTCATAGCTTGGTTTCCACATTTCTTAGGAATATTAATATGGCAATCAAGAATACATATACCGTTACATAGACCATTTTCTTCTATACCGTTTCAAAGGCCATTTTCTACAACCAATTGTACACAAACAGAAGTTATTTGAAATATACATTAAATGTACAGATGGAGCCTCCCTCATCGTTGCAGTTTCTCCACCTAAATGGAGGATTAGTTGCGCCTAAGCTATAGCTCTGGTTGTTGAGTTGTTGCACGGACAGGCGCGTTGAGGCACGACAACTTACGCAGCATGCAATACACATCTTCACCACTGGGTGGCTAATGCTTCACTAATCCAGTACGGAAAAGCAAATAGTGAAATTCTGGCAAATGGGTAGTGGCAACTGTAATGTTATACTGTACACACAGACCAATGGTCAGACAGAGAGTCAATAAAAAAATAAACCAATAAATCAATAAATATAAATAGTGTATACAGATGCAAACTAATGTGTTAAAGCAATGGCCCATTGATGTTAGGGATATGTGAGAGTCCAAGTCCTGTAGACAAATGAGTAAATGAAAATAGTGTATACAGATGCAAACTAATGTCTTAAAGCAATGGCCCATTGGCGTTAGGGATATGTGAGCATCCATGTCCCATAGCCAATATAGCATAAGCAAAACCAATGGGAAGGGATCATTGCTTACATTTACACATGAGTTTGTATCTCTATCTCCAGTCATCATGGCCGAACGGTAAGGTGTGCAGCGATACATGCTCATAGTCCCAGGTTCAATTCCCAAAGTGCAAATGCCTTTTTTTTAACATTCATACATTTAATAACCTTACATTCAATAGAATTATGCACATAGGAAAAGACCAGTTTCCATAACTAACTGTCTGAGGATCTGTCACACAAAATACATAGCACAGTACTGTACTTCATACAGTATAAGCACTTACTGTTTAATGTATATTCACTCTGGGCCTCTCTAGTCCCTTCCCCCAACCAAAGAGACTGTAGTATCCCCCTTTATTTACATACTGTGTTGTCAATTTATTGACTGTAAGCTGGCCTCCCTGTCTGTGAAATGAGCAGTCTTCTTGGGGAGGGGGATGGGAGAGGTGGGGGTTAACCAGCAGAGTGGGTAGCCTGCCTACAATAATGTGTGAACCCTGGGCTTCAGGGATGCTGTAGAAAATATTAATTATCTGTCGGAATCCAAAAAATAAACCAAAAAAATCAATAAATAAAAACAGTGTATACAGACGCAAAATAACCTGTTAAAGCAATGGTCCATTGATGTTAGGGATATATGAGCATCCAAGACTCGTAGACAAATCAATAAATAAAGATAGTGTATACAGATGCAAACTAACATGTTAAAGCAATGGTTTATTGGCGTTATGATTATGTGAGCATCCAAGTCCCATAGCCATAAAAAAAAACTTTGATCGGTAATAAAAATGCTCCATGTACTGTAAATGTCATTTTTACATTATTTTCCACAGGAATTGTGTATTAGAGGCATATAAATGTACTAAGTCACACAAGCAGTTCCTGCTGAATCCTATGATATGTGACATGCCTACAGCATAGTCTGTGTATAATTTCAAAATACTACACTTCCTGCACTTGTTTTTTTTTAAACACACAAATGCATCACAGAAGAAAATTAATGTATAGTACTAACTCACATAACCAGCTTACGGTAATTTAAATGATATGCAGCATGGATATATATTTAGTGTGTACTGTAATTGCTACTGTACAGTACTGTACTGTGCATACTGTTATTACAGTACTGTATGTTACAGTGTACAGTATGGCTGTTACAGTGCAGTATACTGTAGCATAACATTTTGTATGCACATACTGTACAGTACAGTACAGTACAGTTGCTATTACTGTAGGCATGCTACTGTACATATAATTTTAAACAGCAGGAGCCCCATAGCCCCTGTGTGTTTTAAATAGAATAATGAGATGCACATACAGCATTGCCATGATACAGGAAATACCTATGCTGTCACTTGCTCCATCGATGTAGGCTTCCACGAAGCCCTGGTTCATGATCAAAGCCATTTTGTTAACCCACTAGGTGCTTGAGTCTGGACTTCTACAGTGTACATTGCCCCACACTCGCTTATCCCCATAGCCCCTATGTGTTTTAACTAGCGTAATGAGACACACATACAGCATTGCTCATATACAGTAAGTACAGTACATGTATAACCTATGCAATAACATTCTCTGAGAAAAATGTCTATTTAACATACATTACTGTACAATAAAATAGTTCTGGCGCTATAGTGTATTTCAATGAAGACCTCACGCATGCGCAATGGTGATTCTTGCACCTATAGTATTATATTGGGGACCTCATGCATGCGCAGTGGTGATTTTAAAAAGCAACATTGGGTGGATGATCGCTGGTATTACACTCACCGGTAATGCCGTATGCCATGCTAAACTCTGTGCTCCTCCCTACGACTATATGTGCCTCCTTGCGCCCAGGCACACTGTGATTCCGTATTCAAGACTAACGCCATAGACAGCATAGATGAGCAAGGCTCCATCTGTACAATTTCTGGAAAAATTAAAAGGAAACACTCCTATACCTTATGCACTAGGCACTACCTATCCACTTAGACCGACAATCCAAATGCACAGGTAAACTTCATCATAAATCACATAAATTACATACTTAACCACAATTATTTTTGGTATAATAATGAGTTCAAACAAAGGGAACCGCCATGGGCACGTCATTTGCACTAATCTATGCAAAAAAAATTCTTTTAAAATGGGAGGATGAAAAATATGGAGAAACAACAAGTTTAGAAATAATTCCATATGCTGGCACAGGTACATGGATGAGCTGTTTTTCATCTGTGAAGGCTCTGAAAAGGATTTGAAATAATTGATTGAGTATATTAATGACAACAACATCAGCCTAGTGTTTGCTACTTATACCAGCAAAGAAATGGTAATTTTCCTTGACTAACAGTAGATATATCTACAGATGTGTACTCTTGTATCTTTAGTGAGTTGCGACTCCCAGCATAGTGTGAGCAATTGCAGACCCATGGGAGTGACAGAGCGCCAGCTCTTGTGGCATACTACATTCTACAAGGATACAAGCAGACACATCTGCATAGAAAACAATGAAATCACTACAAAAACTCACAGGAAAAAAGTACTGTAGATGGAAATAATATTCTCCCATTCAGCAGTAATCACCATAGAAAGTGGTTGGAAAATGTCTGGGGACAACTCAGAAGAATAAAAAGAAATTGCATGATGGACAAACCTTTTGAAGAGCAAAGTTAGGCAATTAATATAAAAAAAATATTTTAAAAAAGGCAACAAAACCAGCTTCTATAAGAGGAAATTGAGATACTAATACAGCTGGATAGAGCAGAAATGATCAACTATACACAGAAAATATCAAGTTACAAACAGCTTTCCTCACACAATATATCAGCAATAATCAAATTGAAGAAATCCTTAGAAAAGACTAGCATATATTGATGCTAGATGAAGCTGTAAAATCTATTGTTCCACACAGAGCAGAAATTGGTTATAAATGAGCCAAAACCCTAAAACAAGAACTGACAAAAACTTTAATCCCCACAGAGGATACAAATGGAAACACCAGAAAAGGAAAAAAGGGATTTTATGCATGTCTCAACTGTGTAGGCTGTCGGACATCCAAAAAAAGAAAACTCAAAATTAAATTCAAATCTAACACAACCAACAAAGAGTGTGCAATAAAACAACAAATTACATGTGAGACTGAAGGGGTAATTTATCTCTTAAAATGTCCCTACGGACTACAATAGATGGGCAAAACAAAAAGGAAGATGAAAACACACCTAGCGGAACACGTATATAATATTTAGAATTAAATACGTGAAGAATTCAGCACCACAGTGTTTCACAACAGTTTGAGGAAATACATAACTGAAACCTACTGTAAGTGGACATAAATTTACTGCCATTCTAAAAGTGATTTCCCATTGGAGAGGAGGTTACCTAGTGACTGAAAAGACAGAAACTAAATTGATCTTCAGTGTGAACTCTAGATGGACAAAGTGGTTCTTATCTGCCATCAAATTCTATGTTTCTAACTCAGAACCTTGAGTCTGAAGGGTCGTAAAATAGACATTAAACTCAAAAGTTCCCTTTTAATCGTTACTCATAATTTTATACTAACACATATTTATAAAATACCCTTACATATTAAAATATACACACATTAATAAAATAATAGGCAATGCTGAAGACTATAGGCACACAGGAACATGTGCTTTTCACCTCTATTTACTATAGATACGGCTGAGGACTTATAATTTTAAATTAAGAACAAATAACTTTTTTTTTTAATTTTCTCTACAAATATGGACCCTATGGAAAACAGGTATCCTTGACAAAATGCATGCCAGCACAAAATGCATTGGATAATGGGAAACTGGAAACCCATCACCTTCCACTTCTGGCTGAACAGACAACACTGGCAGTGAGAGTATGCCGCACCAACAACTAAGAGAAGTTGACCATCGTAAGAGGACCAAATGTAGGAATAGGGACAGTTAGCAAAAGGACTCCTGGGTCTTCACCATCGAGCAAAGGCACCTCCCTCATGGCTTCCAATGTCAGCAGACCCCACAGTGGTACTACCCAGCTCCCAAAATATATCTCAAAGAGCTATAAACATTAAGTCATTTAAATTGTGTCTCAGCATTGCTTGTTAGTGTTCTTATACACATACACATGCACTCTCTTTACCTTTACAATCCTATTATTCTAATGGTACTGTTTCTGTCTAGCAAGGAACACATACCCAATTTTGTTACAATCAAGGATTATCTGAGAGGCAAGATGGCTTTAGATAAGTATATATGGTACTAACCTCACATATTAGTCTAACATACTGTAATTGTTCAGGGTTCTATTGTATGTATCAT
The DNA here is from genome assembly GCF_028390025.1 of Pseudophryne corroboree. Taxonomy (NCBI): domain Eukaryota; kingdom Metazoa; phylum Chordata; class Amphibia; order Anura; family Myobatrachidae; genus Pseudophryne; species Pseudophryne corroboree. The sequence continues at coordinate 236,363,306 of NC_086448.1, forward strand.
TTTTTACACTATTATAACTATTATAACTTGTATATAATAATAGATACAGAGCTCCATTGGTACAACATTGCTTTATGTATGGAATCAAAGCTTTTCTTTATGACAATGGTGCTGCACTGTGAGGGAGGTGATGTTCACAATGAAACCTAGATAAATACTTTCACCAGAAGTCCCAGAACATGAAATCACACACAGGGGAAATAAATAGTTAATGTTTTCATAATGTGAAATGATCCACTGTTTACAATGTTTATTTTTTGCAATATAGTGTTGATGTTCAAAGTGATCATATTTAATCAGAATAATTTCTCTTATTCCGATATCTGCCTCAGATGCTACAGCTAATGTTAGCAATGTGCAGATTGTAGATTATAGAGAGTTTGGAGTTAATGTGGCAATGGGAAATAAGCATTTATGTTCTTTCAGCACATGTTAATGTAAGGTACGTATACTATCCCCTATGCTCCTTTGTATCATAAATGTAAAATTATTGTAATTGTAAGCCACTTTAAAAACTGCACATTAGACTTACTGACAAAGGGCCTAATTCAGGTTGGATCGCAGTGTGTGATCCAACCGGAATATTTGAGAATATTTGAGAAAAAGATGCGTATGTGCCTGTATTTTCTGCCGGGGAGGGGGCGCACAAAATGTGATCGCCTCTGCCTGTCAATCAGGCAGAGACGGTCGTTGGGCTGGGGGGCAATGCTCCATTTACAGAGAGGAGACGGAGCATTGCGGGGGCGGAGCTGGACGAACGGGGGGCGGTGCGGCGTGAACTTGTGCGTGTTGGGGTGTGATCGCGGTGGCTGCATGATGTCACATGCAGCTGCTGCAATCGGGAAGATGGTGCCGGGTCTCCTGCGCCGGCAGGAGGATTCCTCTTTTACTGCTAACAAGCAGAAATTGCAATGCGATCGCATTTTCTGCTTGTTGAAGGGGGAGAGGCTCTGGTCAGCATACTGGGCAGCCTTCAGCATGTGCTCCAAAGGATAGCAAATTCTGCTAATTTGCAGAATTTGCTATCCTTATTGAATTAGGCCCAATATTCAGAGTTGTTCAATAATAGGTGTAATTACATATTGGAATGTATCTAAAAACATGTTTGTTCTAACTGCAGGAGACCTTGGGGGTAATTCAGACCTGATCACTGCTGTGCATTTTTGCACAGTGTGTGATCATATCTGAACTGCGCATGTGTATGCACCGCAATGTGCCGACGCGTCGGACGACTGCACCGGACTTTGGTGCCTAGCACGGGCGATCACAAGGTAATTGACAGGAAGCGGGCATTTTTGGGTGGCAATTGACCGTTTTGCAGGAGTGTCAGGAGAAACGCAGGAGGTAACAGGTGTTTGGAGGGAGGGTGTCTGAAGTCAGCTCCGGCCCCGAACACCAGGAAACCATCGCATCGGCTAAGTAAGTCCTGGGCAGTGCAGAGGCTGCACAAACTGATGTTTGTGCAGCTCTGCTACAAATGCGATCGCACACCTGCACACAGCATATACCCTCCCCCTGTAGGCGGTGACTATCTGATCGCATGGTTGCAAAAAATGCACCCTAGCAATCAGGTCTGAATTACCCTTGTTAAATGAAACCACATAGCTGAAATTGCCTTGCAATTTGGCACGTGTCCACCATATCAGAAAAAAACCATTCACTCACTTGGAAGTCAAACTATCATCTGTACTAATGATATTAAATAATATTAATAAGGTTGTTAAAAACCAATATTACAGTGCCTAATACACATATGCAGCTGTAAAGTAAATAGAGGAGACCTGTTGTATACTGCAGTTCAGTTATTTAGTAAAAATAATACATAACATTATTAGTATATAGAATGAGGGGCAGATGTTTTGTGTTAAGCCTTGGAAAGCTATAAAGTGGAGAGCGCTAAATTACCATCCAATAAGCTCCGAACTGTCATTTTCAAACACAGACTGTAAAATGGTAGTTAGAAGCTTATTAGCTGGTACTTAAGCTCTTTCCACTTTATCTCTTTGCAAAGTTTGATATATTTTCCCCTAGTTGTTTAAATAAGGCATGTGTTGCTACTAGTTGTAAATGCAGTTACGTGTCATAGACATGAGAGTGCCCAGCGGCATTTACTGACCCAAAGTTTCAACTGGCTGAACATTCTAATGTCTGGGTAATTTGGTTGGTCAGTTATTTTTGGCAGTTGAGCAGTTGGGTCTCCTCTGGGAGCACATACCATCTGTGTGTTAGTAATAAAACCTTATTGAGCCAGCTCCAGTGTCAGTATGAGTGACTGAATACCCTTGTTACCTCACAATGGGGCAGACGTACTGTACTAAGCCTTAGAGACTGATAAAGTGGAGAGAGATAAACCACCAACCAATCAGCTCCTGACATTTTTCAAACACAGTCTGTAACATGGCAGTTAGGAGCTGATTGGCTGGTACTTTATCTATTTCCACTTTATAACTCTCCAAGGCTTTGTACATTTCCTCCAGCATCTTACTGTAATTAGTATATAGAATTTGACGGCAGATAAGAACCACATGGCCCATCTAGCCTGCCCCCTTTTTTTATCCTTTAGGCAATCTCAACACTGTTTGAACCTTAATTCTTTGCAAGGATATTCATATACCTATCCCAAGCATGTTTAAATTGCTCTACAGTCTTAGCCTCTACCACCTCTGATGGGAGGCTATTCCACTTGTCCACTACCCTTTCTGTGAAGTAATTTTTCCTTAAATTTCCCCTGAACCTCCCCCCCCCTCCAGTCTCAGTGTATGTCCTCGAGTTCTAATACTTCTCTTCCTTTGAAGAATGTTTTTTTCCTGAACTTTGTTAAGACCCTTGATTTATTTGTAAGTTTCTATCATGTCCCCCTTTCCCTTCTCTCCTCCAAACTATACATCCTAAGATCTTTTAGCCTTTCCAGGTAAGTTTTGTGATGTAGGCCATGCACCATTTTAGTTGCCCTTCTTTGTAGACTCTCTAATGTATTTATATCCTTCTGGAGATATGGTCTCTAGAACTGGACACAGTATTCCAGATGGGGCTGTACCAATGACCTATACAGTGGCATTATCACTTCTTTTTTCCTGCTACTGATTCCTCTCCCTATGCAACCAAGCATCTGACTTGCCTTTCTCATTGCTTTGTTGCATTGCTTTCCTGCCTTCAAGTCACTTGAAATAGTGACTCCTAAATCCCTTTCCTCCTCAGTAGTTTCCCTTATAGTACCCTTGATACTATATTTAGCCTTTGTGTTTTTTGGACCCAATTCATGATTTTGCATTTTTTAGCATTAAACTGTAGTTGTCACGTTCTTGACCATTTCTCAAGCTTACCTAGGTCATCAATCATTTGTTTTACCCCTCCCGGTGTGTCTACCCTGTTGCATATCTTTGTATCATCTGCAAAAAGTCATACTTTCCCTTCAATACTATTTGCAATGTCACCAACAAAGATATTAAAGAGAACTGGACCAAGTACAGATCCCTGGTAACATTTCCCTCCATAGATTGCACTCCATTTACTACAGCTGTCTGTTTATGTTGCACCCAGGTTCTTATCCATTTAACTGTTTTATAATCCACCCCCACACTTTCAAGTTTATTTAGCAGTCTGCGATATGGGACAGTGTCAAATGCCTTACTAAAGTCTAGATATGCTACGTCTACAGCTCCCCCTTGATCTATTATTTTCGTCACAGAGTCAAAAAAGTCAATAAGATTCGTTTGGCATGATCTCCCACCAGTAAATCCATGCTGTTTTGGATCCTGTAAGTTGTTTGATTTAAGATATTCCACAACTCTTTCTTTTAATAATTTTTCCATTACTTTCCCTAGTACTGATGTAAGGCTTACTGGTCTGTAGTTACTTGCTTCTTCCTTGCTTCCACTTTTGTGCAGTGGAACTACATTTGCTCTTTTCCATTCCTCTGGAATGGCACCTGTATTTAGCGACTGTTTCAATAATCTTTAGTGTCTGTAATTAGTATATATTTAGTGTCATCAGTATGTTTCTGTATACTAAGGGGTGGGTGTGGGGTGCGGTGGCCCCTGTGTCGGTGTGGCTGGGCTGCTTCAGGTCGGCACACCCTAACACTTTATTAACACTTATTATTTTTCCTATCACTTTGTATATATTATTTTAATCACACCACTTACATAGCACTTCTGTGCTTCTTATTAACCCCTATTAATTTTCACCTGTGTGCTGACCTGGGGTGGCCGACCTGTGCCGACATCGTGGGGTCCTGCACCCCAGGCCCATACCTAGTATTAGGGACCCCCAGTGACGGAGAAGGCTTGTCGATCGGCCTGGGGGCTTAACCCTATATCTGCAGATATACGCAACTAAGATCTCCGTATAATCTGACTATTATTATGTAGTAATATTATTCACTCGGTGTGCATTAGGGAACACAGTTTTTTTCCTACACAGAATTACCCCTCCCCTTTTAGCACCTGAGTGACATTACAATCTGATTGAGCAGCTTTCCATTTTGTGTATTGTATATAGAGAGGCATAAATGGGTCAGCATTAGGAGGGATTGCTGACTCCAGAAGTGCCATAGGGGAAGCCAGGGGTATCCCCAGGTAAGCTGGCTCTCAGATGCTGTAGGTGCCATTACCATGTGGCCTTACACTGGGAATTTAACCCAGATATATTTGTAATTATTTATGGGGTGGGTGTGGGGTGCAGTGGCCCCTGTGTCGGTGTGGCTGGGCTGCTTCAGGTCGGCACACCCTAACACTTTATTAACACTTATTATTTTTCCTATCACTTTGTATATATTATTTTAATCACACCACTTACATAGCACTTCTGTGCTTCTTATTAACCCCTATTAATTTTCACCTGTGTGCTGACCTGGGGTGGCCGACCTGTGCCGACATCGTGGGGTCCTGCACCCCAGGCCCATACCTAGTATTAGGGACCCCCAGTGACGGAGAAGCCTTGTCGATCGGCCTGGGGCTTAACCCTATATCTGAAAGATATACGCAACTAAGATCTCCGTATAATCTGACTATTATTATGTAGTAATATTATTCACTCGGTGTGCATTAGGGAACACAGTTTTTTTCCTACACAGAATTACCCCTCCCCTTTTAGCACCTGAGTGACATTACAATCTGATTGAGCAGCTTTCCATTTTGTGTATTGTATATAGAGAGGCATAAATGGGTCAGCATTAGGAGGGATTGCTGACTCCAGAAGTGCCATAGGGGAAGCCAGGGGTATCCCCAGGTAAGCTGGCTCTCAGATGCTGTAGGTGCCATTACCATGTGGCCTTACACTGGGAATTTAACCCAGATATATTTGTAATTATTTATGGGGTGGGTGTGGGGTGCAGTGGCCCCTGTGTCGGTGTGGCTGGGCTGCTTCAGGTCGGCACACCCTAACACTTTATTAACACTTATTATTTTTCCTATCACTTTGTATATATTATTTTAATCACACCACTTACATAGCACTTCTGTGCTTCTTATTAACCCCTATTAATTTTCACCTGTGTGCTGACCTGGGGTGGCCGACCTGTGCCGACATCGTGGGGTCCTGCACCCCAGGCCCATACCTAGTATTAGGGACCCCCAGTGACGGAGAAGCCTTGTCGATCGGCCCTGGGGCTTAACCCTATATCTGCAGATATACGCAACTAAGATCTCCGTATAATCTGACTATTATTATGTAGTAATATTATTCACTCGGTGTGCATTAGGGAACACAGTTTTTTTCCTACACAGAATTACCCCTCCCCTTTTAGCACCTGAGTGACATTACAATCTGATTGAGCAGCTTTCCATTTTGTGTATTGTATATAGAGAGGCATAAATGGGTCAGCATTAGGAGGGATTGCTGACTCCAGAAGTGCCATAGGGGAAGCCAGGGGTATCCCCAGGTAAGCTGGCTCTCAGATGCTGTAGGTGCCATTACCATGTGGCCTTACACTGGGAATTTAACCCAGATATATTTGTAATTATTTATGGGGTGGGTGTGGGGTGCGGTGGCCCCTGTGTCGGTGTGGCTGGGCTGCTTCAGGTCGGCACACCCTAACACTTTATTAACACTTATTATTTTTCCTATCACTTTGTATATATTATTTTAATCACACCACTTACATAGCACTTCTGTGCTTCTTATTAACCCCTATTAATTTTCACCTGTGTGCTGACCTGGGGTGGCCGACCTGTGCCGACATCGTGGGGTCCTGCACCCCAGGCCCATACCTAGTATTAGGGACCCCCAGTGACGGAGAAGCCTTGTCGATCGGCCTGGGGGCTTAACCCTATATCTGCAGATATACGCAACTAAGATCTCCGTATAATCTGACTATTATTATGTAGTAATATTATTCACTCGGTGTGCATTAGGGAACACAGTTTTTTTCCTACACAGAATTACCCCTCCCCTTTTAGCACCTGAGTGACATTACAATCTGATTGAGCAGCTTTCCATTTTGTGTATTGTACTAAGCACACATACAAGTTTTAATCTTAATCTGTAAACTGTAAAAAATAGCAGAGACGAGAACATACTGCACAGAAAGAGCCAAAGCAAGAGCCCAAACAGGAGATATCAGAAGAGGAAAAGCTGGAGGAGTCCATACCCTCCAACTGTACCTTTTTGTCAGGTACAGTACCTTTTTTCATGGTCTCTACCGATTTTTGTCTCTTCAAACGTGCATTGAAAGTATAGGAAAAGGGGCGTGGCCACACCCCCTTTACCCGTGGACATGCCCCCTTTCCTAATTTGTACCGATTTTTCTGTGCAAAATGTTGGAGGATATGGGAGTCGGCAGGTGAGATGGAAGAGGTGAAGGTATTGGAGACAGCACATAGATGGTTTTGGAGGTGGAAAACCAGAAAAGCCCACCATATGACCCCAAACAAGGTAAATATTTATTATTTTTTATAATAGTAAATCCCAGATGTACAATATGTATGACACAATATTAGTTTTATGTCACAGTCTATGGGGGTATTAAATTCGTGCCGTTTTTCGAAACTGGCACTTTTCGCCAGGTTGCATGTTGAATTCACATTCAACCTATTCAAAGTCCGGCCTGATTTTTTGACTTGTTGAAAATTCTGGCCAGGTGAAACCCATGTGGATCAGCGAATTCGCCACCAATCCAAGTGTTTTGTCGAATTTGCGGTCATTTTCAACAGTTGTTTAGTCCGGTTTTGCCCATGCTGATTCGACAAAAAAGAAATAATCGAAAAGGCATGGCTAAAACCTGGCGAAAATGCCTGCAATTGAACAGTCAACTGTCGAATTATTGCCGGTTTTCCAACGGATGGAAAACTTGGCACGGATTGAATACCCCCCTATATGTGTGATCTGCATTTTATGTTTTGTTAACCATAATTAAGCCACGTGCAACATTTACTTCCAAGTTAACCACAAACACGTCCCAAATTCCCTATTGCAAGATAACTGCTTATTAAATAAGCTTCAATCAACATTAGGACAGAATTGGAAAAGGATTGTTAACCTTAGAAGCTAGAGTACTATAGACCCTTGGGGGACAGACTTCTAGTATTTTAACAAATAGAGAAGGAGTTTATAAATTGTCATATCAAGGTAGATTGCAAAGATTCTTCCCCCATTGTTCTTTCATTTTCATGACCTGCTAACAAAAATGACCATATAAAAAAAAAAAGGATTTTGATTTAATAATTGAATCAACAGACTACGAACAATACGTATATATATATATATATATATATATTTACACACTGGTCAAAAAAATAACGGGAACACTAAAATAACACATCCTAGATCTGAATGAATGATATATTCTTATTAAATACTTTGTTCTTTACATAGTTGAATGTGCTGACAACAAAATCACACAAAAATTATCAATGGAAATAAAATTTATTAACCCATGGAGGTCTGGATTTGGAGTCACCCTCAAAATTAAAGTGGAAAAACACACTACAGGCTGATCCAACTTTGATGTAATGTCCTTAAAACAAGTCAAAATGAGGCTCAGTAGTGTGTGTGGCCTCCACGTGCCTGTATGACCTCCCTACAACACCAGGGCATGCTCCTGATGAGGTGGCTGATGGTCTCCTGAGGGATCTCCTTCCAGACCTGGACAGTCTGTGGTGCAACGTAGAGTTGGTGGATGGAGCGAGACATGATGTCCCAGATGTGCTCAATTGGATTCAGGTCTGGGGAATGGGCGGGCCAGTCCATAGCATCAATGCCTTTGTCTTGCAGGAACTGCTGACACACTCCAGCCACATGAGGTCTAGCATTGTCTTGCATTAGGAGGAACCCAGGGCCAACCGCACCAGCATATGGTCTCACAAGGGGTCTGAGGGTCTCATCTTGGTACCTAATGGCAGTCAGGCTACCTCTGGCGAGCACATGGAGGGCTGTGCGGCCCCCCAAAGAAATGCCACCCCACACCATTACTGACCCACTGCCAAACCGGTCATGCTGGAGGATGTTGCAGGCAGCAGAACGTTCTCCTTGGCATCTCCAGACTCTGTCAAGTCTGTCACATGTGCTCAGTGAGAACCTGCTTTCATCTGTGAAGAGCACAGTGCTACAGTGGCAATTTTGACAATCTTGGTGTTCTCTGGCAAATGCCAAACGTCCTGCACGGTGTTGGGCTGTAAGCACAACCCCCACCTGTGGACGTCGGGCCCTCATACAACCCTCATGGAGTCTGTTTCTGATCGTTTGAGTAGACACATGCACATTTGTGGCTTGCTGGAGGTCATTTTGCAGGGCTCTGGCAGTGCTCCTCCTGTCCCTCCTTGCACAAAGGCGGAGTTAGCGGTCCTGCTGCCGGGTTGTTGCCCTCCTACGGCCTCCTCAATGTCTCCTGATGTACTGGCCTGTCTCCTGGTAGTGCCTCCATGCTCTGGACACTACGCTGACAGACACGGCAAACCTTCTTGCCAAAGCTCACATTGATGTGCCATCCTGGATGAGCTGCACTACCTGAGCCACTTGTGTGGGTTGTAGGGAGGTCATACAGGCACGTGGAGACCACGTACACTACTGAGCCTCATTTTGACTTGTTTTAAGGACATTACATCAAAGTTGGATATGCCTGTAGTGTGTTTTTCCACTTTAATTTTGAGGGTGACTCCAAATCCAGACCTCCATGGGTTAATAAATTTGATTTCCATTGATAATTTTTGTGTGATTTTGTTGTCGGCACATTCAACTATGTAAAGAACAAAGTATTTAATAAGAATATTTCATTCATTCAGATCTAGGATGTGTTATTTTAGTGTTCCCTTTATTTTTTTGAGCAGTGTGTGTATATATATATATATATATATATAGTAGACTGCATGTTAGGAGCGCCACTGCTGTTGGCGACAACCTCATGCAGAGTAGTAGCTACCCCAGTGCAAGCAATAATGACTGCAGATGCCACCAAGCCCCTATCAATCTTATCCAGGTCCATCATGTGCTCCTAGGGTTTGATACATGAAGAACAGTGAAGAACTGTGGAGAAATGTCCACATTGTACCAATCTTGAAATGAGATCTCCACAGTTCAGTAGAACATACTAGTGCTCCAACTATAGGGCCCGATTCAGACCTGATCGCTGCTGTGCATTTTCGTACAGTGGGTGATTATCAATAGATTGCACATGCGCATGCACCGCAATGCGCACGTGCCTCACCAAACAACAACAGACATCACCAAACAGCGACAGGCTGGTGCGAAAATTTCAGTCGCACAACCATTCGCATGCTGATTGACAGAAAGAGGCCGTTTGTGGATGGTAACTGACCGTTTTCTGGGAGTGTCAGTGAAAACACAGGCATTCCCAAGCGTTTTCAGGGAGGGTGTGTGACGTCAGCTCTGAACCCAATCAGCCTGTTCTCATCGCACTGTAGGAGTAAGTCCTGGGCTGCGCACAGACTGCACACAGTGGGAAAAAAAAAACATTGGATGGTGAGTGAGGTTTGAACGGTGCAACTGTCTGCTGGCTGAGGGATATTTCTAGCATGGCATATACATGCGATCACACACTTGCACTGGTGAATTTACACTCCCCTTGGGCGGCAACTATCTGAACACAGGACAGCAAAATTAGCAGACCAGCGACCAGGTCTGAATCACCCCATAGTCCCTTAGTATCTTACAGAAGACCAAAATGATTCCTATACTGTTATCTCCTCATATTTCTCAAACTTTAAATGTTTATTTAAGGACTCATTAACATAAGGAAACTTACAAAATAATGACTACACTTCCTAAAATGACACACAACAATGACTACACTTCCTAAAATGACACACAACACTTACCTTAATATAAGAAAAACTGAAACAAAACACTACATTCCCCAACTTTAACTTGAACTGTTGCTCTGTCATAGATTGCAAAATGCCGATAACAATATAACAGGTTCCGGAGATGCAGATTGCCCCTGGTGGCACCAGACCCTAAGTAAAGTGCAAGTGATGTGCCGACTCCTGCTCACAGGGCAAGACCCAACTGCTCAACTGTCAAAAATTACTGACCAACCAAATAACCCAGACATTAGAATGTTCAGCGAGGTGGAACTTTGGGTCAGTGTGAGGCCACGCCCCCTATCTGCAAAGCCAGGCTCTATCAATGAGGCCACAACCCCATTTTGCTGATGCACGGCTTCGTCATGCACTTAATGTGCCCTCCTACATTGGGTGTCACTGCTACTAGTGATACCTCTGATATAAGGTGGGCATGTAGGTTTTAACCTAGATTGTAATTATGGGCCTGATTCAGATGTGGACGCCAATGACACAGCCACTGTTTCTTGTATGCAGTGACTGTGTGAAATTATGCAAAAACCACAGAAGACATCTTAAGTGAAAAGACAACCACTGCTGGCTTCTCTGGTCCGCTGCTGCATCTGAAAACGCAGCATTGGATCAACTGCGTGAACATCGGAGTAACAGTCATGGAAATAATCACTCTGTCTGGGCTCCAGCACGCCCAGAAAACAGGGCTGACACAACCTTGTTTTCTGGAATGCTGCCCATTGCTGCTTTGTTGCCACCCCCAAATGCCAGCAGCATGTCAATCATACTGTGGCTCTTGGGGCACTGTGAGTGACATCCCAGGACCTGATCTTGCAGAGTGTGGCTCCTGTGCATGTGCGAGTCACTAAACATCAGAAATTTATGTAAATATTGGATTTACATAAATCCCTGAAATGGGCCCTATGCTCACTTCAGAAGTCTGGTAGAATGGTTAACAATATTCAGAGATTAATAGTGTATTAAGACAATCTGAGTATTACTGTACACCATGGTTCTTCTTCCTATGCCTGCGTCTTAACTCTTAAGCACATATCAAGGTGTATTATATGGTTGGCTACACAGCTTCTTTCTATCCTTGTACCAGAAAATGTTTGGTGGAAGCCTCTATGCACAAGACAAAATATTCCCACTGTGGTATAAAAGAAAGAAATCAAATTAGAAAAAAAGTTTGGTTGCCACCTCACTTTTTTTTTTTTTTAATATAAGGCTGGCAATCCATTTTGATCTCTGAGTAAGAGATGGTTGGTAATGCATCCGTGCTCTCAGTCACTCAAAAGCGGTTGTGACAATCTGGAAATGCTAAGCTCAGGATTCCCTTTGTGCCCCATCATGCAATGGAGTGCTGAGGCGTCCACTATTAGGCACTGTAGTCTGTGAATGTGGCCTGAAGCAGTGAATTTGCATTTAGGAATGCAACAGCTTTCTCAGACATGCCTGTGACACTCCCATACTTGTCCATGAAATAGGAGGTAGTGACGTGACCGGCGGTCAGGAGACTCACGGTCACAATACCCCCTTACAGTCCTGATAGTTGGCATGCCGACTAACAGGGACTATTCCCACTCATAGATGTCCACGACACCCATAGAGTGGGCTCACCACTGAGCCTGCAGCGTGGCAAGCACAGCGAGCCCACAAGGGGCTTCGTTCCACTCCCCCCCCCCCCCCTCCCCCTTGCCGGGCATCTGCAAGCAGAGATACTGGTCACACATACCCAACCACATGAAATGGACCTTTTTGCATTCACTTCCTCCAAGTCTCCACTCTGAATTGCCTAGGGATCGCAAACCTCTTCTTAGGTGTTAGCGATGCCATACACAATGGCAAATACTGTGGCAGCAGGTACTTGTTAAGGGACTCCCACACTTTTTGTACTGACAAAATAGTAAAGAATTGCTCATCTGTGGGAACATCAACACTGTATCCATCTCTGAATCAGACACTCTATTGCCCAAGATCATCTTAATAAACCACAAGTTTCAAGGTCCTTGATATCTGAGTAGAAGCTCTTGCCTATTGTTGTAAGAGCAGGTATGAAGCTTTGTGAATAAAAGTTTAGCCCACTGGAAATCCCTTTATTGGGTATAATTATGTGTAGTTGCTTGCTGTTATTCTGATATCTATTTGTATGCATTGTAATGTAGCATATGATCCAGTGTATCTTTTTTTTCTGTAAAAAATGCATCTGTTTGCGTCTCAATGACATCCTTCAGGGTCACATCTGGCCTGAGTAGCCTGGTTGCACAATACAACTCTATGATGTAGATACTAAAGAAGATCCTGGGCCCATGTGAAGTGACGAGGATTAAAAAAGGGGCTGATTCAGACCTGATCGGTGCTGTGCGTTTTCGCACAGCAGCGATCAGGTCTGAACTGTGCATGCGCCGCTGCCGCAGTGCACTAGCACATGGCAGACAGCTGACGGCTGTCGTAGCCCTGCGATTGCCTCTGCCTGATTGACGGGCAAGGCGGTCGCTGGGCGGGAGGGGGTGGGCAAGTGGCATTTATCCGCCGTTTAGGAGTCACGGTCTGTGCTGGGCTTTCTGAATTAGCTCCCATGTGCACTGCAGGTGGGGCAAATATAACATTTGCAGAGAGAGTTAGATTTGGGTGGGTTATTTTGTTTCTGTGCAGAGTAAATACTGGCTGCTTTATTTTTACACTGCAATTTAGATTTCAGTTTGAACACCCCCCACCCAAATCTAACTCTCTCTGTACATGATATATCTGCCCCCTGCAAAGCACATGGTTTTGCCCAACTGCTAACAAATTTACTGCTACGATCAGGTCTGAATTACCCCCAGTGTCTTTATGTGCTATTAGCTGATGGCATCTTCCTGGGTACAGTATCTCCCTGGGTATAAACAGGAATAAATAACAGGAACCCAGAATCATTCTACTAGTCCAAATGCAGTGGCAGATGTAGAGTTGTTTGCAAAGTGGATAGAAATAATTACTGAAAATAGCTCCATACATATCTTGAGATGGTTCTGCCCTAGCATTGACAGCATGCAGTAAGAAATTGGTTTACAAAAAGTCATCATCATCATCATCATCATCATCATCTTTAAGGTATATTTACAAATACCACCTTGTAGGGCAGAATTTTCTAAGGAACAAAGGCCTGAAAGGGCCTGCGCAAATGTGTAGTCACTTCAGTGCAAACAATGGATCTTTCCTAGCACCACTTAGAGAATGCAAGGGTAATAGACAAAAAAACTGTTATGGAACAACATTTACCAGCAAACTCTGACTTCTAGTGACTGTTTGGGCAAGCTGACATTTGTAGAACTACAGTACAAGCATAGCATTCCCAAGACTGTCAGGGCATGACATCACCAGGGGGCTTGCTACACTTGTGCATGCATGTCCCATAAATTTTTTCTTTCACATAACCTGATCTGTCCCTCCATTATTGGAGACCACACATGATCGTTAGCCATTCACTTTATATGCAGCATATTATACGGTGCTTTGTAGTAAGGCAAAGTACTCACTTTAGTAGCAGATCTACTGCTTTCCTCCAATACGGCTCTCACGCCCCAGTGTACATACCCCCATATCTGTGTCACGTCTGAGGGCAGGGCTGCTATCAGAAATTGTGGGGACGGGACTGACAAAATAGACAGGGCCCCTCATCCCCCAAAAAAGATTCTGCCGCACTGCTCCGCCCCTATGTGATGTCATACATAGTGACGTTACATATAGGTGGAGAGTTGTGGACCTACAGGAACGGTTCACAGAGAGCTGATATGCAGGGAAAGCATGTTTTAAGAAGTCCTCCCTGTGTATCAGCCCATTGTTGTTTCACAGCCTGGTGCAGCTCTCCTGGTATTGGCGGTAGGAGCCAGAGGTGGGCCCCCATCTCTGTAAGGACACAGTCCCCCCCGATGGCTGCCTTGTCTGAAGGTAGGGTTTGGCTTGGGCATTTGTTTGTGGGTGGAGCTAGCTTGGAAGGAGTGTGAGTGGAGCGAGGAGACTTTAACCAGGCTTTGCGCATGAATCTTGAAATTAGGCAGATACTCCAAACGTAATTGAAACATGAGCAATACTTTATTAAAACTGATACTGTAGATCACTGCGCATTCTGAAAGAATAACATACAACTTAAAATGTTAGTCGGAATGGATCTGGAATGATGACACTGGAAAAGTCCTGGAAATATGCAAACGTGCTTGTAATAAATAAAGACCGAAATCAAACCAAACGGACTGAAGTGCTGACCAGGTTGGGTACGGAATACTGACACTGAAGAAATCCTTGCTAGATGCAAATATATTTGTAGAAAATGCAAACAGGAATAGAACCGGAATGGACTGAAGTGCTGACTGGGCTGTGTATGGAAGATGGCACTGGAGAAGTCCTTGAAAGATGCAGGTATAATAACAGATAGTGTACACTTGGTTCTTGAAAATCACCAGACTGGAACTAGATCAAAGCAAACACTGAATATGCAAGATCTCAGCACAGACCTGTTATACTTCCTGAGAAGAGACTGTTGTACTCAGAGGCGTCACCAGGTGTGGGTACACCCGGAGCACACTCTGCTTTACTACACCCCCCCCCCCCCCCCCCATCTCACACTCACTGCCGGAGCCGCGGCCGGACGAAGAGGGGGCGTGACCTAATTTGAAGGGGCGTGGCCTCACAGGTCTTCTCTTCTTCACTCCGGGGGGTGTATCCAGCTTCCTCTGAAATGCTGGCTGCCCCCGGAGACTAGGCAGCGTGCAGTGACGGCTCCTTTTCTGTGACAGGAGCCGAGTGCTGCAGAGGATTATCACACTGCAGCACTCGGCTCCTGTTCCTGCAGAAGAGCCAGCACTTGGTGTCACCCCTTCCGTGGGTGATACCTGGGTGCGGGCCGCACTCCCCGCACCCGCCTTCTGACTCCACTGGTTGTACTGACTGCCTTATGTCAGCAGGAAATCACCTTTATACACAATGGTGCTCAGATATTGGGTGCTGTGATCAGCTGGCTGGAAGGGGCTCTAGGATTGGTCAATGGAGGATCAGCTGACAGAATCCAAGATGGCAGCTCCCAGGTCCGGTTTTGGAGGGAACTCTGGATTAGGCCTAAACATCAGGAAGCAGACATAGTGGAGGATAATGCTGTGACAGCGGACAGTGGCGGAAAGCACTGTACTGGGCTATTCACAGAGACAGCATCAGCTGCTGGGAACTTCATGTGGGCACAATGAACAGAGAAACCATATGCTAAACACAGGATCCTGCTAATTACTCACACAGCGGAATTCCTATTCAGGAATTAGTAACACAGACTGCAGTTTGTATGCTGAAGGCAAGCAGCTCAGGCTGTACTTGTATTTGATATGCTGGCTAAACCCCACCATAAAGGATGACTGAACTGCAGGAGAGATAGCAGAGGTAAGTCACAAAACATGAGAAATTCAGTCAGAATGGTGTGAAAATTTAGATTGCTAGGCGAACACAAGGTGATTTGCAGTAAGCGGACGTTTGTGGGTGGTAACTGGACGTTTTCTGGGAGTGTCAGGAAAAACGCAGGCGTGTCCAAGCGTTTTCTGGGAGGGTGTGTGACGTCAGGTCTGGCCACAAACACCCTGATTCTGTCGCACTGTAGGAGTGAGCCCTGGGCTACGCACAGACTGGCCAGACTGGAAAAAGCATTTATTGGTGAGTGAGTTGCAAACGGATTTGCAGATGAACGCTGTCTGGCAAAGTTTTTGCATGGCATACGCATGCATTCGCACACTTGCATGGGGCGGGTTTACACTCTCTATGGGCGGTGACTATCTGATCGCAGCAATCTGCAAAAACAGAGCAGAGGAGGGATCAGGTCTGAATTAGGCCCTGAGTCCAGACTGGTTTTGGTTTGGTTCGTATCCACACAAAAAAGGTGGATTCATAGTTCTGGAAAACCAAACCGCACATCTCTATTAATAAAATATACTAAAATACAAATATGTCTACTAAACAAATAAGGTATGTTAATCATCTGCTATATGTAGTATATGATTTATTATAATGGAGGATGAGAACTGGAAAAGTAGCTACATCTTACAGGATCTCATCACATGCTTTGTGCAGTATAACCAAGTTCCTATGAGACTCTTGAGAGTGTAGGATAAACCTTTTATACATTACTGCAGAGCAAACTGAACAGATGACTTTGTGCTATGTGCGCTATTTTAATGGGAAGAGGATAATCAGGCCATCCACCTTAATAGGGCAAATATTGGGCAACATATTCTTTTCTATTAAAATAAATGGGTTTAATGCTTCTTTAATGGGACACCCCTTATCAAATAAGCCCTTTAGGTAATATTTTTTTCTCTTTTAATTGCTCCTATTATAGGTGTGAATAGTGCAGCTCTCTCCTACTGTGCAATTTGTAAATGATCCATCAGCTTATAACAGCTTGTTAACATCCTCTTTTTCTACTTCTCAAGGCCCCCTCCTGCTTCCAGCAGTCTCACACTCATCCGATCCATTATAGTCTCTGCTTTTGTGACCCTGGCTGACATTTTCTTTTTCTTTGCTTACAATACATAGATGTTTACTTGTTTCCAAGTTATTTTATAAGATTTTCTTTACATATGTTTTATTAGTCTATCTTTTTATAATATACTGTAAGTTTCTCAGGAACATGAAAACAAAAAGATGTGTGTGGAGATAAACAGGATGCTGTATATTGCTCTGATCTGCAGTATAGCATACACATATTTCAGCAGTCTGAAGCAGTTTAAATATAGATATATAAGATTATACACTGATCACGAAAACGTGTAAAAATATACCTCACAGTCCATATGTCATTCTTGGCACCTGCATTATCTGTATTGTTTGTCTTCTTAATATGTTATTTACAGAAAATAGAAATAAAATTCTTCTACAACTATTTTTTTGTTATGTTTGCAATACATTCTTGTGTGATAAATGTCATCCATAATGATGTAATATTTCCCATTAATTTCAGTTGATTTAAATTTTTTTAATGCATACTTATGCAATTATACGTACAGTACGTACAGTACGTATAGTATCTGATTAAAAGTAAGTAGCTACCCTAGGAAAAAAACAACATATTTACAATAAATACTGCCTATCTAGGATAGCAATCTGATGTTTATACTAATCAAGTACAATTCAAATTTGATCTACTCTCTGGATTTTGAATAACCCTATAGGGCACTCACAGAGCTAGTGAGTACTAAAGTTTTCAACCAGAGTTCACATGAAGGTTGTGATAACACAATGCACATTGGACAGATCCATGTCTATGGGGGTGATTGAGACCTGATCGCTGGGCTGCTAACTTTGCTGTCTTGCGTTCAGATAGTAGCCGCCTCCAGTGGGAGTGTAAATTCGCCATGCAAGTGTGCGATCCTATGTGTATGCTGAGCTGCTAAAATCCACTCTGTGCAGTCTCTGCGCAGCCCAGGACTAACTCCTACAGTGCTATGAAAACAGGCTGAACGAGCCCAGGCCTGTCGTCACGCACCCTCACTGAAAACTCTTGGGCACGCCTGCGTTTTTACACTCCCAATAAATGGTCAGTTACCACCCACCCATATCATCTTGCGAATGCCCGTGTGATAAGAATTTTCGCACCATCCCGTCACTGACCGGTGATGCCCTTTGTTGCTGTCCGACACGCGTGCGCATTGTGGTGCATACGCATGCGCAGTTAGTACCTGATCGCCCACTGTGCAAAAATACACAGCAGCGTTCAGGTCTGAATTAGCCCCATTAGTCCTTATATTACGATGAGTAAGGTACTGTCTATTCCCAACCCTCATATTGCAATTGCACCATCCTAGATCATTGTATAGCCTTTGTATCCACTTAAACACCTGAGATATGTTTATTCTCCTTCACAAAAGTAGTCATGTCTATAATTTAGAATGTCCTCCTATTGTCTCTGCCACCTCCTACCCGTACATCAGGGGTGGCCAGACTTTTGGAGTTGACGATCTACTTTGAAAACTGAATAGCTTTCATGATCTACCTAGGTGGGACAATAGCGCGTGACACATGCGCACGCCCCCAAAAAGGGGTGTGGCATAACAAAAAGGGGTGTGACCTCCTCGCTGCACAGGGTGTAGGGACGGTCTCACCCAAAATCACAACTTCTCCCCCACAGGTAAAAACCTCAAACACTTTTGGCCCCAACAAAGGAGTAAAAACACATTGGCCCCCACACAGGAGTAAAAACACATTGGCCTCCACACAGGAGTAAAAACACATTAGCACCCACACAGGAGTAAAAACAAATTGTCCCCCACACAGGAGTAAATATACATTGGCCCCCACACAGTAGTACAAATACATTGCTCCATACAAGTAAAAAAAAAATTGTCCCCAACAAACAATAAAAAAATATATTCAATTGTCTCAGCTCCCGCTCATCCTTACTCCCCCTTCTCCATATAACACTTCAATAACAAATACTACCTGCCGAGCATGCAGCCATCTGGAATAGCAGCTCCCCATGACAGCCCGCCACCACAGGCAGTCAAAGCAAGAGAAGCAGCGGCGGTGGGCTCCTCACAGCGAGCGGGTGATATCATGACGTCAACTGTGCGCTGCACTACTGGGAGATGTTTAGTTAAGTTGGTCACGATCTACCGGCAGATGCACTGCCCTACATGAACTCCAGTAGGTAACGGATCTGGGTCCTCCTCCAGAAGAAGACTTGTAGTCCACTATCACAGAACAGGTATCCAATGCATTCATTTCCACACCTGTGAAGCAAATTGTATGTAAACTGTACAATAGAATGTACCTAGCCTCCACCAAGATACACAAAATATGGAAGCATACCTTCCCAGGGGGATGGTGGAGGCATAGGGATAGCCTTACAGGAAGGTGCTTGGGTGTGACAGCTAACTCTACTTGAAGATGACATTAGTACCCACAATCAAGTTCTGAAAACTTTCTGTTTTGAAGCTTGACAAGTGAATATATCCCACATTGGGACTCCCAATTATTTAAGACATGCAGAACTTCTGCTAATGCATGTGTAACAAGACTGTTCACTTTACTGAATAGGCCGAAAAAGGTGCATTAGACTAGGGTCTGAAAACTATATTATATTTAGGGGCTGATTTAAGAATGAGTTATATTCTTGTTATAGAAACATAGAATTTGTCGGCAGATAAGAACCACATGGCCCATCTAGTCTGCCCCCTTTTTTACCATATTTTTATCTCAAACACTGGGGCAGATGTATTAACCTGGAGAAGGCATAAGGAAGTGACAAACCAGTGATATGTGCAAGGTGCACCAGCCAATCAGATCCTAACTGTTAATTTACATATTGGAGCTGATTGGCTGGTGCCTTTATCAACTCGCACATATCACTGGTTAATACATCTGCCCCCTTATTTGAACCTTATTTCTTTGTAAGGATATCCTTATGTCTGTCCCATGCATGATTAAATTACTCTACTGTCTTAGCCTCCACCACCTCTGATGGGATGCTATTCCACTTGTCCACTACCCTTTCAGTGAAGTAATTTTTCCTCAAATTTCCCCTGAACCTACTTCCCTCCAGTCTCAGTGCATGTCCTTGTGTCCTAATACTTCTCTTAATTTAAAGAATGTTTCTTTCCTGGAGTTTGCTAAAACCCTTGATATATTTGAAAGTTTCTATCATGTGCCCCCTTTTCCTCTCTGCTTCAAACTATACATATTGAGATTTTTTAGTCTTTCTGAGTATGTTTTGTGATGTTGCCTTCTTTGTACAGTCTCTAATGTATTAATATCCTTTTGAAGATATGGCCTACAGAACTGAACACAGTATTCTAGATGAGGCCATACCAATGACCTATACAGTGGCATTATTCTTTCTTTCTGCTGCTGATTCCTCTCCCAATGCAGCCAAGCATCTGATTATCCTTCCTCATTGCTTTGTTACATTGCTTACCTGCCTTTAAGTCACCTGAAATTGTGACTCCTAGATCCTTTTCCTCCTCGCTAGTTTCCAGTATAGTGCCATTAATACTATATTTAGCCTCTGGACTTTTGAGACCCAAGTGCATGATTTCTTTGGCATTAAACTGTAATTGCCACACTCTTGACAATTCCTCTAGTATACCCAGATCCTCAGTCATTTGTTTTACCCCTCCTGGTGTGTCTACCCAGTTGCATACATTTGTGTCATCTGCAAAAAGGCATACTTTCCTTTTAATGCCATTTGCAATGTCACCAATAAAGATATTAAAAAGCACTGGCCCAAGTACACATCCCTGGGGTACTCCACTGTTAACATTTCTCTCCTGTGAATGCACTCCATTTACCACAACTCTCTGTTTTCTATCCTGCAACCAAGATCTTATCCATTCAATAATCCTAGTATCTAATCCCAAGATTTCAAGTTTATTTAGCAGTCCGTGATGTGGAACAGTGTCAAAAGCCTTACTAAAGTCTAGATAAGCTATATCCATGGCTCCACCTTTATCCATCACTTTAGTCACAGTCAAAAAAGTCAATAAGGTTTGTTTGTCATGATCCCCCCCCCCCCCCAGTAAATCCATGCTGTTTGGGATCCTGTAAATTGCTTGATTTGAGATAATCTACAACTCTTTCTTTTAAGAGTATTTCCATCAATTTCTCTACTACTGATGTAAGACTCACAGGTCTATAGTTGTTTGCCTCTTCCTTGCTTCCACTTTTGTGCAGTGGGACTACATTCTCTCTTTTCCAGTCCTCTGGAATTACTCCTGTAGCTAATGACTGGTTGAATAATTCTGTCAATGGTACTACCAGCACTTCTTCAAGTTCTTTTAGTATCCTTAGATGTATCCCATCTGGACCCATAGATTTGTCCACTTTCAGCTTTGTCAGTTCTGTTAGGACCTTCTGTTCTGTAACTGTACTTGTTTATTTTTCCTGAATATCCCTGCAACTTAACTGTGGCCCATGCCCCTCTCTTTCAGTATTGAATACTGAGCAAAAATAATTGTTAAGATGATCTGCTATTACATTGTCTCCCTCAACAAGACTCCCAGTCTCTGACTTTAGTTTTATTCCGCCTTTTGGTTTTTTCCTTTTGCTTACATACCTAAAGAAAAGTTTTGCCTTCTTTACCCACTAACTGGGCCATTTTCTTCTCAGCTTGTGCCTTTGCACATCTGATTACCTTCTTAGTCTCCTTCTGTCTAATAAGATATATCTCTTTGTCTTCATTATTTTGTGTCTGCTTATATTTCCTAAAAGACATTTATAGCAAATAATATACGGTGCTCTATCTGTAATTTTTCAAACACATAACAGGAACTGATTGGCTGGAGCACTATTTATCAATCGTAACAAGTGATAACAAGAATATCATGTATGAAATCTACAAGAAAGTAAAAGTGAGGAAGCCACCAATCAACATCTATTTATCACTTATCTAGCACATTCTATAAAATGACACAAACTGATTGGTTGTTATGGGTAGGGTTACAACTTTTTTTATTTTCAGATTCTTTGCAGTGGGCATGGTCAGAGGTAATTGTTCACAATAGGCTTACAACCATTTTATTTCCCAGAATCCCTAATGAACTGTACATGCCATCAGAGTCCTCCACACAGTGTTACCACAACATGGGTGCAGGGGGTGTGGCCCGCAACTGGGTGTCACCCACAGAGGGATGACACCAAAGTGGAGCCTGCTCTTCAGTGGCAGGAGCAGGCTGGTGCACTATGACATTATGTGCAGCACCCTGCTCCTGTCACTGTGCAGGAGTCGGCACTTCACTTACTCCGGTACCCAGGTGCAGTCTGCTTCTCCGGGACCCCCGGAGTGATGAAATGGGGGTCTGGGCTATGAGGTCATACCCCCTATTTGTGAGGCTATGCCCCTTATCCACAATGTCACGACCCTTTTTTTGCTGGCGCGCGAACCATCTGCACTGGGTGTAACTTCTACCAGTGACGCCTCTGCTCCACATAACCCTTCTGCTCCATTTGCCCCATTATATACCGTCAGACCCTTTCATACTCATTTACATATACAAAGATGAAGTCATTGGATTCACCACATTGTGGATCCAATGAAACATCTTGAGTAGAAGTTTCCTGTATTACCAATTTGATTACTGATATGGATATCAGATAATTGCTTATAATGATTTTAATCTTTAATCTTGTACATGCATATTATTATCCTGTGTAAATTAAAGCACATGTGCAGACTGCAAAAAATAATGGGGCTGATTCAGGTGCCGATGCTGATGCGGCACATGCCACAAAATACAGATGTTCAGTAGTTTGTGCATACACTACGCATGTGCAGTACAGGTCTCCGACACTGTTCACATTACAGCATCTGACCTGTGTCAGATCTTACCTATGGTCTTCATAAATGCAGTCCCCCCCAAGGTAAAATCTGCCACCTCAGCTCAGTGTCTGCACTGGCTTTGCTGTGACTGGTAGAGCCTTCTCATTGGAAGTCCTACCTGTAAGTCACAAACAGACACACAAGGCAGTCCCATTGTGATGTGTTTCCTCCCTCTGGGACGGCCAGACCGGGCTGTAATAAGCAAAGAGCTGGCATCCTGTAAGAAGCCACTATCTGCCTTTGGCACAGCCCAATCCAATCCTGTTTCCATGGGCTGCAGCCAATGTAGTCCACAGAAGCTGGGGATTTGTACATGTGCAGTCACACCCCGTTGTCTGTGCATCTCCGGTCCCGGCACCTACCGGATTCATTGTACAGGAACCAGGGCTGGCAGCTGGCTGTCTCCATAGCCCCTTTAATGTCCACAGCACATCACTTCACCCAGCTCCTTAAATGTCCACAGCACAGCACCCCCCCAGCCCCTTTAATGTCCACAGCACAGGACCACTAAGACCCATCATAGTCCATAGTACAGTTCACTCCCCTTTTAAATGTCCACAGAACAGCACACTTTGACTTCCCCTTTAATGTACACAGCACAGCACACTTTGACACCCACCTTATTATGTACTGAAAACACAGCATCGGCATCCTGTTCAAACTCTCCAGCTTCAGTGACTGCTTCCACACATGAGCAGTAGCAGATGTGGCCAGACAGGTGCCTGATGTTAGAGCCGTGACGGGTTATATTGCCCTCCGACTCTATTAACCACAATGGAGATGCTACTAATCTCCTAAAACAAATGCCAGAAACAGGGGTGGGGGTGGGTGGGACATGAGTACCCCCCCACTTGGATGCACCAGTGATTGCATGCATGAGATATTTTATCAATATTTTATAGGTGAATGGGGGAGGACACTCCCAGTTAACAGGTCAGATTTTTTTTTTAAACTGCAAAAGGCTGCTCAATGTCTTTTATTCTTTTGTCAGGGAAACATATACAGTTATCAATTAATGTAAATTAAATACCACATATAATTCTCATTTTGTATTAGAGTAATACTGCCATCTACTGTACATGTTAAGATTGGTTTTAGAATAAGAAGGTAAATAAGTGAAAAACTAATATGGATTTATCTATTTATTAATGAAAAGTGAACCAGTCTCTTCCATTACTCAGATTTAGGCTAAATAAGTGAAAAACTAATATGGATCTATCTATTTATTAATTAAAAGCCAAACCAGTCTCTTCCATTACTAAGATTTAGAAGTACATATAGAAACAGATGAGTAAATCAGTGCATCATTTCTCCAACAGCATATGCAGTGATGACCATATATGCTGGAAAGATTCTAGAAGAGATTGATAAGGTAGATAGGAGGACTGCCATATGTGGATAAGGGGCTACCTGGGGTTTAAAACTCCACCACATTCTAACAGGTAGCAGACTTCATTTAAGGCATTAAGATAACCACCATTATCCAATCATTCTAACCAGCTTGTTTGAACAATTATCCAGTAATGTGCAATTATCCGATAACATACATTTAGCCAGTAATGTATTAGAGCAAATGGCAAAAATGGTCATTAAGATAAGTTGTTTAAATCAAACATGTGCAGGGAAAGTGTCTCCCGAACTGAATGTTTTAAAGAAGTAGGAGGACACTATTGATTGGGAATGTTTCTTGATGATCCATGAACCCTTGAAAGAACATGAACCTTTGAAAGAACACCTGGCCGTTGGTCTTTCCTCAGATATATACTGTTTGTAGCCCCCATTGTCACTTGATTTTTCCTTTGTGAGTGGCTTGTCAGCTGTCATTTAATGGAACAAAACTGGGGCTGGCAACCATTTGTTTTTCACATCAAAAGCTATTATCACCTTCTGCTGCTATATTCCAATAGCTAGACATTAGCCTCCAAGCCCTAAGTGAGCCAGCAACAACTATTCACAGCAAGGTGGGCCCATTTCTATCTGACAGAAAACAGACTGGAGAAGGTCCAGAAATTAGTTAAGGATCTTCTCCAATTTCCTAAGCATCGAAAGGATTTTGGAAGAAACACCAATCAAAATCAAGCAGGAAATGAACAGTGAGGTCCAATAGCTCAAGAAAGCGCTTTTCAAGAAGGAGTTTCAGTATTGTTTCCTGATACAGGTTTCAGTGCTGACAGTAATATATCAGTGTTTGTGTAAGGAGTGTCAAAGAAATAAGATCAAATGAGCAATTAGTTAGGTGAGCTTTACATTAAATACTATTATGTTCTTGTTTGCATGCATGGACAATGTCATGATGGATGACAAAAAGAGTGGGATAGGGACCATACCTCTAGATAATCCTGTTAATGAGCAATTGCCGGTAGGAGCATTGAACATAGATAGGGGTCTATTTACTAAGCCTTGGATGGAGATAATATAGCTGGAGATAAAGTACCAGCCAATCAGCTCCTAACTGCCATGTTACAGGCTAGGTTTGAAAATGACAGTTGGGAGCTGATTGGCTGGTACTTTAACCCCGTCCACTTTCTCTCCACCCAAGGATTAGCAAATAAACCTCTTAGGCCCAAGGCCCAAATGTATTAAGCCTTAACAAGTGATAAAGTGGAGACGGATAAAAGGGCAGATGTATTAAGCCTGGAGAAGTGATAAAGCAGTGATAAGTGGAAGGTGATAATGTACCAGTGACTCATTATGGGTTTGAAAAATGACAGTTATCACTGCTTTATCACCGCTTTATCACTTCTCCAGGCTTAATACATATGCCCCAAAGAGTGATACATGACCAATCAATCAGCTCCTAACTGTCAATTTTTCAAACACAGCCTATGACATGCAGTTAAGAAGCTGATTGGCTGGTCGTTTATTACTCTTTATCTGTCTCAACTTTATCTACATTTGGGCCTTACTCCTTTAAAGTCCATCATTAAACAACAAGGCACTGATTTTGGGACCTACAGTATTTGCCAGTAAGAAGGAATCATCCTATAGATCTTCCAGGTGCACTTTTGCAAGAAGCACCTTTCTTATTTGTATTAGGTTTTTTTTTCTAGCAATGAGATAAACACTTTCAAATAGCGATCACTAACTTGCCGTATATGGCAGATTAACTATTAGTACCAGGCGGATGCACAATCGCTCCTTTGTTTTAGTGTACTTTACGTGTTTTGGAAGTTAACATTATATTGCAGTTTAAGTCTACAAGGTCGGATCATTTGTTAAATTGAAACTCTTACTTTACATATGTATGCCCTTGCAGCCCCCATCCAATGGCTCCTGTGAGCAGGATCACCCAAACAGTTTGGGAAAAACACTGCACAGATCACTATGATTATTCATTAGGGTTAAATGCAAAGAAAGTTTTTAAATGAAAGACAAAATGTGTGGGTTCCCCCTGCCCCCAAATCAGTACTGGAAAATAAGGGGAAACAAACTTTGTGGAGTTATTATCTACCACCAGGCTGAACCAGCTGGGGGTCTGGCGCTATAGGTGGGGAACACACAGAGTGGGGACTCCCTGCCATACCAGAAACTATCCACAGACTGGTCAGCCCAGGCCTGTAAATGCTCAGGAAGTCAAGACACCACCCAAAAATTGGTTTCCTTCTCCCAAAGAACCCTCAAGCCTGGGCTGAAGGTCAGATGCCATCCCATGTACCCTTGGAGGCAGTGGGTTGTGAGCTGTAACAAATAGAAATAATATTGTTCTTTACAGGTGGACTACAGGCCTATCACCCAATCAGTGCCCGCTACCATGGTAACAGGCTGATGATTAGTAGCTAATAGTCAGACCACTCACAGCCAATCAGTGGCCTGTTACCATAGTAGTGGGTGGTAATTGGCTGATAGGCATATAAATGAAGGAATTCACTTTAGGGAGAAGGGCTAAATGCATACTAATATAGCTCTTCTATTAACGCTTGGATTGTAATTGTGTTTTTGTTGTTGTTTTTTTTCCACCTCCCAGGAAGCTACTGAACAAGAGCACCAACTGGTGCCTAGGATTCTTACTGGACAAGGAGACCGACCGGCACCTGGGACAAGGTAAATATTTACAGTGTGTAAGAGTGTAATAAAGTGTTACCACATTCAGTGTGTGTACTGTTGTTATTTTAGTACTTCCTTTACAAGAGGACAATAGGTACCAGCAGGCCCTTAATGCAGCACATGCTGGCATTTGTGGGTCTCCAATTGCTGTCAAGTGTGGGAATCTTGCTGGGACCTGTAGTCTCCCTGTGAAAGGACAATATTACTTGAAATCTAAGTTTCACTGACTGCTATCAACCCTGCACCCACTACCCAGGTGTGGGGGATATCCCCAGACTTCAGCCCAGTTTTAGGTTACACGGCCTGGGCGGGGCCTGGGCAGGCCTAGGTTACATGGCCTGGGCTAGCCAGGGCTGGTTAGTTGGGGGGGGGGGGGTTAATTCTTTGGCCAGGGTCACTGCATCAATTGTTTCCCCTGGCTGTGGCATTACCCCCCTGTTAGTGTGTCCTGGGGCTGTTTCTAAAAATATGGGTGACCACTACACGTATTTTATCCATAATTTGAGAACCAGGGCTGACTCGAAGAGGCTGGATCTGATGGGGTTTTTCTTAACACTTTCTTTGCTTTTTTCACACAGAGATGCAGTGTGCAGATCACACTGATCTGGACGGACTTCTCCAAACATGCTGCTCACAGATGAGACTTTAGAATTCAGACACAACATATCAGAACTTACACACAATTAAACACAAAAAATCATTATTATTATTATTATTATTGTTTAAGGGATCCACAGTGCCCAATTACAGAGTACATAAACAAAATAATCAAAATATGAAAATAGTGACTTACAGTTGAAGACAATATAAGACAAGTACAGGGTAAATAAACATAGCTACAGCAGCAGAGGACACTAACATAAGTATCAGGGTGGCAGAAAACCGCAGGATTTGGTGCAGCTGAAGACGGTTGAAGTATGCGAAGGATAAGCACATGAGGGTTGAGGGACCTGCTTGTGAGAACCTACATTCTAAAGGAGAGGAGCAGACAGACAAGGGTGACACAGATGGGTATATTATATTAATGTTAGTAGTATTTGGTGTGGAGGAAGGTGACTGGTATGAATGGTAGCATGAAAGGGGCTGATTGAGTGAGAAAATAAGGGTGATGGGTGTATGTAAGATGACTAAATGTAGTGTTGTAAGTGGGTTCAGTCAGAAAAGGTAAGGAGAGGGGGTTTCTTCAAAAAGTGAGGAGATTCCCGAAAAGGAATTTAAAATAAATATGAACAAGTGAAGTTTAAAGTGTGATGTTTATCATAATGATTTGTGAAGTTATGTCTGTATTTATATATTTATGTTATATTTGTGTATAAAATGTAAGAGGTGGTTGAAAGTTTAATAATAAAACATGACAGATGGGGTAGACAGTGAGCATGGAATAGAGGGCTAGGATGAGACTAAGCTGGGTTTGGTAAAGAAGTGTGTCTTCAGAGCCCGTTTGAAGTTTTGTTGAGAGGTGGAGAGTCTGAGGGGGAGAGGTGAAGAATTCCAGAGAAAAGGACAACACATGAGAACTCTTGAAGGTAGGAGTGGGAGGAAGTAATCAGTAGGCAGGAGAGGCGGCGTGGATTAGCGGAGTGAAGAGGATGGGTGGGAGTATAGAGAAAGATAAGGTCAGAGATGTAAATGGGAGAGAAGTGGGTGAGGGCTTCGTATGTGAGTGTGAGAAGTTTGAGTTGGATTCTGAAAAGAAAAAGGAAGCCAATAAAGGGCTTTTAGGAGAGGGAAGGTGGACATAGTGCGTTTGGTAAAGGGAAGATGTACCAGGCTGCAGCATTGAGGATAGATTGGAGTGGTGAGATGCATTTATCAGGGATGTCAGTTAGGAGGAGATTACAGCACTCCAGTCTGGAAATGACCAGTGAGTGGATAATGGTCTTAGTAGCATCCTGAGTGAGAAAGGGTTTGTGATGAAAATGGCAGGTTTGTGAGAGATGCTGAATGTTTAGGGAGGAGTCAAGGATTGCTCCAAGACAGCACACTTGGGGACTAGAGGAGATAGTAGTGTCATCAACAGATAATTCAATTGTGGGATGTGATGTTGTGCAGGAGGGTGGGAAGATGATCATCTCAGTCTTAGTTATGTTAAGTTTAAGGAAGTGCTGGGGCATCCAAGAAGATATAGCAGATAGACAGTTGTAGATACAAGTAAGGAGATCTTGGGAGAGGTCAGGGTAGCAAAGGTAGATTTGAGTATCATCAGCTTAGAAATGGTATTGGAAGTTAAAAGAGCTAATAAGTTCATCTAAAGAGAGAAACATTATGGCATACACCATCAGAAAACATGATTCTTAGTAAATTTTAGTGTTTGATCTTGAAAAACGCTCACGTATCCCAGCGATGTAGATCGTGTTTAAACACATACTAAAAACAAATCTTAGTAAATTTACCACTAGGAGTGCAAATAGATAATCACAATTTAATAACAATACATGAATAAATATAAATAAACATAAAAACATTAGTGATGTGCACCAGACATTTTTCGGGTTTTGTGATTTGGTTTTGGATTCGGTTCCGCGGCCGTGTTTTGGATTCGGACGCGTTTTGGCAAAACCTCCCTGAAAATGTTTTGTCGGATTCGGGTGTGTTTTGGATTCGGGTGTTTTTTTACAAAAACCACTCAAAACCGCTTAAATCATAGAATTTGGGGGTCATTTTGATCCCATAGTATTATTAACCTCAATAACCATAATTTCCACTCATTTCCAGTGTATTCTGAACACGTCACACCTCACAATATTATTTTGTCCTAAAATTTGCACCAAGGTCGTTGGATGACTAAGCTAAGCGACCCAAGTGGCCGACACAAACACCTGGCCCATCCAGGAGTGGCATTGCAGTGTCAGACAGAATGGCACTTCAAAAAATAGTCCCCAAACAGCACATGATGCAAAGAAAAAAAGAGGTGCACCAATGTCTCTGGATGGCTAAGCTAAGCGACACAAGTGGCCGACACAAACACCTGGCCCATCTAGGAGTGGCACTGCAGTGTCAGACAGGATGGCACTTCAAAAAATAGTCCCCAAACAGCACATGATGCAAAGAAAAAAAGAGGTGCACCAAGGTCGCTGGATGGCTAAGCTAAGCGATCCAAGTGGCCGACACAAACACCTGGCCCATCTGGGAGTGGCACTGCAGGGTCAGACAGGATGGCACTTCAAATTATAGTCCCCAAACAGCACATGATGCAAAGAAAAAAAGAGGTGCACCAAGGTTGCTGGATGGCTAAGCTAAGCGACCCAAGTGGCCGACACAAACACCTGGCACATCTAGGAGTGGCACTGCAGTGTCAGACAGGATGGCACTTCAAAAAATAGTCCCCAAACAGCACATGATGCAAAGAAAAAAAGAAGTGCACCAAGGTCGCTGGATGGCTAAGCTAAGCGACCCAAGTGGCCGACACAAACACCTGGCCCATCTAGGAGTGGCACTGCAGTGTCAGACAAGATGGACGATTTAAAAAATAGTCCCCAAACAACACATGATGCAAAGACAAAAAGAGGTGCACCAAGGTCGCTGGATGGCTAAGCTAAGCGACCCAAGTGGCCGACACAAACACCTGGCCCATCTAAGAGTGGCACTGCAGTGTCAGACAGGATGGCCGATTTAAAAAATAGTCCCCAAACAGCACATGATGCAAAGAAAAAAAGAGGTGCACCAAGGTCGCTGGATGGCTAAGCTAAGCAACCCAAGTGGCCGACACAAACACCTGGCCCATCTAGGAGTGGCACTGCAGTGTCAGACAGGATGGCCGATTTAAAAAATAGTCCCCAAACAGCACATGATGCAAAGAAAAAAAGAGGTGCACCAAGGTCGCTGGATGGCTAAGCTAAGCGACCCAAGTGGCCGACACAAACACCTGGCCCATCTAGGAGTGGCTCTGCAGTGTCAGACAGGATGGCCGATTTAAAAAATAGTCCCCAAACAGCACATGATGCAAAGAAAAAAAGAGGTGCACCAAGGTCGCTGGATGGCTAAGCTAAGCAACCCAAGTGGCTGACACAAACACCTGGCCCATCTAGGAGTGGCACTGCAGTTTTCTAGCGAGAGGATGAGTGCTTCCATCCTCATGTGAATCTGAACCACAAGCCATGAACATAGGCCAGGGCCTCAGCCGTTCCTTGCCACTCCGTGTCGTAAATGGCATATCGGCAAGTTTACGCTTCTCATCAGATGCTTTCAATTTTGATTTTTGGGTCATTTTACTGAACTTTTGTTTTTTGGATTTTACATGCTCTCTACTATGACATTGGGCATCGGCCTTGGCAGACGACGTTGATGGCATTTCATCGTCTCGGCCATGACTAGTGGCAGCAGCTTCAGCACGAGGTGGAAGTGGATCTTGATCTTTCCCTATTTTACCCTCCACATTTTTGTTCTCCATTTTTTAATGTGTGGAATTATATGCCAGTAACATATCAATAGCAATGGCCTACTGTACCATACTGCTATATATTATATACTGGTGGTCAGCAAAATTTTGCACTGTCCTCCTACTATATATACTGCGCACAACAACTAAAATGCACCACAGGTATGGATGGAAAGTATACTTGACGACACAGAGGTAGGTAGAGCAGTGGACTACTGTACCGTACTGATATAATACTGGTGGTCACTGGTCAGCAAAATTCTGCACTGTCCTCCTACTATATACTACAATGCAGCACAGATATGGAGCATTTTTCAGGCAGAGAACGTATAATACTGGTGGTCATTGGTCTGCAAAACTCTGCACTGTCCTCCTACTATATAATACTGGTGGTCCCCAGTCCCCACAATAAAGCACACTGAGCACAGATATTTGCAGCACACTGAGCAGAGATATGGAGCGTTTTTCAGGCAGAGAACGTAGATATTTTCAGCACACTGAGCACAGATATTTGCAAGCACACTGAGCACAGATATTTGCAGCACACTGAGCACAGATATTTGCAGCACACTGAACACAACTGAGAGAACGCTGCACACGTCCTCTCCCTATCATCTCCAATGCACGAGTGAAAATGGCGGCAATGCGCGGCTACTTATATAGAATACGAATCTCGCGAGAATCCGACAGCGGGATGATGACGTTCGGGCGCGCTCGGGTTAACCGAGCAAGGCGGGAGGATCCGAATCTGCCTCGGAACCATGTAAAATGGGTGAAGTTCGGGGGGGTTCGGATCCCGAGGAACCGAACCCGCTCATCTCTAAAAAACATGCATTTGCACATTAGTAGCAATAGCAATTAAAAAATGTGGAAGAACATATGCACATTCTGTATGTACTGTAGTAAAATAAAAATTTTACACCAACAGAAACAAGTAAAAAAGATATTAAATTTGGTAATGAAGCCTAGATGAATGAGAACTCCAAAGTAACACAAAAGCACTCCAATGTTCAGTCTGAACAAATCCAGTGAGTGAAAAAAGCAACAATGTATCAGAGTCTATGTAGAACAGTAACACATTTGTTGCAATTAAACTCTGCCGCAAAAATGTAAAAAAAAAAAATCTGGTCTAATAACTAGTCTATAGCCTGTATACTAGTTCACAATGCTAGCACATACTCACCTGTTCGCTTTTGCCAGCATCGGCAGTCACACTGTAGCACAGCTTGCACTGTTGGCTAGCCTGAGATCTGCTGTGCTTATAACTTAATATACGCTCCAAAGGAACACTACCAGCAAGATGTAATGGAGTCCGAAATTGCTGGAGATGCAGGATGACAGCCGACCTTGGATGTTTTTTTTTTAAAGGGGAAACACTAACAAAGCAAAACCACGACTTATAAGTGAATCCTCCTGTAAAAAAAATCTGTGAACGGACGGCATTCCCACCTCCGACGATCTCAGACTGGTAGTGTTCCTTTGGAGTGTATATGAAGTGACAAGCACAGCAGATCTCAGGCTAGCCAACAGTACAAGCTATGCTACAGTGTGACAGCCGATGCCGGCAAAAGCGCTAACCCCAGCAGCTGAATGCTGGGAGGTCCTTCTACAGAAAATCAATTATTTCCAATAATCCTAACTTGTTTTCAGATGTAGGGTAATGGATGTTCATCAGTTTACTCCCGGTTACTTCCATTGAAATTAATGGGGAAGTGCTGATCGGCTGAGAGTGCCGGTTCTCTAAGCAAATAGTATGAATTCAACTCTGGTGGGTAGTGGCAAATAACACAATGGTTGACATGTGAATCTACCTGGAACATTGTATTGTTCTCCCCATTCCCTTTTTTTAATCTTTATGTTTTAGTAGATTTTTTTTCTGTAGTCTAAAATTATTGCTATTGATCATATGTTGATCCATATCCTCATCCCATACTAGCTCCTAAAGGTTAGCATTTTTCATT
Organism: Pseudophryne corroboree; assembly: GCF_028390025.1. NCBI lineage: Eukaryota > Metazoa > Chordata > Amphibia > Anura > Myobatrachidae > Pseudophryne > Pseudophryne corroboree. The sequence continues at coordinate 236,396,264 of NC_086448.1, forward strand.
AACCTTCTCCATGTATTTATTTTCCTTTAGTAGCCTACGGCACATCAGACCTGGTCTATAAGTGGCTCCTTGTGGGTAATCTTCTCCTCCTATATAGCAGCCATAAGCTAGCACATTCCATGAGTATGTAGATTTGGCTGGATCGAATGTTATTTATCTTGTGTTGTTACACATTGTAGGCCAGGATGTTACTGACATTTTATAGTGTAGTTTCTGTGTACATCAAAGTTGTATTTCAGGCCGGATATCATAGGTATATTTGGCCTGGCCACTGGTCACATAACTACATCCCGTATATTTATAATGGGTGCAGGGTGTGCAATGCAAACACAGGCCACTTTGTATAGGGGTGCCCAGCATTGGATACCCTGTACCCAGGACAGCTTACCTACCTTGTGTGGCAGTACCAGAAAACATGTTTCCCAACTCTATGAAGTGCTGTGGGCACCATCTTCCAAATGAAAGCTTCAAAAAGATGGCAATGCCCGAATAAAGAAAAAACTTTCCAGAATATCATTGAGAAGATGGAGCTAGCTGTGGATTGTAGGGTGAGGCCCAGCGGAGCCTGATCTCAGTGATGGAATTACTTAGAGGAGCCCTTTTTTGTGCAGTAGTATAAGGTCTTGGGGGTAAAAAAAAAGGCCATTCAAAATTAATATATTTACATTCACTGTAAATAAAAATGTATTATATTCTACAGCACCACTTCTTTTATATTTGTTTTGGTCAACAGACCATCAGAATAAATATGCTGACAGTGTCTCAATTGAGCAAACCACATTCCTTGTTGACTTTAATGAATAGGACTCCTAAAAAAAAAATCAAAATGTCGACACCTTAGTGTTGGTATGGTCTGAATGTTTATGTTCAGAATGTCAACATACATGTAGATACTGACAATGTCAGAATGGCAACATTGTTAATGTAGACAGCCGGAAAGTTAATAATGGCATTTTATGGCTAGAGTTAGGATTAGATTAGGGTTAGGGGCGGGCTGCAGTTAGGGTCAGGGTTAGATTAGGGCTAGGAATAGGTTTAGGTTAACTTTGAAAATACCATTGTCAATATCCTAACTGTCAACATTTGCGATATTGGCAATCTAGCAATGTTGACATAATGTTAGTGTTGACTTTGTAAATGTAAATGTAAAATATTAAATATCAACATTCTAAATATCAATAAAAAATACTACACCAGGTCAATCTTGATTAAAAACCTTCTGCTAAATGCATCCTTATGGTCTCCACTTTAGTCAAGCTAGCCATAATTATATGCCAACCAGGGCAGTCATGCCTTTTTTATACATGACCCAGGCCATACATTTATGTTATTTGCATTAGTAATGCATGACCTCACCTGCATGGAAGCTATTTCATTCAATAAGCTCCCTCGCACTGATGAAGCCGCTGAGCTATTGAAGGCAGGGAAACGCGTCTGTACGTCTCCCAAACACACGGGATACAGCTTCCAAATACCACATCCGCTGGCCAGCGTGTTGCAGACCCCACAAAGCTATTAGAAGGGGAACGGAGTGCTACAAAGTTAATGCATATGGACTCAAGATAAGGCTGCCGGGAGGAGCTCCAGCCGGGAGGAATACCATCAACTCTGCTGATTAACTGAGGTTATTCCAATTTCCATATTGGCATATATGGTAAACTAACCTGTTATGAGCATTTGCATGATGTCTACTAATACTGCATGAATACGCATGAACTGTGTGTACTAACTCAGCGAGAGTTATCAGCGAAGCATAAACGCCATTATAAAGCTGAAAGACGTTTAAAGGCTAATTAACAACTCTAACTGCTAACAACTCTCAGGTGTTTGATACTAAACATTTTAGGTGCTACTTAGTGTTATTGAGACTTATGCAAAGGAGACTTTGTTACAGATCAATTCTGCAGCTTATTCCAGGTGATACACAGTCCCACAGAAGTATAAGATAAAGAGACTTTGTTGCAGATTAGTCTTGTAGTATTTTGCCCTGTGTTGGTATATTTTGTCGTTTATATATCCAATAATTTTTAGAATTTGGAGCATATTTTATATGTGTGAATGGTGCTGGCCAGTATCAAATGGTTTGTTATATGTGATATAATATATTTTTAAATAAAAAACAAAATAAATCTACTACAGATTTCTAGCACTTTTACATTTGTTTTTTTATTTTACTTTTAATTACAGGGGGGGTTTTCCAATTACCCCAGGGAAAGCAGCTGAATTTCTGTAAAATAGTGGCGCCAGGAGTTTCTGTGTCTATTTAAGCTCCCTCGTTAGCCTCGTTGTTTTCTATTTATTTTGTCAGTATCTGCACCTAATAGACAAAAGTGATTAGATACTGACAGCAAAAAGATCAATGAGATTTTATTGATGTCAGTACTTTATAGGTCCACCATATGCAGTGATTACTCCAGACACCCTTCTTGGCAAACTGTCCTCAAGTTTCTGGACAATAACAGGCCATATGTTTTGCCATTCCACCTTAAGTACAGTGATAAACTGTGACACAGAAGATGGTTGAGTTGGTCTAGAATGCACCCGTTGCTCCAAATCATCCCAAAGGTTCTCAATGGAGTTTTTATCTGGACTCTGAGCTGGGCAGTTCATCTGGGTTATTACATTTTCTGTATGCCAGTCCAGCGTCGCCCTGGAAACATGACATTGTGCTGCCTACGATGATTCCCTTTTAAAACTTGGTTAGCATCTCCAGTAAGCCATTCTGTTAGTAAATTATCTAATCAGTGGCCCTCCACCCATTTTATACCTTCAAGAACACGTGTCTGCCACAGGAGCACACCACTTTGCTTGGAGGGGGTTGGTTGGTCCAATCACTTTTGTCTACATACTGTAGTGCATATTTCTTGGTTTTGCAATTGTTACTAATAAACTACAATTTGTTGTATCTATATTTCTTTGATCCCAACCCAATACATAAATCTCATTGCCTGAGACAGCAGCTATAGTGGAATCCTTCTGTGAATCCCTGGTGCTTAGAGCAAACATGGTGCAATCTCAAACATTTCTTTTTCTTCATAATAATAATAATAATAATAATAATAATTTTATTTATAAAGCGCTTTTCTCCCATGGGACTCAAAGTCGCTTTGCAGACATCAGAAACATAATATATTGTACACGGATTTGTTATTACAAAAGTAGGAAAACATAGAGATAATTAAAAGCAATAGAAACCTAGAACACACAATAAGCATATTGCAGGGTTGGGGGAAGACATTTTGGGTAATAAGTTCCACAGGTTATATATTCCACTCATGATTGGTACCAGATGAGACAGCCACGGTAGGCGCACTACGTAGGATTACAATGGGTGGAATAGTCTACCCCTAGAAGAGATGACACAAAATGGGTAGTTGCAGTGACCTAACACTAGGAGCAGGGTCCTAACATAACCATCAGGCCTATGGATTTTTCATCCCATCCACAAGCATACCAGATGAGGCAGCCATATTGGGTGCACTACGACGGTTACATTGTCGGAGATAAGCCATACAAGAATCCAAAGCATATATGAGAAAACAGACACGTGTGGCAGTATGATATACCCTGTATGAATAGATCCACATGAATCCATCCTGCCCACAGAGGGTGCACTTCAGTGAATGTATAGCACACAGGCACAGCATACAGTGGTGTGGAAGTCCATGGTACAAAGCGGGGAGCAGTAAATACAGCAAAAGAGGGGGAGCTCGGGAAAAATATGTAGTGGAGCCACATGCTGACTAATGGAGAGTGCAGGGCCATGGACAGCAAGAGCATGGCTGCCTGGCATGGTGGGGATAGTCAGTAAGTACATTCGGTATAGAGACCAGAATTTACCAGTGCTGCGCTTGGTCCAAGGGTGATGGTGGTGGTCTGTGCAGTGGGGTGCAGCATGTTCGGGTCCAGCCAGAGCATGATTGTGGCGACAGATGTAGCTTCTGTTGCCAACGGATGATCACTACAGGGGGATACCGGTGATTGAGCAGGTGGAGTGGCCGTGGGGAGGTGGGGGCAGCAGGGGGGATACCATACTGATTCCCTTTCTCCCAACACAGGGGGACCAGCAGCTGATGCATGTGGGAGTGCAAGATGGTGACCACGGGCAAGTTTCAGTGCTCCCCCTCTCCTCCCGAGCCGGGACCTAAGCATGGCGCCCGAGGCTCTGGAGTCCATGCTCCAAAGGCAGCATCAGGCTCAGTAACAGTTGGAGTGGTGGATCCCGGAGCACAGCCAGGCCACTGACTACTGTAGCGTGCTGGGCAACAGAAGAAGCCTCAGCTAGGTTGTGTGTGGACTAGACCTGACCAGTGGCCTCAAATACATTATACTTAGCACATAGCTTTGTAAAGGAAGGACAAGGGTGTAGTCCAATGGTGATATAAATGTTTATTAACATTACTCCAGCACAACTAAATGCCTCTTCACTCTAGCAGTGTAGCAGTGAACAGACCACAAGCATTAAAAATAAGATATTATAGTGTTGATACTGTATGTGTGTACTGTTGTGTGCTGTATACAGTTATTAAATAGTAGACACAAACAGAAAGAACTTTACTAGATACACCAGCCAGACAGACTTAACCAGGAGCTTTAATTTATTGAAGTGCACAGTCTGGGTTTGAGATGTGCGGCGGACACTTTTTTGTGTTTTGTGTTTTGGTTTTGGATCTCAATATCTGTTCATGTTTTGGATCTGGATTGGTTTTGCACAAACCACCCTTTAGGGTTTTGGTTTTGGATCTGGATGTTTTTTGAAAAACCTCACAATATTTTTTTTATGCCAAAAGGTTGCACCAAGGTAGAAGGATGACTAAGCTGAGCGACAAAAGTGGGCGGCACAAACAACTGGCCCATCTAGGAGTGTCACTGCAGTGGAAGACAGGATGGCCGTTTTAAAAAATAGGCCCCAAAGAGCACATAATGCAAAGAGAAAAAAGAGGCACAAGATGGAATTGTCCTTGGGACCTCCCACCCACCCTTATGTTGTTTAAACAGGACATGCACAGTTTAATAAACCCATCATTTCAGCGACAGGTGGTCCCCCTGGATAAAGCTCGCCAAGTTCACAGAGTCCTAGCTAGCTACAAACATATCACCTCCTTTTTAGATGACTTTTCACATTAAAGAAGAGGCAAGAGGAAGATGACAGTGTCAAGAAAGTTATTAAAAATTAGAGAGGCACACGCAATCAGGAACAACACACAGGCTTTCCCCTCCACTCCTATATTGGTTTGGAATAGACAGATCTTCAACCAAGCAAATATATAATTACCACATTACTGGACAAAATTGAAAAACTAGGTGCCAAAGCCTCCAAATTTATACCCCCTTCTCAATTTTCAGGGATTACGATATTCTCGGATTTAATGCTGGGATGCAAATAAACTAGTGTATACCACAGGATCAAGATTGGATATTTTCCCCTCCACGGAGTCTGTAGAATCATTTTGTGAAAATCTCATGTGTTTATTTTTTTCCATTTTTAATTCCATTTTTATTTACATATTTTGTGGCAGATGCCTTATTTTCATTTTTTCACAGCTCCCAGTTACACGCATGTGAGCATACCTGTGTGTCTTGTTTATTTTATTCATATTTTATTTTTAAATAAAGCAGCCCCTTAGTTGTTTTAGCAGCCCCTCCTGAGCCCCCACAGCAGCCCCAGATGGGGCAAGTTGAGTTCGGGTGGGTTTGGTACAGTACTAAGCAGGACTGTGCAGTGATTTTTTTGTTATTCATCCCCTGCCCTAGTGGAGTTTACCAATCTACAGTCGAAAATCATTTCATACTATAAGTAAGCAATGCTAACCTCTGTGCCCACAGCATGCCTCAGCCTGGCAAGCCAGACATCTTCCTGGCTTTAAGCCACCATGAGACTCCATACTGGGCCTTATTCAGTAACTGTTTGTGCCTCACAGGAGCTCCTGACCCATCTAGTGCTGCAGTGCAATGGGAAGCTGATGCAATGCAAGATCACTGAAACTCTGTTCTTCTAACACCGCAAGGTCTTGCTATAACCCTACACATACACAGCCCTTAGGAAAAGAACCGTGTACAACAAATACACATTTTGTAAATAAAGAATCCCAAAATGTGGAACATTAATAATAAATCAAAATTAAGGTTGACTAATTGGAGCCATTCATTTGAGTGAGTCCCTAACATGAAAAAATCGAGAAGAACCTCTCTCTAATGCTCCGGCAGAAAATCTCACTTTTACCTCTCTGGCAGTTTTGCTGGATTATGATGCAGTCTCTTCTGAGTCTGACTCACTTTGGCAACAAATGTGGTCTCATTGGAAAACACTTCATCAAAATTGCAATTTCCATTTCCACTTTTGCGGCTATGTGTTCACAAATCTGTTTGTGATGTTGAAACTTGTTTCATATTCTGCTCTAGGCTTTCATTTAAACCTAGAATCAAGTACAGCAGCACCCCTGGAATCATACGGCAGCACTCCTGGACTTATACAGCATAGGCAGCACCCCGGGAGAATTACACAGCACAGCAGATAGGCAACAGCACCGCTGGACTTAGATGGCAGTGGGGCAGCACCCCTGGACTGATAAGGCAGAATGGCAGCACCCCTGGACTGATAGGGCAGAGGGGCAGCACCCCATATAGGGCAGCACCCCTGGAATGATGTGACAAAGAAAAGACATGCAATATGGAATTGTCCTTGGGCCACCCACCCTTATGTTGTATAAGTGGGACATGCACACTTTAACAAACCAATCATTTCAGCGACAGAGTCTGCCACATGGTTATGGCTGAAATGATTGGTTTGTTTGGGCCCCGACCAAAAAAGAAGCAATTAATCTCTCCTTGCACAAACTGGCTCTACAGAGGCAAGATGTCGTCCTCATCTTTCCGAGTCCTAAATTTTGACAGCATACAAGACAGAGCCAGTGTACATTTATTTTCACTGCACCCATGAATATTTACAGCATACTGTACTAGACAGGGCCAGTTTAAATTTATTTTCACTGCATCCCTGAATTTTTACAGCTTACCAGACAGGTCCAGCACCCCTCTATTTTCACTGCATACAGGAGTACATTGACCCTGCCCCCTGTGCAACACAGTGACAGCCAGGACAGCAACACCTATGTACAGCTGCAGCACCCCTAACAGCACCTGAAACACCAGTGACAGCCAGGACGGCACATCCAACATCACAGGGACACCACAGTGACAGGAACAGCACCCCTAGAGAGCACACACTGACCCCACCTGATGCCACCATCCACAGAGTGAGAAACAGAGGTCTGTCTCCCTCACTCTCCAAGAGTGAAAATGGTGGCAACACGTGGTTGTTTATATGGAGTCCAAAACTCGCGAGAATCCAAATAGAGACACTTAGGGCCAGATTCAAATGTTAACATGCTCCCGTCTAAAGTGATGGGAGATAGGGGGGCCATATTCAAATGTCCCCCATTTTTGCCCCTATCGCACCCAGTACAGTCGGGTTTAGGCGTGCAAGGCACCTGTACCCAACTAAACTAATGGGCCCGATCATAAAAAGCCCCATTTGGGCACCCAAACGGGTCTCTTTGCATGCATTTCAGCTCACTACCTCTGGGGTTAGCAAGCTGATATTATCTTGTCGCGCCTGTCGGCAGTAACATTAGAATACTGCCAGCGGATGCGATTGCGGCTGGGAGGTGGGAGCGTACATTTGAATCCGGCCCTTAGTCTTGAGTATGGTGATCAAACAGTGACCAATGTTTGCCGTTTTCTATTGTCATTGTATAAAGCAGTGTTCTTGGAACATAGTATTTGAGAAGGATAGGGATGTTTGCTGGCATAGGCTTATCAAATATATGATAAGAAGTCAAATCCATAGGTGACATGAATGTAAAAAACAACACTTCCAGGAATTCTACCTTAGTTAATGCATTAAAGTACAGTTTTCAATACAAATTGCATTCTGTACCTCCCAACATTGACTGATGGTAATTCAGGATGAGGTATATGACTATGGTGCACCAGGGGTCTGAATGCCTTGAGATGGCACGGTCACACCCACAGTTGACCTTTTGCACATAAACACATATTTTTTTATAGTGTTTTTAAGGAAATACCTCCCAACCTCCCACAAATCACTACAAACATCCTAACTGTGGAATGACGGGATAGTTCACTGTAATTGGGACTTCCCTGCCAAATTCGGTGCTGTTGGGAGTTATACAAAAATATATATTTTTATGGTTTATAAGCTTGGAAACTACAATTGAACCATATTATTTTTTAGCTTGTTTGTAAATGCATAACTAAATCATAATTTGCTGCCCTCAATAACTTTGGTTTAATACGCAATTTTAACATTCCGACTTGTGACCTATTTAATACATATCTGTTAACATCTAAATACAGTTTTCACAATATTGGTGTCACATTGCTCTTTAATCTTATAATAAATGAAGTTAACTATTATTATATTATATGATTATCATAAGACATAAAATCAAAACTTCTATTAAAACTTTCACGTACAGAATAAAATATACGTTGTATTTTATTGTGAATCAGATCAATTTTTAAAGGCTTTTACATAGGCAAAGATTTCAACGACAATCTGTGACTGTTTCGGGAAGTCAGGACAGTATACAGTTACAGTATAGTATGTTAATGTTAATAGCATGTCAATTTTAAACCACAATAAGTCACATGTAGAGTACTATATAATGAAATAACACATAATTGAATTCTGAACTGGTTAGATGGTAAATTTAAATCAAAAATCCATCTGAGATTAATGGAGACCTTTTTAAAATGTTGCTTTTGATGCTATAAAAACCTATTGAGAAAAATTAAATCCATTAGCTGAGAATCCTGTTAAATACAATCTGTAGTAATTATTTGTTAATATGATTTATAATGCCTTTAAGTCAGAACATATATATCTCTTTACTGGCTAGAATGCCAAGTAAAATATGATATATATTCCTCTTAGATTGCAAATTACAATTTATTAAACTGTAAAGCTCCAGTTCAAATAATATATAAATTGCTGCATTCAACTTGTCTATACAATGACAATGAAAAAATAAAAAGAACAAACACTTTCCTGAGCAATATTTTCAATGTCACTTTAATATGCAAGTTTGCTGGATTTGCACTTAAAAAGATTAACTGTATCATGACTGCAGGATTTTTATAATAAGACATTGTTTTCAGTATCATTAGGGCTAGCCAATGTTATTTCATAGTCTGTCCAGGAGATCGGGATTCTAGCATTCATGTGACCAACAGCTGAATCCTGACACCACTCAAGAAACCAGCACCGGAAACCCTGGCAGACGACATCCCAAAGGTATCAGGGCTCCTGTTAGGGTTAGGGCCCAGAGGGGGTGTGTGGTTAGGTGTAGGCATTTTTTTTTTTGGGGGGGGGGTTAGGCACTGGGTGGGGGGTTAGTCCTAAATGCCACCTCCTGAGTGTTAGCTGTAGCTGCCACCCCAAGAGGGTTAGCCCTAGTCGACACCCCCGGAAGGTTAGGGTAGGGAAAGGGTAGAGGTAAAAATACATACCCCATCTGATGACAAAATCTTCATTGTCAGGATGCCACTGTTGGTCATGTGACCACCGGCATGCAGACAGACGCTATTTCATGTTGAGCCCTCTGCCCAAGTAAGATTGCGCTAGCATATTGTAATAATTTTATAGGTGCCAATGACTACCAGTACTTCCACATACCCTCCAACATGACCCATTCCATTAGGTACAAAATGTTCTATTCCAGGACTTTCTTCTAGTGGTGCCTCCAGAGGTGAGCCAAACCAACTGCTGCCCCAGACACTGCCAGACATCGCTGGCCGGGACTTACTGGCAGTTGGTGTGGCTCCCCTATTTGAATTTTGGACTGTGCTGCAGCCTCACTTCTGTAACTGCCACTGAAAAACCAGGAACAGAGCATTTTGTACCTAACGGAATGGATCATGTTGGAGGGTTCCATTTGTAAGACAAGCACATTTGAAGACATGAGTAGGCCTGTGGAAAAATTATTGGATCCCCTTTCCCCATGAATATATGCACAGAAAGTAAATTAGCTAAAAAATTATTATGGTGATTTTTTTTATTATAAATATAATGCTGACATCAAATTTATGAAGGATAAAAATTACTGTATTAATCTAACAATTAATATAGTAATTTTTATCCTTAATACTTTTCAATGGGCTCATAAAATTTGAGCAATAAAGGTGATCCATTTCAGCTAGGGACCTCTCCCCTGTACTCTCATTAACCGATGCCCATAATTGGGTATATCAGGAGTTAACAGCAGATACAGGCCGTGGGATTAGTGTATGTGCTCCATATGGTTCTCTCATTGAAAATTCGATGCTCCTGTAGCAGATTTTCAAAAGCAGAAACCTGGTACATGTCACTTCTTTTCCCCACTTCCTTCTGACATATTTTTCTTATTTACGTAAAATTAGATGTCAATCCTCTATTGTCAAATTAAACTTAGAAATATAAAATCTATATAATTACTGCCATTGTAGTATTACAGCATCTACCATGACTTGGGACTGAAAATTGCCATTATATTTTATTATTTTCCTGTTGTACAAGATGGGCATGGAATGAGTGTGCGTTTGGCAATGTGGTTTCCAATGGTAGGCTGTGAATGTGTTTCTTGAAAAGTTAATTCTTTAAGCAATGCTACTATGTGTTTTTATAGATGAATTATTATATCAACAAAACTAATATACTGACTCTAACCTAGTCAGAAGGTCAGTTACTCCAACATAGGGATTTAATTAGAGGTATAGCGACTAACACCAGAAATTGTTTTTTATGATTATATGTTATACGTGTGTATGTCAGTGTAAGTCTTTGTAATTATATTAAAAGTTAAGTTTTAAATTATTACAAGAGTGCCCCATAAAAAAGAGTTGTCTTTCCTCTCCTTACTATATGTAATAGTCTTGTATGTTAGTAAAAGTATTTTATATTGAATACGATAGAAATCGGTAACCAAAGGAGGGACTGACAGAGTGGATCCGAATATAATGAGCATTTAGCAAGGAAGATCAACAGCTGCATTCAAATGGATTGTAATGGTGAAATCCTATTTTTGGGAAGATCTTTAAGTAGACAATTGCAATAATCAATGCGGGAGTTAATGAGTGCATAGATTAGAGTTTTTGCAGTGTCTTGTGTAAGATATGGAATAAAGAATGACACCTAGTCAGCGAGCTTGTGGGGTAGGGTTAATTGTTGAGTTATCAACAGTGATAGAGATATCAGATTGGTAAGTATTATTGGCCAGCAGAAATATAATTCATTCTGTTTTGGAAATATTAAGTTTGAGGTGGCGGATTGACATCCAAGATGAAATGGCAAAAAATTATTCAGTGACATGGATCAATACATATGGTGACAAATCTAGGGAGGATAGGTAGATCTGAGAATCATCCGCATACAGATGATACTGAAATCTGAAAGTTGATTAGTTTGCCAAAATACAGTATGTGGTATAGATTGAAAAAAACAGCAGAGGACCTAAGACTGAGCCTTGTAGTACTTCATCTGATATGAGTTGATTCAGAGAAATAAACAAACACTGAAAGAGCAATTAGATAGGTAGGATGAGAACCAAGAAAGGGCTGTGCCCTGGAAACATAGGAATTGTAGCGTGTGTATGAGAAGAGAGTGATCAACAGTGTAAAAAAGCAGCAGAAAGATCAAGGAGAATAAGAATTCAGTAATGGCCTTTAGATTTAGCAGTGACTAAATCATTCACTACTTTAGTCAGTGCTGTCTCTGTGGAGTGTTGGGCTCAAAAGCATGGATGAGGTGGGTCCAATAAGTAGTGTGAGTTAAGAAAGTGGATGAGGCAAGTCTCTCTAGTAGCTAGAAGGGGCATGGGAGCTAAGAAACCTACTCACCTCACCCCTGATGGGATTTTAAAGATCGGGATGCTGGCTTTGCTGTTGTAACCGCCAGCATCCTGTCCGCCGAGTAAACATACTGAACCTTTCTTGATCACCATTTACCCCTTCAGTTATTTTTCTTCTGTTTGTGATCTTGAGGTCTTCCCAATTTCTTTTCCTCTTCTACCTCAACATGCCCCCACTTACTGTGTGGTTTGCTTTTTTCTCCCACTGATTGTTGAGTGGCATAACTTCTATGTGATATAAAGGAATCAGTAAAGAGATATATGAGAATCAGTAAAGTAATCTGACCTGATAGTGATTTATCCAAAGGTATATTGTGAAATGAGTTGCCTTGTGCAGTGTGACATATCACACCAAGAAAATAAAAAATCTCTTTACAAGAGGCTTTGCCTCTTTTTGTGCTCTAGTTTGAAACCCAGGTCATGTCCTGCATGATCATATCATAACCACACCAACTACTTATATAGTTATAAGATCTGAAATTATAACTTTTATAGCATTGGAGAAACTGTGCGCTCATAACATGGCAAGATGTCTCACTTTTCCCATTATCGCTAGATCCTCTAACAGTGAATAAAGTAACATCCCCAAAGGTGATGTAAAGAAGTCCTGCACTTCCACAATTTATCAATACACCTAGGGTCTGTTAGATAGATCCAAATTTGTTGAAGGGCCACAAAGACCTGAAATTATTTAGCAGAACTGAAATGGTCTTGAATAATCATAATACCAAGAACCAATGACTGCTAGTAGAAAAATGTCATTCATATAGATGGGCCATAATGAATGTTAGGGCATGGAGTGCAGCCGGAATAAGAGAGGAAAGGTAGCAGTAGGAAAATAAACATATGGATTTAAAAAAAATGTTAAGTCAAAGAATGCTTTTAATCTTTGACTTGATTTGGCTGGTTCTATGAAAAAAAACCCACACGGAAAAAATCCTTCTGTCATTATTGTTATAAAGAAATGTATCTTACATTACAAATAATAACCAGAAAATAACACACATGATAGAAGCCCGCTGAAAAATTACACAGAGAAAAATCCCCACTGTCATGATGCAATTTTCCTGTGGGCTTTTTTCCATGTCGTTTTTTTTCTGGTTACCGATTCGGCTACATGAAGTCTAGACAGTTGCCTATATTGTATGGTGGCTAAACATATGCAGTGGTGGCTCCAGAGGTGGGGCTGCAGCTCAGTTCAAACAGGGGAGCCACACCAACTGTCACCAACTGCCATTTCAAACTGACTCACTGGCAGTTGGTGTGGCTCCCCTATTTGAATTTTGAACTGAGCTGCAGCACCACCTCTGGATCCACCATTGCATATGAGAGATATAGAACTTTATTTATAGGCTGTTTAGCTTATTAGTATAATACATGAGATATAGTCTCTGATGCATCCTGTTGAACTTCTAGGTAGTATAGGTAGTGTACATAATACAATAACAACTGTTTTGCTTAAAGAATATGTTCACATCCTTCTATATACTATACCAGCATTTTCACACAGAGCCATGAATAAACAATTTAAACAATGCACCATTAAAATATAGGTTTAAGAATGCAAACAGAGGTACAAGCTAAATAAAGTTCCATCATTTCAAAATGAAGGTACAGTAACAATCTAGATGTCATTAGATCAAATTAGCAGAAGATATATAAGTATCCAGCTATTGATAGGCAGTAAGCTCAGGAGTGGCCATATTTTTATTAATTAAAATGTAACCACAATACACAGGTTTTACATAAAAAAGAACCCTTTATTGGAAATCAAATTAGCATGTATATATGCTCTAGTTTACTGGTGTGTATAATGCACTTATTTTCACATACTTAAAATGTAACAATTTAAAGGAGGTGCATTACGTAGTTTTGGTTAAATTCACAAAGCCTCGGGCTATTCATCCTATATTAATATTACTGGCAGTTCACTGCGTTACCACCCGCATATACAGTATGCGTAAGCAAGTTTATTAATACTTGCTAAAGCTTTCATTGAGAATTAAGCAGCTATAGGAATGATAACTGAAAGTATAACACTGCGTATTAAAACGTTTGTCGTAAAAAAACTAGTCATTTTAATAATGATGCAAAACTGGGAAGGATTTTGATAAATTCCCTCAGCTACTGTAAAATCAAATTAGAGGAATATAAATGCAAAAATAAAAGCAGTATTAAAGAAATCTCTTGATTGAAGAATAACCCAAATAGATCCAGCTTCTCAAAATATTTGTGGCAATTAGTTGTCTTGGCTTTATTGTTACATAAAAATCTGCTTTATACTGAAAATTCTACTGAATAGGATTTCTGTGAGACACATCAAGAGAAAATATCTTCAATCTGAACTGATTGTTTTGCAGTAATAAATTGAACCATATGTACACTGTGTTATTCAATCTTTTTTCTTTAAGCTATAAATTGATATTAAGGAACATTTAAGTCATAACACATGGTTATCCAGGCATGAACAAGGCAATAACCCGCATAAGTTGTGAAGGTGAAGCCAAACCATTTATTAGAGGTTTGTGTTGTTTTTGAAAAATACACGGTTGGATAAACAAGGATTAGTGCTATTATGCTGCTACGGTGACTCAAGTGTGTTTTTACAGTGTCAGTAATTTTTATGTTTAAAAATCACTGGTGCAGTATATTAGCTATAATTTATGTTTATCATCTTGTGTACCCTAATAGGTTTCAACAAACCATTTAACACTCCGCTAGTGCATAGACATTTCTAAATAGGTGTTTATCTTTAAAACAGGATGACGAATTGAACTTTAATATTTTAGCTATCGACTATTTATTTGTTAAAGAATGAAACCAAAACAGTCGGTGACTGTTTTGTTTATGGGGCATACTTATGTTCTTATATACATTTTCTTCTTGGCTAGAAACAAAAGAGATATATTATGACAGAAAAGCCAGACAGTTTAGATGACATCAAAAACCCTGGCATGCAGTGTCCGTCACACTTAATAAGTAGAGTGTCCATTATAAAGCCAACACAGCTGGAATTGACAATAACGTCTGCTGAGTAAAATATGCTACAGGGTGCCCTTTGAAGAGGACAATTGGCTTTCCAATTTACTATTCCGATATCTTTGGTATTATTTATGATCACAGTCATTTTCCTCAATACAGTTAAGCATGAGTTAAATTAAAAGTCCCTCGTTAGGTACTTTTTTTTTTACTTAACTGTGACAGCTCGGATGAGGAAAATAATGGCACTTAATAATATCAATCTTATTTTGAGAGTATTTGAACATTATTTCAATTACATGACACAATAAATAACTTTTAAGTGCTTACTGTTTATCAGTTTGGATATATTTATGTTGTACTATTGTTTCAGAATAGTGACACAGGAGAAATATGAAGCATCAGTTATATTTTACAAAATGCAGATGTCTAAAATACTCTGTATATTTCCCCTTGTTCCTTTTGTATTCATGATAAACATTGTAGCTACTTAACATGTCAGAACTTTATATATGGACTAGACTATAAAGTAAGATGCAAAGTGCAGTGTTTTTGAGTTATAATTCAAACTTATGCGTACCTTCAAAATGCAAAAATGGCAATGGGCAATTCTGAGCAAACCATCTGTTGCTAAACTATATCTTCCATGATGCTAAGCACATGCCTGGCATGTTAGGAGAATGTAAAGTTATCCTTAAAGGGAGCAGGATACAATTTACAGAAGTAAGATTTTTTAAATATATTTCAACTCACTGTATACAGACACAGGGCAGGATGTAATAAAGTCAGAGTTTGGCGGCCATGCGGGGTACAGCTGAACTTAGACGTCCTTACATCGCGGCTGCAATGTAAAGACGTATGATTGTATCTTAAGGTAAAGTCTGCTGCATACATGTATTATGGGCCTAATTCATGTTGGATTGTAAATCGCGATCCAACCAGAATTTTTGCGTTCGCCTGGTGGGTGACCAACAGTACATGCGAATGCCTCTGCATGATTGACAGGAAGAGGCATTCGCAGGGCCATAGGGGGGCAACAACGCTCCGCTTCCAAGGCAGAAATGGAGCATTACGGGGGTGGCAGCAGTAAAATGGGGGGGCGGCTTCCAAACTGGGGGCATGGCATGGGCGTGATCGGGGCGGCTGTGTGACGTCACATGCAGCTGCTTCAATCAAAAAGATGGCGGTGGCCCTCCTGCCGTCGCAGCCAGGCTGCGCCGGCAGGAGGTTTCCCTACTTTCTGCGACCATTCACTAATTGCGGCGCGATTGCAATTAGTGCGTGGTCACGAGGGGGAGGGGGGTCAGCAGTTAGCATGCTGCGTGGCCTTGCCCTGTGATGGGCGGCCACCAGCATGCGAGACTAAGGATTGCAAATACTTCTAAAAAGCTGAATTTTCAATGCTTACTGAATAAGGTGCAATATCATATACAATCCATCATAGCTGAAGTGGATACAGTATGTACAGTATACAAAGCAAATCATGACACAATAGTTAATAATGAATCTTATACAGTACCAATCATACAGTACTGTGTCTTAGTAAGAGTGTTTATGAATGCTATAATTGAAACATTAGAAATTGAAGATGATCTTTCCCTATCTTTCACTTGTATCTCCCTAATCAGTAATTAAATGTTTTCCTCCCTGTCTTGAGCACTGATTTGGATGCAACTATGTATGGGATCAGAGACATACTGTAACTATCATTTTAAGGACTACAGTGCAAAACTGTAAAATGGAATCTATGAATGTGTATGTACATTGGAACAGCATGGTAAAATGAGTTACTGGCCACCCAGCATGTGATATAATAATCACCTAGCAGAAGCAGACCAAAGCTAGAGACAGGGGACGTATATGCCTTGGATTAGCTATGTTTCCTATTAATGAGACACATAAGGTTGTGTTTGCACTACTTTGCTTTGACACAGTCACCACTGCTAGAGTCACAGATCGATACTCATCAAACCAACTGTAGAAACTTTTTTCCCACCACATAGAGAGCTGCTAGCTGTCTTCTCTGCAAATAGCTGATAGCTTTTCCATATCCTCTTCTATACTTAACTCTGGTAGCCTAGGTCAGTACAAGAGAAGAGGAATCAGGCTATACTATAATACTGTATATTATAGTATTCTGTTCTTGTGACCTGCACATAAGGTCACTTGGCTGCTAGACAGGAATACAGAGCGAAAACAAGACAGCCAGTAATAGTAACATGAATTGGGGAGTGGAATAGAATAGATAAAAAGAAGAGGTAAGTAAAAAGCAAGCAAGCGTCTGATGCTGGGCCTTGAACTATTGAGCTCAATAGATTTCTGAATGGTGGTCAGTGGTGGATGTGCAGTTTTTTTGTGGGTTTGGTGCTTCTATCTTCCATTGTGTGTCTGCTTGCCTTCTACTCAAATTCACTTGTTGTAGTGCCGCCTCCCTTCTGCTGCCCTTTTGTGCCCTGCCTGGTATTCTGAGATATTGTGGTGAAAGTAGCACTAAAATTAAACAAAGGACTTCAGTATTCTCAAATCTTTCTTGCAATGATGTAATCACAAATGAAGGAGAGTGGGCGAAGGTTACAGAGGAGAGGTAGAGACATGTAGTGGGATTTCAAGGATTATCTCACCTACAAATGTTTGAGGTCTGAATTGTATATTCATGAGAGATTTTAGGTTTACATTGTATATTCCCCAGAAATGTAGGTTTCCATTGTATAGTTATAAGAGATTTTGGGTTCTCGTTTGCAATGTGGCTTGCATTTAATTCAGAGAGTTGGTTGGGGTCTACAGTTTATAGTTTACAGTACACTCTGAATTTATTGCTGCATTGCTTTCTGTTGTGTTTTGATCATTGGGGTGTTCTTAGTGTCGTGAAGTTGTCAGAGAATGATGCTCTCTGCATAGTAATTTTTGGGTGTCCCTGAATCTATGGAAGCCAGGATAGGAGAGATCTTCCCCATCCCTGGACTCCATGATTTTTATGTAGTGTATGATGTGTCTTAGTTGTAATTCGCTTATGGGATGCAGTCGGGATTCCGGCAGCCTAAATGCCAATACCGGAATCCCAACACCGGAATCCTCATAGTAAGAATGCACCCAACTGTAGGGTTAGCCTGCGGGGACGGGGGGAGGGGTTTAGGTACCCCTGGGGTGGCTAGAGTTAGGTTTTGGGCAAGGAAGGGTTAAGCTTAGGCTGCAGGGAGGGTGGATTTACGTTAAGTCACCCCCGGGGAGGGCTAGGGTTAGGCTGCATAGGAGGGAGCATTAGGTTTAGGCTGCAGGGGGAGGGAGGGTTAGGTTACAGGCACCACTGGGGAGGGTTAGAGTTCGGCATGGGGGGAGGGTTAGGTTTAGGCTGCAGTAAGGGAGGGTTAGGTGGGATTCTCTCTATCGGGATGCCCTGGTCGGTATTCTGACAGCTGGCATCCCGAACACCGGTCAAGCATATCACACCTGGTACATACATAGAGGTCTAATTTCATACAGATCTCTTGCACCAGGTATAGATCTGGTACAAATGCGCACTGATAATTTTGATGGCTATTTGAACAAGCAATTTGCTATTTCATAGGTGCATAAAACTCCGGATACCGGATAATATCCACATTTAGGGCCCAATTCAAGGTTGATTGCTAAACAACATTTTCCTCTAATTGGCAAAACCATGTACACTGCAGGTGGGACAGACATAACAGGCACTGAGAGAGTAATATTTGGGTGGGGTGTGTTTAAACTGAAATGTAACTTGCGGTGTAAAAATAAAGCAGATAGTATTTACTAGAGATGTGCACCGGAAATTTTTCGGGTTTTGTGTTTTGGTTTTGGATTCGGTTCCGCGGCCGTGTTTTGGATTCGGACGCGTTTTGACAAAACCTCCCTTACAATTTTTTGGCGGATTCGGGTGTGTTTTGGATTCAGGTGTTAAATCATAGAATTTGGGGCTAATTTTGATCCTATAGTATTATTAACCTCAATAACCATAAATTACACTCATTTCCAGTCTATTCTGAACACCTCACACCTCACAATATTATTTTTAGTCCTATAATTTGCACCGAGGTCGCTGGATGACTAAGCTCAGTGACCCAAGTGGGTGGCACAAACACCTGGCCCATCTAGGAGTGGCACTGCAGTGTCATACAGGATGGCACTTAAAAAAATTGGCCCCAAACAGCACATGATGCAAAGAAAAGAGAAAAAGAGGTGCACTCAATATGACAGGAATTATTCTAATCAATGGTATTATTGGTCCAAATCACTGGAAGAAAATGACAAAATCACAGGAATTATTCATTCTAATCAATGGTATTATTAGTCCAAATCACTGGAAGAAAATGACAAAATCACAGGAATTATTCGTTCTAATCAATGGTATTATTGGTCCAAATCACTGGAAGAAAATGACAAAATCACTGGAATTAAATGGCAGTAATGTCGGGAATTATATCAAATGGAAGTACCACTGGAGATATACGGAAGTGTCAGACAGGAGTGTCAGACAGGATGGCACTTAAAAAAATAGTCCCCAAACAGCACATGATGCAAAGAAAAGAGAAAAAGAGGTGCACTGTGGTCGCTGGATGGCTAAGCTAAGCGACACAAACACCTCAATATCACAGGAATTATTTGTTCTAATCAATGGTATTATTGGTCCAAGTCACTGGAAGAAAATTACAAAATCACCGGAATTATTCGTTCTAATCAATGGTATTATTGGTCCAAATCACTGAAAGAAAATTACAAAATCACAGGAATTATTTGTTCTAATCAATGGTATTATTGGTCCAAGTCACTGGAAGAAAATTACAAAATCACCGGAATTATTCGTTCTAATCAATGGTATTATTGGTCCAAATCACTGGAAGAAAATGACAAAATCACTGGAGTTATTTGGCAAGATCACTGTAATTAATAATTATAAATCACTAATATTAATTGGTAAAATCTCACTATCACCTGCCTAGTGAAGTGGAATCTAGATGGGATTTTGTACCGGGGACACAATAACTTCATCAATTGTCTAAATTCCAATGTACTAATGGCGGAAAACGGGCGCACGTCTAACAGCGCACTGATTATACTGAGAACTGATTATACTGATCACTGATGATACTACGGAGAACTGACACTGAGCAGCGAGAACAGCATTGGACTATTGTACTGTAGTATACTGGTCCCCACAATGCAGCAAAGATATTGAGCACTGATCCGGAGAATAGAACAGGTCTGACACGGAGCTGCAAGATACAGCAATGGCCTACTGTACTGTACTACTATATACTGGTGGTCACCACAATGCTGCACTGTACTACTATATACTGGTCACAACAATGCAGCACAGATATGGATACTAGAAGTGACACAGAGCAGCAAGAAACAGCAATGGCCTACTGTACTGTACTACTATATAATGGTGGTCACCACAATGCTGCACTGTACTACTGTATACTGGTCACAACAATGCAGCACAGATATGGATACTTGCAGTGACATGGAGCTGCAAGATACAGCAATGGCCTACTGTACTGTACAACTATATACTGTTGGTCACCAAAATGCTGCACTATACTACTATATATACTGCTCACAACAATGCAGCACAGATATGGATACTTGCAGTGACACAGAGCTGCAAGATACAGCAATGGACTACTGTACTGTACAACTATATACTGTTGGTCACCAAAATGCTGCACTGTACTACTAATACACTGCTCTCAACAATGCAGCACAGATATGGATACTTGAAGTGACACGGAGCTGCAAGATACAGCAATGGACTACTGTACTGTACTACTATACTGGTGGTCACCAAAATGCTGCACTGTACTACTATATATATTATATATATATATTATATACTGGTCACACAGCAATGCAGCAGATATTGAGCACTGATGATCAGGATACTGTCTAGAACTGAGTCTGACATGGAGCTGCACGATACAGCAATGGCCTACTGTACTGTACTACTATAATTATATACTGGTGGTCCCCACAATGCAGCACACTGAGCACAGATATTTGCAGCACACTGAGCACAGATATGAAGCTCTTCAGGCATAGAACGTAGATATTTGCAGCACACTGAGCACAGATATTTGCAGCACACTGAGCACAGATATTTGCAGCACACTGAGCACAGATACGGAGCTTTTCAGAGAGAGAACGTAGCCACGTCCTCTCCGTTCAATCTCCAATGCAGGAGTGAAAATGGCCGCGACGCGTGGCTCTTTATATGGAATACAAATCTCACGAGAATCCGACAGCGGGATGATGACGTTCGGCCTCATTCGGGTTAACCGAGCAAGGCGGGAAGATCCGAGGCTGCCTCGGACCCGTTAAAATAAGTGAAGTTCGGGGGGGTTCGGATCTCAAGGTACCGAACCCGCTCATCTTTAGTATTTACCCTGCACAGAAACAATATAACCCACCCAAATCTAACTCTATCTGCACATATGCCCCTCCTGCAGTGCACATGGTTTTGCCCATTAGAGGAAAGTTTTTGTTTTGCAATCAACCTTGAATTAGGCCCTTAGTCCTGTTCACTCGATGCAAGTACAATTGTCTGAAGACTTGTGTGCAACTCTGAATCAGCAACTACGGGTCAGTTCAGAGATGGATGCAGAATGCACAGGTATGGTTCAAAGGGTCAACAGTAAAAAAAGGTTGACTGCATCTTGGTCGACCTCAAATTAAATAGGTTCAGCATATGAAAATGGTTGACACAATGAAAAGGTCGACACTGAAATGTTTTTGGGTGTCAAATTGTATGTTTCAGCACATGAAACCCCAATTAGTGTACTGTCTCACTTCGCTTGCCAGGCATCTCGCTGCACTTGGCACAGGTTACAGTTCCCATTCACAGTCCATGTGAAGTATGAAACACTTATAAAAATGCAAACAATACCAAAAAGCACACGTCGACCATATGTTGTGTCATCCATTGTTGTGTCAACCATTTGAACCTGCTGACCTTTTGGCCGTGTCGACCATATGCATGTCGATCATATGGTGTCGATCTATTAACTGTCAACCTTTTGACTGTCAACCTTTTATGCAGATACTGAATGCACAGCCTCCTGCTGTCTTCTGTGTTCCACTGCTGCATCTGAAGTTGCTGCATTGGATAATCTGCATGAGCATTAGCGATATGAGTAACCCCCTGGTTACATAGGATGGCCGGTGCAATCACACAGCAGATTCCACAACATCTGCATTGGAAGACGCAGACCCTGGCTTTGGCATGCCTACAAAATGGGGCCAACATGACACCAATTTGTAAAACACATCATTGCTGTCCAGGCCCTGTCCCCAAATGGTAGCAGCATGTCAATCCTGCTGTGGCTAATGTTGCACTGCGACCGTCATTACATCCACTGATCTGCACATACGCAGATAATTATCCATCAGAGATGTATGTAAACCATCGGCCCTATATCTCGCCTTAGCTGTTTTTCTAAAATAACCTTTCACTGTCAGGAGATTTAGATTTATAGTCAATAAAATTAATAAAGTAACAGATACAGTGAAACATGTTAAGAAAAAAAATTACATCTTCAGAATTTTATTACAAGACATACAATACCTAAAGGGTGATAAATACATCATTTTCCATAATGAATACGAAATAATTTGAACTCATGAGCTAGAGAAATATACGTTATGGTAAGAACTTACCGTTGATAATGGTATTTCTCCTAAGTCCACAGGATCCACAGGATAACATTTGGATATGATGAAGCGACAGCGGATTTGTACCAATCGGTCAAAGCTTTTCGGCCTCCCAGCATGCAACGGGCCAGTCCGTATATCCCCGCCTCCTGGCTCAGACATATCAGTTGTTTTCCCAAAGCTTAAGGCAGAAGCATCATAGATAGCCCTAATCAGCCGAGAAGAACACACATGCACACCCTTCCGTACAAGAAGGAAGAGGTTATTGAGTAAAGGATCCTCAAATCAGGTGCGTCAGGGTGGGATCCCTGTGGAACCTGTAGACTTAGGAAAAATACCGTTATCAAAGGGAAGTTCTTACAATATGTATATTTTTCCGGCAGGGTCCACAGGTTATCCACAGGATAACATTGGGAATTCCCAAAGCATTTTAGTGGTGGGGATGCTCCTGATTGGACAGGAGAAGCCTTCGCCCGAATTCAGTATCCTGAGAGGCAAAGGTATCCATGGCATAATGTATAATGAATGTCTAATGAATATTTTAATGGAAAACCATGTGGCTGCCTTACATATCTGTTCTGCTGAAGCACCACATTGTACTGCCCATGATGGACCTACCTTATGAGTAGAGTGAGCATAGACATTAGCCGGAACAGGGATATCAGCGTGAGAATATACTTCTGAAATAGTCAACCGAATCCACTTCGCCAGTGTCTGCTTATCCGCAGGCCATCCTCTCTTGTGAAATCCATAGAGAATGAAGAGAGAATCTGTCTTTCTGATGGGAAAAGAAAATGCCTGATGGCGCAAAATTGACATATACAGAATTTCACTAGAAACTTTTTATTTTATAATCATATGAATTTCATTTAATAAAAGGTTCTATTTCGTCTGACCCCAGAAGCCTAACTGTAATGGCTTCAAGAAAGGAACAGATAGCAAATTATTTGTAAGGAGCCGCGCTATAGAACCAATTAAATCAATTCTACACCGATCTTAATTAAAAATTATTTATTAATTATACATATAAAGGTAAGAATAAAAACATATCATTTAGCATATAATATGAAGAAAACCAGGGGTAATATCAACACCCTCTGATATATAGCCAGTTAATGTAGATAAAAAGTAAATGATTTAAACTGTGAAACAATGAATCTATTTCAATATGTTTCATTAGCTAGCTTTACTGCAAGGAATTACAAATATCTATTGTAACCATCCCAATTTGACAGAGGCTGATCCAATAAATTTTATGAGTGTGCTGGGGTTCCCATGAACCTGATATTGTCCAGCTGAAAATTAAATGTCACTGTTATAATATCCTAATAGCCGCATATAGCAGTCTTAGCCAACCGCAGATAGCAATCTATTGCCTATGGAAGAAGTGACAGGAAGTTACGAAATGCGCCTAGGACTCCCTATCTAACACCAATTGAACAGAGGTGATCCTTGTCCGGCTCATTCAAAGTCTCCAGTCCATCCTATTGCTGACCACATAGGCACAGTTGCTATCGTGCCAGTGCTGCTGTGGGGAGATGCTCCGGCCCACCAGAGCTTTAAACTGTCTGGCTCTGTGGACGGTAGCTGCAGGGGAGACAATCTGATTTTCAAACTGCCCGCCGCACAGACGGAAGCCGCAAATTGCCTGGCCGCATGGACGGAAGCTCCTAGCTGCTATTAGGAAACCGCTCCGGCCCACAGGTAACGAACATTACTGCCTGCAAATTGTGGGTACCCGGGGACGCTCCGGTTATACACACTCTTCATATACCCTCCTCACACTTGCTAAACAAGTCCCTGAATTGAGCACATATGGGACAGAGGGAGCATTGCTATCTGCGGTTGGCTAAGATTGCTATATGCGGCTATCAGGATATTATAACAGTGACATTTAACTTTCAGCCGTACAATATCAGGTTCACGGGAACCCCAGCACACTCATAAAAATTATTGGATCAGCCTCTGTCAAATTGGGACGGTTACAATAGATATTTGTAATTCCTTGCAGTAAAGCTAGCTAATGAAACATATTGAAATAGATTCATTGTTTCACAGTTTAACTCATTTACTTTGTATCTATATTAACTGGCTATATATCAGAGGGTGTTGATATTACACATGGTTTTTTTCATGTTATATGCTAAATGATATGTTTTTATTCTTACCTTTATATGTATAATGAATAAATAATTTTTAATTAAGATCGGTGTAGAATTGATTTAATTGGTTCTATAGTGCGACTCCTTACAAATAATTTGCTGTCTTTCTGATGGCACTGGTACGATCCACATAGATTCTTAAGGCATGGACCATGTCCAGCAATGCATCTCCCACAGAAAGGCTCAGATCTGGATAAAATAATCAGAAATGGAGGACGATATAACAATGTGCCTAAATCTGACACTCTTCTAGCTGACGCCATGGCCAGTAGAAAGAGAACTTTAGCTGTCAACCATTTAAGATCCACTTTATTAAGTAGTTCAAATGGGGCAACTTGAAGGGCCTTTAGGACTAAACTTAAGTCCCAAGGCACTGTAGAAGGAACAAAAGGAGGTTAAATGGCAGCATTCCCTGGAAAAAAGTACCATACAGTCAATGCTTACACTTGCACTCTCAAGGAAGCCACCTTCAAACCTTTATCCATTCCTGCCTGAAGAAATGCTAAGACCCTGGAAACTCTGAAAGGCCTAGGGTCCATTTTCCATTCACTGCACCAATGAACGTAGGTTTGCCATATTTGGTGATAAATTCGTGCTGAGGAAGGTTTCCTTGCTCTGAGCATTGTTTGAATTACCTGTTTTGAGAATCCTCTTGAGTTTAGGATAGAGGTCTCAAGAGCCATGTCATCAAAGACAGTTGATCCAGATTTCTGTGATAACAAGAACCTTGCGTCAGTAGAGCTGGACGCTGAGGGATCAGGAATGGAGCATCCATCAAATTCTCTGCAGATCTGCGTACCAATGTCTTCTGGGCCAAGATGGAGCTATTAGTATCACGGCACCCTTTCCTTGCTTTATCTTTCTCACCACCTTGGGTAATAAGGTGATTGGAGGAAACACATAGGCCAGATGAAAGTCCCATGTCACCGACAGGGCATCCACAAAGATCACTTTGGGATCCTTTGTTCTTGACCTGTATGCGAGAACTTTGTTGTTCTGATAGGACGCCATGAGATCTATCTCTGTCAACCCCCACCTGTCGACTAGAGTATGGAAGACCTCTGGATGTAGAGCCCATTCGCTTGCCTGAATGACATGTCGACTGAGAAAATCCACTTCCCGGTTTAGGACTCCCGGAATGAACACTGCAGACAAGGCTGGATGATGAAGTTCTTCCCACTTTGGTGTGTGACTTACCTCTTTCATAGTTTTTTGGCTGCGAGTTCCTCCCTGATGGTTGAGGTATGCTACTGCTGTCACATTCTCCGAGCGGATCTGAGCTGGTTTTCCTCAAATGATGTCCTTTGCCTGAATCAGTTCCATGTATATGGCCCGAAGTTCCAATATATTTATTGGCAGGCAACTTTCTTCCTTGGTCCATTGCCCCTGGAAACAAAGCCTTCCTGACACTGCTCCCCAGCCCTGGAGACTGGCATCTGTTGTCAGAATTTCCCAATCTGATATCCAAAAGGGTCTCCCTTAGCCACCAGGCTAACTACCTCCTCACTTCCACCTTAAGGACCATAGTCTGCATTTTTATCATCTGATGAAACCCATTCCATTTGGCAAGGATCAGATACTGCAGAGGCCTTGAGTGGAACTGAGCATACTCCACCATGTCGAATGTTGACACCATCAATCCCATCACACGCATTGCTGCGTGAATAAATACCCTCTGACTGTGTAGCAGCTCCTGAATCCTTTACTGAACTTTAGTTATCTTGTTCAGAGGTAAAAATACTCTTTGAAGGCTTGAATCCAGTACAGCTCCCAAGTGAGTCATCCGCTGTGACAGAACCGGGAGATGATTTCGCCCAATTTATGAGCTAACCGTGCTTCTGCAGACATGTTGTTGTCTGTTGCAGATGACACAAGAGCAATTCAAGAGACTGTGCCTGGATTAAAAGATCATCGAGGTATGGAAAAATTCTTATCCCCTGCTGCCATAGATAAACTGCCATTACCACCATAATATTGGTAACTACCCTGGGGGCTGTGGCTAACCCAAAAGGTAGGGCTTGGAACTGAAAATTTTGTTGGAAGATAGTGTTAAAGACTGAGTACCTGGAACTCTGCTGAATATGTGGCAACTAGGGAGTTCCAGTACTCATGAGTGAAGCTGCAGCCAGTATGAATGACCGCAGCAACTCGTGCTCTACCCCTGACTCAGTTACTCCTCTTAGTGGTCGGATGGTACCTGCTGTGCTAAAGTTCTTGTGCCCACGGCAGCCGCATTTGAATTGGCGAATTAGGTCTGCCCAAACTCTGATGCCCCCGGTCTTATAAAGTGACAAGGCACCACCCGAGACTGCGAGTGAGTAAGGGGGAACCTAACTAACCCTGCAACACCAATGCACGAATGATAATGAGACCAGCAAATAAACAGTAAGAACAATAATGCTCAGGGATGTTAAAGATATAAATATAAATAAAGAACTGTTAGCGTGGATACTCCACAAAAACCTGAACACCAACTGGCAAGATCTGGTCAAGAATCAAACAGTCAAAGTCTCCAGGTCACAGCACAACAGAAAAGTAATAATGATGCGGCCTCTGATGCAGAATGCGGCAGAGCTGCAGACTCACGATACCACAAGGGAATGACACAGGGGAGTTCCAAGGACTGGCTAACAGAGCTGAAAACCGAACAGGACTCTTGACTGGACACGATCCAAACAAGAACCAGGACCAGGGCACCAGGAGTTCAGACTGGAACAAGAAATTACAGACAAGCACCAAGAACAGCTGACAGGAACCAGGAACAGGTTTGCAGGCAGCTAACCAGTAACATACAGGTACAATAATCTACTTCTATCACCAGCTCTGGATGCAGGGCCAGCTGAGTAATAAAGGAAGCATGCCCCAATCAAGATAGCTGGAAGCCAGGCACAAGGTAATGGCCTAATTACTGGCAGGTGAGACTGAACACATAGGAACCAGGCTGCAATTACACAGACTCACCACAGGCGGCCAACAACATTACTATAAACAAGTACATGAGAAATCCTGGCATGCAAATAGAAATATAACATAAAATACATGAGCAAAATACAAACAGGAATGAAGCACTGCCGTGGCTAATAACAGTACCCCCCCCCCCCCGAGGAGGGGTCAAAAGACCCCAAAATCCAGGTATCCAGGTTATCCCAAATAAGGGATCCATAAACAAAACTAGACATGCTGGTAGACTAAACAACGGCAAGAAGACAGAAAAAAGCTGTAGCTACAGCTTGTAAAAGTGCCCCCCCTTCCCCCGTTGAGAGTGGCCACTGGATACAGGACAAGATTTTTTTTTTTACAAACAAGGCAGGGATCAGCAGTTATTTATTTGTATTTTTTTTTACATGGCTCTAAAAGTCTGACTACGGTAATTCCCAAACTTTGTCAAAACTGATGGTACCTTCTAGCAAGGCTGGGTTCATTCCTGAGATTGTTTTTTTAACCTTTGGGGCTGAACTTTAGGAAGAAGTATTGCAAGCAGCAGAGAAGGCACTTCATACTAGGCTTTGGCCTGAGGATTTCGGGCTGGTTCTGCAGACAGCAAAGGATTCTCAGCATACAAGACAGGTGACTTAGAGAAACCAGAAGCCATCTCTTTGGGACTATATTTCTTAATTACAGCATCACTGAATGCCCGGACATCCTGAAGATTGGGATCTTCGGTTTTAATTAAATTCAAAAGGATCCCCTCTAAAGGTATAAATCAGATAGAGCACAACCTTCCCTGAAGTGATGCTCAAAGATAGTCTAGACAGCATAATCATGATGCAGTGTTTGGTGAGCACGTGAAATTGGACCAAGTCACCATCAAAGACTATAGATGTTGAGATATCATATAAAGAGTCAGGATCCGCTTCAATTCCATCTGCCTGGCTGGAATGTATTGCTGGAACAAGGTCACTACAGACCTTACTAGAGGCAGAGAATTTTTGAACCCCATCAGGGGCTGCACACTCAGAGCCCCTTCCTGGGGCTGGACACTCGGAGCCCCCTCCTGGGGCAGTGGCCTTCGGTACCCCTCTGGGGCAGCACCTCGGACTCTCTCGCTGGGACCGGATTGTCAGACTCGCTTGCTGGGACCGGATCATCAGACTTGCTCACTGGGACAGGATCTTTGGACTTTTTTACAGAGGCCAGAACATCGGACCTTTTCACAGAGACCGGAACATCAGACCTTTTCACAGAGGCCGGAACATCTGACCTTTTCACAGAGGCCGGAACATCTGACTTTTTCTCAGAGGTTGGACCATTGGACTTTTTCAGAGGACAGACCATCGGACTTTTTCACAGAGGCTGGACCATCGACTCCCTCTCTGTGGCTGGACCATTGGACTCCCTCTCTGGGGCCGGACCATCAGACTCCATCTCTGGG
Organism: Pseudophryne corroboree; assembly: GCF_028390025.1. Classification (NCBI taxonomy): domain Eukaryota; kingdom Metazoa; phylum Chordata; class Amphibia; order Anura; family Myobatrachidae; genus Pseudophryne; species Pseudophryne corroboree. The sequence goes on from NC_086448.1 coordinate 236,425,354, forward strand.
GCTGGACCATTGGACTCCCTCTCTGGGGCCGGACCATCAGACTCCCTCTTTGGGGCCAGACCATCGGACTCGCTCTCTGGAGCTGGACCATCAGACTCCCTCTCTGGGGCCAGACCATTGGACTCCCTCTCTGGGTTTATGGCCTCTGAAACTCCTGATGGGGCTAAGCAACTTGAGATCCCTCCAGGGGAAATGGCTTCTAGAACCCTTCCTGAGGCTGTGCCTTTCGAGACTTCACTTGGGGATTCAGCTTCAAAGATCCCTTCTGGGGTTGTGCTTCTCGAATTCCCCCCTAGAGCTATGAGTTTAGATACCCTTTCTGGGATTGTGCCTTTCAAAGTCCTTACCTGGGGTAAAAGCTTCTGAGACCCCTTCTGGGATTGACACCTGAACCATTATATCCAATGCCCCTCTTGGACCCTGAGCATTGGGCAACGCTCCTGGACACTGAGCATCACCCATCGGTCACCACACCTAGACCCTGAGCATCAAGCACTGCTCCTAGAACCTGAGCATCAGGCACTGCTCCTAGACTCTGAGTATCAGGTGCCACTCCTAGACCCTGAGCATCGGGCACCGCTCCTAGACACTGAGCATCGGGCACCACTCCAAGACACTGAGCATCGGGCACCGCTCCAGGACCCTGAGATTCCCCTACTGGGGTTTGCAACTCTGATTTAACAGGAAAGGCAAAAGATAAGAGAAACATTCTCCTTTGATTCCTGAATCTATAATGGGGCTCCCTAGCCCAAGGACCCCAATTATAGGACAGAGTGTTTTTTTGTGTGGGTTTTGTGAAAAGTACCTCTGCCACAGTAGAGACAGGAGTAAGTCTTGAATCCTGACTCAATTTGGCCAGAGGGCAGGACTTGTTGCCACATTTTGGCTTGTGCAACTCACAGATCTGCAGATAGTGGCCTGAACCCCCACAATATAGTCATAAATTCAAGTTTCTATGACACTGATGCTCCTCCTCTGAGAGCCTGTGCCACAGGAAACTTTTAAACCTTTTCTCACCAACCAAATATGAGAATTCTCTTATCACAATATTGTGAGCAAGAGTCTCTTTAGAGATAGATGAACTCTCAATAAATTTAGGCAGGATAAGAAAAATTTTGGTCAGAAGGTTTTGCAGTTGCTTTAAGGATTGCTACAAAACTTCCAGCCACTCTGGATTCAAGGCACTGAAAGCAGAGTTCAAAGCTGAGAGAGATGCCTGCAGGGCTTGCATAGTAGGCACAGGAGGATTTCAGGCTAGACAGACAAGACTGGACTAGACAAGGCTGGATTCTGAACTAGACAAGACAAGGCTGGACTGGATTCTGAACTAGACAAGACAAGGCTGGATTGGATTATGAACAAGACAAGACAAGGCTGGACTGGATTCTGAACTAGACAAGACAAGGATGGACTGGATTCTGAACTAGACAAGACAAGGCTGGACTGTATTCTGAACTAGACAACACAAAGCTGGACTGGAGTCTGGACTGATCTGGACATTGGACTGATCTGGACACTGGACTGATCTGGATTGAACTGATCCAAAAAAATAAAAACTGCTTTATTTAGCTTTGTTTTGAGTTGTATGGCTGGTTATACTGTTAAAGACTGAGTACCTGGAACTCTGCTGAATATGTGACAACTAGGGAGTTCCAGTACTTGTGTGTGAAGCTGCGGCCAGTATGAATGACCGCAGCAACTCGTGCTCTACCCCTGACTCCGTTACTCCTCTTAGTGGTCAGATGGTGCGTGCAGTGCTAAAGTTCTTGTGCCCACGGCAGCCGCGTTTGAATGGGCAAATTAGGTCCAGCCAAACTCTGATGCCCCCAGTCTGATAAAGTAACAAGGCACCACCCGAGACTGCGAGTGAGTAAGGGGGAACCTAACTAACCCTGCAACACCAATGCACAAGTGATAATGAGACCAGCAATAGTTTTAGATGTTATAAGCAAATAAACAGTGAGAGCAACAATGCTCACGAATGTTAAATATATAAATATATATAAAGAACTGTTAGCGTGGATACTCCACAAAAACCTGAACACCGGCTGGCAAGATCTGGTCAAGAATCTAACAAAGTCTCCAGGTCACAGCACAACAAAAAAGTAATAACGATGCGGCCTCTGATGCAGAATGCGGCAGAGCTGCAGACTCACGATACCACAAGGGAATGACACAGGGGAGTTCCAAGGACTGGCCGACAGAGCTGGAAACTGAACAGGACTCTTGACTGGACACGATTCAAACAGGAACCAGGACCAGGGCACCAGGAGTTCAGACTGGAACCAGAAATTACAAACAAGCACCAGGAACAGCTGACAGGAACCAGGAACAGGTTTGCAGGCAGCTAACCAGGAACATACAGGTACAATAATCTACTTCTATCACCAGCTCTGGATGCAGGGCCAGCTGAGTAATAAAGGAAGCATGCTCCAATCAAGATAGCTGGAAGCCAGGCACAAGGTAATGTCCTAATTATTCGCAGGTGAGACTGAACACATAGAAAACAGGCTGCAATTACACAAACTCACCACAGGCGGCCAACAACAGTACTCTAAACAAGTACATGAGAAATCCTGGCATGCAAACAGAAATATAACATAAAATACATGAGCAAAATGCAAACAGGACTGAGCAACTGCCGTGGCTCATAACAGATAGCGAATCTGAGATAGCACTGATGGTACAGTGCTATAGGAACATGTAGGTAAGCATCCTGTATATCCAGGGATACCATATAATCTGCTGGCTCCATGGCCAAAATAATGGAACATACAGTTTCCATATGACATCACGGTACCAAAATATACTTGTTCAGCACATTGAGATTGAGTATGGGCCAGATTGACCCATTTGGCTTCTAAACTAGAAACAGGTTGGAGTAAAAACCCTGTCCCTGTTGTACAAGAGGAACCGGAATGATTACACCTGACTGAAGCAATTTCTGAACTGCCTCTTGCAAAGCCCTGGCCTCTGTCTCTACCCGAGATGGGCTGGTACAAAAAAACCTTTGAGGAGGGTGTTTCTTGAAGGCAAATGCATAACCGAGAGATACCGCCTCCTGCACCCAGGTATCTGTCGTAGACTGCTGCCCATTCTGAGCAAACTGAAGAATTTGGGCTCTTACCCTGGAATCCCCCAGGTGGAGGCCCGCACCATCAGGCTGATGGCTTATTTCCTGTTTTACCAACTGGTCCTCTGATAGCCCAATGCTTTTTAGTTTTACCAGACTTGTATTGGGGCTGTTTGCAATCACTTTTCCCTTTAGCTTTTCCTTGAAACCGAAAGGGACAAAAAGCTGGAATTTATATGTGGAAGGAAAATTTACTTTCTTGGAGTCTGCTTTTGACTCCCAAATATCTGTTAATTCTTTACAAAAAAGAATATCTCCAGAGAAAGGTAAAGACTCCAAAACCTTTTTAGATTCTGAATCAGCTTTCCATGTACATAGCCAAACTGCTCTGCGAGCGGCTACTGTTGAACTGATGCTCTGGAGGCAATTGTACCCATGTCCAAAGCTGCTTCTTCCAAGAACATCACAGCATGTTTTATATGTGCCATATGGGATTTTTGCTCTCAAGATGCCATTGAAAAATCTCCTTCCAATGCATCAGCCAATGCAACCACTGCTTTTGCCTTCCAAGCTGAAGACATGGCTGGTCTTATGACTGCCCCAGACAGGGAAAAACGGTTTTTAAAAAACCATCCACTCTCCTATCCATGACATCATTTAATGATGTTGAAGTCAGAGGTAATGTAGATTTTTGCACTAATCGAATAACATGCGTATCTACTTTGGGGGCCACCTCGCTTTTTAAACAATCCCCAGCTGGAAGAGGATAATTGGAATTCCATTTCCTATGAATTCTAAACTTCTTACTGGGCAAAGTCCAAGCCTCTTCCATGATATCCGTCAGCTGATCTTACCCAGGAAACTCAGTTTTAATTGTTTTGTGACGTTTAAACACAGGTGCCTTGGATTTTAACACAGGCTCTGCTGATTCTTCTAAGGATAGCATGGCTTTGATTGCCTTAATTAACTCAGCTATGTCCACTGAGCTGAGGCCTACCTCCTCTTCGTATACAGAACCAGTGCTTAGTAAGCCTTCATCCTCCAATGAATCCTCATCTGAAACATGTGTAGACTGTGAATATGTAGATTTTCTTACCACTGGCTTTTCAGCATGTTTCTTTTGAGAGGCTCCTGCTGGAAGTGATAAACAGCAGGTGGGAAGCTGCATGTAAGGGTTCATTTAATTGTGTAACCTATTCCTGTTACAGAAGTTGGAATTATTTGCTCAGCTATAATGGATATTATTTGTGCAAACATAGCCCAAAGGGGATCAACTTGCTCCTGTATCTGCCTTGTACTATTCAAGAGACCTTGGTTAAAGCTAAAACAATTTGTACACAAACCATCCTGAACCAGATCCTGAGAGGTTAACCCAGCTTTGCAAGACAACATGATATGAGTGTTGGTTTTGCAGGTGAGTGTATCTTCCTAATCTTTGTCACTCATAGACAAATAATCAACACTTACACAGTGTACTACACAATTTGCGATTGTAATCACTTTAAGACTCGTTAAAGTGACATACAATCCGACCCTACCCTGCTATACACCAGCATTGAGGTTCAGAATAGACAGAAAAAAACTGACAGAAATATAGTAGAGTCAGCAATCACACTAGCAGTCAGTCACATGTTATACATAAGTATAATAAGCAATATGAGTACATAATCAACTACAGATACATTTCAAGTATGTAGGAGAAACATATTACTGCATTACTTATAAAAGTTTTAACCGTATTCAAATGCATAGCGGAAAAACCACAGTAATATTATCAGACTCATATGCATTATGCACTTATCCAACTATTCATACTCAAAGGGTAGGTAGAGTCTTAGTGCTGTATAATCCATACTCACTAGAGTGGGATACAGGGAGACTTACCCCGCTTCCAGGTTTGATCAGTACATCTGCGAACGCTGAGTGTATCAAGACGCTATTAGTGTACACCGCTGCTGCATGAACCTAGAGTGAACACAGATGCCCAAGGGAACACTGACGCACCAGTCACACAACTGCCTATGCTGCGACTGGTTCCCTTAGTACACAGACGGAAGCAGGAAATCAGTCCATGGTGGGAGACTCGGAGCAAACTGGTCATGAACTGGGGGGAGGGGCGACCAGGAGAGCATCTGATTCCCCACTGCTGACATCAACCCTAGGGATCGCGGCCTCATACTACTCCTGGAGCCTATGATCCCTAAGGGCTAGTGCTGGTGCACCCGAGGTGGCAACCCTGTCAGCGACTGTTTGGTAGTCTCCTCCAAAAAAGTGCTTCTGTGTCCATATTCCCCCTCTAAGCGGATCCGATGCCTTACCTTCTCCCCGTGCTCCGGCCACAGCCTGGTAATGTCTGCTCGAACTGCTAGTAGATCCGACACAGACGCCCGCCAAAACAGCACTGTACTCGTGGGTAAGCGTTGTCGCGGTCCGGCATACAGTTGTTGGAGTGACTCTTTCTAAGGTACGTATAAGACGCTTTTTAGAGAGATCACTCAAAAAAATAGTAAGACTATAAAAATAAAATAAGTAAGCTTATGGCTTCTAAAAACCAGCTGCCCATTGACCATGGTCCGGCTCCTGCCGCAGCAAACAAAAAACTGATTTGTCTGAGCCAGGAGGCGGAGATATATGGATGGGCCCGTTGCATGCTGGGAGGCCCGAAAAGCTTTCACCTATTGGTGCAAATCCGCTGTCGCGTCATCATATCCCAGTTATGCAACTTCAACGGTGTCACTACTGATTGTCGGTAGACTGTGCATGCGTCGGGGTCACAGAGTGCTCCTGCCATGGTACAAATGTGATGCTGCTCACATTGAGGAATCAGTCTCAGAGTGATTGACATGGAGAGACCATTTAGGGGAGGTAATGGGGAGTGTCTGCAAAATCGCAGGCATGTCGTGACCGTTTTCGGGGAGAGTCTCAGTGTGTGACTGAGATCTCATATGCATAAAACATGGTGCCAGCATCCCAGCTACCAAAGCCATTCCAAGCAGCCATGGAGGCATTGAGGGAGTCAATGGCCCTCATTCCGAGTTGTTCGCTCGGTAATTTTCTTCGCATCGCAGCGATTTTCCGCTAATTGCGCATGCGCAATGTTCGCACTGCGACTGCACCAAGTAAATTTGCTAAGAAGTTTGGTATTTTACTCACGGCATTACGAGGTTTTTTCTTCGTTCTGGTGATCGTAGTGTGATTGACAGGAAGTGGGTGTTTCTGGGCGGAAACTGGCCGTTTTATGGGAGTGTCTGAAAAAACGCTGGAGTGGCTGAAGAAACGGGGAAGTGTCTGGGCGAACGCTGGGTGTGTTTGTGATGTCAAACCAGGAACGACAAGCACTGAACTGATCGCACTGGAAGAGTAAGTCTCGAGCTACTCAGAAACTGCACAGAAAAATCTTTTCGCAATATTGCAAATACTTCGTTCGCAATTCTGCTAAGCTAAGATACACTCCAAGAGGGCGGTGGCTTAGCGTGTGTACTGCTGCAAAAAGCGGCTAGCAAACGAACAACTCGGAATGAGGGCCCATGTTCTTTGCATCTGTGTCATCGTTGTGATGGAGTATGCAGTTACTAAGAATGTTGTGATGGCTTTGGTGGGCATCTGTTCACTTGTGGGCAGCTGCTACACTTACGTGGCTACCGCATCTGAATAAGTCACATAAAGCTGAACCAGGCCTCCCATTACCCATGTGCACCAAATATGTTGTCCATGTAATAGATACAGATTACTAAAAGCTTCATGGCACAGGGAACCCTGTACATTTTCCAGAGATGCTTTCTTTTAGGCAGAGACATTCACAAGCTGCATAAAGGCACCTTTCCTATACTGCAAAGGGATACCTGAGTGTAGATACACGCCTCAATGCAGATACACCCTGCCCAGTCATTGCATGCATTCACATGTTGTAGAATCCTTCTTTTCATTGCAAACATACCTACAGTATATCTGCTGAAAAATCCACTTCTGTCCAGTCCCAACATTTACATGTGTTGTAGAGAGGTGCCAATCTCAGGCATAGACATGACAGTCTCTGTCGAAGGATGATTCCGTTGGGCTGATGGTGTCTTCACAGGTTAGGGGAGCATGTGGTTAGCTATTTCAACCAGAGCTTTGCATGGCTCATTTGAACCCTTGTGCCGAAGCCTTATGGAATGACAGTGTGACAGAAATGCTGGAATTTCCTCTTTTGCTCTGTCAGTGTGTGTAGCTACTGGGTGTCTTCCCACTGAATTAACCTATGAGGGGTCAAATCCAATGAAGCAAATCATGCTTAAGAAAACATAATAGATTTCTGCTGATACTAGCAGCTGCTGTCCTGTCCTTAGGACCCACCATGCCCTAGGTGACTGCTGGCACTAGACAATCCTGCCTGAGTCTGGGAGGTTGTCGGACCATTTGGGGAGTCCATAGCCTTTTGTGTCTGTAGCAGCCTTTCATCATGGTAGACTGGCTGGAAGCCATCTTCATTGGCTTTAACTGAGGTTCAGGATGGGAGTGGAAAGCTACTGACCCTGGCTGCATGGTTGACTGCTGCCACTGAAGTGGTGATAGCTGGAGAGATGGGTGCCAGAGCATTATATAGTGCCCCTAGGTGGTGCCCCTCATGCTGGTTAGGAGGGTGATTGGGGAATTGTGTGACTGCCATCATGATTAGTGCATTTGTTCCTGCCACAGCTGGTTATGTGGCTTTACAACTGCCCAGTCTAATCTATGGGGTCAGATGCTGTGGCAGCTGGCATTTTCTCAGGTTGCTGTGGATGCAGGGGTAGTAGCTAGGCAGCCTGTTGGTGCTGCCTCCACATATAGTGTTGTGGCAGCTGTGACAATGGAGTTTAGAGATGTTGTGGGCAATATGCCTTCTTAGTTTAGTCAGAATGATCCTATTTGTATTTTGGGGTATCACTTCCTCAAATTGTCTCCCACTGCATCATACATTCAGTTACTTATGCCAAGGCAAGGGGTGCTCCCATCAGTCAGTGGTTTAGGTGTGACTATTGAGAACATTCTCTGCCTTTTTTGGGCACTGCCACTTGTGATTCAGGAGCATATTATGGATTTAATGATAGTCAGACAGTGTGAGAGTCCCGTTGTTCCCTGAGCAGTCTTGCATATTGTGGGTTCCAGTGCTGATCTTTCTGCAGCTGTTGAACCTGAGCTATGTTCTGTTGCTGTTAAAGGAATTGAGCTTGTAGAACCAAAGCTTTCTTGTTTCTCAGGTGGCGGGGAATTGTTGGCTGAGCAATGGTTGGGGAAGGGCCAGTCTTATATTGTGTTCGATGATGCTGATCCCAGCACATAGAATGGCAGCAGTTTCAACAACACCTTGCACATAGAGGGTAGAGCAGTCAACAGTTGATACTTTTATTTACTTGGGTACTCTTTGTGCATGACAATTCTAGGATGGATGTGGATCCTTAGTAAGTCAGTAACTTGTATTGTTTTTTTGCACTTAAACCATTTGCAGAATTCTACTCTGAGTTTTCTGCTTATTGAAGCTTTGACATTTTGAATTATGCTAGCTCCTTCTCCTGATTCAAAGCAACCGATTAACTCAATTAATTGTTTTTTATTTAGTTATTTCTCTAGTTTTGTTATTAGGTTTTACTATTTCAGTTAGCGTTTTGCATGGTCTTTCACGGTGCTCTACTGGTGAGTGAGTTGGTGGAATCGTCAAAAAAGGCTACCCTTTTTGTTGCTTTTCCCCAAGTTTTAGTTAGTAAATATTCTCCTTTATGTAGGACTCAATGATCCAAGACTAATAAATTGAGAAAATAAAAGATACATGGCAGCTTCTGATGACATGAGGATTTGTCTGGTGTCATTGGCTTCTGTTATGGATTAGGGGGTCTATTCATGAAGTAGTGTAAAGTGTGGAGAAGTGAGCCTGTGGAGAAGTTGCCCATAGCAACCAATCATCTGCTCCATACAATTTTTTAGTATGCAAATTATAAATGTTACTTTAGTACTGATTGGTTGCCATGGACAACTTCTCCACTAACTCACTTCTCTATTCTTTTCACTGCTTGATGAATGACCCCTAGGTCTTGAGTCTGTGGTGTATAGTTGATCCATGAAGATGGACCAGTTTGGTTGTCTTTTGAAACACTGCATCCTTGGTATGAGATGTCAGGGTCAGATTATGTCACTCACTTATTTTGCATTGACGCTGCTACTTCTGGAACATCTTCCAGTTTGTTGTCTTGTGAGATTTGGGCATTGGAATAACAATGTTTATAAGCAGGACATTAGCTCTGTGTTTTCTATTTTGTGTCCTAACTTGATGCATAACTTGGTATGTACTGTAGCTTGGTCATGATTTTTAACATGGTTTATTTTTTTATTACAAATTAAAAAACCATGAATGAAAAGTCATAGCAACCTCCTCTACATAAGTGCAGAAAAACGTGTAAGATTCAAACTTCAAGGGGTCTGTATTCGGGGCATTTAATAGAAATTAATTTTAATTTAATAGGTTACTCTGTTGACTTTTATAAAATGTTCACTAAGCTTCAGTTTGTATGTCTCTAGTCATAGTCATCACATTTTGTTTATTCTATTTTGATGTATGATTTTATATTTACTTAATTTTAAAAATATTATATAAATTCAGGGGTTGATTTACTATCTGTTAGGTTTACAATGCCACTGGCAGCTTTGACTGATACATTTTTATAGGGCAATAGTATTTAATGCTAAATCAACCTGATTTAAATTAATTAGTACAGTTTGAGTGTCCCTTATCCAAAATTCAAAATCACACATTTTTGGTTCCCCTACTGAGATAATGACACAAATATATGTATATTATATTAAATATCTATATAATATATCTATATATACACATAATATATAATATATATGTCATTATCTCAGTAGAGGACACAAAAATGTGGAATTTTGGATAAGGGATACTCAACCTGTATTGGCGTATGAAAAACATTGGTCAAAGCCACCAATCATTGGTGGCTATGTAAATCTGACATTTAGTAAATCTGCACCCAAGTCTAAGACTTTATTTTTTCATCACATTCCACTTTGCTGTAGTTTCCAGTGCAACCCTAATTTACTGTTATCAATATGCAGATATAGGAGAAAGACCAGATTTTAGCAACATGTATTCTTTGTTGCTTTGTAGTAAAGTGTATGGCACTCAATAATACATAGATATCTAGATCAATACAGTAAATAAAATATTTTCTTTGGATGGAAAATGGGTTTAATGAATACAAGAGACAGTTTTTCTTTAAAAATATGACAAAGATTGACTAACTTACTGTAAGTTGGGTATACACTGTACAATAATTGGACAGAACATTAAAATCTTAGCTGCTGGGTCTGATTATTGCATAGTGTGTGTGCAGCACCGAGGGATGATTATGGTTTTGATTGGCTCTCATTTATACTGCTGCATGACATTTTTTGACAATGATGAGCCTGCATTGTACACATTTTGTAGTTCAATCTAATACCCCTTTCACACCGCAACTTATACCCGGTATTTTGCCGTTTTAACTGGCTTCCTAAACGGGTCAAGCTGCGATGTGAAAGGGTCCCCTTCAATTTACCGTTTTCAAAATACCGGTATTTTGAAATGGTAAAAAAGAAGGGTCCTACCCGTTTCAGTCCCATTTCACTGTGCAGTGTGAAAGGGTCTGAAACGGTATTTGCAAGCCCCAGAAGATGATAGGCTGTCTCCATGTGTGATGTCAGCAGCCACAACCAGGAAACAGCTTGGAAAACACAGGAGACACATGAGAGAGTGGCTTTATAAACGTTTAAATGTGAAAAACACGGAAAAAAATGGCGTGGGGTCCCCCCTCCAAAGCATAACCAGCCTCGGGCTCTTCGAGCTGGTCCTGGTTCTAAAAATGCGGGGGGAAAATTGACAGGGGATCCCCCGTATTTTTAAAACCAGCACCGGGCTCTGCGCCTGGTGCTGGTGCAAAAAATACGGGGGACAAAACGAGTAGGGGTCCCCCGTATTTTTCACACCAGCATCGGGCTCCACTAGCTGGACAGATAATGCCACAGCCGGGGGTCACTTTTATGCCGTGCCCTGCGGCCGTGGCATTAAATATCCAACTAGTCACCCTTGGCCGGGGTACCCTGGGGGAGTGGGGACCCCTTCAATCAAGGGGTCCCCCCCCCCAGCCACCCAAGGGCCAGGGGTGAAGCCCGAGGCTGTCCCCCCCCATCCAATGGGCTGCGGATGGGGGGGCTGATAGCCTTTGTTGTAAATGAAAAGATATTGTATATTGAACTTTTATTTTCAGGTACCCCTGGATTCTACATGGAGAAGAGGACCGATGTCGGCGTGTGAACATAGGTAGGTAAGTATGTGTGTGTCGGCAGTGTGTAATAAAGTTTTACTGTCGACGGTGTCTGTGTCCTGTTTTTATTTGGGTATTTTTTTTCCATTAGAACTACAGGTACCAGCGGGCCCGTTTTTCTCCCGCATGCTGGTACTTGTGGTTCTCCAAGTACCAGCTTGCGGGGGAGGCTTGCTGGGACTTGTAGTACTACTGGAAAAAACAATATCTTTTCATTTACAACAAAGGCTATCAGCCCCCCCATCCGCAGCCCATTGGATGGGGGGGGACAGCCTCGGGCTTCACCCCTGGCCCTTGGGTGGCTGGGGGGGGGACCCCTTGATTGAAGGGGTCCCCACTCCCCCAGGGTACCCCGGCCAGGGGTGACTAGTTGGATATTTAATGCCACGGCCGCAGGGCACGGCATAAAAGTGACCCCCGGCTGTGGCATTATCTGTCCAGCTAGTGGAGCCCGATGCTGGTGTGAAAAATACGGGGGACCCCTACTCGTTTTGTCCCCCGTATTTTTTGCACCAGCACCAGGCGCAGAGCCCGGTGCTGGTTTTAAAAATACGGGGGATCCCCTGTCAATTTTTTCCCCGCATTTTTAGAACCAGGACCAGCTCGAAGAGCCCGAGGCTGGTTATGCTTTGGAGGGGGGACCCCACGCCATTTTTTTCCTGTATTTAACCATTCCATCTAAAAAAAATAATAATAATTTTAAAAAATATATAAATAATACTTGTGCCTCCAAAAAAGACAAACCAAGTACCTAATCCCATCTAATAAAAATAGATATGCTTCAAGCTGCTGGGTTCCATCGTACGACTATCCAAATTATTAATAATGAATTAATTAGTGATTAATAATAATGTGTGGGCCAGAAAAGTCCATTTATAATGACAACCACTGTTTTCTATGGGTGAAACGGGTTCAGTGTGAAAGGTACCAAAACGGGAATGAAATGGTAATTTACTGGTTACAACATGAGATGTGAAAGGGGTTTAACTGCTCAGACCCGTTTTAAGAACCGTTTCAAATACCATTTCAAAAGCAGGTTTTGCGATGTGAAAGCAGCATAAGTTTTTAGATTGGAATGATAACAAAAAAGGAGAGACGTTTTATAAAAGGAATATGTCTTTATTTGTAAATTCAACCATTTGTTGTCAGAAATAGCTATAATAAAATAGCTATAATGAAATTAACCTCTATTATTAAGAAAAAAAAACAATATTATTAAGAAAATGAACCTTTATTATTATTAGATATCAATTTCAGTAAGGGTATTTGAAAAAAATATTCAGTTATCTTTAAAATAGTTAGAAACTTAAAACCTATTCAAGCCCCAAGTTTCTTCCATTCAACCAAAGAAGAATATGATAAAGTAATGACTCCGACAGGAGAAAAAATGACTGGTTGCTTCAGATACAATATGACAAGATGTATCACTTACTTGTTTATTATTCAAAACTGCATGTTCCACAGTCTCTAAATGGGTCTTTCATATAGATTCTATTATTAAATGTAACACATTGTATAAGTTACAATATTCATGTAACCAACAGTACATTGACCGTTCTATAGATGCCTTTAAACCAGGCATGTCCAAACTGCGGCCCTCCAGCTGTTGAGAAACTACACATCCCAGCATGCCCTGACACAGATTTAGCATTCTTTGACAGCAAAACTGTGTCAGGGCATGCTGGGATATGTAGTTTCACAACAGCTGGAGGGCCGCAGTTTGGACACGCCTGCTCTAAACTATGATTACTTTTACATAACATAAATATTTGTAATCCACTGCTAAAACATGCACGTCAGCACTTTTATGAATGACAGAATGTCTTAAAGTGATAGGTCTTGAACATATTAAAATGACCCCTAGAGGAGGGGACTGTTTCAGAACCCTATGCAAAAAAAGAAGGTCTGAATGACATTTAAGACCTGGAATTTATTTAGATTTTTATCTATCTTTATACTGCACAGTATGTGTTATATCAGTGTTTATCAAACTTTCTTGAATCAAGGTGCCCTTGAGTATCAGAATTTTTTTCATGACACCCATAGGCCAAAAATTTCATATTTAATTTTTTTTCAAAATATAAAATTAAGGTAATTTACCTGAGTGCCTACCTGTCATCCTTAGGTTCAGTCATGTGGTGGTGCACATGTTTATGCTTCTTTTTGTCCACATATTTTATGATTGGCAGCCACTTGAACTGGCCATGCCTAACAGATTGACCATAATTAATTTATTTTGGTCTTGAACAACCTGATAAGAAGATAGTAAATGCACATGGTGCCATGAATGTAGAGTTGCCATGGCACCTAGTTTGTCAGCCACTGTGATATCTAGCTAATTCTTTTTATTATGTTACAAATGAGTTAGAATTTGAGTCTGATGCACACCAGGTAATACTGTCTAAATTATTCTGACATTCTTTGAAACATGAGACCATTAGTTTTATTAATTTAAGTATTATGTATGTGTTTTTACTGGAAAACATATTTTTTACTGGTGGCCGGGATACCGGTTGTCATGATCCCAACAGCGTGATCCCAGCCATCAGTGTGCCGGCAGTGGGGCGAGTGCTAGAAAACCCCTTGTGGGCTTGCTGTGCTCACCATGCTGTGGGCACGGTGGCTTGCCACAGTTTCTATTCTCCCTCTATGGGTGTTGTGTACACCCACAGAGGGAGAAAAGCCTGTGGTGCCGGCTAGGGAGGCCAATCCAGGGATCGGCGGGATCCCGGGATTTGGGCCCAAAAATGCTGGGATTTGAATCCCGGGATTGGAGCCTCCAATCCCAGGATTCACGGGATTAGAGTGCGCATGCGCAGTTTTTACCGGACAGCGCTGAGCACTATAGCTCAGTGCTGCCAGGCTGTCAGCGAGGTAGTTCTACACACACACTGACCGCGCTGGCTGCATTTCAAATGTAGCGCCGGCTGCCAGCCAATCAGAGCTGGCAGACTGGCAGCCAGTCAGGGACGCGGCAGTGGCCGCGGCCCCTGATTGGCTGCCGGACTGCCAGTTCTGACTGGCTGGCGGCCAGCGCTACATTTGAAATGCGACCAGCGCGGTCAGTGTGTGTGTGTGTGTCTATGGCTGCTGCCCGCGGCCCGCCGCCCAACTAGTAAGTACTATTGCTACCTACACCCACACTCCCTCACTGCTGCAGACACCCTCCCTCTCTCTCTCTACTCCTGACATCCTCCCTGCTCGCTACACCCACCTTCCCTTCCTGCTCCTCACATGCTCCCTACACACCCACTGTCCCGCTGCTCCCTACACCCACCCTCCCTTCCTGCTCCTTACATTCTCCCTACACCCACCCTGCCTTGCTCCCTACATCCACCCTCCCTCCCTCGCTGCCTTCCACCCCTCGCTGCCCTCCTCATTTACTCTCTCTGCTCCCTACACTGATCCCCACTGCAATCCCGGGATCCCGGGAATCCCGGGATTGAGCATTTTTCAATCCTGAATCCCGGGATTGAAAAAATGCCCCGGGATTGGCCTCCCTAGTGCTGGCATTCTGATGGCTGGATTTCTCTGCCTGTCGAGATTCTGGCATCGGCATTGTGACAGGTGGTCTCATGATCGCCTCCCTCTTTTACTATATTATAAGATCACCTAGCCATTACATGTGATCAGAATTCTATCACTACAGAGGGGCCTACAGGTGTAATTAATTTGGACCATCATCTGAGTGGACATTAGTGGCATATAGGCTGTCTTTTGGACGTCAACCCATGATTTCTCAAAAAGAAACGACATCAGGTCAGAGAAATTCATTGAGGATTAGATGTTTACTAATGGACTTTTCTAGATCTCTATATTTGCTCACCTGCCATACACAACATGCACCTTGGATAGTATGGTTAGAACTCTCATTCTGCCAAATTGCTGCTCACACATCTGACTGCTGCTGTCAGTGTTGAATTGATTCTCCTCCCTGCAACTGTAAACTTTTCTGGCTGCCCTATCTCTCATTCTGCTTGAGTAAACATGCAGGCAATAGATTGTCATTGAGGACCCTGACCCATACAGATGGAGGTCTATTCAAGCCAGAACACAGTTTCCTTATTTGGCTCTTGGTCATACCATACTGGACAATTGTCTATTCATTTTTCTACTAGGAGTGGGGAGCATTGCGGACTGCCTAATCATCTACATTGTTGGGATTATGGGCCTTATTCAGGTTTGTTAGAAAACCAAAAAAGCACACTAATGGACAAAACTAAGTTGCACAGCAGGTGGGGCAGATGCAACATGTTCAGAAATAGTTTTAGTTGTCTAACAAGCCTGAATATCCCCCTATGTCCATTTACTATTTTCATATCAGCAAACCATACATATCTGTCAGATGTGTACTTAGCTTATTTATTAGATAATCACATATAATTAGTATTTAATTTTGATAATAATAAAAAATATCATCAACCAACTCGAAGTTTTTACTGCAATTAATAATATGTAACACGCCATTTTACGAAACAGTAAATATTTTTGTGTTATCATATTTGAATATAAAGCTGAGGTTTTATAAAAACAGAGTTTGCTTGCTGAGCGATTTGCTCTTACAGTAAAGAATTAATTCAGTATCAGAGACCTAACATTAGCTTTGCTAAACTTCTGTTCAAGTATTACATACTTTGAAAATCTAAGTTAAATGTTCTGTGTTACATTGCCATCTAATTTTTCTGCCAAATAGCGCAAGGCATATTTGCAATTAGCATCAATTTTTAAGTTTTATTAAATAAATGTTGCTTTAGGAATAGCTGTATATAATGGTTTATAGAAAAATGAATTCAATGACAGTATACTGTACTAACATTCAATAAAATAGAATCCTTCCTACAGTCAATTACACCCAAGTGCAAGGCCTATTTACTTTATAATTTCATAACTTGCAAGCAATTTAAAAGCGAAATGTTCCATCAAATTAACATATCATGTGATAGAATGATATTATCAAATATATGAAATGATGCATGTTCAGAGAGAATTAATTATATATTATTACTTTTTTTATTAACAGATTGGTCCCAACATTGTTCTCTGCAAAAAGAAAAAAAAGTATATTAGATTTAAAGGATAAAGTTAACTGAATGTTGATTGTTTTAAAAAATGTTTCACAAAGATTAGATTGGATCTCTAAAATTGCAATATTAGTATTCTGCACAATGATTTTTACTTGCTCATACTGTATTTTCAGTAAGGCAGCGGTTTTTGTGTATATAGTCATGTAAGGAACTTAAACTTCTTAGTCCTTGCTGTAAGTAAGGTCACAGCCTAGCAATGTTTATTAATGAGTGGAGATAAACCTCCCAAGGTTTGTTTGCAGAGTGATTTTTTTTTTTTAAATAACAATTTTTATTAGTGGTATACTTCCAAATTACAACATTTGTATTCAATAAGACATGGAGCATGAGTTACTCAGATGCTGAAAATGTAGACTAATCTTATCTAGTCATCTTTGGATCGAATATGTGCCTTGGTAGCACTGTATAATGGAGGAACAGATCAATATATGCTATACTGAAGAAATATCCACATAACAAAGTAGCATCATAACATCTTAAACTTGAACCCGTTTAACAATATTGTGTAACAAAGGGTAATCTATAACGGTGTTAGGAACTATTCAATTGTCTTTATTAATAGCCGTCATGTCTAAGTAATGCTGCTTGTTCCCGAAGAAGAGCTAGTGGAATATTGGAATAGAAGGAGTGGAACACCCAATAGTAGAAGGCATTTGTATGTCGTATTAACCATAAAATGTTACTCCATAATACTAAATAAAGAATAGTATACCAATATAGAGGGGGAGGAAAGAGGAAAGGATAGATATAGAGAAAGAGGAGGTGAGATAAGGAAGAGTGAAAGTCAAGAGGGAAGCCGAAGGAAAGGATAGGATAGAAGGAAAAGAAAGAAAGGAAATAAAGAGAGCAAAAGAAGTGGCTTGGAAAGATGAAACAAAGATTGAAAAAAAATACAGCTCTACCAGAGTGTAATTGCGCGAGAGGATAGTCTTGATGATAACACAGTAATAGCGCATCCTATAAATCTATCTCTATCAGAACAAATACTTCAAAAAGTAGTAAATGGGAGTATGAGGGAAAAAAATGAAGAAGGGGGGGGTGGACTCTCCGAACCTGGGCGCTGCATTATAGGGGTGAGGAGGGATACTATGAAGAGGGTGGGGTGCCCTCAAGTATACAATGGAATCTGTCAGTTGAGAGTATAGAGGAATAATTGAAGAACATTAATGGAGAGACCATTGAGCGATATCAAACATTTTGGTTAGCGAGATTCTCTCTTTGTCTGGTAGGGACAGAAGGTAGTAGTGCCATTTGTTCAGAAATTTAGAAAGGTTCTCTCCTCTGGCCAGAATCATAGATCTTCTGTCAAAGAGGAATAGCTGTCTAACTTTCTGCAATACCTCATTAAGGGATGGTGCGGATTTGGTGGTCCAATGGATTAGGATTATCTTTTTTGCAATCGTCACTATAATAGTAAGTAGAGGGTGGATCTGAGATGAGTTCGGACCAGTTCTCCAGTTGGTGAAATTTGCACATAGGCATGCTAGGATGTCAGGTTGTATCCTGGCATTAAATAGTTTATTAATGTAGGCTATAACTTTGTGCCAGAATTTTTTGATCTTCCCACACGACCAAAAGCAATGTAAGAATTTGGCCTGGTGTGCTGAGCATTTTGGACAGTCCCCAAAACCATATGGCTTCTCTGTGCAGGGGAAATGTAGGCCCTATGGATAGTTCTGAAGTGAACCTCCTGTAAATAGGAGGAGTTGAGCCAACTCATGGATAAATTAAAAGTAGAGCATAGATCAGAGATTTTGGCTACTGTGGGTATATCTTGTGACCAGCTAGTGGCACTTGCTGATGGGGAGGCAGGGTGTCTGGCTAGCATAAGTTTAGAATATAGAAGATTAGTCTTGTATGGTCTGTGTGTTAGGGATTGGAGTAATATTAGTATAAGATCCTGTTTGTCGGGATGGAAAGTGTGTGTATGTAGAGATATTGTGAAATGGCGGGCTTGTAGAAACATAAAAAATTGGTTATTAGGGAGTTGGTAAGTCTGTTGAAGGGCGGAGAAAGGGAGTGGTATTCCCCCTGGGTCAAAAACGTTTGCAGTTGACGATAGTCCTTTTGCCTTCCATTCAAGGTACAGGCGATTGGTTAAGGATGGTGGGAACCCTGGATTGCCCCAAAGCGGGATGTATATGGACGAAGAGTGGTCTCGGTGTAAGATTTTGTTGATGGAGATCCATGATTTGTATGTATCTGTGAAAATTATGTTGTTGTAGATATGTGGTGGGATCTCTTGCTTTCTGGAGTGGAGTAATGCACATGGGGAGTATGGGGTAAACATGGCCGTGTCAAGATTTACATCTGTGTATGTGGAGGACTCTAAAATCCAGTCTGAGATGTACCGGAACATGACAGAATGTGTATACATACGGAGGTTGGGGGCTTTGAGGCCTCCGTGTTTAATGGGATTTTGCAGTTTGTTTAGAGAAATTCTGGATTTTTTATGTTTCCATAGAAATCTAGAAGTTAATTTATCAAAGGTGGCAAAGTCAGAGGTTTTCAAAGAGAGTGGCAACATTTGGATGAGGTAGAAAATTTTAGGAAATATGATACTCTTTACAGCAGCGAGGCGTCCCAAGAGTGACAATGGGAGATCCTTCCAGTTATCATATAGGGTGGCTATTTTTGTTAATAAGGGAGTGTAGTTAAGTTTATAGATGTAGGCGGTGGACGGTGGGATTTTGATCCCTAAGTACTTTATGCCTTCCTTGGCTATATGAAAAGTAGAAAGGGACGGGATGTTTTGAGTGATGGGGGGAGGGCCATTAATGGGTAAGATTTCGGATTTAGATATGTTTATTTTAAGGCCTACAATCTGGCCAAAAGATGAGATGAGGGACATAACTTGGGGAACTGAGGAGGAAGGGTCAGAAAGGAATAGAATCATGTCATCTGCGAACAGAGAAATTTTTAATTCCAGTGGCCCTAAAACAATTCCAGGTATATTGGTCGAGTTGCGAATGGCTATTGCGAGAGGTTCAATGGCTATGTTGAATAGTAAGGGTGATAATGGACACCCTTGTCTGGTGCCTTTAGCTATAGGGATGGGGGAGGAGAGAGACCCATTACAGGAGATTTGGGAGGTGGAGTTGGAGTATAAGGCTGTTATTATATCAATAAACGACTTAGGGAAACCAAATTTATGTAGTGTGTGGTATAAGTGGGGCCATAGCACTAAGTCGAAAGCCTTCTCGGCGTCCAGTGATAAAATAATAGCTGGCTTGGTGGGAGGAGAGATGTTCATACTCTGGACGACCGAGAAGACCTTCCTTAAATTTATCACCGAGTGACGGCCAGAAATGAAGCCAGTCTGGTCTTGGTGGATTATGTGAGGCAATATCGGTTGGAGACGATTGGATAGAATTTTAGTCAGAATTTTGTAGTCAAGATTGAGTAAAGATATGGGCCTATATGAACTAGGGAGAGACAGGTCACGATTTGGTTTGGGTAAAGTTTTTATTATTGCTGAGGTGAAGTAGAGCGGGGGATTGAGGTTTGTAAGGAGGTGATTATATAGTAAAACTAGAGTGTCTATAATTTTGGGGGCTAGTAATTTGTAGAATTCGCCTGAAAATCCGTCAGGGCCCGGGGCTTTGTCTCGATGGAGGTGCTGGATAACTGAAAGGATCTCCTTGGCCGTAATGGGAGCCATTAGAGTGTCAGAGAGGGATTGCGGAATGGTAGGGAGTGAGGGATATTCCCATATAGGCGAGGAAGAGGATGTATTCTGTGATGAGGTGTTTGTATGAGGGGGGGAAGAAGGTGCGGAGTACAGCGATTCATAGAATGATCTCATCACCTCCGAGACTTGTTGGTTAGAGGTTGTTATTTTGCCATCATGTGTTTTTAGAGGGTGTATGAGGGAAGGAGGGCGAGAACCATGGAGTAAGTTGGTCAAGAGCTTGCCTGTCTTGTTGCCAAATTTGTGATATTTATAGTTTATGTTAAAGAGATGTTTGTCACCTAAAGATTGGAGATGCACTTCAAAGTAATCTTTTGCTTTTGTATACAAATCTTTGCAGGTGAGGGTAATGTCTTGAATTGTTGGAATGAGGACGTTAATTCTGACTGTAGTTGTAGGTAAGTTGAGGCCAGATGTTTTTTAGATTTAGATGCATATGAGATGATCATGCCTCGTAAAACTGATTTGGCTGTTTGCCAGAATATTGGGGGGTTGGTAGTGAGGTGAGATATATTGTTGGATGTGAATTCATCCCATTTCGCTATTATTGCTTCACAAAACAATTGTTAGCGTGATAAATGAGTGGGGAATCTCCAGATTTTTGTGACAGAAGGATCATGTGAAAGTTGGAGATCAAACCAGATGAGGGCATGGTCTGAGAGAGAGATGGCTTCTATAGTGGTAGAAATGATATCGGGAATCAAGATATGGGAAATTAAAAAATAATCTATTCGGGATAGGGTGCCATGTGCGGCAGAGAGGCATGTGTATTCTCTGTCAATGGGATTGAAGGCTCTCCAGACATCGGTGGTTTAGAGGGAGGAAGCGAAGTGAGGTATACCAAATTTTGGTAGAGAGGTGGGTTTAGAGGTAGTGTTAGAGCGATCAAGGAGCAAGGAGGAAATTAGATTGAGATCTCCTCCAATAATTAGTCTTTCTTGGAGAAAAGGGGATAATTTGGCTATCAGTGTGGAGAAAAAAGATTTATTGTAGTTGTTGGGTGCATATATATTACACAGTATATATGAAATGTCTTGTAAGGTAACATGTGCTATGATAAATTTGCCATTAGGGTCAGGTGTAATCCTGGTCACTTTAAGTGGTATAGATGATCTGGCCAAACGTATAACTCCACGGGCCTTGGAGGAAAAAGGAGCTACCGCTATGACTGACCAGCCCAGGGCTCCTAGTTTTTTCGACTCCAGATCCGTTAGGTGAGTTTCTTGTAGATATGCTAAGTCTAAGTGTTGTTTAGTTAGGTATTGCAAGATTCTACGACGCTTAGCTGGGGAATTTATGCCGCCCACGTTCAGAGAGCCCACCTTAAGGCGGGAGGGTGTCATATGTGAGAGTTACCATGTGAAGAGGGGACAGAGATAAGACACTGTGTAGGCCATATATTGAGTATGTTGAGATGGAAAGGTAGAAGGAGAGAAGATAGATTTGACAGAGGAGAGATAACAAAGAGGAGATAAACAAAACACAATGCAAAAATGTCCTGCGTAGGACAACACTAGGGAGCAACCTAGTTGATTTGCGGCATGACCAACATACCAACTTCCGATTCATCGGAATAGAGGAAGGTATAACCTCGGGGGGGCCTTAGCTACCCGGGGCGAACCCACCAGGCTATAACAGAGCAGAGGGAACAAACCAATCGTAGTCATAAAAACAAAAAAAATAATTGAATGAAAGGGAGGGGTGGGGAGGGGTGGGGAGTGGTGAGGAGGGGTGGGGGGGTGGGGGAAAGGGTAAGGGGGGGGGGGGAGAAGAGTGGGATGCTGAGAGGGGCATATGAGTGTATGCCATAACTGAAAACTGCATGTCATTAATGACCACAAGGGACATCACATCAACCTATGAGATACCTAGTTACGTTTATAATAATGTCATAAAAGCTAATGAGGCAAGGGAGAGCTTATACCTAGGGGTATTTTAGTACAATAGCTAAGAAAGGCCTGCTAGCACTGGTTGTAAGTGTAAAACAACCGTGACAATTAACATTGGTAAATATCAACAGAACTGTCATTCAGTATTTGCGCTCGGGAGGTGAATAGCCGACCATGAAGGCTATCTAGATTGTTATGTGGTGTCAGAAATGTCATCATGGTGCCCTTGAGCTTCTTCTTTGAGGAATGCGTCAGCATCGCCAGGGGTGTTGAAATCATAAAATGTATCTCCTATAAATATGCGTAGTTTTGCTGGATATTGGAGGGCAAATTTCCTTTTCATCTGTATCAGCTGAGCACAGATATGTGAGAAAGCCTTCCTGGCCCGTGTGAGTTCAGGAGAGAAGTCTTGGAAGATAAGTAGCTTATTTTTTTCCCATATCAGTGGGCGTACTTGTCTAGAAGCAGTCCAAAGGGCTTGCTTGTGAAGGTAATTTAAGCAGCGGAAAATGACCACTCTGGGACGGGTGTCTGCAGGACGCAGGTTGGGGCCGATTCTATGCACCTTTTCTATGACAATGTCTTTACAAGTGTCAGAGACATGCAGCAGCTGCGGTAGTGTGTTACTAACAAAGCGCTCCAGGGCTATATCTTTCACTGATTCAGGAATGCCAATTATTCTCAAATTGTTTCTCCTGGATCTATTTTCAATATTATCAAGCTTATTTAAAAGATGATAGTTTTCCTTTTGGAGGCGGATAATGTCGTGCTGTACATCTGCCATGTCATGAGCTATTTTCCCCATTTGCGTCTCAGTTGTGGTCACTCTATGAGTGAGATTTTTGAGCTGTGTGGAAATGTCAGTGACAGCCTGTGTCAAAAGGGGCCCCATCATGGCCGTTATAGCTTGGGCCAAATCAGCGTGTGTGATGGGAGAATCAGGGTGTCTCTGTGAGACAGACTTATCTGCTTCCGAAGCGGCTTTCTTGTGTGCCGGAGATGCTGGCGGCGAGTCTGTGTCCGGCGCCATCTTTGGATCTGCTCGTCGCTTCTCCTGCCGAAACAACTGCGTGCAGGCGGAGGTGGTCGGAGCCAGAAACTTCTCCATACACTGGGGGAGAGGAGGGGGAGTTCGTCCCTGCTTGGTGGAGGCTCCGGGGAGCCGTAAAAAGCTGTTTGCGGTGGGTGAGTCCCGGGAACTGCACGGACACGCTGCTTACAGCATGAACCCGGAACCGGAAGTCTTGCAGAGTGACTTTTAATAGACGGCAAAAAGTTTGTTTTCAGGAAATTAATTTTTGGATATTCTATTTCAGTTTGAAACTAAACATTTTTACAAAATTAATACTAAGGTTAGAGATGGCATTAATTGTTGAGCTCTTCTTCTACACAAGTGTAATGCAGACAATAGCATTTAATAAAGATTAAAACCCATTCTATTCCATTTGATTATACCTATTCAGGTTTATTGTTGTGTCTGCTAATAGTTGTGAGGTGTATTTGGGGCTGGAACAATGGTATAGCGATAGAGATTAATGCACAGCAGATTAAAAAATAATCAAACATCAATATTATCCACACTATTAGAGTACAACAGTGTTCTAATAATTCCAATAGTATATTTATAAATCCAAAATAAGTACTACCACAGTAAGAGTAGACATAGAGTTCACTACATATCCCTATGTAATAGGAAGTGTCTTGTGTTTAAGGCAAATTGTGTAATATATACAGGTGAAATACACCCTGTTTAAAATGACACCATGGATCAATAATAGCCAAAGTAATAATGGTTAATCGTTAAACCTAATATATTAAAAAAAAAAAATTAATGAGGTATTCCTCAGTTTTGAATGTAGGGAAAACTGGGGCTGTAATGGCCCCACAAGTATAAATGGGAAGTACAAAGTTTGTGCACTTAGGTGCAAGATGATCTGCTTTTTACAGTGGGCTTGTTATGGGAGTCCTCAATTAGGGGTACAGTGAAATAAGAAAAGTGTAGCTTCAGGCACACCCTGTAATAGAACCCCTTATGCTGGTGTAGTGCAAGGTGGTGTATCAGGAAAGCCACTGATGAGAGATAGCTGCGAGTTAATTAATAAGTACAGTACCTGTTAATGTTCTTCCCTAGGAGGCCAAGGTTTTGGGTGTGGTGGGATCTTTATGTGCACTTTATGTACAGTTTGCAGGTAATTTATCAAAGATGTGTTTATGATGTGGCAAGGATTTTTTGAATGCTACTTGATTAGATTCAATGGGCGGTATTCAATTCTTTTCACCCCCTTCCACATCCATTCTGTTTCTGCTGATGGGTGTGGCATAATCTTTTCAGCTCGCTGAAAGCTAAACCTGATTACTATGGGCGTGATATGTGGTTTAATCGGGATCACTTTAGAAAGGAGATTGGGCATGATAAATCATTTGAATACCACCCAATGTGTCCCAAGCCACACTTGAAACAAGCACATTGTTTACCTACCCATTTGTGCATTCATTTTCCCATTGATTTCTATAGACCATTCATTCCAATGGGCAATTCATTTCAATGAAGTTGTGCGAACCTTTACTGCAATGATATTTTTTTTCGGTATTACACTTTATTTCTTTGAGGTAAAATATGATACTGTATGTTGGGGATTTCCCTTTGAATTTCAAATCAATGGCATTTCATTTGTATTGAATTATGAGAGTTCTAAATAATTATATCAGATTTTACTTTGTTTAATTAAGATTTATTTTTACAAATATCTGACAGTATTTTATTTAGGTTAGGCTATATTTGTATAATAAGCTGTGTCTTAGTGATATCTTAAATTGCTACTGCGTGGTTCCAAATTTATCTCATTATTACAGGAGTGCTGGAAAGTGACATTGCTCTTTCTGCGTGGAAATAGTGGCTTCTGGGTGTGGGAACTATAGTGTGTTTTTAAACTGCCTGTGCTGCTGGTTTCTGTGAACCAACTCTGACTGTCTAGCCTTGGGCTTTTATAGTAATAGGAGGATCCCTGATGTAGTAAGAACCAGCCCAGGCTATCTGGTACTTGTCCAAGTAGAGGTACAGTATTTGTGGGAACATAGGCGAGAGGTGTGAAACATTAAAAAGTGCAATATTAAAGGCAACAGACCTTTGTATCAAAAGTGTTAGGAAAAACACAAGGAAAAGGAAGCCAGTGTAGTTTGCAAAAGAAGTAGCAAGTATTGTGAAAGCAAAAAAAGATGGCTTTTAGGAAATATAAGCAAATACAAAATAATGAAGACAAAGAGATATATCTTGTTAGACAGAAGGAGACTAAGAAGGAAATCAGATGTGCAAAGGCACAAGCTGAGGAGCAAATGGCCCAGTCAGTGGGTAAAGGATGCAATTTTTTTTAGGTATATAAGCAAAAGGAGAAAAAGAAAAGGTGGAATAATAAGACTAAAGACAGAGACTGGGAGTCTTGTTGAGGTAGACAATGCAATAGCAGATCATCTTAATAATTATTTTAGCTCAGTATTCACTGTTTAAAGAGAGGGGAAGGGGTCACAGTTAAGTTGCAGGGATATTAAAAAAAAATTAAACAAGTACATTTACAGAGGAGACGGTCCTAACAGAACTCTCAAAGCTGAAAGTGGATAAATCAATGGCTCAAGATGGGATACATCTAAGGATACTAAAAGAGCTTAAAAGGGTGCTGGTAGCACCATTAACAGAGTTATTCAACCAGTCACTAGCTACAGGAGTAATTCCAGAGGACTGTAAATGAGCTAAAGTAGTCACACTGCACAAAAGTAGAAGCAAGGAAGAGGCAAGCAACTACCGACCAGTGAGCCTTACATCAGTAGTAGGAAAATTGATGGATTTGATACTAAGATGGTTGAATGGATAAGATCTAGTTGAAGTAAATGGAGTGCATTCACAGGAAGGAAATGTTACCAGTGGAGTACCCCAGGATCTGTACTTGGAACAGTGTTTTTTTTTTAATCTTTATTGGTGACATTGCACATGCAATTAAAGGGAAAGTATGACTTTTTGTAGATGACACAAATGTATGCAACAGGATAGATACACCAGGTGGGGAAAAACAAATGACTGAGGATCTAGGTATTCTGGAGGAATGGCCAAGAGCATGGCAATTACAGTTTAATGCCCCAAAAATGCTAAATCATGCACTTGGGTCTCAAAATCCAAAGGTTAAATATAGTATTAATGACACCATACTAGAAACGGGTGGTCTTCTGTTTGCCGGCGGTCGGGCTCCCGGCGCTCAGTATACCGGCGCCGGGAGCCCGACAGCCGGCATACCGACACTTATTTTCCCTCGTGGGGGTCCACGACCCCCATAGAGGGAGAATAAAATAGTGTGGCGCGCATAGCGCGCCACCGTGCCCGTAGCGTGGCGAGCGCAGCGAGCCCGCAAGGGGCTCATTTGCGCTCGCCAAGCTGTCGGTAAGCCGGCGGTCGGGCTCCCGGCGCCGGGATGCTGGTCGCCGGGAGCCCGACCGCCGGCCAGCCGTAGTGAACCCCTAGAAACTACTGAGGAGGAAAGTGATCTAGTAGTCACTATTTCAGGAGACTTAAAGGCAGATAAGCAATGTAACAAAGCAATGAGGAAGGCTAGTCAGATGCTTGGTTGCATAGGGAGAGGAATCAGCAACAGAAATAAAAAAGTTAAAATGCCACTATATAAGTCATTGGTACAGCCTCATCTAGAATATTTTTTACAGTTCTGGAGGCCATATCTTTAGAAGGATATTAATACATTAGATACTGTACAAAGATGGGCAACTAAAATGGTGCATGGTCTACATTAAAAAACATACCCAGAAAGACCAAAGAAATCTCAATATGTATAGTTTGGAGCAGAGAAGGAAAAAGGGGGACATGATAAAAACTTTTATATATATAAAAGGTTTTAACAAGTCTAGGAGGGAAACATTCTTCAAATGTGAAGTATTAGAACACGAGGACATGCACTGAAACTGGAGCGAGAGAGGTTAATGGGAAATTTGAGGAAAAATAACTCCACAGAAAGGGTAGTGGACAAGTGGAATAGACTTGCATCAGAGATGGTAAAGGCTAAGACAGTAGAGCAATTTAAACATGCATGGCATAGACATATGGATATCCTTACAAAGAAATAAGGATCAAATAAGGATTAAGGTAGTAATATGGTAAAAAGGGCATACTAGATGTGACAAGTAGTTCTGATCTGCTGTCAAATTCTATACTGGACATTTTTTTAAATGTATTTATTTGCTAGCAGAGTTTATCCCTTTTATATCAATAGGGATTTAATATGCTGGGAGCCCCATTTAAATAAACAGGCTATTGATATGAAAGGCAAAATCTTTTTATATTGAATCTGGGCACATTCAAAACTGCATATAAATGAATCCAGTACATATGAAACAAGGCTATACCTCATCTGAACAGTGTTTCAAACACACAGCAATTTTATGCATTTTCACTTGCACACCATTGGTTTAACAAGATCCGGTGCTACCCACTCAGCAAAGGGATGCAAAGCAGGGAGGCGCCGGGCTGGAGAGGTGCTCTCCCTGCTCTGCAACCCTCTGATGCCTGTAACTACATTCATTGGTGCCCCCTGTGCCAGAAAGAGAATCTCCCCCCATTTTTCCAATATAGACATAAGGCACATGCCCATTTTGGATAAGGGATACTCAACACACACACACACACACACACACACACACACACACACACACACACACACACACACACACACACATATAGAGAGAGAGAGAGAGGGAGAGAGAGAGAGAGAGGGAGAGAGAGTGAGAGAGAGACAAAAAAATACTCCTTTTTTGTGCTATAATAAAGCAGCACTTAGGATGGAACCCCTGTTAGTGAGAACCTATACAAATCACATGAAGACAAAAGATATCCAAGTGCGCTAGTATATACGATACTGAATTCACTTCAGGACTGTAGATGTGGACTGTTCCCGATATTAGATGTTCCAAGGGTCTTTGATAGCTGAATAATTTTAGAATACCCGAAATGGACCCTCTCACCAAAAAATATCACCCAAGAAAATAATAATAGTCAGACATTGTTTTATTGATACAATGTATATCTTTAAAAAAATATATAAAATTTGTCTTAACACCAATATTACAATGGACATGTCTATGTACAGAAGTTGTTAATAAGTCCCACCCTCACCTCTGCAAAGGTGTGAGCTCTGGGTGAGACGATACAGATACAGAGACACGGTATGTTGTAGATTAGTGAACCCTACGTGTTTCGTCACGATGACTTCTTCAGGGGTATTATGACGATTTGACTTAAAATCGTACGATTGGAATTACCAATCCATCTACTCCCCCCTCCCCCCCAGATCACGGAACCCTAGGCAACTGCCTAAAGCTGCCTAATGGTAGAACCGGCCCTGGCTGTGCAGCAGTTCAGCTCACAGAGCAGGGGGAGGGCACGAGGTTGCAAGCGGCTTGGGATCTCACGATATTGCAGACAACCAGAAGTCTCGCTGTAACCCACCCCATGTTCTGTAAGTGTGTCACCCCCCCAAGGGTTCTATCACTGTATCACCCCCTTGTGTTCTGTCACTGTGTCACAACCCCTCTGTGTTCTGTCACTGTGTCACCCCCCCTGTGTTCTGTCACTGTTTCACTCTTCCCTGTGTTCTATCACTGTGTCACCCCCTCCCCTGTGTTCAGTCACTGTGTCACCTCCCATGTTCTGTCACTGGGCAACACCCCCATTGTTCTGTCACTGTGTCGCCACCCCCCCTATGTTCTATCACTGTGCCACCGCTGTCACTCCCCCCCCCCCCGGTTTTCTGTCACTGTCACCCCCCTGTGTTCTGTCACTGTAACCCCCCCCCCCCCCTCTGTGTTCTGTCCCTCCAAAAAATAAAAAAATAAAATGTGGTCTGCGATATATGGCAATGAGGAAAATTCATTTATCTGACAGCAAAGTTTAATAAATATGCCCAATTGTTCTCCTGTCTGTGTTCTGTCCCAGTCACTTTATTACCCTGCCCTTTGTGTTCTGTCCCAGTCACTGTGTCACCCTCCGCCCTCTGTGTTCTGTCACTATGTCACACCACCCCTCTGTGTTCTGTCCCAGTCACTGCATCACCCAGTGCTGTGTCAAAGCCTCCACGTCCATGTTCTCTAAATGCAGCTTCCCCATAAATCTGCACTGCTTACCTGAACCAGTAGACCAGCAGCAGCTGCAGCCCCTTCTGTTTCTGTGGTGTGCTAAGGTCTCCTACTGCCAGTCTCCTGCTTGTCACTGATCAGTGCGGGGACAGGTGCCTCACTCCTCCCCCTCCACGCTGATTGGTTCAACCTGCCTCTCAGGCACCTTGTGGAAGCAATGCCTGGCACATGCTGTCCCTTTAGTACGCGCTGTCCCTTTGTGAAGTACAGTATGCGAGGGAGGGTGCAAATTTATAGTTTGCAGGGGGGCACCAAACACCCTAGCATCGGCCACCCCTGTGTCCCCCCCACCATGTTCTGTCACTGTGTCAGTCCCCCTCTGTGTTCTGCTACTGTGTAACCCCCCTCTGTGTTCTGTTCCCCAAAAAAGTAAAAAAATAAAATGTGGTCTGCGATATATGGCAATGAGGAAAATTAATTTCCCAGACAGATCCCAAAGTTTAATAATTATTCCCGATTGTTCCCTGTCACTGTGTCATCCCCCCACCCCTGTGTGTTCTGTCACTGTGTTACCCCCTCTGTGTTCTGTCCCAGTCACTGTGTCACCCCGTCTGTGTTCTGTAACTGTGTCACACACCCCCTATGTTCTGTCCCAGTCACTGCGTCACCCGCTCTTTGTGTCCTGTCGCAGTCATGGTGTCACCCCCCCTGTGTTCTGTCACTGTGTCAATGATCAGTGAGGGTACAGGTGCCTCCCCCCTCCCCCTCCACGCCGCTATGTCAACCTTCATCTCAGGCACGTAAGGAAGCAATGCCTGGCACGCGCTGTCCCTTTGTAAAGTATGGTAGGGCGGGTGCAAATTTATAGTTTGCAGGGGAACGCCAAACACCCTAGCACCGGCCCTAGGTTCAATTTACTTATTGTATTTGCAACATGGCTAAAGATATATGTAGTAAAAAGATACAGATGTAGCCATGCTCATCTAGCCTGCAGCTCACTGTATTCGCTGCAATCCACGTGTGGCAACTATGCCCGCGACTAGGATGTGCACGTGCGTCTAAGTATGTATACCAATAGAAATACATGAGAGGCATTCTAAGCCGCAGCTCAGCATATTAAGTCACACCCACACCTCTGCATGGCGCATGTGCCGATGCAGCTAATGCCATAGGTTGGATGAACATGGCTAGTGCTACAGCTGTCATTTTATTCAAATATAGTTTGCGAGAAATATTTTGTTTCACTATCTTAAATCTTTAAGATTAACAATCACTTGCTCAGTTGCTGCTACTGTAGACAGAGAATGTGACATTTTGCTGAATTGATTAACTAATCACTAGAGATGAGCAGGTTCGGTTCTCAGAGAACCGAACTGTACCGGACTTCACCATTCGAGCCCGAATCCGAGTCAGGCTCGTGTTTTCCCGCCTGACTCGGAAACCAAAACGAGGCAAAACATCATCATCCCGCTGTCGGATTATCGTGGGGTTTGGATTCCATATAAGGAGCCGCACGTCGATGCCATTTTCACTCCGGCATTGGAGAGTGTACAGAGAGGACGTGTCTCCGTTCTCTCAGTGTCCGTGTCTTGTGCTGTATTTTTCCAGTCACAGTGGTTGTGTCCTCTTGCTGCCATATGTCCATTGCTGCTGTGTTGTGCTGCATCAGTTCAGTGGTGGTGTATTGTGCTGCATCAGTCCAATGGTAGTGTCCTGTGCATCAGCCATCAGTCATTCCAGTGACCAGGCAGTTACAGTTTTTGTGTCCTCTTGCTGCCATATGTCCATTACATTGCTGCTGTGTTGTGCTGCATCAGTTCAGTGGTAATGTACTGTGCTGCATCAGACCAGTGGTAGTGTCCTGTGTATCAGCCATCAGTTATTCCAATGACCAGGCAGTCACAGTGGATGTGTTCTCTTGCTGCCATATGTCCAGTGCTGCTGTGTTGCGCTGCATCCGTTCAGTGGTGGTGTATTGTGCTGCATCAGTCCAGTGGTATTGTCCTGTGCATCAGTCAGTCCAGTGACCAGTCACAGTGGTGGACTCCTCTGCTGCGATATGTCCAGTGCTGCTGTATAATAAGTCCCTTACAGTGTTGCTGTGTTGTCCTGCATCAGAAAAGTGGTAGTGTTCTGTGCATCAGCCATCAGTCATTCCAGTGACCATGCAGTTACAGTGGTATACTCTGCAGTCATATGTCCACTGATGCCATATAATAATAATAATAATAATAATAATAACAACAACAACAACAACTACAAGTCTCTTACAGTGTTGCTGTGTTGTCCTGCATCAGACCAGTGGTAGTGTCCTGTGCATCAGCCATCAGTCATTCCAGTGACCATGCAGTCACAGTGATATACTCTGCAGTCATATGTCCACTGCTGCTGTATAATAACAAATTATAATAGCAACAGGTCCATTACAGTGTTCCTGTGTTGTCCTGCATCAGACCAATGGTAGTGTCCTGTGCATCAGCCATCAGTCATTCCAGTGACCAAGCAGTCACAGTGGTATACTCTGCAGCCATATGTCCACTGCTGCCGTATAATAATAATAACAAGAACAAGTCCCTTACAGTGTTGCTGTGTTGTCCTGCATCAGACCAGCGGTAATGTCCTGTGCATCAGCCATCAGTCATTCCAGTGACCAGGCAGTCACAGTGGTATACTCTGCAGCCATATGTCCAGTGCTCCTGTGCCGCATATTGGCCCTCATTCCGAGTTGTTCGCTCGCTA
The DNA here is from genome assembly GCF_028390025.1 of Pseudophryne corroboree. Classification (NCBI taxonomy): domain Eukaryota; kingdom Metazoa; phylum Chordata; class Amphibia; order Anura; family Myobatrachidae; genus Pseudophryne; species Pseudophryne corroboree. The sequence goes on from NC_086448.1 coordinate 236,457,288, forward strand.
GCTGCTTTTAGCAGCATTGCACACGCTAGGATGCCGCCCTCTGGGAGTGTATCTTAGCATAGCAGAATTGCGAACGAAAGATTAGCAAAACTGCTACTAAATGATTCTTTGCAGTTTCTGAGTAGCTCCAGACCTACTCACAGATTGCGATCAGCTCAGTCGGTTTAGTTCCTGGTTTGACGTCACAATCATGCCCTGCGTTCGGCCAGCCACTCCCCTGTTTCTCCAGACACTCCCGCGTTTTTCCCTGACACGCCTGCGTTTTTTAGCACACTCCCGGAAAACGCTCAGTTACCACCCAGAAACGCCCCTTTCCTGTCAATCATTCACCGATCAGCAGTGCGAATGAAAATCGTCATTCGAACACCTGCAAATCTAAGTTTTTAGTTAAATAACTTAGCGCATGTGCTCTGCGTACCATGCGCATGCACAGTTAGCATCAAATCGCAGCATAGCGAAAATCGGCAATGAGCGAACAACTCGGAATGACCCCCATTGTGTTATATAACTACAGAAAAATAATGGAGAACAAAAATTTGGAAGATAAAATAGGGAAAGATCAATAAACTTCCTCCTAGTGCTGAAGCTGCTGCCACTAGCCATGACATAGACGATGAAATGCCATCAACATCGTCTGCCAAGGCCGTTGCCAAATGTGATAGTAGAGGGCATGTAAAATCCAGAAAGCCAAAGTTCAGTAAAAAGACCCAAAAAAATAAATTTAAATGGTCTGAGGAGAAACGTAAACTTGCCAATATGCCATTTACGTCACGAAGTGGAAAGGAATAGCTAAGGCCCTGGCCTATGTTCATGACTAGTGGTTCAGCTACACATGACGATGGAAGTCCTCATCCTACTGCTAGAAAAATGAAAAGAGTTAAGCTGGAAAAAGCACAGAGAAGAATTGTGCGTTCTAAGATTGTATCACAAATCCCCAAGGATAGTCCAAGTGTGTCGGCGGTTACGATGCCTGACCTTCCCAACACTGGACGGGAAGAGGTGGCTCCTTCGACCATTTTCACGCCCCCTGTAAGTGCTGGAAGGAGCACCCACAGTCCAGTTCCTGATATTCAAATTGAATATGTCACTTTTGAAGTACACCAGGATGAGGATATGGGTGTTGCTGGCACTGAAGAGGAAGTTAACTATGAGGATTATGATGGTGATGTGGTTTGTTTAAATAAGACACCTGTTGTCCGTGGGATGAAGAAGCCAATTGTGATGCCTGAGGAAAATGCCAAAAATAGCCACCTCTATGGTGTGGAATTATTTCTCCACAAATCCGGACAACAGGTGTCAAGCCGTGTGTTGCCTCTGTCAATCTGTAATAAGTAGGGGTAAGGATGTTAACCGGCTAGGAACATCCTCCCTTATACGTCACCTGCAGCGCATTTATCAGAAGTCAGTGTCAAGTTCTGAAACTTTGGGTAAGAGCGTAAGCAGTCCACTGACACCTAAATCCCTTCTTCCTCTTGTACCCAAGCTCCTGCAAGCCACACCACCAACTCCCTCAACATCAACTTCCTCCTCAGCCATGAACGTCAGTAGTCCTGTGGGCCATGTCCCTGGCAAGACTGACGAGTCCTCTCCTAACCAGTATTCCTCCGGAGGATCCTTGAGTGGTATGCCTGCTGTTGCTGCCACTGCTGTTGTTGCTGCTGGGAGTCGATCGTCATCCCAGAGGGGAAGTCGGAAGACCACTTGTACTACTTCAACTAAGCAATTGACTGTCCAACAGTCATTTGTGAGGAAGTTGAAATATGACAGCAGTCATCCTGTTGCAAAGCGGATAACTGAGGCCTTGACAGCTATGTTGGTGTTAAACGTGCGTCCGGTATCTGCCATTAGTGCAGTGGGATTTAGACAATTGATGGAGGTATTGTGTCCCCGGTACCAAATCCCATCTAGATTCCACTTTACTAGGCAGGCGATACCGAGAATGTACAGAGACGTCATAAAAAGTGTCACCAGTTTCCTAAAAAATGCAGTTGTATCCAGTGTCCACTTATCCATGGACATGTGGACAAGCGGAACAGGGCAGACTAAGGACTATATGACTGTGACAGCCCACTGGGTAGTTTTTTTGCCTCTCGCAGCAACAACAGCAGCAGCGGCACCAGTAGCAGCATCTTGAAAATCCAAACTTGTTTCTAGGCAGGCTACGCTGTGTATCACCACTTTCCATAAGAGGCACACCACTGACAACCTCTTACGGAAACTGAGGGACATCAACGCGCATTGGCTTACCCCACTTAGACTCTCCTGAGGATTCGTGATATCGGACAACGCCACCAATATTGTGCGTGCATTACAACTGGGCAAATTCCAGCACGTACCATGTTTTGCACATACAATTAATTTGGTGGTGCAGAATTTTTTCAAAAATGACAGGGGTGTACAGGAGATGCTGTCTGTACCCGAAAAATTGTGGCCCACTTTCGACATTCTGCCACTGCGTGCCGAAGACTGGAGCACCAGCAAACACTCCTGAACCCTACCTGCCATCAACTGAAGCAAGAGGTGGTAACGAAGTGGAATTCAACACTCTATATGCTTCAGAGGATGGAGGAGCAGCAAAAGGCCATTAAAGCATATACATCCACCTATGATATAGGCAAAGGAGGGGGAATGCACCTGATTCAAGCGCAGTGAAGAATGATTTCTGTATTGCGCAAGGTTCTCCAACCCTTTGAACTTGCCACACGTGAAGTCAGTTCAGACACTGCCAGCTTGAGTCAGGTCATTCCCCTCATCAGGCTTTTGCAGAAGCAGCTGGAGAAATTAAAGGAGGAGCTAAGATGGAGCGATTACGCTAAGTATGTGGGACTACTTGTGGATGGAGCGCTTCATTCACTTTGCCAGGATTCAGGGGTGGTCAATCTGTTGAAATCAGAGCACTACATTTTGGCCACCGTGCTCGATCCTAGGTTTAAAGCCTACATTGTATCTCTCTTTCCGGTAGACACAAGTGTGCAGAGGTGCAAAGACCTGCTGGTAAATAATTTGTCAACTCAAGCAGAACATGACCCGTCAACAGCTCTTCCTTCAATTCTCCCACCACTGGGGCTGCAAGGAAAAGGACAAGATTTCCTAGCCCTCCCGCTGGTGGTGATGCAGGGCAGTCAGGAGCGAAAGCTGACATCTGGTCCAGACTGAAGGACCTGCCAATGATTACTGACATGTCTACTGCCACTGCATATGATTCTGTCACCATTGAAAGAATTGTGGAGGTTTTATGAGTGACAGCATCCAAGTAGGCATGTCAGACATTCCGTATGTATACTGGCAGGAAAAAGAGGCAATTTGGATGCCCTTGCACAAACTGGCTTTATTTTACCTAAATTGCCCCCCCCCCTCCCCTCCAGTGTGTACTCCGAAAGAGTGTTTAGTGCAGCCGGTAACCTTGTCAGCGATCGGCGTAGGAGGTTACTTCCACAAAATGTGGAGAATATGATGTTCATCAAAATTAATTATAAATTTCTCCAGGAAGACCTTGACCAGCAATTGTCTCCTGAAAGTGCACACGGACCTATGATGGTGGATTCCAGTGGGGACGAATTATTACTCTGTGAGGAGTGGGATGTACACAGTGAAAGGGGTGAGGAATCAGAGGGTGAGGTCAACATCTTGCCTCTGTAGTCAGTTTGTGCCAGGAGAGATTGATTGCTTCTTTTTTGGTGGGGGCCCAAACAAACCAGTCATTTCAGCCACAGTCGTGTGGCAGACCCTGTCTCTGAAATGATTGGTTTGTTAAAGTGTGCATGTCCTGTTTATACAACATAAGGGTGGGTGGGAGGGCCCAAGGACAATTCCATCTTGCACCTCTTTTTCTTTGCATCATGTGCTGTTTGGGAACTATTGTTTTTAAGTGCCATCCTGTCTGACACTTCCGTATATGTCCAGTGGTACTGCCATTTAATTCCAGATGATTCTGCCATATAATTCCAGTGATTTGGGCCTATAATTCCAGTGATTTTGCCATTTAATTCCAGTGATATTGCCATTTAATTCCAGTGATTTTGCAGTTTAATTCCAGTGATTTGGATGTATAATTCCAGTGATTTTGACGTATAATTCCAATGATTTTGACGTATAATTTCAGTGATTTTGCAGTATAATTCCAGTGATTTTGCCGTATAATTCCAGTGATTTGGACGTATAATTCCAGTGATTTGGACGTATAAATCCAGTGATTTTTCAGTATAATTCCAGTGATTTTGCAGTATAATTCCAGTGATTTGGACGTATAATTCCAGTTATTTTGCTATTCAATTCCAGTGATTTGGATGTATAATTCCAGTGATTTGGACATATAATTTTCCAGTGATTTAGATATATAATTCCTGTGGGAATTGTTTGTGTCGCTTGGCTTAGTCCTACAGCTACCTCATTGCACCTCTTCGACATCTTTGCATGAGGTGCTGTTTGGGGCCTAGTTTTTGAAAAGTGCCATCCTGTCTGACACTGCCGTATGAGTTCAGGGGTACTGCTGTATTAGTCCTGGGGTACTGCCGTATAAGTCCACCAATTGCAGAATTTTTGAAAAATGAAAGGGGCATGCAGGAGATGCTGTCAGTGGACCGAACAATTGCGGCCCACTTTCGACATTCAGCCACTGTGTGACACTACTAGATGGGCCAGGAGGTTGTGTCGCTTAGCTTAGTCATACAGCAACCTCGGTGCACCTCTTTTTCTTCTTTGCATCATGTGCTGTTTGGGGCCTTTTTTTTGGATATCTGCCCTCCTGTCTGCCACTGCTGTGCCACTCCTAGATGGGCCAATTGTTTGTGTCGATTGGATTAGTCATACAGCTACCTCATTGCACCTCTTCTACATCTTTGCATGAGGTGCTGTTTGGGGCCTTTTTTATATCTGCCCCCCTGTCTGCCACTGCAGTGCCACTCCTAGATGGGCCAATTGTTTGTGTCATTTGGCTTAGTCATACAGCTACCTCATTGCACCTCTTTTTCTTCTTTGCATCATGTGCTGTTTGGGGTCTTTTTGGATATCTGCCCTCCTGTCTGACACTGCAGTGCCACTCCTAGATGGGCCAGGTGTTTGTTTTGTCCACTTGTGTCGTTTAGCTTAGTCATCCAGCAACCTCGGTGCAACCTTTTGGCCTAAAAACAATATTGTGAGGTGTGAAGAATAGACTGGAAATGAGTGGAAATTAATGTTATTGAGGTTAATAATACCATAGGATCAAAATTACCCCCAAATTATGTGAGTTTAGCCATTTTTATGCTTTTTTTCCCCAAATCATCAAGATCCAAAGCCAAAAACAAAACTAAAACTCGAAAGGGTGGTTTTGGCAAAACCAAGTCAAAATAAAGTGGAATTAGAACCAAAACACAAAACACAAAAAGTGCCAGCCGCACATGTCTACTAATCACCATATAATCCTTGACCAACAATTGGGCAGCAGATAATTACAGTAGCAATGCTGAACATGTAAATATTTTAAATTGAAGAACTTGGCATTACAAGGCCTAATGAGGCAAATGCTTGGGAATCCATAGGGTTCTTTTTTTCTACAATTGATTTTTATTTGCAAGTTGTGTCAAACATTTCCCTGTGCTCAAAGACAACTGCTTTTGCAAAGCTGTCCACACATCTAAAGATTATCTTTCCAACCTGGGTCACAACTAGGGGGGGTATTTTCCCCTGGCACCGGATTTGAGGGGTCACTCCAAATAACCCCTCCTTCTGCCTACACTCCCTCCTCTCTTCCCTAAGGGGCTACCTGCTGCCAGGTCCCAGAGGCTTCAGTTTCCCAGCAGTCATGAAGGGGGAGGCACCAAAGCCTGCTTTATAGCAGCTGCTGATCCTGGCTGCTGGCAGGAGTGAGCCATGGCAGGGTTTGAGAACTAGACAGCAGCATTGGCAGCCAGTGGGGACAGAAACAGGTGCATAGTCCCCCCTACCCCTATATACATTACATTTATAGTTCCCCCTACCACTTTATTCCGTACATTTATAGTCCTTTGCTTTATGTCATTGTGTATGTATCTTTTTCTTTTGACAAGCTAATAAAGCAAAACAAAAAAAAGTTATAACTATAATAGCAGAGCCTGATTATGGGGGGTGGGAACAGGGGGTAATTACTGTACCTCCAGACCCCCCCCCCCCTCTCATGGGCCCCTTGGTCCGAGTTGCCCTGATGCAAGAAGCAGCTTTCTCTGCAGCTGGGCAGGGCTGTGGGTCAATTGAGGAGGACATTGTCCCCCTTGAAGCACAGCATCCTTTGCCCCCCACCCCGGAGAGCACGAAACGCTGCTTGAGGGCAGAGGAGGGATTAGAGTGAGAGCAGTAGCATGTAGTTAGCCAGCACACAGTGCCCGCTGGTGCGGCGCCAGGCTGAAGAGAAAAGAGGTGAGTATACATATACTTACCAGTGAGAAGGCTTGGACTACATCTAGCAGAGCCATATCACCCCTGTCCCAGGAAGTCGTTGAAGGATGAAATACTGAAAAACAAATAATTCATTTAAGTGGAAAGCTGAAATAATCTTTGGCTGGAACGTAGGAACCATACGTAGAACCGTTCTATCATTATGGATAGAAAAGACAGCTTGCAATGCAAAGCCCCTAATTTAGAAACATGCCGAGCTGGGGCAATAGCCAGTGGTCGAAGTGGGGCAGTATACGGCAGTATGGTATACCGCCACTTCTTCCACTGACCCGGAAATGAGGAACTGAAAGTGCAGCAGGAGGTGAGGGAAGTTGCCAACCTGCTGCACATGTTGCTACCCGTCCCTGCGTGGCAGCCGGCGGCTGTGTAGAGCGCTGTACGAGCTCACAGCCACCGGCCGCTAACCGCCCACCGCCGCCAGCCGCTCACCGCTGCCAGCCGCCCACCGCAAGCTGTTCACCGCCACCAGCTGCCCGCCGCTCACCGTCGCCAGCCGCTCACCACCGCCAGCAGCCCACCACTCACCGCTGCCAGCCACCAGCAACAAATGAGGTAATGTTCCCCTGCTGTCACCTCTCTCCCTGTCGTTACCTTCCCTGTCCCTACTTTCACTCTCTCTCCCAGCTGTCAATGTCGTCCCTCTCTCTCTCCCTGTTGTCACTGTCGTTACTCTCTCTCCCTGTTGTCACTCTCTCTCCCTGTCGTCACTCTCTCTCCCAGTCATCACTCTCTCTCCCTGTCGTCACTGTCGTCACTCTCTCTCCCTGTCGTTACTCTCTCTCCCTGTCATCACTCTCTCTCTCCCAGTCATCACTCTCTCTCCCTGTTGTCACTCTCTCTCCCTGTCATCACTGTTATCACTCTCTCTCCCTGTCGTCACTGTCGTCACTCTCTCTCCCTGTCGTCACTCTCTCTCCCTGTCATCACTGTCGTCACTCTCTCTCCCTGTCATCACTGTCGTCACTCTCTCTCCCTGTCGTCACTCTCTCTCCCTGTCGTCACTGTCGTCACTATCTCTCTCTGTCGTCACTCTCTCTCCCTGTCATCACTCTCTCTCTCCCTGTCGTCACTCTCTCTCTCCCTGTCGTCACTCTGGCTGTCCCTGCTGTCACAATTTCAGCTCATTCAGTGTGCTATAATGTGAATTTCGGCTCATTCAGTGTGCTATAATGTGAATTTTGGCTCATTCAGTGTGCTATAAAATGAATTTTGGATCATTCAGTGTGCTATAATGTGAATTTTGGCTCATTCAGTGTGTATAATGTGAATTTCGGCTCATTCAGTGTGCTATTTTGGCTCATTCAGTGTGCTACAATGTGAATTTCGGCTCATTCAGTGTGCTATAATGTGAATTTCGGCTCATTCAGTGTGCTATACTGTGAATTTTGGCTCATTCAGTGTGCTACAATGTGAATTTCAGCTCATTCAGTGTGCTATAATGTGAATTTCGGCTCATTCAGTGTGCTATAATGTGAATTTCTGCTCATTCAGTGTGCTATTTTGGCTCATTCAGTGTGCTACAATGTGAATTTCGGCTCATTCAGTGTGCTACAATGCGAATTTCGGCTCATTCAGTGTGCTACAATGTGAATTTCGGCTCATTCAGTGTGCTACAATGTGAATTTTCGGCTCATTCAGTTTGCTACAATGTGATTTTCAGCTCATTCAGTGTGCTATAATGTGAATTTCGGCTCGTACCGTGTGCTACAATGTGAATTTCAGCTCGTACCGTGTGCTATAAGGTGAAAGGGACACCAGTACTAGATAGTTTAAGGGGTTCTACTACACTGGACATGCCCCTTTTGGGTGACCATGGCCCTTTTGGGTGACCACGCCCAAAGTGCGCGCATAATTACGTCCTTGACTTTGCATACCCCCACTTCAAAATTTCCACTTCGACCACTGGCAATAGCCATATGGAAGACCAGCTTTCAATTAAGGAACTGTAGATATGCTGAAGCTAAAGGCTAAAAAGGACCCTGTTTGAGAGGTGATAGGACTAGATTAAGATCTCACGGTGCTATGGTGGATGCCATGGTGGTTGAATGTGCACCATACCCTGTAAAAAGGTTCAGACCTCTGACAGATGGTGAAGTGATACATAGTAAAAAGGACTGGTCCACTTTGCAGATTTGTGGAGGTGAGACCAGCAGCACCAGTCTCTTACCCCTCACTCTATGGCTTCACTTTCCATCCTAGGTGCTACTGCCCTCCCGGTGAGGGGAAAGGGTATGTGGTACAGGTTTTTTTTTTAACAGCCGATGTATTGTGGGCCTAATTCAGCATGGATCGTAGATGTGCGCAAAATCTCATATCTACGATCCATTACACTGACATTCATGGGATGCCCACCACAGGCAAGTCCACCCCGCATTCCGGATCCAGCCCACCCTGCACACATGCAAAAGCATTGCACAGTGGTAAAGCTTTTGCATGTTTAGGGTAGCGCTCTGCCTACGTAGCATAGCTGCTAAGGCAGATGGCTACGTGCCATGTTTCGGGACGCAGCAGCTGCATGTCGCGCTGCAGCCGCAGTCTGCCCCGCAAACGGTCTGGACACACCTGTGTTGTCCGGACCGCGCCCCTACCACAACACTGCAGCAGAGTTACATGCTGAGTTAGGTCCTGTGTCTGTGCAATCATCCAAGGGAGCCGCCTTAGACAATAAAACTGGCGCTTGCCATCAGGGACAGTGCTGCTGCCCAGCACCCTCTAAAAGGGTAAGGGTACGCACTGTCCCCAGGTCCCATAGGTCTCTGCAGAGACTGGAGTGCTGTGGGGGGACACCGCTACACCACCTGCATCCAGCAAGCTGAAGACAGTTTCCGCAGCCATTGCACTCACTCTCACACTACAAGCAGTGCACAGCACATAACCATAAAATAAAATTAGAAAGTTTCAAATAAATTAAATGAAAAATTCTAAACAATTGTCCTTCTAAAATGTGCTCTTACTCCAAAGGCACCTAAAGAAGACTGGCTTCATGGGGCTGCACAGGGGAGGAACTTAACTTAAATGTAGGGTAGTATGGACGGTGTAATGGTTAGCATTACTGCCTCTCAGCACTGAGGTCATGGGCTTGATTCCCACCATGGCCCTAACTGTGTGGAGTTTGTATATTCTCCCAGTACTTGCGTGGGTTTCCTCAGGGTGCTCCGGTTTCCTCCCACAATCCAAAAATATACTGGTAGGTTAACCCTATTGTGAATGTGTGTGTTTGAACATGAGGTAGGAAATATAGACTGTAAGAAGCTCCACTGGGGCAGGGACTGATGTGAATGGCCAAATATTCTCTGTAAAGCGCTGCCGAATATGTGTGCGCTATTTACATAACTGGTAATAAATAAATAATAAACTTACAGCAATTTAAGTGCCAAACTCCAGCCCCATCCTGCAATCCCATGTTCCAGTGTCCGATAAGACTTACTCTCGATCACGGCAGCTGTGTATGATGTCACGTAGCCACCGTGATCATGCCCCCGACACCCCCATTTGGCCGCCTCCACCACCCGTTCGCGCCGCACTGCCCCCTTAACGCTTCATCTACTCCCTGGAAACAGAGCGTTGCTCCCCACCGCCCTGCAACCACCACTGACTGAAAGTGCGGGCACATGCGAAGGACGGGCGCTGCGCATGCGCCTGTGGGGGCGATCGTAATAATTCCGGTGATAAAATACACATATAGTATTGTTCTTAAAAAACTTGTACATTTCCAATGTTTTCTGAAACATACAGTATAGTTTACATCTACAAAGTAGCTTGTTCTCATCTTTTAACAGATTGCAAGGTGAGAAAAGATGTTTCAAAGAAAATGTTATTGTAAGAGCAAAATCTTTAGTAGTGGAAAAAGTAATCATTTCAACAATCAGGTCGGCAAACATATCATAGTTGTGATTTACGAATGCTTCATCCTACGCATATACACACACTAACCGAAGTTTAAGATTAAATGCTATATGTAGATGATAAAACATCAGAATTAAAGAAAAAAACATATATGAGTTCCTTTAGATATGCCCTGTTCTGTGTGCTTTTACTGCGAACAGGTGGATAGAGGAAAGTAAGATTCGGGCTTGGAGCCCTTCACTACCTCCCACACATACCCACCTAACCATTGATGACCTACATTGACTATCATATTCGTAACTTTACTCATGTATTGATGTGCAGGTGTATACATTAAAATAATACAAACATGCATTTGTGATATCTACTTACAGAGTTAAGATATCATTTTACAGGCACGCTTTGCTGCTGGGCATTTGTTTCTACTATGTGTTTTCTAAGTGCACAGCAAGCCTTCCATATCCATATGAACTTAGTACATGTGTTTTTAAATAAAATTCATTTAAATTCATGTTTGAAACAATCAAAATAAAAATGAAAAAACTCAAGATACAATGGTTTGATTAAGTTGGTACATTTTGCATTAACATTTTATCTAACAATAATAGTAATCATCATCATCATCATCATCATCTCCTCATCATTTTATTTATAAAGTGCTTTTCTCCAGCAGGACTCAAAGTTGCTTTACAGACATCAAAAACATAGGCCCTCATTCCGAGTTCGCTCACTAGCCGCTTTTCGCAGCAGTGCACATGCTAAGCCGCCACCCTCTGGGAGTGATTCTTAGCTTAGCAGAATTGCGAACGAAAGATTCACAAAATTGCGAATAGACATTTCTCAGCAGTTTCAGAGTAGCTCGAGACTTACTCTGCCACTGCGATCAGTTCAGTCAGTTTCGTTCCTGGTTTGACGTCACAAACACACCCAGCGTTCGCCCAGACACTCCCCCATTTCTCCAGCCACTCCCGCGTTTTTCCCAGAAACGGCAGCGTTTTTTCACACACACCCATAAAACGGTCAGTTTTCGCCCAGAAACACCCACTTCCTGTCAATCACACTCCGATCACCAGAACGAAGAAAACTCCTCGTAATGCCGTGAGTAAAATACCTAACTGTTGAGTAAAATAACTAAGCTCATGCGCTCTGCGAACATTGCGCATGCAAAGTAAGCGACTAATCGCAAAATAGAGAAAATTGGCAACGAGCGAACAACTCGGAATGAGGGCCATAGTACTTAGCACAAGAATGTAGTAGTACAGTAAGTAGAGCATTACACAGAAATAATTAAAAAACTAACAACAAAAAAAAACCCTAGAGTGCACAATAAGAATCATGCAGGGTTGGTGCAGAAATTTTAGACAATAAATAGCACAGCTTATAGATTTTTCACCTACGAAAAGGTACCAGATGAGGCAGCCATCTTGGGTGCACTACGATGGATTATCTTGGGTATAATAGGTTACTCCTAGAAGAGGTGACTCAAAATGGGTAGTTGCAACATCCTAACACTAGGAGCAGTGTTCCAACCTAACCGTCAGTCCATGTATTTTTTATGTCAGCCACGAGGCATGGTATTCAGTATAGCGGTTGATGGGATCCCGACAACCGGCATACTGACACCTTTTTTCACTGTTGGGGGTCCATGACCCCCCTGGAGGGAGGATAAATAGCACCACCGTGCCAGCAGCATGGCGAGTGCAGTGAGCCCGCAAGGGGCTCATTTGCGCTTGCCCCGCTGTCGGCAAGCCGGTGGTCGGGATACCGGCGCCAATATGCTGGCCGCCAGGGACCCGGCCGCCGGCAGCTCATACTACAGCCGCCACAAGCATGCAGGTGAGACTATAAATATTTGCTTATTGCTATATTTTTTCAACCACTACTTTGTTGAATTTGGTCTATAATGATACCTCCATTTTGCTACAGAATTAGCAATACGCAGATAAAAATATGCTAATATTCCTTAAGGCAAAAAAATCCAAGGACAAACTTAAGGCTATTAACACTTGATGCAAATCTCAGACAGATTCCATTGACACAAATGGTGAGTTCCTGACCGCCGGTCCCTATATCAACACCGGGATTCCGAGCAGTGAACAGCCTGATGGTTGGCAAGCCGGCCAGCAGGGATTTTTCCCACTCATTGGTGTCCACAACACCCATAGAGTGGGAATAGAACCTGTGGCGGACACAGCTTGCCACCAAGCCTGCTGCATGGTGAGCGCAGTGAGCCCGCAAGGTGCTTCGCTGTGCTCACCCACCCCGCTGGCCATCTAAAAGCCTGGATCCCACCGTTGGTATGGTGACCGTCAGTCACCCAACCGCCGGTCAGACGAACCCAACCGCATGCAGAGATGCATATTGTTGCATACCTCCTGAGTTGGCTGGAATTTGGCCAGATATTGTCTTTCCATGTAATTGGAGATTTTGGGGCATAAACTGCATGTCAACAATGCGAGGCATGAAACCTGACTTGTAGGAGTGTCATAGGAATCAATAACTCTCTGTGATTGTGAGTCATTCACAGTGGAAGAGAAGGTAATTTCTGATAGATCGCTGCTTCTAGCATGGGACTGGTTTCAGTGCTGTTAATAATGCTGCTGTTAGTGTAAAAATCAATGGGCAGCACAGCTTGTGCTTTCTGCTTACAGATGTATGGAAACTAGAGATGAGCGGGTGCAGTTCTCAGAGAACCGATCCCTACCGAACTTCACGTCTCGAGCCCGGATCCAAGTCCTGCTTGGGTTTTCCCGCCTTACTTGGAAACCAGAATGAGGCAATATGCCATCATCCCGCTGTCGGATTCTCGCGGGGTTTGGATATCATATAAGGAGCCACGCATCGCCGCCATTTTCACTCCAGTCCTGGAGAGTGTAGTGAGAGGACGAGTTTCTGTCCTCAGTGTCTGTGCGGGCGGGAAAGTGGGGTGGCAATTATAGTGCTGTCTTGTGCTGCTCAGTCCAGTGTAGTGTCTTAGCTGCATCACTCAGTCCAGTGACCAGTCACAGTGGTGGTGTCCTCTGCTGCCATATGTCCAGTGCTGCTGTATAAGTTCCTTACAGTGTTGCTGTGTTGTCCTGCATCAGACCAGTGGTAGTGTCCTGGGCATCAGTCAGTCCAGTGATCAGTCACAGTGGTGGTGTCCTCTGCTGCCATATGTCCAGTGCTGCTGTATAATAAGTCCCTTACAGTGTCGCTGTGTTATCCTGCATCAGACCAGTGGTAGTGTCCTGTGCTATATATTATTTACCCCAAATAAAGGGGTTATTAACATTAAATCCAAATATCATTTTTACAGGGTTTGACCTGTGTGGTGTAGGGGTACGCTCTCCTGTGCCACATATTGTGTTATATAACTACAGAAAAATAATGGAGAACAAAAATTTGGAGGATAAAATATGGAAAGATAAAAAACCACTTCCTCCAAATGCTGAAGTTGCTGCCACTAGTCATGACATAGACGATGAAATGCTATCAATGTCATCTGCCAAGGCCGATGCCCAATGTCATAGTGGAGGGCATGTCAAATCCAAAAAGTCAAAAGTTCAGTAAAATGACCCAAATAAATACATTTAAATGGTCTGAGGAGAAACGTAAACTTGCCAATATGCCATTTACGACACGGCTAAGGCCCTGGCCTATGTTCATGACTAGTGGTTCAGCTTCACATGACGATGGAAGCCCTCATACTCCCGCTAGAAAAATTAAAAGAGTTAAGCTGGCAAAAGCACAGCAAAGAACTGTGCATTCTAAGATGGTATCACAAATCCCCAGGGAGAGTCCAAGTGTGTCAGCGGTTACGATGCCTGACCTTCCCAAAACTGGACGGGAAGAGGTGGCTCCTTCCACCATTTGCACGCCCCCTGCAAGTGCTGGAAGGAGCACCCACAGTCCAGTACCCGATATTCAAATTAAAGCTGTCACTGTTGAAGTACACCAGGATGAGGATATGGGTGTTGCTGGCGCTGAGGAGGAAGTTGACGAGGAGGATTCTGATGGTGATGTGGTTTGTTTAAATCAGGCACCGGGGGAGAGACCTGTTGTTCGTGGGATGAAGAAGCCCATTGTGATACCTGGGCAAAATACTAAAAAAGCCACCTTTTTGGTGTGGAATTATTTCTCCACAAATCCAGACAACAGGTGTCAAGCCGTGTGTTGCCTCTGTCAATCTGTAAAAAGTAGGGGTAAGAGCGTTAACCACATAGGAACATCCTCCATTATACGTCACTTGCTGTGCATTCATCAGAAGTCAGTGTCAAGTTATGAAACTTTGGATAAGAGTATAAGCAGTCCATTGACACCTAAATCCCTTCTTCCTCTTGTACCCAAGCTCCTGCAAGCCATACCAACAACTCCCTCAACGTCAACTTCCTCCTCAGTCAGGAATGTCAGTAGTCCTGCAGGCCATGTCACTGGCAAGACTGAGGAGTCCTCTCCGAACCGGGATTCCTCCGGAGGATCCTTCAGTGGCATGCCTGCTGTTGCTGCCGCTGCTGTTTTTGCTGCTGGGAGTCGATCGTCATCCCAGAGGGGAAGTCGGAAGACCACTTGTACTACTTCCAGTAAGCAATTGACTGTCCAACAGTCCTTTGTGAGGAAGATGAAATATGACAGCAGTCATCCTGTTGCAAAGTGGATAACTGAGGCCTTGACAGCTATGTTGGTGTTAGACGTGCGTCCGGTATCCACCATTAGTTCAGTGGGACTTAGAGAATTGTTTGAGGTACTGTGTCCCCGGTACCAAATCCCATCTAGGTTCCACTTCACTAGGCAGGCAATACAGAGAATGTGCAGAGACGTCAGAAAAAGTGTCCTCAGTGTCCTAAAAAATGCAGTTGTACCCACTGTCCAGTGGAACAGGGCAGAGTAAAACTATATGAGTGTGACAGCCCACTTAGTAGATGTATTGCCTCCAGCAGCCACAACAGCAGCAGCACCAGTAGCAGCATCTCACAAACACCAACTCATTCCTAGGCAGGCTACGCTATGTATCACCACTTTCCGTAAGAGGCACACCGCTGACAACCACTCTCGGAAACTGAGGGACATCATCGCACAATAAGACTCTCCTGGGGATTTGTGATATCGGATAACGCCACCAATATTGTGTGTGCATTACATCTGGGCAAATTCCAGCACGTCCCATGTTTTGCACATACAATGAATTTGGTGGTGCAGAATTTTTTGATAAATGACAGGAGCGTGCAGGAGATGCTGTCGGTGGCCCAAAAAATTGTGGGCCACTTTCGACATTCAGCCACGTGTGCCAAAGACTGGAGCGCCAGCAAACACTCCTGAACCTGCCCTGCCATCACCTGAAGCAAGAGGTGCTACCGAAGTGAAATTCAACACTCTATATGCTTCAGAGGATGGCGGAGCAGCAAAAGGCCATTCAAGTCTATACATCCACCTACGATATAGGAAAAGAGGGGGAATGTACCTGACTCAAGCAGAGTGGAGAATGATTTCCGTCTTGTGCAAGGTTCTCCAACACTTCGAACTTGCCACATGTGAAGTCAGTTCAGACACTGCCAGCTTGAGTCAGGTCATTCCTCTCACCAGGCTTTTGCAGAAGCCACTGGAGAAATTGAAGGAGGAGCTAAGATGGAGCGATTCCGCAAGTATGTGGGACTTCTGGATGGAGCCCTTCATTCACTTTGCCAGGATTCAAGGATGGTCAATCTGTTGAAATCAGAGCACTACATTTTGGCCACCGTGCTCGATCCTAGGTTTAAATCCTATGTTGTATCTCTCTTTCCGGCAGACACAAGTGTGCGGAGGTGCAAAGACCTGCTGGTGAGTAACAGCTTCTCCTTCATTTTCTCCCACAACTAGGGCTGCGAGGAAAAGTATAAGATTTCCTAGCTCACACACTGGCAGTGATGCAGGGCAGTCAGGAGCGAGTGCTGACATCTGGTCCAGACTGAAGGACCTGCCAACGATTACTGACATGTCTACCCTCACTGCATATGATTCTGTCACCATTGAAAGAATGGTGGAGGATTATATGACTGATAGCATCTAAGTAGGCATGTCAGACAGTCCGTATATATACTGGCAGGAATAAAAGGCAGTTTGGATGCCCTTGCACAAACTGGCTTTATTTTACCTAAGTTATACGCCTCCAGTGTGAACTCCGAAAGAGTGTTAAGTGCAGCCGGTAACCTTGTCAGTGATCGGCGAAGGAGGTTACTTCCACAAAATGTGGAGAAGATGATGTTCATCAGAATGAATTATAAATTCCTCCGGGAAGACCTTTACCAGCAATTGCCTCCAGAAAGTACACAGGGACCTGTGATAGTGGATTCCAGTGGGGACGAATAAATACTCTGTGAAGAGGAGGAGAATGTACACACTGAAAGGGGTGAGGAATCGGTAGATGAGGTCAACATCTTGCCTCTGTACAGCCAGTTTGTGCAAGGAGAGATTGATTGCTTTTTCTCTGGTGGGGGCCCAAACAAACCAGTAATTTCAGCCACAGTCATGTGGCAGACCCTGTCGCTGAAATGTTTGGTTTGTTAAAGTGTGCATGTCCTGTTTATACAACATAAGGGTGGGTGGGAGGGCCCAAGGACAATTCCATCTTGCACTTCTTTTTCTTCTTTGCATTATGTGCTGTTTGGGGACTAGTTTTTTTAAGTGCCATCCTGTCTGACACTGCCGTACAACTGCCGTATAAGTCCAGTCCAGTGGTGCTGTCTTGTGCTGCATCAGTCCAGTGGTGGTGTCTTGTGGTACCATAAGTCCAGTGGTGGTGTCCTGTGCTGTATATTATTTACACCAAATAAAATTGTTATATACATTACTTATATTATTATCCAAATAATTTACGCTCGCCTGTGCTGCATATTATTATAATAGCTCCAAATAAAAGAGTTATTATTTTACAAATTAATTTTACAAGCTTTGCCATGTGTGTGTGTGGTTTGGGGTATGCTCTCCTGTGCCACCAATATTGTGCGTGTATTACATCTGGGCAAATTCCAGCACGTCCCATGTTGTTTGTGCTGCACACTTGTGTCGCTTAGCTTAGTCATAAAGCTACCTCATTGCACCTCTTTTTCTTCTTTGCATGATGTGCTGTTTGGGGACTAGTTTTTTTAAGTGCCATCCTGTCTACAACTGCAGTGCCACTCCTAGATGGACCAGGTGTTTGTGCCACACACGTGTGTCGCTTAGCTTAGCCATCCAGCTACCTAATTGCACCTTTTTCTTCTTTGCATCATGTGCTGTTTGGAGCCTATTTTTTAAATCTGCTATCCTGTCTGCCACTGCAGTGCCACTCCTAGATGGGCCAGGTGTTTGTGCTGCACACTTGTGTAGCTTAGCTTAGTCATCCAGCGACCTTAGTGCAACCTTTTGGCATAAAAACAATATTGTGAGGTGTGAGGTGTTCAGAATAGATAGGAAATGAGTGGAAATGAATGTTATTGAGGTTAATTATACCGTTGGATTAAAATTACCCCAAATTATGTGATTTCAGCTGTTTTTATGTTTTTTTCAATAATCATCCAGATTCAAAACCAAAACCAAAACACGAAAGGGTGGTTTTGGCAAAACCAATCCAGATCCAAAACAAGAGCATGGAACCAGAACCAAACTCATAACACAAAACACGAAAAGTGCCTGTCGCACATCTCTAATGGAAACCTGCAGTAACTGAACAGATTCTGAACGAAATCTTGCATTAGCATAAGGTAGTATTCTGGCTTCTGCAGATGCCTGCAAATACAGCCACTTTGATTCTAACTCAGAATCATCCCCTTAGTTAGTAGTTCTCTATCCACTAATAATAACAGCAAATTTTATTATTCAGTTACAGGGATTTGCCACTGAACTCACTGGAGTGATGAGAATTAGAATTAATGCTGTATACTACATGAATGTACAGTACTGTACATATTATTTACAATCAGGGCTGTAATGAGGGGTGGAACATCTTGGGGGCCATACCATCCATACCTGACCTAAGCTACAGCCCGCACCCTCCTCCAGCTCACGGCTCCTGCAGTGTGTGGGGAGAGACACTACAGTATGTCTTCTCCCCTAGTGCCGTGGGAACTGTTCTGCTGCTTGGAGTGTCTGTAAGGCTGAATACACACTATAAAGGTGCGTACACACTGGCTGTTATATCGGCCGTTCTATTGAACGGCCAACATAACCCGGGTCTATCGGCCAGTGTATACAAGCTGTATGTCTGTGAATGTGGTAGTTCACAGACATATTGCGTCTGGCCTGCAGCATAGCCGACATTCAATATATCTAACAATATATTGGCGCATTGTGCTGCGTGTATGGGTGGTCAGCCGACCGCCCGTACACTTCCCGCAGATGCTGGTGGTGACTGACAGCTGCACTGGGTGGGTGCATGTGTGTACCCAGCATAACAATATCTGTCCGATCTGTCTGGTTGGAACAAAAATCTGATAATGTATGGGAGCAAATGACAATAAGCCAGTTTCCCCCAAACACTGGAAAACAAAAATGAACATTTAGACAAAATGGTTAAATCCTTTTGATTTAACCAATTTATCCAAATGACCGTTTTTTTTATCATTTATCGGCTTCTGGGATCAAATGGTTGATTGTCATTTGTTCCCAAACATTACCAGATTATTGCTCCAATCAGAAAGATTGGACTGATAATGTTATAGTGTGTATCCAGCTTTAGGCACCCTGAGCAGCAGCTAGTGAGCCAATCTAATAGACCCATCTTCCCACCCACTGAGGCTATTAGTTATTATGGCTTGAGCGCCATTCATGAGGGCTGTTTCACTGTATAATGACATGTTTAAGTGTATACTGCAATACTGACATACTGTAATAGCTAGCATTAGGTGATTTGACAAATTAAATACAGTACTGACAAATGAAAGCAGTGTCTTTGCTGTCTGCATTTTTCATAGTCACATCTGAGTTCCATTTTTCCAATGCCAATGAAACTGAACAGAGTTTAGTTGTAGGGACATCACAGTGGTTTCCCTTTTGTACCTACTTCCTTTGAACTTCCGTATCTTTTATATGGCTGCCGTTGTGTTTTTAAATATACATTATAATGTTTAGCATGTGATTATAGTTCTTCACATATAGCAGCTGTCATTAAAGGCTACACATCACCAGTCTCTACTTCCATGGAACAATGTTGAACATAATGCACGTGGTTGATTGATTGTGGTAGGGCAGTGGTTTTCAAACTCGGTCATCAGTTCAAATTTTCCAGGTCACCTACAGTAGCAGGTGCACTGGTGTATTCATTACTCAATGACACATTTTAAAAGATCCACAGGTGGAGCTAATTATTTCACTTGCGATTTTGTGAGGAGACTTGGAAATCGTGAACTGTTTTGGGGCCGAGGACCAAGTTTCAGAACCACTGTGGTAGGGTTTGGATTGATAGAGGTATGGTTTGGGTGAATCAGTGTGTCTTAATGTGCCAGCAGTATTGATTAAAGTAACAGAAGCAGAAAATGGCATTTTTGTCTAATTAAATAAACAGCAATACATATCATGATGTCCCTTGTTTTCTCCATAAATAATCTTTAAAAACAACATTCTTTTATCTTACAGCCAAACAATACTGAATAAAAAAAGTAGGTAAATCTATTTCAGAAACTACATTATCCGATCGGTTTTCAAAAAATGTAATCACATAATTTTTGATTGAAAAAAAAGGCCACTAGTTGTCCATGAGAATCAGATATTTGTATAATGTGTTTATTGCCATATTTATCCTTTTGTGATCTCATAAATATGGACCATACTAACATGTTATGACAAAGGGTATTCTGCTCTTACAGTGTTTCCTGCAAGCTCTGACCCATTTTTTTTCTCAATCATTCTTTTTACCTCCTTATAGATTTGAGTAATTAACACCTAATTATTCCCACTGAGTGTCACTGACTCTGCAAAAGAGCAAAAATCATCAGGGGGTAATTATTTAGTACTCTAGCCACTAAGCTCTAGTCACTTAGTATGTTGCCTTAGGAACAAACTGAGAGAAATACATTCAAGTAAAGGGTTCTTAATTACATGGTTAACATGATAAGGGGTAGTTAAACAAGGCAAAGAGACACACCATAAATGCTCAGCTGCTGAAATCAGTCAATTTGTATTAGGAACATTTTCTGCTTGGGGCCTAAGGTGATTCCTCTTAGCAGTATTTTGTAACCACATTCTGGTGCTCTGAGAATTAAATCACTGCAGACAATAAAATGAGAATAACCTTTTGGGATTTTGTTTTTACAGCAAATATAGTTATGACTGACAGTTCACATTCATAATACAGCTTAAATCCTGATGAAAACAACAAAGAACATTAACACAAAATGTTTTGTTTCCTTTTGTGTATTAAGCAAATATGTAAGGCTCGGACCTTATATGAAAGATCTTTGTTACATTATGTTGTCTTTTATTATGTTCCCTTTACAGTACAATTGAATGTGTGACTTTCCATCTAACATGATATCAATTTACTTGAATTGATGCTGTATTCTATATGCAATCAGAGTAAGATTTTTGTTGGTGCCCCCTGGCAGACAATTCCACCATCAAGCTTAGGCTGGGTACACACTTGCCGATGTTACATCAGATGTGACATCGTGCAAGATCCCCCATGCAAATGATATTGTTCATACACATTGAACGATATTGTTTGCTTCTCGTCAGTGATGGCATGCAACTAGATCCAAGTTAGAGATGTGCGCCGGAAATTTTTCGGGTTTTGTGTTTGGTTTTGGTTTCGGTTCCGCGGCCGTGTTTTGGATTCGGACGCGTATTGGCAAAACCTCCCTGAAAATTTTTTGTCGGATTCGGGTGTGTTTTGGATTTTGGTGTTTTTTTTCAAAAAACCCTCAAAAACAGCTTAAATCATAGAATTTGGGGGTAATTTTGGTCCTATAGTATTATTAACCTCAATAACCATAATTTCCACTAATTTCCAGACAATTCTGAACACCTCATACCTCACAATATTATTTTTAGTCCTAAAATTTGCACCGAGGTTGCTGGATGACTAAGCTGAGCGACCCAAGTGGGTGGCACAAACACCTGGCCCATCTAGGAGTGGCACTGCAGTGTCAGACAGGATGGCACTTAAAAAAATTGGCCCCAAACATCACATGATGCAAAGATAAATAAAAAAAAAAGAGGTGCAAGATGGAATTGTTCTTGGGCGCTCCCACCCTTATGTTGTATAAACAGGACATGCACACTTTAACAAACCCATCATTTCAGCCACAGGGTCTGCCACACAACTGTAGCTGAAATGACTGGTTGGTTTGGGGCCCCACCAAAAAATGAAGCAATCAATCTCTCCTTGCTCAAACAGGCTCTACAGAGGCAAGATTTCCACCTCATCATCATCCTCTGATTCCTCACCCCTTTCACTGTGTACACACTGGAGGGTGGGCAACTTAGGTAAAATAAAGCCAGTTTGTGCAAGGGCCTCCAAATTGCCTCTTTTTCCTGCCAGTATACGTACGGACTGTCTGACGTGCCTACTTGGATGCTGTCACTCATATAATCCTCCACCATTCTTTCAATGGTGATAGAATCATATGCAGTGACAGTAGATGACATGTCAGTAATCGTTGGCAGGTCCTTCAGTCCGGACCAGATGTCAGTTTTCGCTCCTGACTGCCCTGCATCACAGCCAGCGGGTGGTTTTGGAAATCTGATCCTTTTCCTGGCAGCTCCAGTGGCTGGAGAAAATGAAGGAGGAGCTGTTGGCGGGTCACGTTCCGCTTGACTTGACAAGTGTCTCACTGCAGACTTGTGTCTGCCGGAAAGAGAGATACAATGTAGGCTTTAAATTTAGGATTGAGCACGGTGGCCAAAATGTAGTGCTCTGATTTCAACAGATTGACCACCCGTGAATCCTGGTTAAGTGAATGAAGGGCTCCATCCACAAGTCCCACATGCCTAGCGGAATCGCTCCGTTTCAGCTCCTCCTTCAATCTCTCCAGCTGCTTCTGCAAAAGCCTGATGAGGGGAATGACCTGACTCAGGCTGGCAGTGTCTGAACTGACTTCACGTGTGGCAAGTTCAAAGGGTTGCAGAACCTTGCACAACGTTGAAATCATTCTCCACTGCGCTTGAGTCAGGTGCATTCAGTAGCGGATCTTGCCACGGGCAAGCAGGACTTTTGCCCAGGGCGCCGCCTTCCGGAGGGTGCCGCACCATGGCAAGATCCTCTGCTGCTGTGGTGCCCCCCGCTGCCGCTGCCCGCTGTCCCGCTGTCCTGTGAAGGGAAACTAGACGCTACGCGTCTAGTTTCCCTTCGTAGGCTGCCCACTGTGAAGGGAAACTGGACGCTACGCGTCTAGTTTCCCTTCCTGGAGAGGACCTTAACTGTAATGATGTGCGGTGCGCGTTGACGTCATCGCGCACCGCACAGCAAAGGTCCTCTCCACGCAGGGAACTAGATGCTTAGCGTCTAGTTTTCCTTCGTGGAGAGGACCTTTGCTGTGCGGTGCGCGATGACATCATTGCGCACCGCACATCCTACTACAGTACAGGGGGCGTAACTGACCATGCCCCCTGTATGAAGCCACGCCCCCTAATGCCGCCCGGGGCGCAAGAAGCCCCGGAACCGGCCCTGGGTGCATTCTTCCTCCTTTGCCTATATCGTAGGCAGATGTATAGGCTTTAATGGCCTTTTGCTGCTCCTCCATCCTCTGAAGCATATAGAGGGTTGAATTCCACCTCGTTACCACCTCTTGCTTCAGCTGATGGCGGGGCAGTTTCAGGAGTGTTTGCTGGTGCTCCAGTCTTCGGCACGCGGTGGCTTAATGCCAAAAGTGGCCTGCAATTCTTTGGGCCACCGACAACATCTCTTGCATGTCCCTGTCATTTTTTAAAAAATTCTGCACCACCAAATTCAATGTATGTGCAAAACATGGGACGTGCTGGAATTTGCCCAGATGTAATGCACGCACAATATTGGTGGCATTGTCCGATGTCACAAATCCCCAGGAGAGTCCAATTGGGGTAAGCCAATCTGTGATGATGTTCCTCAGTGTCCGTAAGAGGTTGTCAGCTGTGTGCCTCTTATGGAAAGGGGTGATACAAAGCGTAGCCTGCCTAGGAATGAGTTGGCGTTTGCGAGATGCTGCTACTGGTGCCGCAGCTGCTGTTCTTGCTGCGGGAGGCAATACATCTACCCAGTGGGCTGTCACAGTAATATAGTCCTGAGTCTGCCCTGCTTCACTTGTCCACATGTCCGTGGTTAAGTGGACATTGGGTAGAACTGCATTTTTTAGGACACTTGGTGAGTCTTTTTCTGACATCTGTGTACATTCTCAGTATCGCCTGCCTTGGTACCGGGGACACACTACCTCAAGAAATTCTCCAAGTCCCTGTGAACTAACGCCGGATACCGGACGCACGTCTAACACCAACATAGCTGCCAAGGCCTGAGTTATCCGCTTTGCAACAGGATGACTGCTGTGATATTTCATCTTGTTTGCAAAGGATTGTTGGACAGTCAATTGCTTACTGGAAGTAGTACAAGTGGTCTTCCGTCTACCCCTCTGGGATGACGATCGACTCCCAGCAGCAACAACAGCAGCGCCAGCAGCAGTAGATGTTACACTCAAGGATCCATCGGAGGAATCCCAGTCAGGAGAGGACTCGTCAGACTTGCCAATGACATGGCCTGCAGGACTATTGGCTTTCCTGTCTAAGGAGGAAATTCACACTGAGGGAGTTGGTGGTATGGTTTGCAGGAGCTTGGGTACAAGAGGAAGGGATTTAGTTTTCAGTGGACTGCTTCCACTGTCACCCACAGTTTTTGAACTTATCAATGACTTCTGATGAATGCGCTCCAAGTGACGTATAAGGGAGGATGTTCCTAGGTGGTTAACATCCTTACCCCTACTTATTACAGCTTGACAAAGGCAACACATGGCTTGACACCAGTTGTCTGCATTTCTGTTAAAATAATTCCACACCGAAGAGGTGATTTTTTTTGTATTTTGACCAGGCATGTCAATGGCCTTATTCATCACACGGACAACAGGTGTCTCCCCGGGTGCCTGACTTAAACAAACCATCTCACCATCTGATACCTCCTTGTCAATTTCCTCCTCAGTGCTGGCAACACCCATATCCTCATCCTGGTGTACTTCAACAGTGACATCTTCAATTTGACTATCAGGAACTGGACTGTGGGTGCTCATTCGAGCACTTCCAGGGGGCGTGCAAATGGTGGAAGGAGCCACCCCTTCCCGTCCAGTGTTGGGAAGGTCAGGCATTGCAACCGACACAATTAGACTCTCCTTGGGGATTTGTGATTTAGAAGAACGCACAGTTCTTTGCTGTGCTTTTGCCAGCTTAACTCTCTTCATTTTTCTAGCGGGAGTATAAGTGCTTCCATCCTCATGTGAATCTGAACCACTAGCCATGAATGCAGGCCAGGGCCTCAGCCGTTCCTTGCCACTTCGTGTCATAAATGTCACATTGGCAAGTTTACGCTTCTCCTCAGACGCTTTTAATTTAGATTTTTGGGTCATCATTTTACTGAACTTTTGCTTTTTGGATTTTACACGCTCTCTACTATGACATTGGGCATCGGCCTTGGCAGACGACGTTGATGGCATTTCATCATCTCTGCCATGACTAGTGGCAGCAGCTTCAGCACTAGGTGGAAGTGGATCTTGATCTTTCCCTATTTTACCCTCCACATTTTTGTTCTCCATTTTTTAATGTGTATAATTAATTAATTATATGCCAGTAATATTATTATATCAATAGCAATGGCCTACTGTACTGTACTGTACAACTATATACTGTTGGTCACCAAAATGTTGCACTGTACTACTATATATACTGCTCACAAAAATGCAGCACAAATATGGAATGTATACTTGCAGTGACACGGAGCTGCAAGATACAGCAATGGCCTACTGTACTGTACAACTATATACTGTTGGTCACCAAAATACTGCACTGTACTACTATATATACTGCTCACAAAAATGCAGCACAGATATGGAATGGATACTTGCAGTGACACGGAGCTGCAAGATACAGCAATGGCCTACTGTACTGTACAACTATATACTGTTGGTCACCAAAATGCTGCACTGTACTACTATATATACTGCTCACAAAAATGCAGCACAGATATGGAATGGATACTTGCAGTGACACGGAGCTGCAAGATACAGCAATGGCCTACTGTACTGTACAACTATATACTGTTGGTCACCAAAATGCTGCACTGTACTACTATATATACTGCTCACAAAAATGCAGCACAGATATGGAATGGATAATTGCAGTGACACGGAGCTGAAAGATACAGCAATGGCCTACTGTGCTGTACAACTATATACTGTTGGTCACCAAAATGCTGCACTGTACTACTATATATACTGCTCACAAAAATGCAGCACAGATATGGAATGGATACTTGCAGTGACACAGAGCTGCAAGATACAGCAATGGCCTACTGTACTGTACAACTATATACTGTTGGTCACCAAAATGCTGCACTGTACTACTATATATAATATATATAGTATATACTGGTCACACAACAATGCAGCAGATATTGAGCACTGATGATCAGGATACTGTATAGAACTGAGTCTGACATGGAGCTGCAAGATACAGCAATGGCCTACTGTACTGTACTACTATAATTATATACTGGTGTTCCCCACAATGCAGCACACTGAGCACAGATATGGAGCTTTTCAGGCAGAGAACGTAGATATTTGCAGCAGACTGAGCACAGATATGGAGCTTTTCAGGCAGAGAACGTAGATATTTGCAGCACACTGAGCACAGATATTTGCAGCACACTGAGCACAGATATGGAGCTTTTCAGGCAGAGAACGTAGCCACGTCCTCTCCGTTCAATCTCCAATGCTCTTTATATAGAATACGAATCGCGCGAGAATCCGACAGCGGGATGATGACGTACGGCCTCATTCGGGTTAACCGAGCAAGGCGGGAAGATCCGAGGCTGCCTCGGAACCGTGTAAAATAGGTGAAGTTCGGGGTGTTCAGATCTCGACGAACCGAACCTGCTCATCTCTAATCCAAGTGCACACCGTCTTGCACAGTATCTTTAGATTTCAAGTTGAAGTCGTGCATTGTTAACGATATACTGAATACACACTGGACTATGTGAACGGATGAATTATCGCCAAGTGTGTACCCAGCTTTAGCGTTTATACAGTACATGGATACCAAAAATAACACATTGATTTATGGCTTACTTTTATTCTTTAAGATACACTTGCTCAACATACAAAATATACAACTACAGTATAAATATAAAGGAACCAAACAGAGCAATATAAATACCACAGAACAAACTATACACTATAAATAAAAGAATTGTGTAACCTTCAATCAAAAAGTTAAATAAACGTAGTGCAAAACTTGAGAAAAATAATGCTGATTAAATGTACAGTAGTGTTGTTTTACATCCGTACTTGCCTTGACTTTCTAGCACTAAAGTCATATATTACATCACCATATGATAGTTTTTGTGAGACTACATGATTTATACTTATGATGAAGTCCTCTGACCATCCATTGACCAGTATTTCCAAACTCAACATACTTTGTAATGGAAAATTTTGGAAGCTCTGCATTTCTCCAGCAAGTCCGTTGCAAACAATGGGGCTAAATCAGGTTGGATCACAAATCGCGATCTAACCGGAATTTTTTTGATCGCCCCATGGGCGCATGCGCAGTGCCCTTCCTGTGCATGTGCCCGCACTTTCTGGGGGGGGGGGCTGCAGAAAATCTGATTGCCTCTGCCTGGCAATCAGGCAGAGGCTGTCGCCGGGATGGGGGGGCAACACTCTGTTTCCAGGGAGGAGACTGAGCGCTGCGAGGGCGGTGCGTCACAAATGGAAGGCGCCCAAACGGGGGCATGTCGGGGGTGTGATCATGGCAACTGCGTGATCTCACATGCAGCCGCCGCGATCTTGAACATGGCAGCGGAGCTCCTGCGGGCGCAGCTAAGCTGTGCTGGCAGGAGCCATCACTAATTTCTACGATGAAGCAGAAATTGTGATGCGATTGCAATTTCTGCTTCATCAAGGACGGGGAGGCACCGCTATCCTTACTGAATTAGGCCCAATATCTGGTTGTCCATCAAGACTTAAAGCAGTGCTGAATGCTTGACACTGCTCGAAAACATCTGTTTTCATCAAATGGGGAACGTTTACAAGCACTCCAAATTTTTCATTAACTGCTCCCAAGGTCTGGAATCTCTCATCAAGTGGAGAGAGAGTTTCATCCACTAAGGCATTAAAAGAGCAATTTCCATTTTCCTCAGCACATCACCAATAGGCTCATCTGGAGCCTCTAAAGGGGGGTACTCACAAAGAGATCCATGCTTAAAATCTAAGCAAGCTGACTAGATTGCTTAGATTTTAAGCACAGATTACTCGTGTGTACCCCCCTCAGCGTTAGCGATGTGCGGCCCCGCACATCGCTATCGCCTGTGCTAGATTGGCCTGCATGCAGGCTCAATCTAGCACGTCGCTCATTTCACCCGCTGGGTGAAATGAGCGGTCCCACATCCTCCCCCGCATCGCTCAGCACACATCGCGCTGTGCTGAGCGGCGTGAGAGATGTGTGCTGAGCGAACCGCTCAGCACACATCTATCCCGTGTATATGGGCCTTTAGTCAAAGTAGAAAAGTGTTTTGTGTGGAACCGCACTAGTCAAACAATTTTACTAGAGTACCAAAATAATTGTTACGATGAAATACCAATATGCATACAGTTATCAAGTGAATCTTAAACTGCTAATGATTGGCGGTGCTCCCAGGAATTTTGTAGGTTATACTACAATTGGAAAAGACAGGAGAGAAAGACAAAAAACCCTTGTTTGGGAGCACTCATTTGTTATGATAGGAATAGTATGTATAATGAAAAATATTAAAACATAACCTTTAATTAATCCTTGAATAAAAAAACTTATGGACAAGAAAATGGGACTCGTGTATAATGTTATCTGTTTGAGTAAAAAATCTTATTTAACCTTTTTAGCAAATGAGGTACAAGATAATTGGGAAGGTGAAAATATCAGAGGGATGGTGAAGGATACCAAATGGTTTCTTAGGATCCAGGGTATCCAAAAGATTACTGTGCATGCCTGAATTAAGGATATCAATGGTAGAACAATATAAGCAAGATTCTAAGGTTAGTCAAGGTAGAACTCAAGAGGAATGTGAGAAGGGTGGAGCATGCGGGGGCCCACTGCACCTGGTATTCTCAGGAGGTTTCCCGTCCTAGTACTGACCAGGCCATGCCTGCTTAGCTTCCGAGATCGGACAAGATCGGGCGTATTCAGGGTAGATTGGTATTGGGCCGTTAATGGAGGGAAAAGAGAGGAAGAAACACTTCTATTTTCTGTACTCTAATAAATCGGTACCATGATAGTCTGGGATGGTTTTTCCAGATGAGAGAGTGTATGGGGGTTTGTGGGGTATAGGGCAGGTTTTTTCCTTAAAAATGGCCCACTGCACCTGGTATTCTCAGGAGGTTCTCCTTCCTAATACTGACCAGGCCATACCTGCTTAGCTTCCGAGATCGGACAAGATTGGGCGTATTCAGGGTAGTATGGCCGTGGGCCTTTAATAAAGAAGAAGGAGAGGTCACACTCTGCTTACTGTACTTTACATGAATCAGGACTAGAATGGTCTGAAATGGTATTTCCAGAAAAGAGTGGGGTAAATTTACTAAGGTGGGAGATTTTTAGAACTGGTGATGTTGCCCATAGCAACCAATCAGATTATATCTATTATCTGCTAGAAGCAGCTAAATAAATGGTAAGTAGAATCTGATTGGTTGCCATGGGCAACATCACCAGTTCTAAAAATCTCCCACCTTAGTAAATTTACCCCAGTGTGTGTGGGGAATAAATGAAAATAGAAAGAAAAATAGAAAGAAAAAGGGAAATATCAATACACTGGAGAGGTGTTGATTGTATATGTCTCCAAATGGGAGATCTGGTAGTAATAAGAGAACACCTCCAAAAATTTAAGGAATCGCTATGTCATGTTGTGGAAGATATACTGACAAAAATTCTATAGTATGTTCACAGAGAAAATATGTATGATTAAATGGCTAGATTATGCTCTTCAGATGCAGGGTTGCTTGCTTACTAGGAGAGACCCACACGGTAAATTAAGAGCTCAAGGCTGGCTCACAAAAAAAGTTAGAACACAAAAATGTGCATTATTGCTTGCTCCATAGAAACAAAAACCGATTAATGAATGAAAAGATATAGGTTTAGAGCTCAGGGCTGGCTCACAATAGATGCATTAAACCTTATTTCATCCTCTTGAGGACCTACATAACATTAGAGAATAATAGAAAATAATTTACACTCAATTGCTGCTGTTAGTAAAAGACATGCAAATAGAAAAATACATTAATGTAAGGGATAAATAGCATAACTCTGATTGATATCCATTGGGGCATGAGCGGGGAAGTAGTAAGGTATAAATTGTAAATAGTCCTATAAGTACTACATACAATGCTCCTGTTGCTATACAATACTGCTACAGGAGCAGGTTGTTTGGGGGAGAGGGAATGATCAAGTCCTGGTGGTCTGGAGTATATTACCACAACCGCAATGTGTGTGGCCAGTGTTGTCCAGGAATCCCCCGCGTCCATCACTGCCAGCGGGTGAACGCCGGGGGATTCCTGGACAAAACTGTCCGCACACATTGCGGTTGTGGTAATATACTCCAGACCACCAGGACTTGATCATTCCCTCTCCCCCAAACAACCTGCTCCTGCAGCAGTATTGTATAGCAACAGGAGCATTGTATGTAGTACTTATAGGACTATTTACAATTTATACCTTACTACTTCCCCGCTCATGCCCCAATGGATATCAATCAGAGTTATGCTATTTATCCCTTACATTAATGTATTTTTCTATTTGCATATCTTTTACTAACAGCAGCAATTGAGTGTAAATTATTTTCTATTATTCTCTAATGTTATGTAGGTCCTCAAGAGGATGAAATAAGGTTTAATGCATCTATTGTGAGTCAGCCCTGAGCTCTAAACCTATATCTTTTCATTCATTAATCGGTTTTTGTTTCTATGGAGCAAGCAATAATGCACATTTTTGTGTTCTAACTTTTTTTGTGAGCCAGCCTTGAGCTCTTAATTTACCGTGTGGGTCTCTCCTAGTAAGCAAGCAACCCTGCATCTGAAGAGCATAATCTAGCCATTTAATCATACATATTTTCTCTGTGAACATACTATAGAATTTTTGTCAGTATATCTTCCACAACATGACATAGCGATTCCTTAAATTTTTGGAGTTGTTCTCTTATTACTACCAGATCTCCCATTTGGAGACATATACAATCAATACCTCTCCAGTGTATTGATATTTCCCTTTTTCTTTCTATTTTTTTTTCTATTTTCATTTATTCCCCACACACACTCTTTTCTGGAAATACCTTTTCAGACCATTCTAGTCCTGATTCATGTAAAGTACAGTAAGCAGAGTGTGACCTCTCCTTCTTCTTTATTGAAGGCCCACGGCCATACTACCCTGAATACGCCCGATCTTGTCCGATTTCGGAAGCTAAGCAGGTATGGCCTGGTCAGTATTAGGAAGGGGAACCTCCTGAGAATACCAGGTGCAGTGGGCCATTTTTAAGGAAAAAACCTGCCCTATACCCCACAAACCCCCATACACTCTCTCATCTGGAAAAACCATCTCAGACTATCATGGTACCGATTTATTAGAGTACAGAAAATAGAAGTGTTTCTACCTCTCTTTTCCCTCCATTAACGGCCCACTGCCATATTACCCTGAATACGCCCGATCTTGTCCGATCTCGGAAGCTAAGCAGGCATGGCCTGGTCAGTACTAGGACGGGAAACCTCCTGAGAATACCAGGTGCAGTGGGCCCCCGCATGCCCCACCCTTCTCACATTCCTCTTGAGTTCTACCTTGACTAACCTTAGAATCTTGCTTATATTGTTCTACCATTGATATCCTTAATTCAGGCATGCACAGTGATCTTTTGGATACCCTGAATCCTAAGAAACCATTTGGTATCCTTCACCATCCCTCTGATATTTTTACCTTCCTAATTATCTTGTACCTCATTTGCTAAAAAGGTTAAATAAGATTTTTTACTCAAACAGATAACATTATACACGAGTCCCATTTTCTTGTCCATACGTTTTTTTATTCAAGGATTAATTAAAGGTTATGTTTTAATATTTTTCATTATACATACTATTCCTATCATAACAAATGAGTGCTCCCAAACAAGGGTTTTTTGTCTTTCTCTCCTGTCTTTTCCTTTAGTCAAAGTGCCTTTAAGTTATTTTCACTTGCTTTTGTTTAAGCACTGACTCCATATTCATGTCCTCGCACATCTCCTTTGCACTTGTCTGTACATCAGAAAAAACTATGGGGGTAATTCCAAGTTGATCGCAGCAGGAAATATTTTAGCAGTTGGGCAAAACCATGTGCACTGCAGGGGAGGCAGATATAACATGTGCAGAGTGAGATAGATTTGGGTGTGGTGAGTTCAATCTGCAATCTAAATTGCAGTGTAAAAATAAAGCAGCCAGTATTTACCCTGCACAGAAACAAAATAACCCACCCAAATCTAACTCTCTCTGCAAATGTTATATCTGCCCCCCCCCCCCCTGCAGTGCATATGGTTTTGCCCAACTGCTAAAAAAATTCCTGCTGTGATCAACTTGGAATTACTCCCTATGTTTCTGTATAATGTGAGGAAATATCTTGTCCTCTTCAGCAAGTTTACATCCAAATCTAGCTGCATAGAGGTTGACTGCATTGGTTTACTCACATGCTGGATATTGTTGAGAATGTCATTCCCAGAGGAGTGGAAAGCCATGCCGGGCCCCGATAAAGGGGGTCATGGCTTTAAAAAGGGGCCATGATGATGCTTGTTCCAAAAAGATATTTAAATAATAAATAGGGGTCCATTTTTAACACAGTGTGGGCAGGGGGGCTAACTTACCTGAACAGGAAGTGGGTCACTCCTCCTTGGCCAGCGACTCTTCCCAGTGATATTTGGGAAGATGATGCTGGCCACTAGATAGCAAAGACTCTGGCACAGTGCCGGAGTCTTTGCTTTCTATGTGCAGCACCATTTTACCAAAGATATAACAGGGAAGATGTCACCATCACCGTAGGCCACACTACAGGTATACCGGGGTAAAACGGACCTGGTCCCCCCACCGGGCAACTCCATCAGCCTGGGCATGGGTAATTTGAACCAGCTCCTGCCCTCTCATATCACAGTGCAAATAGAAACCTATATGATCCAATCTCCCCAGCCAAATACTGGGCTTTGACTTTTACCACAGGGTCTGTAGTAGTCACCTTCAACTCCAGAAGAGCTTTTCTGACTTGCTCAACCTGGTATCTTACTGCCTCAATGCTTTTGATCCTGCTTTCCCACCTGGTGTAAAAGTTACTTTGATCTTATATGGTCGTCTGATGACTAAGTATGTTCTCATGTTATCATCAGCAGGGTCTATTAGAGAAGCCTATAGAGATTCAAAAGAAGTGGAATGCCCAATGAGGAGGCAATGACAATCGCACTTGATATTGAACTGCAGGTCAAAGCTGAGGAGGCGATGAAAAGGTCACTTGATGTTGAAGTGCTGGGCAGTGCTGAAGAGACAATGAGAGAGGCACTTGATATTGGAGTGCTGGGCAGTGTTGAAGTGGCAATGACAAAGGCTAGTGGTATTTAAGTTCTGGGCAGTGCTGAGGAGGCGATGACAAGATCACTTGATGTTAAAGTGCTGTGCAGTACATAGGCGATGACAACGGCACTTGATGTTGAAGTGCTGGGCAGTGCTGAGGAGGCAATGACAAGGTCACTTGTAGTTGAAGTGCTGGGCAGTGCTGAGGAGGTGATGACAAGGTAACTTGATGTTGAAGTGCTGGTCAGTGCTAAGGAAGCAGGTAAAGGCAGTGTTGGATTGGGGCATGAAGGACCCATCATGGACATGCAGTGATAGGAACCCATACTTAGTGCTTAGGGATGTGTTCAGCCCCCAGAGGTAATGTGGCCAAACTCCACAGAGGATTTGGTAACCATGAGATAATTTATGGTATGGGCCCTTTTATAAAAATATACATATACAGCAGCTGGGGTAGCTACCCATATTAGAAATTCATCATGAGATCCATATACAAAAAACAGAAAGGGGTGCACTCACCAGACTTGTAGAAAGGCTGAAAATTTTAAATCAAACATAGGCATGTTCATAGAATATCTACGTTTCGGTCCCCACACAGAATTTGTCAAGACATCTTGACAAAGGTCCGTGTGGGGACCGAAACATCGATATACTGTGAACATGCCTATGTTTGAAAATTTCAGTCTTTCTACAAGTCTGGTGAGTGCACCCCCTCCTGTTTATATATATATATATATATATATACTGCTAATGCATAGTAATATACTAGAGTAATAACAGCAATGCACTGTACGAAATTCAGCATAGTTCGGTGCAATGCACTGTAGAGAATATAATAAATGTCCAGTGCAATATAATGTAACATATGTATAATGTACAGCTTGATGCTTGGCTTAGCTAAGCAGGAGTTGTCTGCTGTGGTAAACGATCTGCAGGAGTGGGGTTGCTTAAATATTTAAGAAGTGCATCTGAAGAAAAAAGAGAAGTACAGTATACGTGAACAAAGTGTATTACATACATTTAGATGAAATAGCATAGACGCATGGTCTATAACATTTAATTATATTACCTTTGTCTTTTTTTCCATGTTTCTTCCTCTTCTTTTAAAGGTATTTACAGGAAAATTTTATTTCTACCCTTCAGTATCAGTATGAAAGCAATATTTGATGTTCCCACAATGGTGTTACTACAGCCCCCACAGCCATTACGGGGGCTTGGAGGTGCGAGGCTTGGGGGATGCAGCAGCCATCTGCATGTAAATCTGCTAATGTCCCGCCACCTTGGAGGAGACATACTTGACCGCTATCATCTGACTCCCCTGTCCCTGCAGGGAAGTGCTGGAAGGGTGATCTACACAATGACTCCCCTGTCCCTACAGGGAAGTGCTGGTAGGGTGAAGTACAATGTGCAAGTAACTTTGCCTCCTACCTACTTGTGGAGACGCGCCACTGCGGAGCTTCAGATCTCACGGGATGATGATGTTATCATCCCATAAATCTCTGTCTTCTCCAGGGTCTGTGGACTGGGAGGGATAAGCAGGTTGCGGTGGCGTTATGTTTTCTATGCAGTCAGAAGAATTAGGAGCAGAGCTCCTGTGCAAGAGAAGAGCATACTGACTGAGAGTGACACTATAATGCTAAATGCTGTTAAATCTATAAAAATATCAAATTTTCCATAACTGTTATTGTGTTGAAAATCATACTAATTAGCCAGCCACACATAGTTGTTGTTTTTTTGTATTTCTTTGTTGTGAATATTATTAATATTAATATAATTGATACACAGTATTTATCGATGTTATTATTTTACTGTGGGTTCCTAGTACACCATGTGTGTGTATATATATATATATATATATATATATATATATTAGAGATGAGCGGGTTCGGTTCCCAGAGAAACTAACCCCCCCGAATGTCACAATCCGAGCCCGGATCCTAGTCCGGCTCGGGACTTCCCACCAAACTCGGAAACCAGAATGTAGCAAAATGTCATCATCCCGCTGTCGGAATCTTGTGGGTTTTGGATTCCATATAAACAGCCACGCATCACCGCCATTTTCACTCCGGACTTGGAGAGTGAGGGAGACAGACCTCTGTTTCTCTCTGTGGGTGGTGGCTTCTGTGGGTTAGTGTGTGCTCTGCAGGGGTGCTGCTGCAGTCACTGTGGTGTACCTGTGTTGTGTTAGGGGTGCTGTCCTGGCTGTCACTGGTGTTTCATGTCCTGTTATGGCCGGGTGCTGCAGCTGTACATGGGTGTTGCTGTCCTGGCTGTCACTGTGTTCTACAGAGTGCAGGGGCACTGTCCTCCTCCTGTTTGCTGTAAAATATAGGGGTGCTGCTGACCCTGTATGTTGTAAAAATTCAGGGGTGCTGCTGTTAAAATAACATTACACTGGCCCTGTATGCTATAAAAATTAATGGGTACAGTTGTTAAAAATTAAAAGCATACTACTCCTGTATGCTGTAAAAATACAGGGGTGCTGCTGTTAAAATAACATTACACTGGACCTGTATGCTATAAAAATTCAGGGGTGCAGTTGTTAAAAATTAAAAGCACACTGCTCATGTATGCTGTAAAATATAGGGGTGCTGCTGTTAAAATAACATTACACTGGCCCTGTATGCTGTCAAATTTCAGGGGTACAGTAAAATAAATGTACACTGGCCCTGTCTTGCATGCTGTAATAATTCTAGGGTGCAGTAAAATAAATGTACAATGGCCCTGTCTTGTATGCTGTAATAATTCTAGGGTGCAGTGAAAATAAATGTACACTGGCCCTGTCTTGTATGCTGTAATAATTCTAGGGTGCAGTGAAAATCGATGTTCACTGGCCATGTCTTGTATGGAGTAAAAATTTAGGGGTGCAGTGAAAATAAATGTACACTGGCCCTGTATGCTGTAAAAATACAAGGGTGCAGTGAAAATAAATGTAAACTGGCCTTGTATGCTGTAAAATTACAGGGGTGTTGTGAAAATACAGGGGTGCTGGCACTGTTCGCGTTTGCAATGTGTAGGCCTGACCTTCACAACACTGTATGGGAAGAGGAGGCTCCAACCACCATTAGCTGAGGAGGAAGTTGATGATGAGGATTCTGATGGTGATGTGGTTTGTTTGAGTAAGGCACAAGTGGAGACAGTTGTTGGCCATAGGATGAAAAAGCCCATTGTCTTACCTGGGCAAAATACCAAAAAAGCCACCTCTTCGGTGTGGAATTATTTATCCACAAATCCGGACAACAGGTGTCAAGCCATCTGTTGCCTTTCTCATTCCATAATAAGTAGGGGTAAGGAAGTTAACCATCTATGAACATCCTCCCTTATATGTCACCTGCAGCACATTCATCATAAGTCATTGTCAAGTTCAAAAACTTTCGGTAATAGCGTAAGCAATCTACTGACACCTAAATGATGTGGTTTTGTTTGAATATTATTTCTCTGTGAGGATGAGGATGTAAACACTGAAGGGGGGGGGGATCTGAAGATGAGGACGACATCTTGCCTCTGTAGAGCCAGTTTGTACAAGGAGAGATTAATTGGGTTTTTTTGGTGGGAGCTCAAACAAACCAATAATTTTAGCCACAGTCGTGTGGCAGAGCCTGTTGCTGAAATGATTGGTTTGTTAAAGTGTGCATGTCCTGTTTATACAACATAAGGACAATTCCATCTTGCATGTCTTTTCTTTGCCACGTCATTCCAGGGGTGCTGCCCTATATTGGGTGCTGCCCCTCTGCCCTATCAGTCCAGGGGTACTGCCCTACTGCTGTTTTAGAAGTGATGTTGCCCATCTGCTGTGCTGTGTAATTCTCCAGGGGTGCTGCCTATGCTGTATAAATCCAGTGGTGCTGCTGTACTTGATCCTAGGATTAAATGAAAGCCTAGAGCAGATATGAAACAAGCTTCAACGTCACAAACAGACTTGTGAAAACTAGCTGCAAAGGTGGAAATGGAAATTGCAAAAGTGTTTTTAAATAAAGTGGGGAGAGACCACATTTGTGGCCAAAGTCAGTGTGATTCAGAAGAGACTGAATCATAATCCAGCGCAACTGCTGGAAAGGTAAAAGTGAGATTTTCTGCCGGAGCATTAGAGAGTGGTTCTTCTCAATTGGCCTGTCTGACTTTTGACCCTGTCTGACTTTTGACCCTATCTGACTTTTGACTGTCAACCATACCGTATCTACCTAATGACTATCTTTTAACTGTCTATGTGCTATACCACACCCATATACACCAGTTTATTTGCATCCCAGCATTAAATCTGAGATTATCTTAATCCCTGAAAATGGAGAATGGTGTACAATTTTGGGGGCTTTGGCCCCTAGTTTTTCAATTTGTCTAGTAATGTGGTAATTAATAATTATATATTTGCTTGGTAAATGTCCTTTCTGTTCCACACCAATGTAGGAAAGGAGGTAAAAGCCTGTGTGTTGTTCCTGATTACATGTGCCTCTCTATTTTTTAATCACCTTCTTGACACTGTCCTCTTCCTTTTGTCTCTTCTCATAATGTGAAAAGTCATCAAATATGGAGGTGGTATGATTGTAGCTAGCTATGATTCTGAGAACTTGGCAAGCTGTTTCCAGGGAGACCACCTGTCTCTGAAATGATGGGTTTATTAAACTGTGCATGTCCTGTTTAAACAACATAACATAACATAATTCCAAGACAATTCCATCTTGCACCTCTTTTTTTTCTTAGCATTATGTGCTTTTCTGGGCCTAGTTTTTAAAACTGCCATCCTGTCTGCCACTGCAGTGCCACTCCTAGATGTGCCAAGTGTTTATGCCACCCAGTTTTGTCGCTTAGCTTAGTCACCCAGCTACCTCGATGCAACCTTTTGGCCTAAAAACAAAGGCCCTCATTCCAAGTGCAAATGCTAAGCCGCCGCCCTCTAGGAGTGTATCTTAGCTTAGCAGAAGTGCGAACCAAAGGATCGCAGCGCTGCTGCAGAAAAAGATTGTGTAGTTTCTGAGCAGCTACAGACCTACTCCTAGCTTGCGATCACTTCAGACTATTTAGTTCCTGTTTTAACGTCACAAACACGCCCTGCGTTCGGCCAGCCACACCTGCGTTTCTCCAGGCACGCCTGCGTTTGTATCTGACACGCCTGCGTTTTTCCACACACTCCCCGAAAACGGTCAGTTACCTCCCAGAAACACCCACTTCCGGTCAATCACTCTACGGCCAGCAGTGCGACTGAAAAGCGTCTCTAGACCTTGTGTGAAACTGCATCGCTTTTGTGAAAGGACATTGTGCGTGCGCATTGCGCCGCATACGCATGCGCAGAAGTGCCGCTTTTTTACCTAATCGCTGCGCTGTGAACGAAAACAGCTAACGAACAACTCGGAATGACCACCAATATTGTGAGGTGTGAGGTGTTTAGACTAGACTGAAAATGAGTGGAAATTAATGTTATTGAGGTTAATAATACCGTAGGATTAAAAATTACCCCCAAATTCTGTGATTTTAGCTGTTTATATGTTGTTGTTTTTTAAATCATCCAGATACAAAACCAAGACTTGAAAGGGTGGTTTTGGCAAAACCTATCCAGATCTAAAACACGAGCGGGTATCCGGATTCAAAACTAAAACACAAGACCGGAAAAAGTGTCCGCTGCACATCTCTTATATATATATATATGACAAGAATTACTCTCCCACTGCGCTATTTCAAATAAAACACTAAAATTAATTAATTATATGGCTGCCTGTATCCTCTAAGTTCCCTGTTAGGAGGAACTAAATGTGTGAAAATATGAAACGAAATAGAGGAGATGGCGCCAAGGGAGTTATATCAACGCCCTATCTAAAAACGGACCCTTACAGTACTCTCCGGATAAATTACGTCAGATAACAAATACTAACATAAAAATTTATTAAAACAACATATAAACCCGACACAAATGTTCATAAGTATACAGAGTTGATACATTTACATTTGTCGCACAATTTGAACAATCAGTTTGTAGTGATGAGGAAAAAGCGTATATATATCACTACGATTTCCTCCTTCTCCTTATTGTAGATTCGGAGGTAACATCAGATAATAGATAGATAAATAAACCAACGCGTTTCGTCTTGTTCCAAGACTTCATCAGGGGTAAAATCTCTTCATTTCAGAACATATTATGAACATCTGTGTCGGGTTTATATGTTGTTTTAATAAATTTTTATGTTAGTATTTGTTATCTGACGTAATTTATCCGGAGAGTACTGTAAGGGTCCTTTTTTAGGTAGGGCGTTGATATA
Organism: Pseudophryne corroboree; assembly: GCF_028390025.1. Lineage (NCBI taxonomy): Eukaryota > Metazoa > Chordata > Amphibia > Anura > Myobatrachidae > Pseudophryne > Pseudophryne corroboree. Next base: position 236,496,487 of record NC_086448.1, read on the forward strand.
ACTCCCTTGGCGCCATCTCCTCTATTTCGTTTCATATGTATATATATATATATATATATATACACACACACACACACACATACATACCCGGCAGCAGAGATTGGCACCCCTGCTGAGGGGAGTGGAGTGCCAGTGAAGCCTGAATCCAGGTAAATATCCCAAGGCAAAGGCGGACACCAGCTCAGTACTGCTGGGGGAGCAGGGGAGTGAGTTTGCTGTATGTATACTATACACTTATGTGACCAGGAACAAACCCTGGTGCACTAGTGATCTAAGCTGCATCCTAGGAAGCAGAATTGGACCAAAGCACCCACCATCTGGTGCCACAAAAGCCAGCCATTGTAGAGGACAGGAAATCTTAGTCCTTCGACAGAGATCCCTGGCCTCCTCCCAGCCCCTAAATGGTGGAGACACGCCTCCATTTTTCCAAAGGGAGCCCATTGCTGGCTCCTTCCCACCCATGAAACGGCATCAGACTGTCACCAGTCTGATGCCGAACAGCGTAATATGCTGCAGGATCCATTTGCGCATGTGCAGAACAGGTCTTGCGCATGCGCAAAGTACCGAAAATTGGTACTTTGCACCAATGGTCACCTGAATGATGCCTACTGTGAATCTATACAATGTGGGGTGTCTGTACACAGCTTGCTGCTGCTATAGAATTTCTGCTGAACACTTGGTGGTGGGATTATCTGCTAGGAGGCACCAGACAAAATCTTGCCTAGGGCACCAAATTGGTTAAGGCCGGCTCTGAGGGGGTATAGTGTTGGGAATGCGGGTGCATGGTCTGCCCATGGAGGGACAAAGGGAGCTGCAGGTAGCTGCAACAGGCGATGTGATGGAGGGGGTATAGTGTTGGGAATGGGGGTGCATGGTCTGCCAATGGAGGGATGAGGGGAGCTGCATGAGCTGCAACAGGTGATGTGGATTGATATGGGGAGCTGCGGGGAGCTGCAACAGGCAATCTGATGGCGGGAGTATAGTGTTGGTGATGGCGATGCATGGTCTGCCCATGGATGGACAAGGGAAACTGCATTAAGCTGCAAAAGGCAATGTGCAGGGACAAGGAGAGCTGCAGGGAGCTGAAACAGGTGATGTGATGGAGGGAGTATAGTGTTAGAGACACAGTACCAGTGATATGATGGAGGGGTGCAGTTCTGGGACACAGTATGGGTGATATGATGGGGGGTGTAGTGCCGGGTACACAGTACTGGTGATATGTTGGGAGGTGTAGTGCTGAAGACACAGTACAGGTGATATGATGGGAGGTGTAGTGCTGAAGACACAGTACAGGTGATTTGATGGGTCTGTAGTGTTTTATTTCTATATTAGCTGGATTGGCCCCATTCGCCATAAGGAACTGACAACTAGCACAGTACAAAGGTCCTTATGGTGAAGGGGAACTAGCCAGCTATATATTAATAGAGCTGCTTTCCCTTCACCGTAAGAACCTGACTAGTAGGATTTTAATAAGGTCCTTTCCGTGTTTGAAAAATAGACACTTCACCATAAGGACCAGGGTCTTTCAGCGAAGGGTATATAAACACCACCGTGCTGGAAGTGCTCAGCGGTGGTGCCAACACTTACCCCCTGGCAACAAGCATGACATCCCCAGAGCATTACACCCCTGGCAACTAGCATGACACACCAAGAGCATTACATCCTTGGCAACAAGCATTACACCTAGACCATGAAACCCCTGGCAATGAGCATTACACCACTGCAATGAGCATGACAATTGAAGAGCTTTACACCCCTGGCAATGAGAATGACACCTAGAGCATGAAACCCCTGGCAATAATCATATCACCTCTGGCAACTAGCATGGCACCCAGAACATAAAACCCCTGCAATGAGAATTACACCCCTTGCAATGAGCATGACACCCAGAGCATGAAACCCCTGGCAACAAGCAGGTAATTTAAAAGTAATTAGAAGCCTTACTGTGGGGCATAATATGTCAGGAGCATTGTGGTGTGTTGCATAATGTGTCACAGGCATTACAATGTGTGGCATAATGTATTACGGGCATTGTGGAGTGTGGCATGATGTGTCAGGGCATTGTGGTGTGTGGCATAATGTGTCATAAGCATTATGGTGTGTGTCATAATGTGTAATGGGCATCACGGTGTGTGGCATAATGTGTTTGGGGTATTATGGTGTATGGTATAATGTGTAATGGCCATTATTGTGTGGCATAATGTGTAAGGGGCATTATGGTGTGTGGTATAATGTTAAGGGGCATTATGATGTGTGGAATAGTGTGTAAGGGGCATTAATATAAGAAGAAAATTTGAAATAAAGTAAGGGGCATAAATCAGGATTTGTTCTACAATGTCTGGGCATGCAGGTTGCAAAACTGGGGTATAAGGTTGTCTTTTCCTGCAACTCCATGCCCTTCCAGTGAGGCCATGCTCCTTGCAGTGAAGCCACGCACCCCTTTTGGAGGCTCGCACAAATTCTTTCCTTTTCAAATGGCAATGGGGGGGGGGGGCAGAAACTGTTCCCAGTTCACTTGGTTATGACATACATTTTACATTATTATGCCAGACTGTAATGTGCCCAGCTTACATAGTTATGCCACATGTTACTGACCACAAATCACACGATTATATCATACATTATTGACCATAGTTCACATGGGGCAGATTATTTAAACAAAAGTGCCCTGGCCGCAAACATATCATATATATATATTATTTACTTTAGAGATGTACGGTGGGTACTTTTCGTGTTTTGTTTTTGGTTTTGAATCGTGATCCCCGCTCATGTTTTGGATCTGGATAGGTTTTGCCAAAACCACCCTTTTGGGTTTTGGTTTTGGATCTGGATGATTTATGAAAAAAACATAAAAATAGCTAAAATCACAGAATTTGGGGGTTAATTTTGATCCTACGGTATTATTAACCTCAATAACATTCATTTCCTCTCATTTCCAGTCTATTCTGAACACCTCACACATAACAATATGATTTTTATGCTGAAAAGTTGCACCGAGGTCGTTGGATGACTAAGCTAAGCGACACAAGTGTGCGGCACAAACACCTGGCCCATTTAGGAGCAGCACTGCATTGGCAGACAGGATGGCACTTTTAAAAAACTAGGCCCCAAACAGCACATCATGTAAAGAAGTAAAAGAGGTGCAATGAGGTAGCTGGATGACTAATCAAAGCGACACAAGTGTGCGGCACAAACACCTGGCCCATCTAGGAGTAGCACTGCAGCGCAGACAGGATGGCACTTTCCAAAAAACTAGGCCCCAAACAGCACATCATGCAAAGAAGTAAAAGAGGTGCAATGAGGTAGTTGTATGACTAAGCAAAGCAACACAAGTGTGCGGCACAAACACCTGGCTCATCTAGGAGTGGCACTGCAGTGGCAGACAGGATTGTACTGAAAAAAACTAGACCCCAAATAGCACATCATGCAAAGAAGTAAAAGAGGTGCAATGATGTAGCTGGATGACTAAGCTAAGTGACACAAGTGTGCGGCACAAACACCTGGCCTATCTAGGAGTGGCACTGCTGTGGCAGACAGTAATGGCACTATTCAAAATCTAGGCCCCAAACAGCACATCATGCAAAGAAGAAAAAGAGGTGCAATGAGGTAGTTCTATGACTAATCTAAGCGACACAAGTGTGAGGCACAAACACCTGGCCCATCTAGGAGTGGCACTGCAATGGCAGAGAGGATGGTACTTTAAAAAACTAGTCCACAAACAGCACATGATGCAAAGAAAAAAAGAGGTGCACCAAGGTCGCTGGATGGCTAAGCTAAGCGGCGCAAGTGTGCGGCACAAACACCTGGCCCATCTAGGAGTGGCATGCAGTGGCTGAATGTCGAAAATGGGCCACAATTTTTCAGGCCACCATAAGCATCTCCTGCACACCCCTGTCATTTCTCAAAAAATACTGCACTACCAAATTAATTGTATGTGCAGAACTTGGGACGTGCTGGAATTTGCCAAGATGTAATACACGCACAATGTTGGTGTGACAGGATAGTGTAACCCTAAACCACACACACACACACACACACACACACACACACACACACACACACACAGCAAAGCTTGTAAAAATAATTTGTCTAATAATAACCCTTTTATTTGGACTGAGTTATATTACAATATGCGGCACAGAAGAGCGTACCCCTTAACCCCACAGGGCAAACCTTGTAAAAATTATTTGGATTAAATATTAATAACTCCTTTATTTGGAGCAAATAATATACAGCACAGGACAGCACCACTGGACTTATACAGCAGTACCCCTGAACTTATACGGCTGCACCACTGTACTGGACTTATACGGCAGTACCACTAGACTTTTACAGCAGTACCACTGGATTTATATGGCATTATCACTGAATTTATACAGCAGTAATACCACTGGACTTATACAGCAGTACCACTGGACTTATATGGCAGTACTATTGGACTTATACACCAGTATCACCTGACATATGGCAGTATCACTGGACTTATACGGCAGTATCACTGGACTTATACGGCAGTATCACTGGACTTATACGGCAGTATCACTGGACTTATATGGCAATAATACCACTGGACTTACACGGCAGTACCACTGGACGTATACAGCAGTACCACTGGACTTATACGGCAGTATCACTGAACTTATATGGCAGTACCACTGGATTTATACAGCAGTATCACTGGACTTATACGGCAGTACCACTGGATTTACATGGCAGTACCCCTGAACGTACATGGCTGCACCACTGGACTGGACTTATACGGCAGTACCACTGGACTTATACGGCAGTACCAATAAACTTATATTGCCGTACCACTGGACTTATACGGCAGTACCATTTGACTTATACGGCAATACCACTGGACTTATACGGCAGTATCACTGGACTTATACAGCAGTACCCCTGAACTTACACGGCTGCACCACTGGACTGAACTTATACGGCAGTACCACTGGACTTATGCGGAAGTATCACAGGACATAAGCAGCAGTACCACTGGACTTATACGGCAGTACCACTGGACTTATATGGCAGTATCACTGGACTTACACGGCAGTACCTCTGAACATACACGGCTGCACCATTGGACTTCTACGGCAGTACCACTGGACTTCTATGGCAGTACTATTGGACTTATACAGCAGTACCCCTGAACTTACATGGCTGCACCACTGGACTGGACTTATACGGCAGTACCACTGGACTTATATGGCAGTACCACTGTACTTATATGGCAGTATCACTGTACTTATACGGCAGTATCACGGGACTTATACGGCAGTATCACGGGACTTATATGGCAGTGATACCACTGTACTTATATTGCAGTATCACTGGATTTATACGGCAGTACCACTGGACTTCTACGGCAGTATCACTGGACTTATATGGCAGTATCACTGGACTTATACGGCAGTACCCCTGAACTTACATGGCTGCACCACTGGACTGAACTTATATGGCAGTACTACTGGACTTATACGTCAGTACCACTGGACTTATGCGGCAGTATCACAGGACTTATATAGCAGTATCACTGGACTTATATGGCAGTGTCACTGGACTTATACGGCAGTATCACTGGACTTACACAGCAGTACCACTGAACTTACAAGGCTGCACCACTGGACTGGACTTATATGGCAGTACCACTGGACTTATGCGGCAGTATCAAAGGACTTATATGGCAGTATCACTGGACTTATATGGCAGTGTCACTGGACTTATATGGCAGTGTCATTGGACTTATACGGCAGTATCACTGGACTTATACGGCAGTATCACTGGACTTATACGGCAGTATCACTGGACTTATACGGCAGAATCACTGGACTTACACGGCAGTATCACTGGACTTACAAGGCTGCACCACTGGACTGGACTTATACGGCAGTACCACTAGACTTATATGGCAGTACCACTGGACTTATGCATCAGTATCACAGGACTTAAGCGGCAGTACCACGGGACTTATACGGCAGTATCAATGGAATTATATTGCAGTATCACTCGACTTATACGCAGCAGAGGCGGATTGGCCATAGGGTTTACAGGGAAGATCCCCGGTGGGCCGACGCACCCGTGGGGCCTGTTTTGTTTGAGGACATGTGGTGCTTTTTATAGACATAATTAATAAGATGCAAAATAATTTACATATATGAAAATTACTTTGCCATTTAGCCTGTGATTGCAGATGATCTAGTGTATGCTCTGTCTGCCTGCTTGGCTGACATATAAGATTGAGTGAATAGTGATTGGGATACGGTTGGTGTAATAAGCAAGAAAATATATTTTTCTAAAGAATGATATAGTTTCCTAAATTCTGAAGGTGTATCATATAATGTGCTCATAATATTTAATTTTATTTATTTTTAACTTCCCCCTTGAAGCTGGACATGCCCACTATCTGGAAAGTCTTGGGGGGAGGGTGCTGCTGCCATGGCCCATGGCCAGACATTACACCTCTGGTGCTGCCCATGTGGGGACACTAGTACAAATTTTTCCAGGGCCGCTTTTTGTTCCCAATCCGCCCCTGTACGGCAGTTCCACTGAACTTATACGGCAGTATCACTGGACTTATTTGGCAATATCACTGGACTTATACGGCAGTACCACTGGACTTATACTGCAGTACCACTGGACTTATACTGCAGTACCACTGGACTTATACTGCAGTACCACTGGACTTATACGGTAGTATCACTGGACTTATACGGTAGTATCACTTTACTTATATGGCAGTATCAATGGATTTATGCGGCAGTACCATTGGACTTCTACGGCAGTACCACTGGACTTATACAGCAGTATCACTGGACTTACACAGCAGTACCACTGAACTTACAAGGCTGCACCACTGGACTGGACTTATATGGCAGTACTACTGGACTTATACGGCAGTACCACTGGACTTATGCGGCAGTATCAAAGGACTTATATGGCAGTATCACTAGACTTATATGGCAGTGTCACTGGACTTATATGGCAGTATCACTGAATTATACAGCAGAACCCCTGAACTTACACGGCTGCACCACTGGACTGGACCTATACGGCAGTACAACTGGACTTATGCGGCAGTATCACAGGACTTAAGATACAGTACCACTGGACTTTTACGGCAGTATTACTGGACTAGTATGGCAGTATCACTGGACTTATATGGCAGTACCACTGGACTTATACGGCAGTACCACTTGACTTATACGGCAGTATCACTTGACTTATATGGCAGTACCACTGGACTTATATTGCAGTACCACTAGACTTATACGGCAGTATTACTGGACTTATGCGGCATTACCATTGGACTTCTATGGCAGTACCACTGGACTTCCGCGGCAGTACCGCTGGACTTATTTGGCAGTATCACTGGACTTGTACGGCAGTATCACTGGACTTATACGACAATTTCACTTGACTTATATGGCAGTACCACTGGACTTATATTGCAGTATCACTAGACTTATACGGCAGTATTACTGGACTTATACGACAGTACCATTGGACTTCTATGGCAGTACCACTGGACTTCCACGGCAGTACTGCTGGACTTATTTGGCAGTATCACTGGACATGTACGGCAGTATCACTGTGCTTGTATGGCAGTATCACTGGACATATGGCAGTATCACTGGACTTATATGGCAGTACAACTGGACTTATACAGCAGTATCACTGGACTTATGGCAGCACAGGGACAGCCCCAGTGGACTTATGAATGACAACACAGTAGCACTGCACTGGACTGGACTTATACAGCAGCACTGGACATATGGCAGCAGAGGACACCACCAATGTGACTGGACTGATGCAGCACAGGGACATCACCACTGGACTGATGCAGGACAACACAGCACCACTGCACTGGACTGTACTTATACAACATCACTGGACATATGGCAGCAGAGGACACCACCACTGTGACTGGACTGATGCAGCACAAGACAGCACTGGAATGGCAAATAAGACAGAGCAGGTCGCCACACCACTTTCCCGCACAGACAGACACTGAGGAGCGAGACACGTCCTCTCGCTACAATCTCCAGGACTGGAGTGCAAATGGCTGCGACGTTCGGCTCCTTATATGGAATCCAAACCTGCGAGAATCCGACAGCAGGATGATGACGTTTTGACTCGCTCTGGTTTCCGAGTCTGGTGGGAAGTCCCAAGCCGGTCTCTGATCCGGGCTTGGGATGTGCAGTTCGGGTGGGTTCGGTTCTCAGAGAACCGAACCCACTTATCTCTAATATATATATATATATATATATATATAAAAGATGTGCATATATAAATATATATATATATATATATATATATATATATCTCCAATGTTAAAGTTAAGCATCCAGGCCTATGTGATCCCCCGTCAATGAATTCCAGCATTAAGGCTTTCTCTAGAGTTATGGAAACTGAAGTGAACATGGATGCTGTACCTGATAGATATGATAATCTACCTAAGGGTCAGAGAACCACCTTGAAATCACTGAGGGAGAATTAAAAAAATGTTGTTATACACCCGACAGATAAGGGCGGGGTGATTGTGTTATAAAATTGGTCCACATATGATAAAGAAATCAAAAGACAAATGTCAGATGTGGCTACTTACAAGTTATGTGATATTAATCCTATGGGAGAGATTAGGATTGATGCATGTATTGCACAAGGTATACAAAATGGATGGATAGATCCCAAGAGTGCAGAATTTTTGAGTGTGGATCACCCAAGGTGTCCATAGATTTATACACTCCCAAAGGTTCGCAAGACGCTGGTTGATCCACCAGGCCAACCTTTAATTTTGGCCCAAGGGTCGTTATTATAGCCTATAGCAAAATCTATTGATACATTTTTGCAACCTGTTGTATTGAAGATTCCCGAGTTACCTGAGGGATATAGGTGATTTTCTTGAGAAGTTGAAGCAAAATGTGTTGATTAATTATGATGACATTTTTCTAGCCTCATTAGATGTTACTTCACTGTATACGGTGATTCCCCATGAAGCAGGGATGAAGGCAGTATGTGAGGCACTCATACTATTTGGCCATTCAGGACCCTCAATAGAGTTCATTTTAGAACTGTTGGGGTTGGTACTAAAAGAAAATAAAAAAATTTATGCAGGAAGGTTTTCTAAGCAGGTGTCAGGGACTGCTATGGGGTCGAACCTGGCACCTGCTTATGCAAATATCTACATGCATTGTTTTGAGAGCACACACATACTATCTAGATTTTGTGATAAGATAGTCCAGTACCACAGATTTATTGACAGTATATTTTTGTTGTGGAGTGGTGCTGATATTGAATTCTGGCAGATGATAGCAACCTTGAATGTGCTTTAAACACCGTTGAAATTATCAGCCACGTTTTATAGGTTAAATATTGATTTCATTGATGTCACAATATATAAAAGAGAAAACTGTCTGTGTACTACACTGTTCAGGAAAGACACAGACAGGAACAGTTTATTGTTCACTACCGGTCATCACTCTCCTAGTTTGAAGGCAAGTTTGCCTATTTCACAGTTTATACGTGTTCTATGAATTAATACTGATGGTGCACTAGCAGACCAACAAATGAATGAGGTGAAAGCATGCTTGAAAGCACGTAGATATGCACATAAAACCATTGAAGGTTGCTTGAAGAAGGCAAAAAAATGTAATGAGACAGTCTGTACCATCAAAGGCTAGACAGGATGATTTACACTAGTAAATATGATGATAAGGCAATGATTGTCAAGTGAGCCTTTTAGCAGAATTGGACAATTATTGCATCCGATCACAAATTGGGTAAAGCTACTCAGCAGCAACTGATGATGGTATATCGTCGAGGAGCAAACTTAAAGTAATTACTGATGCACCCTCTGATGAACCCTCTGAAGGGTCGTGGTGACCCTTGGCTTAGATCAACCTGTAAAGATTGCTTTAAATGTTCAGAATGCACAACTTGTCGATCTATCATTCCGGGCACTTCCTTACCCCACCCGGGTAGTGGGGTACCAATATCGATAAAACATTGCATACGTTGCCTGATGGATCATGTAATTTATCTTATCATATGTCCTTGTGGACTGGTTTGTGTCAGTTTGACACAACGCCAATTCAGAGACCGAATGGCTAACCATCGATACTCAATCAGACAGGCGATTGAGACTAGTAATTCTGATAAGCCAGTGGCAAGGCACTGGGTGGAAGATGGACATCAAATACCAATGCTTCGATGTAGAATCATTGCTTGGATCCCACTGTCTTTAAGAGGTGGGAACCGTCTACACGAGTAACATAAACGTGAATCTCAATGGATTTTTTTGCTTGATACAATCTCACCCAAAGATGTGAATGAACAGCTTACTTGACAAAAAAATGTTTTGCTGTGAGAATATCTTGCTGCTGTGATGGACCAATTTTGATCTGGATTATATACAAAAAAAATCTGTAGGATCCTTGCTCCACAACACTGTTTTTAATCTTGTCTTTTTTGACTGTGTATGTTGTGATGTGTGTTCTTGTAAAATATTTTTTTGAGATGCTTTGCAACTCAGATGCTGCACTCTGATGTAATTTAATACTTTAATACATCAACGGGATGATATTATTATTACGAACTATAGATGGCACTATTTGTGCTATCTATAAGTCTAGCTGGACCCTATTCATAGTCTCTGTTTGCGTTCCAGAGCGGGTGGTGAACTGCATGATGTTTGATGTGTTAATAATAAGACATCTCTTACTGAGTGTTACTATATCGGACAGTTTAGACCTGTGGGCAAATGCGGAACACATTCCCCGCTGTGCATTCCACAGCAGGCGGTGAACCGCATAGCATAGACAGGAACCAGAAATGAGCTGTACTTCCGGTCACGGTCCGGAGTGGTGGTGGAATGCACGCAGGGGACCACGCTGGTCATACACTGAGGAGGCATTTAAGGGGCAGCATGTGAGGAGGTATGTGACTTCTGCTGCGAGTAGCTCTGCTGTTTTATGTTTGCTGATGGCTTACTGAGATGAAAAGTGTGACAAAGGTATGGAGGGAACGAAACGTTGCTGTATTACTTCAATGCAAATATTGAGAAGCCTTGCATGTATATCGTTTGTGAGTACAGATGGAGCCTCCGTTATCTTGGCTGTTCTCCGCCTAAATGGAGGTTTAGTCGCACCTGGGCGATAGCTTAGGTTGCTGAGTTTAATCACGGATAGGCGCGTTGATGTACGACTACATACTCTACATGCAATATGCATCTCCACCACTGGGTGGCTAATGCTCTACTAATCCAGTACTTAAGAGCAAATAGCGGCGGAATGATCTCCAGTACAAGCTCTGAAAAATGGTCAGTGTTGACTGTAATGTTAATGTACACACAGACCAATGGTCAGACGGAGAAGGTCAATTAAAAAAAATAATTATATAGTTTATACAGATGCAAACGAACGTAATAAAACAAGTTCCATGGACAAAACAATAGAGTAAAAATGAAAATAGTGCATGCAGATGCAACTAATGTATGAAAGCAATAATGTGGTTTATTGACGTTAAAGTATGTACAGTATACTGTATGTTTTGTACGATATGAGCATCCAAGTCCCTTAACGGCATAAACAAACACCAATGGGAAGGAATTGCTGCTTACAGTACTTTTACACATGAGCTTGTGTATCTTCCATGAAGCAGCGTGGGCAAGCAGTGAAGTCTTCCGCCTCCCATGCTGAGAGTCCCTGGTTTAATTCCCAAAGTGAGAGTGTATTTTTTTTCTGACACTCACTTTATTATTATTTTTGTATTAATCTATTCTAATATATCTTCACATTCAATAGAAATGTGCACACAGGTTTTACATAAATCAGGGTAACTCTGCAGGAGCGACTCATTCCTCTGTCTAAAATACACAGCGGCAATGAGGACCCATAGACATACCAATTACTATAAATTAGTGTATTCTGATGCAACTAAGTGTTCAAGCAACACAGTACTGTAGATCGTCGGCGTTAGAGAATCTGTGTTGCACTTTATGAGAAGGGATCACTGCTGCTGTACCATTTACACATCTATCAAAGCGACTGCAGTTCTCTATCTGATTTTCATATACAGTACAGTTTTGTGTTGTACATTTATTGTAACCTGACCTCCCTCCCTGTCTACTGTATGAACTGTGCAGGCTCCCAGGGGGGAAGTGGGATGGGGGTAGGGGGAGGTGGTGGCTAAATGCTGTGTTCTGCAATATGAGCATCCAAGTCCCTTAACGGCATAACTAACCACCCATGGGAAGGAATCACTGCTTACAGTACTTTTACACAGAAACTTGTGTATCTTCCATGAAGCGGTATGGGCAAGCGGTGAAGTCTTCAGCCTCCCATGCTGAGAATCCTGGGTACGATTCTCAAAGTGCGAGTATATTTTTTTTCTGATACTCACCTTATTATTATTATTTTTTTTAATCTATTCTAATATACTGTTCCTTCACATTCAATAGAAGTGTGCACACTTCTAGCCATTACAGCAGAGTACGTTACAAGCTGTTCATGTTATTTACCACTCAAATACAAAATACTGTACAGAGATGCTAAGTACGGTAATTTGGCATCCATGAACTTAGGGAGGAGCTTTTATCTCTACCCATTATAGAAACATAGAAACATAGGATTTGACGGCAGATAAGAACCACTTGGCCCATCTAGTCTGCCCTTTTGTAACCATATTTTTATCTCAAAACTTATTTGATCCTTATTTCTTTGTAAGGATATCCTTATGTCTATCCCATGCATGTTTAAATTGCTCTACTGTCTTAGCCTCTACTACCTCTGATGGGAGTCTTTTCCACTTGTCCACTACCCTTTCTGTGAAGTAATTTTTCCTCAAATTTCTCCTGAACCTCGCCCTCCAGTCTCAGTGCATGTCCTCGTGTCCTATTGCTTCTCTTCATATGGAGAATGTTTCCCTCCTGGACTTTGTTATAACCCTTGATATATTTGAAAGTTTCTATCATGTCTCCCCTTTCCCTTCTCTGCTCCAAACTATACATATTGAGATTTCTTAGTCTTTCTGGGTATGTTTTGTGAGGTAGGCCATGCACCATTTTAGTTGCCCTTCTTTGTACAGTCTCTAATGTATTAATATCCTTTTGAAAATATGGCCTCCAGAATTGAACACAGTATTCTAGATGAGGCCGTAACAATGACCTATACAGTGGCATTATTACTTCTTTCTTTCTGCTGCTGATTCCTCTACCAATGCAGTCAAGCATCTGACTAGTCTTCCTCATTGCTTTGTTACATTTCTTACCTGCCTTTAAGTCACCTGAAATAGTGACTCCTTGATCCCTTTCCTTCTCAGTAGTTTCCAGTATAATGCCATTAATACTATATTTAGCCTTTGGATTTTTGAGACCCAAGTGCATGATTTTGCATTTTTGGGCATTAAACTGTAATTGCGAAACTCTTGACCATTCCATTAGTCTACCTAGATCCTCAGTCATTTGTTTTACCCCACCTGGTGTGTCTGCCCTGTTGCATAACTTTGTGTCATCGGCAAAAATGCATACTTTCCCTTTAATGCAATTTGCAATGTCACCAATAAAGATATTAAAAAGCACTGGTCAAAGTACAGATCCCTGTGGTACTCCACTGGTAACATTTCCCTCCTGTGAATGTACTCCATCTACCACAACTCTGTTTTCTATCCTGCAACCAAGATCTTATCCATTCAATAATCCTAGTATCCAATCCCAAACTTCCAAGTTTATTTAGCAGTCTGTGATGTGGAACAGTGTCATAAGCCTTACTAAAGTCTAGATAATATAACAAAAGAGAGAGAAAGTATTCCTTGCTAGGGCACACTCAGAAACAAATATACTATTATTTACTTAAAGTCAACGCCCCACCAGGGGGGGTGACCAATAGTAGATTAAAATATAACTTTTATTGGTATACGTTAAAGCTCACGAAATATGTGCAAGTGAAAAAATAATAATAAATAATGACAAAAATAAATAAAAATAAAGATAAAGTGTACTAAATATCTGTGATATTAAAAAGCTAAACCACTGTGAATGTGTCTAGTGTCTGGTATTGTATCATTTATTTCTGTGGTTCCATCAGATGTTGCTGCAGTTGTTACAATACTGTAGCAACTTATGTTAGGGAGAGAGTGAGTTTGTTACAATTAGCTATGATGACCTCATTCCTTTATGCCTGACTCTCCTCACATAGTAGCATGGAGTATATGCGGTATCTAAATATCATTGAGGCATAGCACATATCCATCTCCTAACATAATCTTATATATTACAATTGTGTATTTAAATTGTTTAATACATATACACACACAGAAAAAGTAATAAATAAATAAATAAATGAATAAACTGCTGCTATCAATTATTCAATATTGGATGGTGAGACTTCACTTTTTAGTACACAGAGGTCCTATGTATTTCTAATATTAAACATTCCCATCAATATTAATACTTGGATATAAAGAATCCAAAGTCCATTATATATCCTTAAGTAATTATATAGGGGACATATAGAAAATAACCCAATAGATTCACTTTCTATTGGGCTGAACAGTATAGTGCAGGTGTATTGCCAAGTGGCTGAGATAACACATATAGTATCTGGTCTATACTGGGAATATATTCAAATAGTGGGTATCGAAAATCTCACTAGGCACAGCAAATATTTAACCTGCACCCACGTTTTGGAGAGCAGGCTGGTTAATATGCCCTAACAGTGATGATCTAATGATAAAGTGGCAATAACCAGCATCCGCTGTCTCCAATATATAATATAATATACCCTGACGTCTGATGTTAAGCTAATAGCAGCAGCGTCTCCCAGTACTGACAGTTTTAATATAGATATAAAATATCCCCTAGCAGTTTGATCTTATAGATTGCAGCCGGCATTCTCCAGCTGCCACTGTGAAAGATATATAAAGAGATGGGTTGTGTGTTAGCAATAATCCGGCTGACCGCGGCCGGCGTCTCCCGGTTCTCGCGGTCAGACCAGATATGCCCGGGCTGTGTTGTGTTTAGTGAGCGTAGTTCGCAACCATACAGATCCTGTGATCAGATGTCAATTAGCGGTGTGCAGCCGCTCGTAGTGTAGCCGTGCTGCTAGCAAGCACGTCCCACACACTGCAGCTGATAGTGAGAGTCTCACTGTAAAGATAAAGCAGCGGTTTCACATATATCATACACACTTAGACATTTAATCAATACTGAGGGCATAAATGCCCATAAAAGCAGTGGTTAAGCTAACTGAAGGCTAACGTTCTACACGTGTCCGTCCTTCAGTTAGCTTAACCACTGCTTTTATGGGCATTTAAGCCCTCAGTATTGATTAAATGTCTAAGTGTGTATGATATATGCGAAACCGCTGCTTTATCTTTACAGTGAGACTCTCACTATCAGCTGCAGTGTGTGGGACGTGCTTGCTAGCAGCACGGCTACACTACGAGCGGCTGCACACCGCTAATTGACATCTGATCACAGGATCTGTATGGTTGCGGACTACGCTCACTAAACACAACACAGCCCGGGCATATCTGGTCTGACCGCGAGAACCGGGAGATGCCGGCCGCGGTCAGCCGGATTATTGCTAACACACAACCCATCTCTTTATATATCTTTCACAGTGGCAGCTGGAGAATGCCGGCTGCAATCTATAAGATCAAACTGCTAGGGGATATTTTATATCTATATTAAAACTGTCAGTACTGGGAGACGCTGCTGCTATTAGCTTAACATCAGACGTCAGGGTATATTATATTATATATTGGAGACAGCGGATGCTGGTTATTGCCACTTTATCATTAGATCATCACTGTTAGGGCATATTAACCAGCCTGCTCTCCAAAACGTGGGTGCAGGTTAAATATTTGCTGTGCCTAGTGAGATTTTCGATACCCACTATTTGAATATATTCCCAGTATAGACCAGATACTATATGTGTTATCTCAGCCACTTGGCAATACACCTGCACTATACTGTTCAGCCCACTAGAAAGTGAATCTATTGGGTTATTTTCTATATGTCCCCTATATAATTACTTAAGGATATATAATGGACTTTGGATTCTTTATATCCAAGTATTAATATTGATGGGAATGTTTAATATTAGAAATACATAGGACCTCTGTGTACTAAAAGTGAAGTCTCACCATCCAATATTGAATAATTGATAGCAGCAGTTTAT
This sequence comes from Pseudophryne corroboree, assembly GCF_028390025.1. Classification (NCBI taxonomy): domain Eukaryota; kingdom Metazoa; phylum Chordata; class Amphibia; order Anura; family Myobatrachidae; genus Pseudophryne; species Pseudophryne corroboree. Next base: position 236,512,668 of record NC_086448.1, read on the forward strand.
TCATTTATTTATTTATTTATTACTTTTTCTGTGTGTGTATATATATTAAACAATTTAAATACACAATTGTAATATATAAGATTATGTTAGGAGATGGATATGTGCTATGCCTCAATGATATTTAGATACCGCATATACTCCATGCTACTATGTGAGGAGAGTCAGGCATAAAGGAATGAGGTCATCATAGCTAATTGTAACAAACTCACTCTCTCCCTAACATAAGTTGCTACAGTATTGTAACAACTGCAGCAACATCTGATGGAACCACAGAAATAAATGATACAATACCAGACACTAGACACATTCACAGTGGTTTAGCTTTTTAATATCACAGATATTTAGTACACTTTATCTTTATTTTTATTTATTTTTGTCATTATTTATTATTATTTTTTCACTTGCACATATTTCGTGAGCTTTAACGTATACCAATAAAAGTTATATTTTAATCTACTATTGGTCACCCCCCCTGGTGGGGCGTTGACTTTAAGTAAATAATAGTATATTTGTTTCTGAGTGTGCCCTAGCAAGGAATACTTTCTCTCTCTTTTGTTATACTATATGCTGAATCTTATTCCAGGAGCACCCCCCGGTGATAATATTGTGACATCCACTTAATGATAAGCGGGGAAAGAACAAACACACATGATTAATTTGCAAATTCTTCTCGTCTGTGCGACAATTCCTCTTCCTCTTTAGTAAAGTCTAGATAAGCTATATCCACAGCTACACCTTTATCCATCACTTTAGTCACACAATCAAAAAAGTCAATAAGATTTGTTTGACATGATTCCCCCCCTCCCCCCCAGTGAATCCATGCTGTTTGGGATCCTGTATATTGCTGGATTTGAGATAATCTACAATCTTTCTTTTTAAGAGTGTTTCCATCAATTTCCCTACTGTGATATAAGACTCACTGGTCTGTAGTTTTTTTGCCTCTTCCTTGCTTCCAACTTTTGTGCAGTGGGAGTACGTTCACTCTTTTCCAGTCCTCTGAAATTACTCCTGTAGCTAATGACTGGTTGAATAATTCTGTCAATTATATACTTATAAAGATAACACTTGCCACTGTAGCCATTACAGAAAAATACTGTACAGAGATACTAAGGATGGTGATTTGGCATCCAGGAACTGAGGGAGTAGCTTTTATCTCTCCCCATTATACTTATACAGATAACACTTGCCGCTGTAGCCTTTAGAGCAGCGTACGTTTACAAGCTGTTTGTGTTATTTAGTACTCAAATACAAAATACTGTACAGAGATGCTAAGCACAGTGATTTGGCATCCAGGAACTTTGGGAGGATCTTTTATCTCTCCCCATTATACTTATAAAGATGACACTTGCCGCTGTAGCCATTACAGCAAAATACTGTACAGAGATACTAAGGATGGCGATTTGGCATCCAGGAACTGAGGGAGGAGCTTTTATCTCTCCCCATTATACTTAGAAAGATAACACTTGTCGCTGTAGCCTTTAGAGCAGAGTACGGTACAAGCTGTTTGTGCTATTTAGTACTAAAATGCAAAATACTGTACAGAGATGCTAAGCACGGTGATTTGGCATCCAGAAACTTAGGGAGGAGCTTTTATCTCTCCCCATTATACTTAGAAAGATAACACTTGCCACTGTATATTACAAGCTGTCCATGCTATTTAGTACTCAAATGCAAAATACTGTACAGAGATGCCAAGCATGGTGATTTAGCATCCAGGAACTTATGGAGGAGCTTTTATCTCTCCCCATTATACTTAAAAAGATAACACTTGCTGCTGTAGCCTTTAGAGCAGAGTATGTTATAAGCTGTTCGTGCTATTTAGTACACAGATGCAAAATACTGTACAGAGATGCTAAGCACGGTGATTTGGCATCCAGGAACTTAGTGAGGAGCTTTTATCTCTCCCCATTATGCTTAATACAATTGGATTTGGATGCTTACATATCCCTAACATCAATAGACCATAATGTACCTGTAACACGTTCGTATATGCTGTACTATTTATTTACGTATGTACTGTATATACTGTTATATACTGTATGACATACTGTAGCATATTGTAGCGTAATGAGACGCACCAGTAAAGTAGTTCTTATGCTCTAGTTCAGTATTGTATTTTAATGGAGCCCACAAGCATGCGCAATGGTGATTTTAAAAAGCGACATCTGGTGGATGATAGCAGGTATTACACTCAAAGGTAACGCCAAACTCTCTGTGCGCCTCCCTATGACTAGTTGTGCCTCCCTGCGCCCAGGCACGCTGCGTATGCCCGATCGTGACTAACGCCTCAGCCAGCCAAAATAACGGAGACTCCATATGTATGTGATAAACCTGGAGAGTGAGTATTTTTCTGAACATTATACATATATATATATATATATATATATATATGTGTGTGTGTGTATATATATATATGTATATCTACTGTACTACAAACAATATGGGTCAGGCGCTAGGCATGCTGAACTGTGCCTTTTGCTGCCTTATTAACTGCAAATGGGGCACATGCTCATTCTTCTTCTACACCTAGGAGGAGGAGCACGTAATATATAGGACCCACTTGTAAGACGGAGAATAAAGGGGGAAAAAAATAAGCATAAAGTACAGTTGTAAACATAATAGACCATATGAACATAGCCAGAATTTTTTGGGCCCCATAGCAACATTTTGAAGTGGACCATGTCCCAATGCTTATAGAGAGACACTTCTCTGCAGCAGTTGATAATTGTATGCCCCATAATAGTGTTGTGGTTCATTTTCTGAACCATAGAAGTGCTTTAGGTAATGTTATGCTCTATAGTAGTACCCCAGTGGCAAACACAGGATTTCTAGAAGGGGTTTCTTAATGTAATCTACAATCTTCCACTCTGCAAAACATTGAAGCAAGTGCGTGAGTATGGGGGAGTGGTAGAAGAACCCAGTAATGACCCTGGAAATGAATGTGAATATTGTCCTTTTTATACACTGGATACTGTATTGAACACAGTCACTGGCGTATCTATAATGGGTGCAGTGTGTGCGGTGCACACGGGCCCCTGGGCCCAGAGGGGGCCCACACCGCACACACTGCACCCATTTCTTCTATACTTACCTTTCTGGCTTCCATCGGTGACTGTGTGTGGGCCCCCTTCTCTCCCGTAGCCGTCACCGCCACTGCTAGCGCACTGGGCGCTAGAGACTCTGACTCTGGTTTTCTGAGTCCTGCGCATGTGCTGTATACTCTGGCACTGTGACAGAGTCTCAGCGCTCTCACTAGCAGCAGCAGTGATGGCTACAGGAGAGGAGGGGGCCCACACACGGAGTCTGCACACGGGTCCCCTCCTCTCTTGAAACGCAGCTGAACACAGTATCAGTATTTAACATTATAGATTGCCTATTGTATAGACTGTATCAAACATACAGATGGGTCCACATTTATCTTGGCCTCTACTAGGGTTAACTGAGACTGGGCAGTCGGACTTAATCGCCTGCTATAATGACTTAATCCCCTGCTGTATTGTTCTCTGTATTGTATTGCAGCTGAGAACAATAGATGAAGGGTTTATGTAAATAAACTATGGTGTGCCTATGTGCAGCAAAGAGGCCAAGATAACCGTGGATCCATCTTTATTGCGACAAAAAATTACATATACAGGATTAAAAGTCCAACACTCAGTGGCGTAACTAGAAATTTTTCTCCCCCAAGCAAAAAAGTTCTCTGGCGCCCCCCCCCCCTTCCCCTCATAATTGGCACCAGTAAAGAGATGAATCTGCGAGCGCCTTCAATGAGCGCAGCAAAAAGGGGTATGGCCTCGCTGAAATGGCCGTATCTTTACATAAAGGGGCGTGGCATTGCAGGAAAAGACTACCTTATATCCCAGTTTTGCAACCTGCACGCCCAGACGTTGGCCACCACAGGAAAAAATATAATCCTAATTCATGCCCCTTACATTATTTGTCATTTTTCCTCCTTATAGTAATGCCCAGTATACATTATGCCACATACTGCAATGGCCCTTAGATATTATGCCACACACAGTAATGCCCATGACACATTATGCCACACACCGTAATGCCTGTGACACATTACGACAGGAATCGCAATGCCCGTTATATAATATGCTACACAATGCAATGCCCCTGACACATTATAGCACATACAATGCCTGTGACACAATATGACACACACCGCAATGTCCATGATACATTATGCCACACATTGCAATGTACGTGATACATTATGCCACACACTGCAATGACCCTGAGACATTATACCACATACCACAATGCCCGTGATATAGTATAGCACACACCGTAATGCCTGTGACACATACCGCAATGCCCGTTATACCCTATGCCACACACCGCAATACCCGTTATACATTATACCACACACTGCAATGCCCCTGAGACATTATACCACATACCACAGTGCCCGTGATATAGTATGCCACACACCGTAGTGCCTGTGACACATTATGACACACACCTCAATGTCCGTGATACATTATGCCACACACTGCAATGCCCATTACACATTAAGTCCTACAGTAAGGCTTCTAATTACTTTTAAATTACATGCTCTTTGCCAGGGGTTTCATGCTCTTGGTTCCATGCTCGTTGCCAGGTGTTTCATGCAGTAGGTGTTATGCTTGTTTCCAGAGGTATCATGTGCTGGGTTTCAAGCTTGTTGCCAGGGCTTTCATGCACTGGGTGTCATGCTCGTTGCTAGGGGGTAATGCTTGTTGCCAGAGATTTCATGAGCTGGGTGTTGTGCTTGTAACCAGGGGGTAATGCTTGTTGCTAGCGCTGTATTCCCAGTTCCACATATGCCCCCATTAAACAGACACGCCACTGCTGCCGGAGACCGAGGAGGGACACACAGGAGAGACGCGCGCTGTACCCTCTGTGTCCCTCCTTCCCAGCAGAAATCAGTGGCGGTGGTTAGGGCGCCCCACAGCCCTGCGTGCCTCCAAGCGATCGCAGTGGCTGCAGGCCCCTAGTTATGCCACTGCCAACACTCATAATCAGGACAGGGAGGTTACAGCTTAATGAACCAGGCTTGTAGTTCATGTTGTTAGTAGAGATGTGCACCGGAAATTTTTCGGGTTTTGTGTTTTGGCTTTGGATTCGGTTCAGCGGCCGTGTTTTGGATTCGGACGCGTTTTGACAAAACCTCCCTGAAAATTTTTTGTCGGATTCGGGTGTGTTTTGGATTCGGGTTTTTTTTACAAAAAAACCTCAAAAACAGCTTAAATCATAGAATTTGGGGGTCATTTTGATCCCATAGTATTATTAACCTCAATAACCATAATTTCCACTCATTTTCAGTCTATTCTGAACACCTCACAATATTATTTTTAGTCCTATAATTTGCACCGAGGTCGCTGGATGGCTAAGCTAAGCGACACAAGTGGCCGACACAAACACCTGGCCCATCTAGGAGTGGCACTGCAGTGTCAGACATGATGGCACTTCAAAAAAATAGTCCCCAAACAGCACATGATGCAAAGAAAAAAAGAGGCGCACCAAGGTCGCTGTGTGACTAAGCTAAGCGACACAAGTGGCCGACACAAACACCTGGCCCATCTAGGAGTGGCACTGCAGTGTCAGACAGGATGGCACTCCAAAAATGGTGCAAATGGTGGAAAGCGCAAGCTCTTCCCGTCCAGTGTTGGGAAGGTCAGGCATCGCAACCGACACAATTGGACTCTCCTTGGGGATTTGTGATTTAGAAGAACGCACAGTTCTTTGCTGTGCTTTTGCCAGCTTAAGCCTTTTCATTTTTCTAGCGAGAGGATGAGTGCTTCCATCCTCATGTGAATCTGAACCACTAGCCATGAACATAGGCCAGGGCCTCAGCCGTTCCTTGCCACTCCGTGTCGTAAATGGCATATTGGCAAGTTTACGCTTCTCATCATACGCTTTCAATTTTGATTTTTGGGTAATTTTACTGAACTTTTGTTTTTGGGATTTTACATGCTCTCTACTATGATATTGGGCATCGGCCTTGGCAGACGACGTTGATGGCATTTCATCGTCTCGGCCATGACTAGTGGCAGCAGCTTCAGCACGAGGTGGAAGTGGATCTTGATCTTTCCCTATTTTAACCTCCACATTTTTGTTCTCCATTTTTTAATGTGTGGAATTATATGCCAGTATCAATAGCAATGGCCTACTACTATATATACTGCGCACAACTGAAATGCACCACAGGTATGGATGGATAGTATACTTGACGACACAGAGGTAGGAAGAGCAGTGGCCTTCCGTACCGTACTGCTATATATACTGGTGGTCACTGTCAGCAAACTGCAAAACTAAAATGCACCACAGGTATAGAATCTAGATGGATAGTATACTTGACGACACAGAGGTAGGTAGAGCAGTGGCCTTCCGTACCGTACTGCTATATACACTGGTGGTCACTGTCAGCAAACTGCAAAACTAAAATGCACCACAGGTATAGAATCTAGATGGATAGTATACTTGACGACACAGAGGTAGGTAGAGCAGTGGCCTTCCGTACCGTACTGCTATATATACTGGTGGTCACTGTCAGCAAACTGCAAAACTAAAATGCACCACAGGTATAGAATCTAGATGGATAGTATACTTGATGACACAGAGGTAGGTAGAGCAGTGGCCTTCCGTACCGTACTGCTATATATACTGGTGGTCACTGTCAGCAAACTGCAAAACTAAAATGCACCACAGGTATAGAATCTAGATGGATAGTATACTTGACGACACAGAGGTAGGTAGAGCAGTGGCCTTGCGTACCGTACTGCTATATATACTGGTGGTCACTGTCAGCAAACTGCAAAACTAAAATTCACCACAGGTATAGAATCTAGATGGATAGTATACTTGACGACACAGAGGTAGGTAGAGCAGTGGCCTTCTGTACCGTACTGCTATATATACTGGTGGTCACTGTCAGCAAACTGCAAAACTAAAATGCACCACAGGTATAGAATCTAGATGGATAGTATACTTGACAACACAGAGGTAGGTAGAGCAGTGGCCTTCCGTACCGTACTGCTATATATACTGGTGGTCACTGCAGCAAACTGCAAAACTAAAATGCACCACAGGTATAGAATCTAGATGGATAGTATACTTGACGACACAGAGGTAGGCAGAGCAGTGGCCTTCTGTACCGTACTGCTATATATACTGGTGGTCACTGTCAGCAAACTGCAAAACTAAAATGCACCACAGGTATAGAATCTAGATGGATAGTATACTTGATGACACAGAGGTAGGTAGAGCGGTGGCCTTCCATACCGTACTGCTATATATACTGGTGGTCACTGTCAGCAAACTGCAAAACTAAAATGCACCACAGGTATAGAATCTAGATGGATAGTATACTTGACGACACAGAGGTAGGTAGAGCAGTGGCCTACTGTACCGTACTGCTATATATTATATACTGGTGGTCAGCAAACTGTGCAAAACTTAAATGCACCACAGGTATGGATGGATAGTATACTTGACGACACAGAGGTAGGTAGAGCAGTGGCCTACTGTACCGTACTGCTATATATTATATACTGGTGGTCAGCAACTGTGCAAAACTGAAATGCACCACAGGTATGGATGGATAGTATACTTGACGACACAGAGGTAGGTAGAGCAGTGGCCTTCTGTACCGTACTCCTATATATTATATACTGGTGGTCAGCAAAATTATGCACTGTACTCCTACTATATACTACAATGCAGCACAGATATGGAGCGTTTTTCAGGCAGAGAACGTATAATACTGGTGGTCACTGGTCAGCAAAACTCTGCACTGTACTCCTCCTATATAATACTGCTGGTCCCCAGTCCCCACAATAAAGCAGTGTGAGCACAGATATATGCAGCACACTGAGCACAGTTATGGAGCGTTTTTCAGGCAGACAACGTATACTGGTGGTCACTGGTCAGCAAAACTCTGCACTGTACTCCTCCTATATAATACTGCTGGTACCCAGTCCCCACAATAAAGCAGTGTGAGCACAGATATATGCAGCACACTGAGCACAGATATGGAGCGTTTTTCAGGCAGACAACGTATACTGGTGGTGACTGGTCAGCAAAACTCTGCACTGTACTCCTCCTATATAATACTGCTGGTCCCCAGTCCCCACAATAAAGCAGGGTGAGCACAGATATATGCAGCACACTGAGCACAGATATGGAGCGTTTTTCAGGCAGACAACGTATACTGGTGGTGACTGGTCAGCAAAACTCTGCACTGTACTCCTCCTATATAATACTGCTGGTCCCCAGTCCCCACAATAAAGCAGGGTGAGCACAGATATATGCAGCACACTGAGCACAGATATGGAGCGTTTTTCAGGCAGACAACATATATGTTAGGCGCCGAGGGTCCGCTCGTCAGTGCGGCCGGCGCCTAGCAACGGGGACGCCACTGTCGGATCGTGTTCCCCGTTGCTGGATCGTGTTCCCCGTTGCTGGGTCTAAGTTTATATCATCACTGGTTTCCTGGCTGTGTAGCATGCAGCTGCACGGCATGTTGTAATCATCACTCATCTGTTTCCCTGGCCATGCAGCTTGTCAGCTGCATGGCATTTAATCCAATCAGCCTCCAAACAGCTGATTGGAAGACTCTCTGTTAAAAGCACTCCCAGGACTCCTCACAGACGCCGGTGATAGCTTCCTGTTTGCCTGATTCTGCTGCAGAGAGAGTTCCCAGTCCCGGTCTGTTCGTTTGTTCCTGTTCTCAGTGATCCAGTACTCGGAAGTTACCATCTGTTCCTGGAGTCTGACCGAGCACCTTTAACATCTGGTGGTGTTCGTGAGTCGCGGCGCAGCCGTGTGTTGCGGCTTGTCCGCTACTATTTATTATTGTGTTTATTTTGAGTTCTGGAGCTTTGCGGAGGATTCCGCTTCCACAAGATCCACTCTGGTGTCCAGCGGTGCCGGATAGGAGTGTCGGATCCGTGGATCCTTGGTTGTCCTTTTCCCTGGCGGCTAGTCCGCACATACCTTTTGATTTAGTTAAGTTAGCTTGTAACCCCTGGCTTGGTTGCTTAGTCAGAGGGCCCCTTGTTATCACCCTGTCTCGGACTTCCCCTTGTCTCCCATTAAGACCTGCGGGGGCATCGGGGTTGGGCAGACATAATCCGCCCTTCGAACGCGGCTGCCATGGGCTCAAGCAACCGTAGTCTCGCAGGGGATTTCTGATAACACGGGCGAGACAACGGAGTTAGGGCGCCAGGGGTTACTAGGCTCTCCAGCTCCCACAACCTGTATTTCATTCCTGTACTCAGATCTCTGCCATAAGATCTTCTCCAGTCTGGAGTACAGGAATCGTAACATTATCACCGGCCAGACAAAAGAAAAAATTTCAACAGGAGTTAATTTTTTCACTTATCCAGTAGGGAGAATTTTGTCGGCCTCATGAATCCCACCGGTGTTGGGCCAAATCCTGGCCAGTTTTTGGTTAGTCAGATTCAGGAACTTACCCAGATGGTTCAGGATCTGTCCCTCCGGGTGAGCTCACAGGAAGATCTGTTACGGACTTCCCCGAGGGTCATCCCTGAACCAAAAATGCATCTGCCTGACCGTTTTTCTGGGGATAGAAAACAGTTTTTTAATTTTAAAGAGTCTTGTAAACTGTATTTTCGTTTAAGACCAGTTTCCTCAGGTACGGAGGCTCAGCGGGTTGGAATTATAATTTCTCTGCTTCAGGGGGATCCTCAGACCTGGGCTTTTGGTTTAAAGACAGACGATCCGGCCTTATCGTCTGTAGACGCTTTTTTGAAATCTTTAGGGCTATTGTATGACGACCCTGATAGAGAGGCATCCGCAGAAAGTCAGTTGCGTGCTCTAAGACAGGGTAGGAATCCTGCAGAGAATTATTGTACGGAGTTTCGCCGTTGGTCGAACGACTGTGGCTGGAATGATCCTGCCCTGCGCAGTCAGTTTCGCCTCGGCTTATCTGAATCTATAAAAGACAGCCTCCTTCAGTATCCCGCTCCTGAGAACCTTGATAAACTCATGGAGCTCTCTATTAAAATAGATCGTCGGCTCAGAGAGCGGAGGACTGAGAAAGGGGCATCTGTAGTTTCTTTTCCCTGTGTTTCTTCCGTTCCGATAGACATGGAGGAGCCTATGCAGATTGGTCTCTCCAAATTGTCTCCGGAAGAAAGAACCAGGAGGCAAAATTCTGGTCTGTGTTTGTACTGCGGAGGTAAGGGACATTTTGCCCGTAGTTGCCCAAACAAGTCGGGAAACTTCCTGACCAAGTGAATAGTGAGGGGGTTCACTTTGGTCTACAGCTCATCTCCTCAAATAATTCACTATTGGTTCCTGCTAAAGTTTCTTATGACAGCCTCTGTTCCTCGGTCTCTGCTTTTGTGGACAGTGGGGCTGCAGGAAACTTTATGGACTTAACATGGGCCAAGGCCTTAGGTATTCCTCAGTTAACCTTAAGTAGGTGTATCACCATGCATGGTTTAGATGGGAGTCCCTTATCCAATGGGGTTATTTCTCTATGTACACCTCCTGTTTTGCTCTCGGTGGGAGCTCTACATTCTGAAAAGATTGAGTTTTTTCTTACCCATTGTCCAGCAGTTCCTGTGGTTCTGGGTCACCCTTGGCTGGCCTTTCATAATCCCATCATAGATTGGCAGTCTGGGGAGATTCTACAATGGAGTACCATCTGTGATAAAGAATGTATTACACTTCCTATCCGAGTAGCTGCTGCCAGGTCCGCACATATTCCTGGAGAGTACCAAGATTTTTTGGATGTGTTTTCCAAGGGCAATGCGGATATTTTGCCTCCCCATAGGCCTTATGATTGTACCATTGAGTTAATTCCTGGTGCCACGTTGCCTAAAGGAAGGTTATATGCATTGTCTGGTCCTGAAACTGTGGCCATGAATGAGTATGTGAAAGAAAGTCTTGAGAAAGGGTTTATCAGGCCATCTAAATCCCCTTTAAGTGCAGGTTTTTTCTTCGTAGAGAAGAAGGATGGTTCCCTCAGACCCTGCATTGACTTTCGAGCCCTGAATAAAATCTCAGTAAAGAATACTTACCCTCTGCCTCTGATCTCTGTCCTCTTTGATCAGCTACGTTCGGCTGTTATTTTTTCTAAGATTGACCTGAGAGGAGCATATAATCTCATTAGAATCAGATCGGGGGATGAGTGGAAAACGGCATTCAGTACTCAATCAGGTCACTATGAGTATCTGGTCATGCCTTTCGGCCTATCTAACGCTCCGGCAGTCTTTCAGGATCTCATTAATGATGTGCTCCGTGAGTTTCTGGGAAGATTCGTTGTGGTCTATTTAGACGACATTTTGATTTATTCTGACTCTATAGAACAACATGTTACCCAGGTGCGTCAGGTACTTAAGAAATTACGTGAAAATCACTTGTATGCCAAACCGGAGAAGTGTGAATTTCACGTCACGGAGGTATCCTTTTTAGGGTACATTATTTCCCCTCGGGGATTCCGAATGGAACCTAAGAAGCTCCAAGCCATCCTGAGTTGGGCGCAACCCACCAACTTAAAAGCAATTCAGCGCTTTTTAGGGTTTGCGAACTACTACAGAAGGTTTATTCACTCTTTCTCTGACATAGTTGCTCCCATTGTGGCACTCACTAAGAAGGGAGCAGATCCTACCAATTGGTCATGTGAAGCTAAAGTATCTTTTCAGGCCTTGAAACAAGCCTTTGTCTCAGCCCCTGTCCTTAGACATCCCAACCCAGAATTGCCTTTCATCGTTGAGGTAGATGCCTCGGAGGTTGGTGTAGGGGCTATCCTTTCTCAGAAGGATCCAGATTCCCTTGAGTTACATCCTTGTGCCTTTATGTCCAGGAAATTCTCATCTGCTGAATCCAACTACGATGTTGGTAATCGGGAGTTGCTGGCTATTAAATGGGCTTTTGAGGAGTGGAGACATTGGCTTGAAGGAGCGACCCATACCATTTCTGTTTTGACAGATCACAAAAATCTTCAATACATTGAATCAGCTAAGCGACTGAATGCCCGACAGGCTCGTTGGGCTTTATTTTTCACTCGTTTCAAATTCATTATCACCTTCAGACCTGGTTCCAAGAATACCAAGGCAGATGCCCTCTCACGCAGTTTTCTTCCCGCTCAAGACAACAGTCCTGTTACTCTCATACTTCCGCCTTCAGTCATTCAGGCAGGTCTCACACAGGATGTTTTTTCTCAATTGAAGCTGCTTCAACATCAAGCTCCGGGAAATACTCCTGCTGGTCGTCTTTTTGTTCCTGAGTTTTTGAGAGCAACTGTTTTGGAGGAATTTCATGATAGCAAAGTTGCAGGGCATCTGGGAGTCGCTAAAACTTTTGAATTGGTATCCCGCTCAGTGTGGTGGCCTGGTCTTTCTAAAGACATTAAAGAGTTTGTTTTTTCATGTCAGGTCTGTGCACAGCATAAAGTTCCCCGTTCTTTGCCTATTGGTCAACTTATGCCATTGAATGTTCCTCTTAGACCATGGTCGCATATCTCCATGGATTTTGTGGTGGATCTCCCCCTGTCAGCTGGATGCACAGTCATATGGGTGGTAGTGGACCGTTTTAGTAAGATGGCTCATTTTATTGGTCTTCCCCGATTGCCATCTGCCCAGGGATTGGCAGTCTTGTTCCTCCGTCATGTTTTCAGACTCCATGGGTTACCCACTGATATTGTTTCTGACAGGGGTCCACAATTCATTGCACAGTTTTGGAAGTCTTTTTGTGCTTCGTTAAAAATGAAATTATCATTAACCTCCGGTTATCATCCACAATCAAATGGACAGACTGAGCGAGTGAACCAATCCTTAAAACAATATTTGCGTTTGTACTCGGCCAAACTCCAAAATGACTGGTCTGAGTTTCTTCCATTGGCAGAGTTTGCTTATAATAATGCCTGTCATTCCTCCACCAATGTGTCTCCATTTTTTGCAGTTTTTGGTTTCCACCCCAGAGCTAATTCATTTTTCCAACATTCCTCTGTCTCCTCTCTGGCCCTGACCTCTCATCTTAAACTTATTTGGAAAAAAGTGCACATAGCTCTCAGAAAAGCAGCTTTCAAGGAAAAAGATTTTTCGGACAGGTTCCGGCGGCCGTGCACTTTTAGAGTAGGAGACAGGGTGTGGCTGTCGACTCGCAATATCAAACTTCGACAAACCTCAGCCAGATTGGGTCCTAGATTTATTGGACCATTTCTCATTATCAAAAAAGTCAATCCAGTTGCTTTCCGGTTACAGCTACCAAAAACGTTACGAATCGGAAATACCTTCCATTGCTCTTTGCTCAAACCATATGTTTCATCTAGCAGATTTCCTCGTAAAAAACCTCAGGGGAGATCACCAGTTAATGTACAGGGTCAGCAGGAGTTCGTGGTTGAGAAGGTTCTCGATTCCAAGCTGTCCCGGGGTCGGCTTTATTTTTTGGTGCATTGGAAAGGTTATGGTCCTGAGGAAAGGTCGTGGGTCCTAGATGAGGACCTTCATGCCCCAAGGCTCAAAAGGGCATTTTTTCAAGAATTTCCTCAGAAACCCGGATTTAGGGGTTCCTTGACCCCTCCTCAAGGGGGGGGTACTGTTAGGCGCCGAGGGTCCGCTCGTCAGTGCGGCCGGCGCCTAGCAACGGGGACGCCACTGTCGGATCGTGTTCCCCGTTGCTGGGTCTAAGTTTAAATCATCACTGGTTTCCTGGCTGTGTAGCATGCAGCTGCACGGCATGTTGTAATCATCACTCATCTGTTTCCCTGGCCATGCAGCTTGTCAGCTGCATGGCATTTAATCCAATCAGCCTCCAAACAGCTGATTGGAAGACTCTCTGTTAAAAGCACTCCCAGGACTCCTCACAGACGCCGGTGATAGCTTCCTGTTTGCCTGATTCTGCTGCAGAGAGAGTTCCCAGTCCCGGTCTGTTCGTTTGTTCCTGTTCTCAGTGATCCAGTACTCGGAAGTTACCATCTGTTCCTGGAGTCTGACCGAGCACCTTTAACATCTGGTGGTGTTCGTGAGTCGCGGCGCAGCCGTGTGTTGCGGCTTGTCCGCTACTATTTATTATTGTGTTTATTTTGAGTTCTGGAGCTTTGCGGAGGATTCCGCTTCCACAAGATCCACTCTGGTGTCCAGCGGTGCCGGATAGGAGTGTCGGATCCGTGGATCCTTGGTTGTCCTTTTCCCTGGCGGCTAGTCCGCACATACCTTTTGATTTAGTTAAGTTAGCTTGTAACCCCTGGCTTGGTTGCTTAGTCAGAGGGCCCCTTGTTATCACCCTGTCTCGGACTTCCCCTTGTCTCCCATTAAGACCTGCGGGGGCATCGGGGTTGGGCAGACATAATCCGCCCTTCGAACGCGGCTGCCATGGGCTCAAGCAACCGTAGTCTCGCAGGGGATTTCTGATAACACGGGCGAGACAACGGAGTTAGGGCGCCAGGGGTTACTAGGCTCTCCAGCTCCCACAACCTGTATTTCATTCCTGTACTCAGATCTCTGCCATAAGATCTTCTCCAGTCTGGAGTACAGGAATCGTAACAGTATACTGGTGGTGACTGGTCAGCAAAACTCTGCACTGTACTCCTCCTATATAATACTGCTGCTCCCCAGTCCCCACAATTAAGCAATAAGCACAAATATTTGCAGCAACATTAATAAACGGAGAGGACGCCAGCCACGTCCTCTCCCTAACATTTCCAATGCACGAGTGAAAATGGCGGCGACGCACGACTCCTTATATAGAATCCAAATCTCGCGAGAATCCGACAGCGGGATGATGACGTTCGGGCGCGCGCGGGTTAACCGAGCCATACGGGAGAATCTGAGTATGCCTCGGACCTGTGTAAAATGGGTTAAGTTCGGGGGGGTTCGGTTTCCGAGGAACCGAACCCGCTCATCACTAGTTGTTAGGCAGTTCTCCAAACAGCATCTGTTGCAGCAGTACAGGATCATATCAGCATAGTAGCACAGGATCATATCGCAGTATAGTTCGGTGGCCCTGACAATACCACACCCCCTTCTGGATGCTAGTCACCATCAGAAGCAAAGACCATGTGCCCTGAACACATGCTTAAAGGCTGATCACAGGTGCAGTTTAATTAATTAGCCTAGCTTCTGGCTGACAACTGATTGAGGCAACGCCTGGAATGGACCCTTCAGTCCTGCTGCTTTTGATCTGCTAAACCTGAAATATATATGGATATTCCACATTAACTTCATGTGGAATCACACTGTTAATATCTACTTATTGGCAGTTGCCCAAAAAAAGAAAGATTGTTTTTTTGGAATCACACTGTCCCTGCCATAATATTTAAATCATATAAATAAGATAATTGGTCAGGAAAAAGTTAAACATATAATAAATAAATAAATAAATACACAAACATAATAAAACAAGTACTGCACTTTCTAAGCACATACTCTCCCTCCTCTAAGGCTCCTGTCTTTCTGGTCCAGTGCATTGATTGAGGACTCAGAACCACAACACAGCAAACCTGGTAACAGCTCTGCTCTGGTCCATAAACTGCATGATGTGGTGGTCGCTCTAGTAATCTTATTGTATACCATTGCTATTGTTGTCTTAATTTGAGCCACTTGCCAAGAGGCGGGGGGTTTCTGGCCAACTCCACCTGTATTTGCCTATGTACCCTAGTTTATTTTATGAACCCTTGTAGTGTCCTAGTTCATATGGCATCACATTGTAAGTACACATTATGCAACACACACACACACACACACACACACACACACACACACACACACACCTAATTTACATTATGACATAGTGTCCCCAGTTCATACTATGCCACATTACACTGCCCCGAGGTCATATTATGCCACACTATAGTGTCTCTATTTCATATTGTGCCACCTTACAGTGCCCCAGTTCACATTATGTATGTGTCATAATCCCCCCCAGTTGATTTTGTACCACATTACAATGAGCAGGTCCAGGCTCATGTACCCAATGGTAAACAATGTATATAACACATGTAACATGGATATGGAAGGTGGGTCCCTTGCAGCTCTGGGATGCATAGCAGCTGCACTCACTGCGCCTATGGCAGTTATGCCCTTGTGTATGAACAACTAATAATGCCAGGGATGAAGGATAGAATAAAAGGGGGGGGGGGGGGGGCGGATGCTGGGAGTATTAAGAGATGATGAGAATGTATATCAAATAAATTACCTTGTGCTCACCAATCTGGAATTACAGGTGTGGTAAGGATTACAATATAAAGGGCCCCCAATGAACCTTATAGTATAATACAAAAGATGTATAATCACTCCTATATTTGTATGGCTATAGTTAGGAGTTAGTGAAGACTACACTAGAGTGATCTTTTGGGCTGACAAATCGTTACCACGGTACACATCAGAACAATATCCTTCATTAGCCTGCATGGTGCCTCAAGCGATCTTGTCCAAATGGCAGTGCAGCATGGCTGACCAGACAATATCATATGCGACCAGGGGCATAGCTAGAAGTTTGTGGTCCCCATAGCAATATTTAAGTTTATGCTCCATAATAGTGCCCTAGTTTATTTTCTGAACCATAGTAGTGACTTAGTTAATATTATGCCCCATAGTAGTGCCCTGGATTATATATCGTAAAAGGAAGTAAGGGCCCCTGTGTACCACCCAATGGTAAAAATAAAAAATGTATATAACACATGTAACTGTGACATAGCTACACCCTTGTATATAACACATGTAACTGTGGCAGGGAAGGTGGCCCCTCTTAGCTCTGGGCCCCATAGCAGCTGCACCCCCTGCACTTATGGTAGCTATGGTAGTCCTTGCATGCGACTGTGGGAGAGCGTAGATTGTCCATACACACCTTATGATGCTGCCGATATGTTCCTACAATTCAGCCGGAAATAACATATTGGGTCGTTATCGCACCAGTGTGTACCCAACTTTAATTGCTGAGAACAGTTCAAACAAGTTACTATATCAGTCATAGAATCCCAGGCTATGCTAGAACCATGTATCACTGTCACAATATGGTAAATGAATAGAGCATTACTATAAGCTAAGAGCCAAAATCAAGCAAACCAAACAGAACCAAAACAAAGAAAACATAAAATAAAACAAAAAACATATATATACTGAATACATGGCAGTATTTGTATACAGGCACAAAAAGGTCTGAATCTGTACTCAATTGTCTCTAGCGAGAGCAGTGAACAGCAACTCTGTTATAATGATAATGCCAAGTCTTAATAAATATGGCAACGCTGGCTCTAAAAAAAGAGAAATTTGATCCTGGTGTTGGTTTAAAGCTCTAATACTGGACAAACTGAAAAACTAGGGGCCAAAGCCTCCAAATTTGTACCCCCTTCTCCATTTTCAGGGATTAAGATAATATCAGATTTAATGATGGGATGCAAATAAACTAATGTATACCACAGGATCAAGATTGGATATTTTCCCCTCCACGGAGTCTGGAGACTTATTTTGTGAAAATCTCATGGGTTTCTTTTTTTCCATTTTTGTATTGCATTTTTATTTACATATTTTGTGGCAGATGCCTAATTTTTGTTACACGCATGTGAGCATACCTGTGTGTCTTGTTGTTTTTATTCATATTTTTTTTTTTAAATAGAGTTTGTTTATTCGAAAAAGGATCACAAGTACAGACATAGCGTTAAACATGGGAAATCGGATAATACAGGATAAGCAATGCAACAGTTTTTAGCTTGTGTAAACTCAAAAAGCATAATACATTACATCACATGCACAATTGCTCCCATAGTACTACCAAGCTCACGGTGTAAGGAAAATTTAATGTCCGTAAACAGGTCGTAAATCACATATTAAACATTTTCAAGTTTTTCCCCCAGTTATTTAGCAGTTACAACTCTAACTAGTAGTTCGTAGTATAGCCTACGGATACTTTTACAACATAGAAAAAATAAAAAAATAAAAATAAAAAAACCACAGATAAGGAAGAGAGAGAGAGAAAAAAACAAACAAACAAAAAAAACAAGAAGAAGCAGTATTACAATAAAATAGCTGAGGTATATGGAATAAAGATTGATATCGCGACCTGGCCTTGCATGAGCCTAGGACGCACATCGCTACCAGGGCGCAGTGCTTCTCATAGCGCAAGGGCGAGAGAGGAGTATACAGAGGTAATCCAAGGGGACCATATTTTCTCATATTTAGAAATGGCATTGTTTTTCATGTATATATAGCGGTCTTTAAGGAGAGTGTCATTAACCAGAGCCTTAAAGGCAGATACAGTAGGGCGACGCGGGGCCATCCATGACCACGCAATGCACACTTTGGCCAGGGCACAAATACTATGAGCATAGAGGCCCTCCCACTTGGACCCCGAAGCAGGACCCCCCATTCCCAGTACACAGAATCTCGAAGTCAACATACTCCCAGGCATCCCCGTGCGCTCCAGAATCGACCTGACCCCAGACCAAAACTCCTGAATGGACGGACACTCCCACACAAGGTGCCAAAAGGATCCCCCATCGGCCCCACATTTAGGGCAAACAGCTGCATTGCCAGCCCCAATTCTGGCCAACCGAACCGTTGTCATATAGGATCTGTGCAAAATAAAAAGCTGTATTTGTTGAAATCGGAGTGACTTAGTCGCCATACCCGGGTATTCCAGGGCTAGCTCCCAGTCCTCCTCGCCTATGGGGCCTAGATCACACTCCCAACGCGCACGGAGTCCCGAAAGAGGGTCTGCATGAAGTATTTTTAATAGGTACGAGTAGGTGAAAGAAATCACCTTAACCCGCCCCAACGAGCTTAAAAAGGTCTTTATGGGAAAATAAAGGAGCGCCAGGGGTGAGTCCCGAAATTGTGACTGCAAGGCGTGTCGGAGTTGTAGGAATCTAAAAAAATAAGAATTAGGTATACCAAATTCCTCCTTTAATTGCTGAAACGATTTCAGCGTACCATCACTGTACAATTGGGATATGGAGACAATGGAGTACGGAACCCACACTGCCCCGCCCTCGAGAGCCCCCAGCTTGGGTAGTGAAGTAGAGTGCCAGAGGGGAGTATCCGGGTCCAAGCCATCAAACCCAAGCAGTTTTCTCATAGCGAGCCAGATCTTCATGGCCTGGAAGACAATAGGGGGAGAGTACCGAGAGACATTCCCACTTAGCAAAACCTGCACCGGAGAGAGACCCGGATAGTAGCACTGGAGAAACGCCCATTGTAAAGTGCCGGCATCCCCGCCCTGTATCCAGGTGCTAAGATGTGATAACTGAACGCAAAGTAGTACATTTGAAAGCTGGGTAAGGCTAAACCTCCATCAACCTTCAACCTAGTGAGGGTGTTCAACCCTATCCTAGGCCTTTTGTTGGCCCAAATCAGGGATGATAGTATACCATTCAGTTTCCTAAAGAATGCCGGGAAGATATATACCGGGGATTGCAAAGCAATGTATAATAGTTTGGGTAGAATTATAATTTTTATGAGATTAACCCTTCCAGTCACTGTCAGTGGAAGTTTGCACCAAGCTCTCGACTTGCGTATAATCAGTTGCATCAGTGGGTCCAGATTCAGGGGTATAAAATCAGAAGGGTTATTTGTGACCTGAATTCCTAGATATTTAAACTGATCTGTCCAGCATAGCGGCAGGGAAAGCTTCGGGACCTGGGGAGGAGGACCAATAACAGGCATAATAAATTACTTGGGCCAATTAATACGGAGACCAGAAAAGCCGCCAAATTCCTCAATAACCTGCAGCAAAATAGGCATAGCGACAGCATATTCATGTAGGAATAACAGCAGGTCATCCGCATAAAGGGCGATCTTGTCAACATAAGGGCCCGTAGCGATTCCCCCAATGTCCGGGTGTGTCCTAATCAGGCAGGCCAGAGGCTCTATGGCTATAGCAAATAGGGCAGCGGAGAGGGGGCACCCTTGTCTAGTACCCCGAGACAGGGTAAAGGAGGGTGAAATGTAACCATTTACCAAGATCCTGGCACACGGATTTTGATATAGCAGTCTGATCCATTGTATAAAGTTAGGGCCGAAGCCCATGTATTTCATAACTCCCCACAGGTAGGACCATTCAACGCTATCGAACGCCTTAGCCACGTCCAAGGAGACCACAACCGAGTCCGAGGGGAAGGCATGCGGAGCCTGTAGAATAGTATACAGCCTACGCAAATTAATAGATGTGGACATGCCCGGCAGAAAGCCAGATTGATCCTGGTGTATTATGGACTTAATAACCGAGTTAAGCCGAACCGCCAGAATTTTTGCCAGGATCTTAGCATCAGTAGGAATGAGGGAGATCGGCCTATAGGACTCCAAGAGTCTGGGGTCCTTGCCGGGCTTTGGTAGTACTATAATAACAGCCTCGGACATTGAGGGAGGAAGCTGATTAGTAGTAAACGTATCCGTAAACATAGTAAGCAACTTAGGTCCAAAGAACTCTATATGTGTTTTATACAGCTCAGTGGGGATGCCTTCACAACCCGGAGACTTACCGCCAAGGGACAAACCCACTGCCGCGCAGGGCCGTCTTAACAGCAGTGTGGGCCCCTGGGTACAGCAATGCACTGGGGCCCTTACCCATCCTTCAGCGGTAGGGGTGGGGTCGGGGGGATGCTATCAGCGGCAGCTTTGATATTTCTCGGGCGGTAGGGGGTGTTCTATCTTCCACTCAGCATGTAGGACCTGGAGCAGTAATTTCTGCTAATTACTCCTTTACTGCACAGATGGAGTGGGAGGGAGAACACTAACCTGTAGAAGGGGACATTGGGCTGAATGAAGGGGCCTCGGTACATGACTTCCAGGGTGGTATGGGGTGTTTAATATAGGTAGGGGAGGGGTCGGTAATATTCTTCATTTTCTGGTGAGAGGGCAGCTTTCTTGACTGCAGATACAGTATCTCAAGTTCCTGGAAAAAGATTTCTTAGCATTGAATTGGATAAAAAAATTAGAGAGTCTCACCTTTCAGGAGATACTGGGGACTTGGGGATCAGAGTTCAGGAGGCAGAGCAATCTACCAATGAATATATAAAACAGCATATTAGACGTGTGGAGCTGGAGCAGGGACTGGCTGCTGGAAGGCTGATCTCTCTGGTTATGGGCATAGTAGAGACAAGATGCCAATGTCCACCGAAAGTGGAGACTCCCACCTTTTGGCGTATACCCTCAGAAAAACTGTAAGTCAGACAGAGCTAGCAAGATCTGGCTGGGAAGAGCAATTAATAGTCTCGGATGGGGACCACTGCCTTGAAGTCAGATATCTCCGGTTCCCTAGGGCCGATTTTCAAAAACCTGGTACCCCTGGAAAGAGGGGACCCTCAGCTATCAGCCTAGGGACCTTATACTCCTGGGGCCCTTGGGCAAGTGCCCATTGAGCCCATACGAAAAGACGGCCCTGCTGCCGCGGTCACCTCCTCCAAAGTCAGAGGTGATTCCAGAAAATTACTAGCCTCAGAGGAGAGCCTGGAGAGGGGTACATTATTCAAGTATATGTCTAAGTCTGCCGCGGAGTGCATCAGCCGAGACTCGTACAGATCCCTGTAATATGAAAGGAACAGCCGTGCAATGTCTGGGGTGTTGTCTACAATGGAGCCATCAGGACCAGACATCTGCACCACCGTAGACCCAGGCCGGTCATAGTGTACTAAATGGGCCAACATACTACCCGGTCTATCCGCCTGCATGTACAAATTAGTGGCCCGAAACAAAAGGGAGCGCGCGTTTTTATCTGAGAGATGGGCCAGCCATGCCGCCTGAGCCGTCAGCCATTGCGATTTAAGTGCAGAGGTACCCTCTGCCAAATAGCGGATCTCGAGGTCCCTAAACTCGGACTCAAGTGTTCTCTCCCTCTCCCTGCATGACAATTTGTGTGAAGCAATTTTACCAATCAGTGTACCACGTAAAAAAGCTTTAAAGGAGTCCCAAATGACAGGAGCCTGGGCCGAGTCCACATTATCCGCGAAAAAACCCTCCCACTTTACTGTCAAGTCTGAACAGTCGCCCAACTGAGCTAACCAGGATGGATGTAACTTCCAATACGACTATCCCCTCTGGCACTCCACCTCCAAAGATAACATCAAGGGCGAATGGTCGGACACCCCCCGCGCCTCATAATGAACATCTAAGATTCTGGGCAGCAGCTCAGGGGAGACCAGGGCCAGGTTGATTCTAGAGAATGAACCATGTGTGCCGGAGAAGCATGAGAACTGCCTAAGTGCTGGATGCCGTACCCTCCAAACGTCCACCCACTGCATATTACTCAGAAAGTCTGCAAATTTAGACTGGGTACCCCCTATCCCGGGAGCCGAGGGGGACCTCCACCTATCCAGTGAGACGTCCAACACATTATTAAAGTCCCCCAAGCAAACAACAGGGGCATGAGGGGAAGAGGCAATAAATGAGGTGGCCTTCTGCAAAACATCATATGAGAAAGGTGGAGGAATATACACTGATAGCAGGAAGTAATGACAGGAATTCAATTTGCATTCGAGGAACACAAACCTACCATAGGGGTCAGTATTTACCATAATCAATTCAAACTGGACAGTTCTTTTTTATCATGACTGACACCCCCCGGGAAAAGGAGGAGTGAGAGGAATGATACGCCCATCCCACCCAAGGTCTGCGGAGCGACAGCAGTCTATTTCCCTCTAAATGAGTCTCACTCAAACAGACAATGTCCGGGTCGTATTTCTTAATCATTTTAAGTACCAGGGATCGCTTTACTTTATTGTTGATACCCCGGACATTCCACGCCAAAATTTTTAAGGCAAGCATGACATCTGTATATACCTTGCAGGGTGAACAAGGGACCCCGCAATCAAGGTTATCTGCGCACCTATCCGCCCATATAAAGCAGTAACCTGTATACCCAGCCGTCCGCAGACCCCGGGCCAAGAGCCTAGCCGGTCAAAACCACACATCAGTACCTCACATAGAAAAGAACAAAAATATAGAAAACAATAAACTGAAGAAAGAAAAACAAATCCCACATAGGAACAAACAATACCCAAAGTACCCAAATTCCACCCCCCCTCCCCGTATACCTTCCTAAACAGTGGCATACACATTACACATATCCCTAACCAAACCCAGCCCTGGAGATCCAAGTGCCTACGCAAACCTATGCGTAGCATAAAGACCTAAAGTCCCAGTTTAAAAACAGAACCCTAAGTGTATATACCGTTACGCTACGCTACAAAGGCCAGAACCAACAAAAAAAGAGGGTGCTCCCTGAACATATACTTGCATGTCGTAGGCCCATGTAGGAGGGGGAACAGGATATCAGTCCGGAGCTAATTGACGGACGCCCGGAGCATATCTGTCCAGCCAGGTCGCCGCCTCCCTTGGAGAACTGAAGAACTTAGTCTCCCCGTCCGCCACCACACGCAGCCTGGAGGGGAACAACATCGAGTAGGGAAGATTTAAGTCACAAAGATGCCGCTTGATAGGCAGGAACTGGGCCCGATCTTTCTGGACGTCCGCTGCAAAGTCTGGGAATGCCGACACCCGGACTCCATTCCGAAGCAGGGGACCCTTCGTGCGGCCCAGATGCAGCACGGAGTCACGGTCTTTGTAATGCAGGAATTTGGCGATGAAAGTTCGTGGTGGGGCACCAGGGGGTAAAGGCCAGAAAGGCACCCTGTGAGCCCGTTCCACCGCAAACTGGGGGGTGAAGGATTCCGCCCCATAAGCCTCCTTGAGCCATGACTCCAAGAAATCTTCAGGATGTGCCCCCTCTTCTCTTTCAGGCAGGCCCACGAACCGCACATTATTTCTACGGAGGCGCCCCTCCATATCCAGGAGCTTGGTTTGCATCGTTGAGACCTGCTGGGAAACCGCCGACACGGATTGTCTCAGGGGGCCACAGAGGTCCTCCAGGTTAGAGACCCGCGTCTCGGCCACACCCACTTGCTCCCGGATACGTTGGACATCCTGACGCAATAAGGAAAGATCGCACTGCACCTTCTCCATTTTGTCCGACAAACGTTGTTCGCTGGCCGCTATAGCCTCCAATACCTGCTGAATGGATGGAGCAGAGGGCTGCATAGCCACGTCTGAGGTAGCCCCAGCCGGGGGAACAGGGCGGGCAGGAGGGGATGATTTGGGAGGAGATGACTGCGCCGGCTGGGTGGTAGACTGGCGGGCAGACTTCTCCAACTTGGCCGCGGCCGAGCGTTGGCCGTCTTTCACCATATTAGCAAAGCCGAAACCACCGACCATGTACAACACGGATCCAATTGGGCTCAGCCGGCACGCAGGTCCCAGGTATTCAGTGTCAAAGGGCCCAGCAGTGGACAAGAAATGTAGTTTCAAATGTGCCCCAATCAGCCAGTGATGAGACAGGAGAGAAGTGCAAGGAGGATCCAGGGGTATTTATAATCACAATGGAGAGTGAGTGGCAGTCTATTGGGGAGCAGGGCAGGGTGCCCAGAGACAGCCCCACACGTTCCCCCAGGTGTCAGTGCAGCACAGCAGGGGAAAGTGCAGAAGGAGCTGCTTCCAAAATGGCCACCGGGCTCACAGTCTCTCCCCACTCCTCCTGCAAACTGAGAAGCCCGGGCACCAAGAAACAAATGCAGGTAGACGGGCCCAAAGGGTACAGGGGGGTGCCGCGTCCTCCAGGCCGCTCAGGAGACCCAGTTTCGCCGCGGGTACGCGCCTGCGTGCGCCCGCGGCAGCGCGATGAGATGCCACCAAATTGAGGCCGGAGATGCTCCAGCGGCCTAGGCCGGAAGTACGGGCGGCAGCCGGCGCGGCCAGGGGACTCGCACAGGAGACAGCCAAAGGCGCCCGCCGCTGCCCCAGGGGCAGAGGAGACAGGGTATGCGGGAATGCAGCTCCGGGAAGGGGGCCAGGAGGGGGTTCAGGATTTATTGTTCAGGGAGCTCCTGCGCCCTGCTTCCTACTCGAATCCATATTTTATTTTTAAATAAAGAAGCCCCTTAGATGTTTTAGCAGCCCCTCCTGAGTCACCACAGCACCCCCGGATGGGGCAAGTTGAGTTCTGGTGGGTTCGGTACAGTACTAAGCAGGACTGTGCAGTGCATTTTTTGTTATTGAGCTCCTGCCCTAGTGGAGTTTACCACTCTACAGTCGAAAATCATTTTATACTATAAGTATGACTGTGTGAGGAAGCAATGCTAACCTCTGTGCCCACAGCATGCCTCAGCCTGGCAAGCCAGACATCTTCCTGGCTTTAAGCCACCATGAGACTCCATACTGGGCCTTATCCAGTAACTGTATGTGCCTCACAGGAGCTCCTGGCCCATCTAGTGCTGCAGTGCAATAGAAAGCTGATGCAATGCAAGATCACTGAAACTCTGTTCTTCTAATACCGCAAGGTCTTGCGATAACCCTATGCAGCCCTTAGGAAAGAAACCTGTACAACAAATGCACATCTTGTAAATAAATAATCCCAAAATGTGAAACATTAATAATAAATCAAAATTAAGGTTGACTAATTGGAGCCATTCATTTGAGTGAGTCCCTAATATGAAATAATTGAGAAGAACCTCTAGCTAATGCTCCAGCAGAAAATCTCACTTTTACCTCTCTGGCAGTTGCGCTGGATTATGCTTCAGTCTCTTCTGAGTCACACTGACTTTGGCAGCAAATGTGGTCTCATTGGAAAACACTTCGTCAAAATTGCAATTTCCATTCCCACATTTGCGGCTATGTTTTCATAAATCTGTTTGTCATGTTGAAGCTTGTTTCATATTCTGCTCTAGGTTTTCATTTAAACCTAGGATCAAGTACAGCAGACCCCCTGGAATTATACAGCAGCACCCCTGGACTTATACAGCATAGGCAGCACCCCTAAAGAATTACACAGCACAGCAGACAGGCAACAGCACCCTTGGACTTAGACAGCAGTAGGGTAGCACCCCTGGACTGATATGGCAGAGGACATCACCCCATATAGGGCAGCAACCCTGGAATGATGTGGCAAAGAAAAGACGTGCAATATGGAATTGTCCTTGGGCCCGATTATGTTGTATAAAAAGGACATGTACACTTTAACAAACCAATCATGACTGTGGCTAAAATTATTGGTTTGTTTGGGCCCCCACCAAAAAAGAAGCAAATAATCTCTCCTTGCACAAACTGGCTCTACAGAGGCAAGATGTCGTCCTCAACCAGGGGGTGGTGAGCTGAAATGCTTATATCGCGCCCATCGGCAGCAAAATTTGAATACTGCCAATGGGCTCGATGGGGGCTGGAGGGAGGACAGACAATTTGAATCTCGCCCATAGTGTTTCTCCTCAGAATTAAAATAACAGACATAATGACTTTCAATTTTTTATGCAAACAAAGAATAGTTTTAAAAATATAAATAGATCTTCATTAGAAAACATTGGCTCCCAGAGTGAGGCATTTACACATACACAGGCAACAGATGACATCCTTTGTGACGTTAGCTGCTCACAGTTATCAGATACTGGTAATACACAAGGTCAGTTGAGGTCCACCACAAGATTGGCCTCAATTGACCTTGGTGGTCATTTCGAGTTGTTTGCTCGCTGCCGATTTTTGCAGTGCAGCGATCAAGTGAAAAAACGGCAAAAATGCTCAAGCGTATGGTATGTACTTTCACACAAAATTTTGTAGATATACACAAGCGCGAGCAATGTTTTTTCAACGCTCGAGTGATCATAGTGTGATTGACAGGAAGTGGGTGTTTCTGGGTGGAAACTGGCCGTTTTCAGGGAGTGTGCTAAAAAACGCAGGCGTGCCAGCGGTGAGGTTACTTTCGGTCACCCGCTGACCACAAAGTTCCCACCATTGGTTACAATGGAGCGCATAGGCGCTACATTGTAACACTGCGTGTGCCGCCTGTCATACAGTACAGGAGCACACAGCCGATCAGGAGGGTGCCACAACGTGGCGCTCCCTGATTGGCTGATGGAACCCTCTTAGACATAAGTCAGAGGGGGTTTCTGGCATTCGGGGAAAGGGGTCCCATGTGAAAACATGGGGCCCCTTTCAGTTCGTGGTCGGGTGTCCGTTTTTTTATTTTTACAAGTACGTGGATTACAAATGGATTACCCGAGGAGCCCTCTACACTGGATTTGGTGAGTAGAATTTTTTCAACAGGTACACCATGGATTCTACATGGAGAAGAGGACCGACCCTCGTGTGAACATAAGGTAAGTATGTGTATATGGTGGTGTGTATGTATGCATTAAAGTTATACTTTCAAGGTGTGTGTGTTATGTCTTTATTGGGGTAATTTTTTAGTAGTAGTACTACAGGCACCAGCGGGCCCGATTTTCCGCCGCATGCTGGTACTTGTGGTTCTCCAAGTACCAGCTTGCGGGGGAGGCTTGCTGGGACTTGTAGTACTGCTACTAAAAACAATATTCATAACTTACAACAAAGGCTATCAGCCCCCCATCCGCAGCCCATTGGATGGGGGGGACAGCCTCGGGCTTCACCCTGGCCCTTGGGTGGCTGGAGGGGGGGACCCCTTGATTTAAGGGGTTCACACTCCTCCAGGGTACCCCGGCCAGGGGTGACTAGTTGGGTATTTAATGCCACGGCCGCAGGGCGCTGTATAAAAGTGACCCCCGGCTGTGGCATTATCTGTCCAGCTAGTGGAGCCCGGTGCTGGTTTCAAAAATACGGGGGACCCCTACGCTTTTTGTCCCCCGTATTTTTGGAACCAGGACCAGGCGCAGAGCCCGGTGCTGGTTGTTTAAATATGGGGGAACCCCTGTCAATTTTTTTCCCATATTTTTGCAACCAGGACCGGCTCAAAGAGCCCGAGGCTGGTTTGACTTAGGAGGGGGGACCCCACGCAATTTTTTTCCAAAAAATTAACACTTTCCCATCCCCTTCCCACTGATAAACATGCACGGATCTCATGGATCCCTGCATGCCTATCCAAACACGGGATAAAAAAGCAGGTCTGTTTTTTTTTAGCACTTTTTTATGATTTGTATTTCTGCACGGCAGTGTTTGGCTATTGTCGGCAGTGTTTGTGATTTGCACTTTTTAGTAAATTCCCGATTTCTACCAAATTGCAGGCGTATTTGACCGATGGTGTATTGATTCGTTATTTTTTCCTAGGGCTTCCAAAATATTACGAATGCCCTCATCACTGCCGTGATTTTTGCTTAGTAAATTATCGAGATGACACTTTGAAGAAAAAACGGCATCTCGGCCAAAATCGGGACCTTAGTAAATATACCCCATAGTCGCAATTCCCACAATTAAGTTCTATGGGGAAAAAACCCTATAGACGTCTATAGGGCCCTGTGACTGACAACACAGGAGCACATAGCAGAGCAGCACTATGTGGCACTCCCTGATTGACTGGCAGGTCTCCTAGTGACAGAAGTAACGTGGAGGCTGGCATTCAGGTAAGGTGATCTATGTGGTCACACCTAAGTCCATTGGTGCGGGTCTAGCATTTTTATTAACCTCTGGATTCCTACATGGAACGAAGAGGACCAATCTACACTGGAATAGGTGAGTATTGATTTTTTTTTATAGGTGACATGGATTTCTATTGGAGAAGAGGACATGAAGGGCAACAGGGAATGTAGGTTAGTGTGTGTGAGTGTATATATGTATGTGAGTGTACATGTATGCTTTATTAAAGTTGGATTTAGGGGGATATTCAGAGATGGACCTTGCACATTGTGGTCGCATCCAGGAGGGATGCGGCTGCAGTGTGATTGACAGTACCTGTCATCAGACAGGTGTCATCACGGCATTGAAGGGGTCGGGAGTACTGAACGGAGGCATGTTGGGACCATTTTCAGGGAGGCTGCGTGACGTTCCCATGCAGCACCTCTGAAAGAAAATTGTCTGCTTTCTGCCTAATAGCATAGCCAGGCTGCATTGCCAGGGGTCAATCCTATATCCGATGCATTCGCAATTAGATTGCGGACACATCGGGAGGCAGACCCCCACACATGCTGGGCAGCCTTGCCCTGTACTGGGAAGCCTTCAGGATGTGCAGAGATGAATGCAGATCTGGCTGCGTATGCAGCCATCTGCATTTTTCTCTGAATAACTCCCTTAGTGTGGAGTGTGTGTATTGTTTATTGGAAAATTAATTTTGCAGGGGGAATACAGGTACCGATGGGCCCTTTAATGCCCAGCATCCTGGTACCAGCATGTGGGTGAGGCTTGCTGGGACCTGTAGTTCCACCTGTAAAAGACAATATAAATATATTTTTGTAAAATATATGAACTTGGCACCCACAGCCCAACGCTGTCAGGCATAGCCCTGGACATAATTGCCCTTGATGTTGGGGGCTTCTTTATTGGGGGGTCTCCACTCTCCCAGGGTGCCCCGGTAAGGTCTTTCAAGTTGGGAGGATAATGCAACAGCCACAGGGACTGATAAAAACATGCCCCCTGGGCTAAGGCATTACCTCCCTGGCTAGTGGAGCCCAGTGCTGGTTTAAAAAATATGAGGGACACCTATGTCTTTTCTCCCTTAATTTTTTTAAACCAAGACTGGTCCAAGAGCTCACTGCTGGTTCTTTAAATACAAGGGGACCTCAGTAATTTTTCCTCTTTTAAGAAACAGTACCAGCTCAAATAGGCCAGGGCTGGTTATGCTTGGGGAAGGGGGCATTTCTTTTTAACCCTTTCTTACACTTTTAAACAGAGAATCCTGCACATATCTCACAGATCTTTGCAGGCGTCATGTACAGGAGTGTTTATGCCAGCAAATACAGAAGCCAAACATACCACATACAGTATCGAAAAACAATGAACTAAAACACAGGAATATAGGCCCTCATTCCGAGTCGTTCGCTCGGTATTTTTCATCGCATCGCAGTGAAATTCCGCTTAGTACGCATGCGCAATATTCGCACTGCGACTGTGCCAAGTAAATTTACAATGGAGATAGTATTTTTACTCACGGCTTTTTCATCGCTCCGGCGATCGTAGTGTGATTGACAGGAAATGGGTGTTACTGGGCGGAAACAGGCCGTTTTATGGGCGTGCGGGAAAAAACGCTACCGTTTCCGGAAAAAACGCAGGAGTGGCCGGGGAAACGGAGGAGTGTCTGGGCGAACGCTGGGTGTGTTTGTGACGTCAAACCAGGAACGACAAGCACTGAACTGATCGCAGATGCCGAGTAAGTGTGGAGCTACTCTGAAACTGCTAAGTAGTTTGTAATCGCAATATTGCGAATACATCGGTCGCAATTTTAAGATGCTAAGATACACTCCCAGTAGGCGGCGGCTTAGCGTGAGCAACTCTGCTAAAATCGCCTTGCGACCGATCAACTCGGAATGACCCCCATAGTAAATTCCTGTGTTTTAGTTTTAAAAAAGCATCCGTGTTTGATTGTTATCCCCGTGTTTGATATCGGTCAAACACAGGTGAAATACGATAAGTAGTAAATTTACCCCAAAGAGCTAACTTGAAGGAATCATATTAGTTCCTATGCCCAGTTCAATAATAAGGAATATATTAGCATCTTAATTTTAGACACAATGACTACTTTTGTGGAGATAGCTGGCTTGATGATAATTTTATATGAACCTCAATAAAGCTTCTACTTTTGCAAAATAGCACTAATGGTCAATGCTTACAGAGATACATATGATTTGACGGCAGAACAAAACCACTTGGCCCATCTAGTCTGCCCAGTTTTTTACCACTTTTTTCCCCTCAAACCTCATTTGATGGTTATTTCTTTGCAAGGATATCCTTATGTCTATCCCATGCATGTTTAAATTGCTCTACTGTCTTAGCTTCTACCACCTCTTATGGGAGGCAATTCCACTTGTCCACTACACTTTCTGTGAAGATATTTTTTCTCAAATTTCCCCTGAATCTACCTCCCTCCACTTCCAGTGCATTTCCTTGTGTCCTATTGCTTCTCTTCATTTAAAGAATGTTTCTCTCCTGGACTTAGTGCCTGGGTTTAGGATAGAGATGTGCACCGGAAATTTTTTGGCTTTTGTATTTTGGTTTTGGATTCGGTTCCACGGCCGTGTTTTAGATTCGGACGCGTTTTGGCAAAACCTCCCTTAAAAATTTTTGTCGGATTCGGGTGTGTTTTGGATTCGGGTGTTTTTTTTCAAAAACCCCTCAAAAACAGCTTGAATCATAGAATTTGAGGGTAATTTTGATCCCATAGTATTATTAACCTCAATAACCATCATTTTAACTCATTTCAACTCATTTAATTTTCAATTTGCACCGAGGTCGCTGGATGACTAAGCTAAGCGACCCAAGTGGGAGGCACAAACCCCTGGCCCATCTAGGAGTGGCACTGCAGTGTCAGACAGGATGGCACTTAAAAAAATAGTCCCCAAACAGCACATGATGCAAAGAAAAAAAGAGGTGCACCAAGGTCGCTGAATGGCTACGCTAAGCGACCCAAGTGGCCGGCAAAAACACCTGGCCCATCTAGGAGTGGCACTGCAGTGTCAGACAGGATGGCACTTAAAAAAATAGTCCCCAAACAGCACATTATGCAAAGAAAAAAAGAGGTGCACCAAGGTCGCTGGATGGCGGTTGTTATGCCTAAGCTAAGCGACACAAACACCTCAATATCACAGGAATTATTCGTTCTAATCAATGGTATTATTTATTGGTCCAAATCACTGGAAGAAAATGACAAAATCACTAGAATGAAAAGCCAATTTCACAGGAATTATTTGCTCTAATCAATGGTATTATTGGTCCAAATCACTGGAAGAAAATGACAAAATCACTGGAATTAAATGGCAGTAATGTCGGGAATTATATCAAATGGCAGTACCACTGGACATATACGGAAGTGTCAGACATGATGGCACTTTAAAAAATTTTTTTTTTTATATGACAGGGACAAACCCACTGTCCTAACAATTGGCAGGGCTGATTAAACAAACAGCCAGGGGGAAACTCCTGAATCCAGTTTGTAACCCTGGGTAATCATTTTTATTACCCATGATATAATGATAATCACTAAGGCTCCCCTGTAGTCATGTAGATGAGATCGCACCCCCCAGTGGACCCCCAAATGGGAGTCCTTCCGCGTCACGCTGAGGACGCTAAGGGAGTAGAATCCAACCTCTGAACCCGTGCACCTGTAGATAGTGCAGACTTTCTGCTCTTTCTATGGCCTAGCCTCGTGCAGAAGTAGGCCCTCCCGAATTTTCTCGATCTGGCAGCTCTGGCAGCCTAAGGGGACTGCATCAGAGAAGCAGAGTTACGTTTTCTCACAGGTGGTGCTGCGGAAGGATTTGTATTCAGAGTGTCCCCAAGCGGTGTCTCACCTGCGAAGGGGAGGTACCTCTTGGATTCAGCATCTGCGTTCCATTGGCAGATCCAGAGACCTCTGCGAGACGCTACTGCCATGGAGGATGCTCTAGAATTCATCAGCCCAATGTCCCTCATGGCTTTCACCATGAATTTAGCCGAATCCTTTATGTGACCTAGAATCAAGACAACATCGTCCCTATGGATTGTATCAAGGTCTTCTATTAAATTGTCTGACCATTTTAACATAGCCCTAGCTACCCAAGTGCATGCAATAGTGGGCCTAGGGGCGGCTCCAGTAGTCGTGTAAATGGATTTTAGAGCTGTCTCTATCTTGCGGTCAGTTGGCTCCTTTAACGAGGCCGAGCCTGGTACAGGTAATGTAATTACCCCCGATGGCCTGGACACCGAAATGTCCATTATGGGAGGAATCTCCCATCTCCTTCTATCCTCCTCAGGAAAGGGATATGTCTTCAGTACTTTATTGGGGATGTGAAAAACCTCTTCTGGGTTTAACCAGGATTTTTCAAATAGGGTATTCAACTCTTCCGAAACCAGGAATGTCACTAATTATTTTGCAGTTAGCATACAAGAATTTTCCTCTATTTGTATAGGTATTTCTAACACATCCCTAATGGCATTGATAAATTGCTGAATTTTATATTCCAATCTATCATAGTGCCCCCCTCTAACTTCTGTGTCGATCCCTATGTCGGCATCAATGTCTGCGTTTGCCTGCAAGACCTGTGTATCAGGAGCTGAGGGGGTGCTAGATGAAATAGAATGATACATATCTAGAGCATTCTTCGTAGCTTTTTTCCAGCAAATTAATAGAGTATGCCTTAATGAACTCTGAGGAATCTTATTTCCTAGGCTATCCAGCCATTCTGTCTCCATCCTAATGGGATGATACCACTCAAGGCAATCCTGAGTACCTGGTACAGACTCCTCTGAGGAAGACACCTCCACAACCTCCAAAACATTTTATTCTGACATGACACTGACCAGTGATACTGATCACTGCTCAGGATACTTGAAGTGACACGGAGCTGCAAGATACAGCAATGGCCTACTATACTGTACTACTATATATACTGGTGGTCACCAAAATACTGCACTGTACTACTATATACTGCTCACAACAATGCAGCACAGATATGGATACTTGAAGTGACACAGAGCTGCAAGGTACAGCAATGGCCTACTGTACTGTACTACTATATATACTGGTGGTCACCAAAATGCTGCACTATACTACTATATACTGCTAACAACAATGCAGCACAGATATGGATACTTGAAGTGACACAGAGCTGCAAGGTACAACAATGGCCTACTGTACTGTACTACTATATATACTGGTGGTCACCAAAATGCTGCCCTATACTACTATATACTGCTCACAACAATGCAGCACAGATATGGATACTTGAAGTGACACGGAGCTGCAAGGTACAGCAATGGCCTACTGTACTGTTCTACTATATATACTGGTGGTCACCAAAATGCTGCACTATACTACTATATACTGCTCACAACAATGCAGCACAGATATGGATACTTGAAGTGACACAGAGCTGAAAGGTACAACAATGGCCTACTGTACTGTACTACTATATATACTGGTGGCCACCAAAATGCTGCCCTGTACTACTATATACTGCTCACAACAATGCAGCACAGATATGGATACTTGAAGTGACAAGGAGCTACACAGAGAGGGGGGGGGGTTGCAAATCCCACCCCTACATTTCCCTTCAGCACACTAAAAATTACCTGTAACAATACCTGAACCTATCTGGTAATAGAAATTCAGAGAATTAGTTTACACATGTTTGCAAACACATGTTTAAGCTGCTGAGCCACTTTCAAGGCTTCTCCAATGTCAGCAGTCCTAACACTACATAATAGCAGTGCCCACATAGGGCCATGTAATTTGTCACAGTAGGCCTCATGATAAAGGCTATTACTAAAACACATCCAGACAGAGAGCTAACTTACCCAGGAGCCACCCCCTGGATCTCCCATTGGCACTACAAGGAACAGCATGCCTTCCAAATACTGATCCCATTCAATGCCTCTCGCACACAAGCAGACAAACAATGGTAGTTGCTCGGTCATTCCTGGAGATAATTATGTATCAGGTGCTGGAAAGGGGGAGGGGTCACAGATAAACAGACAGAGGGGGGGGGGTTTGCAAATCCCACCCCTACATTTCCCTTCAGCATACTAAATATTACTTGTAGCCATACCTGACCTTTTCTGGTAATAGAAATTTAGAGAATTAGTTTACACATGTTTGCAAACACATGTTTAAGCTGCTGAGCCACTTTCAAGGCTTCTCCAATGTCAGCAGTCCTAACACTACATAATAGCAGTGCCCACATAGGGCCATGTAATTTGTCACAGTAGGCCTCATGATAAAGGCTATTACTAAAACCCCTCCAAACAGCCCTGGTTAAATAGCATATGAAGAGCTGCTACAGTATGTGAGGTCCAGGGGTTTCTGTGGACTGTGTCACTTACTCATTCAGTAGACCCTCTTTGGTGTCTCAAATGTTTCTCTTGCTTACCCTCTACCAGAAAGTCAATGAAGAGCCTCTGAGATTTTCAGTGATGACAGTAGCGCACACGGGGGGGGGGGGGTGTTCTGAGTACCCAGAAACCTCCCTGATAGACCAAATTTATTTATTTTTGTTCTTATTGTGGTCCCAAAGCCCGCGCTCGTAGCCAAGCCCCTTAGTGCCATTGTTCCGAGATTCGCATGTCTGTGGGAAAGTGGGTCCGAATAACTATCTACTTCCCTGTTTATGGGGACAGTAATAAGGCCGATAGCGTCTGTCATTTTCTTGTAGCACATATAAATGTATGGGCAGCGTCATTTCGTTGGTGATATTTGACTCTATTCAATTAAAGGCAATGCCCTACATCAGCTAGGACTCTTCAATATGCTGGGACATTCAGGGTTCAGCTAAGCCTAAAAAATTTAAGAGTGGTTTATATTATAATATGTGTGGTACCAGTAGTCAGCGGAATACCACAAGGATCCATTCGTGGCCCACTGCTGTTCACTATATTTATCAATGATCTAGGAATAGGCATGGAAAGCACAGTGTCAATCTTTGCAGACGATACTAAACTGTGTAAGGTAATTTACAACACAGAAAGTGGGGTGGTTCACAAGCGCTACAAGTCACCAATCAATAACCATTAATTTCTCCCAATCTTAATGGTTATATTCAGACTTCTCAGGTCACAACGATTACCCGACTTCCGGTATTTGCGTTCCACGTACATGGACGAAGTGACCCGCACTTCCGGGAGAAACGGAAGTCACGTGATATGCGGCTCACAGACACGCTG
Source organism: Pseudophryne corroboree (assembly GCF_028390025.1). Lineage (NCBI taxonomy): Eukaryota > Metazoa > Chordata > Amphibia > Anura > Myobatrachidae > Pseudophryne > Pseudophryne corroboree. The sequence continues at coordinate 236,548,190 of NC_086448.1, forward strand.
CGTCTCACCTAACAGGAAGGAAAATCTCGCAGCGCGTCCAGCAAAGAGTCCATGTACGGACCAGAAAGTTACAGATAAAGCTTGTTGAACTCCGCATGGACCTATGGGTAACGGAAGTGGGGCTGAAAAAGTCCAGTTGAAAAGAAGGACATTAAATCCGGATTTGAACTATGGACAATATATGGAATAATGTCCAATTACTGATCCAGTTCTAGTTTTTGTTTTTACCAATTAATATATAAAGTCATTTTAAGTACTGTTTTCTTTATTAGGGAGGATGATAATTGTATATGAACCCATCTACTGAAGGTGAATGTTTGATATGTGGAAAATATTTTAGAGTTTGAGGCCAGGGTGGAAGTGTATGTACCAAAATAAGGGGATTGGCCAATACAGCAGGGAGTGGCAAGCAGGGGGTATAAATATCTGACTGCTGAGCTTTGTAGAACACCTTGAGGAAGGATCTAGAATCTGAAACGCGTCGGTGTGGTATTAGGATATCCCAGGTTGCAAGGGCTCCTCCATTTACCTCCTACTGCCAAAGAGGACCAACACTTGGATGCATTTAAAACCTTTTTGCACAGAGCGGTAGTGTTTGGGACCTTGAGGTACTTGGAGTTGTAAGTTACTCCCAGCAGACCTAGGGGACTTTTTATTGTTTTTAGAATTTTTTTCTGTTTTGTTTTATATTTGATCTTTTTTAACGCTGTATGGATAATCTATATATTATACAATAAATTTGTGTACTTTTTGGATATCCACTGCTTTTATTTTCCACATATCTGCATAAATACTGGTGTCTACCAGTGGAAACCTGTGGTCCCACCAGCAGCAAAGAAACCTTTCAAGGAACATAGGGCGTGTTTGGAAGGTGAGTGCCCTTTTTGAGGGACGGGGGTGTGATGTATCTCGATCCTGTGAAATAAATGCATACGAGGAGAATATTTAAAGAAACCTTTTGATGAACATACCCCGCCCTAAGGAGGTTAGTCAAAAGGTGCGAACCTTTGAATAACCGTGTGGCAGAAGAAGTCGGGTAATCGTTGTGACCTGAGAAGTCTGAATATAACCATTAAGATTGGGAGAAATTAATGGTTATTGATTGGTGACTTGTAGCGCTTGTGAACCACCCCACTTTCTGTGTTGTATATTGTTTCAAGGAGTAGTGCTCTTGGGGGTTGGTACTGAGCTGCAACAAGGGTGCAAGTTATTATTTTCTGTTTGTTGAGAATTGTGTAAGGTAATTAATTCAGAAACCGATGTGGAGTCTCTACAGAATGACTTAGTTAAACTGGAATTCTGGGTGTCTACATGGAAAATGAGGTTCAATATAGAAAAATGCAAAAGTTATGCATTTTGGGACAAAAAACACACTTGCATCCTACACACTAGATGGAGAAAATTTAGGGGTAACTATGGTGGAAAAAGATTTGGGGATGCTCATAGATAATAGGCTTAATAACAGTACACAATATCAAACTGCAACAAAGAAGGCAAGTAAAGTGCTTGTGTGCATTAAACGGGGCATTGAGACAAGGGACGAGGATGTAATCCTGCTGTTGTACAAATCATTGGTACGTCCGCACCTGGAATATTGTGTTCAGTTTATTTATTTATTATTTATTTATTACCAGTTATTTATATAGCACACACATATTCCGCAGCGCTGTACAGAGAATATTTGCCCATTCACATCAGTCCTTGCCCCAGTGGAGCTTACATTCTATATTACCTACCACATATACACAGACACATTCATACTAGTGTTAATTTTGTTGGGAGCCAATTAACCTACCAGTATATTTTTGGATTGTGGGAGGAAACCGGAGTACCCGGAGGAAACCCACGCAAGTACGGGGAGAATATACAAACTCCACACAGTTAGGGCCATGGTGGGAATCGAACCCATGACCTCAGTGCTGTGAGGCAGTAATGCTAACCATTACACCATCCGTACTGCAGTTCTGGACACTATATTATAAAAAAGATTTCGGGGAACTAGAAAGAGTTCAAAGGCAAGCTACTGAATGGATTAAAGGATCAGAGTCACTGGAATACGAGGAGAGGCTTACTAGGCTAAATATGTACACACTAGAAAAGAGGAGACTAAAAGGAGACTTATTAATATCTTTAAATATGTAAAGGGTCATTACAAGGAGCTAGCAGCGGATTTGTTTATTAAAAGAACTCTGTATAGGACGCATGGGCACTCGCTGAGGCTAGAAGAGAGAAAATTCCGTACACAACGTAGGAAAGGGATCTTCACGGTAAGAGCAATAAAGATTTGGAACTCACTGCTGGAGAAGGTAATAATGGCAGACTCTGTAAATGCATTTAAAAACAGATTGGTCAAATTTCTAGCTTGAAAACATATCCAGGGCTATAGCATTTAACATACTGACATTAAAATTATCTGGGAGTGGTAGGAATCATTGCTATGAATCGGTACTAAACCATTTAATTCAGGAGGCGCATTATAATATGAACAGATTAACGCAGAATACAGGTTGAACCCGATGGACATTTTGCCTCTTTTCAATCTCACTGACTATGTAACTAACTATGGGGGTCATTCCGAGTTGTTCGCTCGCAAGTGAATTTTAGCAGATTTGCTCATGCTAAGCCGCCGCCTACTGGGAGTGAATCTTAGCATCTTAAAATTGCGAACGATGTATTCTCAATATTGCGATTACACACCTCGTAGCAGTTTCTGAGTAGCTTCAGACTTACTCGGCATCTGCGATCATTTCACTGCTTGTCGTTCCTGGTTTGACGTCACAAACACACCCAGCGTTCGCCCAGACACTCCCCCGTTTCTCCAGCCACTCCTGCGTTTTTTCCGGAAACGGTAGCGTTTTTTTCCCACACGCCCATAAAACGGCCTATTTCCGCCCAGTAACACCCATTTCCTGTCAATCACATTACGATCGCCAGAACGATGAAAATGCCGTGAGTAAAATTCCTAAGTGCATAGCAAATTTACTTGGCGCAGTCGCAGTGCGGACATTGCGCATGCGCATTAAGCGGAAAATCGCTGCGATGCGAAGATTTTTACCGAGCGAACAACTCGGAATGACCCCCAATGTAACTATATGTAACTATATTAAACTGTACGCTAAGAATATGTAGTGTGTATATGTAGATATATATATATATATATAATATATAGTGTATGTATATACTGTATATATATATATATATATAGTATATACAGTGTATGTATGTATATATATACATATATATGTATATAGTGTGTATATATTTATATTAGAGATGAGCGGGTTTGGTTCTCCGAGATCCGAACCCCCCCGAACATCACCTATTTTACACGGTTCCGAGGCAGCCTCGGATCTTCCCGCCTTGCTCGGTTAACCCGAACGCACCCGAACGTCATCATCCCGCTGTTGGATTCTCGTGAGATTCGTATTCTATATAAATAGCCGCGCGTCGCCGCCATTTTCACTCGTGCATTGGAGATTGAACGGAGAGGACGTGGCTGCGTTCTCTCCCTGAAAAGCTCTGTAATCTGTGCTCAGTGTGCTGCAAATATCTGTGCTGCAAATATCTGTGCTCAGTGTGATGAAAATATCTACATTCTCTGCCTGAAAACGCTCCATATCTGTGCTCAGTGTGCTGCAAATATCTGTGCTCAGTGTGCAGCATTGAGGGGACTAGGGACCACCAGTATATAATTATAGTAGTAAAGTACAGTAGGCCATTGCTGTATCTTGCAGCTCTGTGTCAAGTATACTATCTCTGTGCTGCATTATTGTGAGCAGTATATAGTAGGACAGTGCAGCATTTTGGTGACCAGCAGTATACATATAGTACAGTACAGTAGGCCATTGCTGTATCTGGCAGCTCTGTGTCAAGTATACTATCTCTATGCTGCATTATTGTGAGCAGTATATAGTAGGACAGTGCAGCATTTTGGTGACCAGCAGTATACATATAGTACAGTACAGTAGGCCATTGTTGTATCTTGCAGCTCTGTGTCAGGTATACTATCTCTGTGCTGCATTATTGTGAGCAGTATATAGTAGGACAGTTCAGCATTTTGGTGACCAGCAGTATACATATAGTACAGTACAGTAGGCCATTGCTGTATCTTGCAGCCCTGTGTCAAGTATACTATCTTTCTGTTGCATTATTGTGAGCAGTATTTAGTAGGACAGTGCAGCATTTTGGTGACCAGCAGTATACACATAGTACAGTACAATAGGCCATTGCTGTATCTTGCAGCTCTGTGTCAAGTATACTATCTCTGTGCTGCATTATTGTGAGCAGTATATAGTAGGACAGTGCAGCATTTTGGTGACCAGCAGTATACATATAGTACAGTACAGTAGGCCATTGCTGTATCTTGCAGCTCTGTGTCAAGTATACTATCTCTGTGCTGCATTATTGTGAGCAGTATATAGTAGGACAGTGCAGCATTTTGGTGACCAGCAGTATACACATAGTACAGTACAATAGGCCATTGCTGTATCTTGCAGCTCTGTGTCAAGTATACTATCTCTGTGCTGCATTATTGTGAGCAGTATATAGTAGGACAGTGCAGCATTTTGGTGACCAGCAGTATACATATAGTACAGTACAGTAGGCCATTGATGTATCTTGCAGCTCTGTGTCAGGTATACTATCTCTGTGCTGCATTATTGTGAGCAGTATATAGTAGGACAGTGCAGCATTTTGGTGACCAGTAGTATACATATAGTACAGTAAAGTAGACCATTGCTGTATCTTGCAGCTCTGTGTCAAGTATACTATCTCTGTTCTGCATTATTGTGAGCAGTATATAGTAGGACAGTGCAGCATTTTGGTGACCAGCAGTATACATATAGTACAGTACAGTAGGCCATTGCTGTATCTTCCAGCTCTGTGTCAAGTATACTATCTCTGTGCTGCATTATTGTGAGCAGTATATAGTAGGACAGTGCAGCATTTTGGTGACCAGCAGTATACATATAGTACAGTACAGTAGGCCATTGCTGTATCTTGCAGCTCTGTGTCACTTCTAGTATCCTGATCAGTGCTCAATATCTGCTGCATTTTTGTGACCAGTATGTATTAGAGATGAGCGGGTTCGGTTCCTCGGAATCCGAACCCCCCCGAACTTCAGCCTTTTTACACGGGTCCGAGGCAGACTCGGATCTTCCCGCCTTGCTCGGTTAACCCGAGCGCGCCCGAACGTCATCATCCCACTGTCGGATTCTCGCGAGGCTCGGATTCTATCGCGAGACTCGGATTCTATATAAGGAGCCGCGCGTCGCCGCCATTTTCACACGTGCATTGAGATTGATAGGGAGAGGACGTGGCTGGCGTCCTCTCCGTGTAGAATAGATTAGAGAGACACTTGATTTACTACTTGGGGAGCATTAGGAGTACTCAGTACAGTGCAGAGTTTTGCTGATAGTGACCAGTGACCACCAGTTTTATTTATAATCCGTTCTCTGCCTGAAAAAAAACGATACACAGTCACATACCATATCTGTGCTCAGCCTCAGTGTGCTGCATGATAATATCATCTATGTATATCTGACTGTGCTGAGTGCTCACTGCTCACACAGCTGAATTGTGGGGGAGACTGGGGTGCAGTTAATAGCAGGAGTACAGTGCACACTTTTGCTGCCAGTGTGACTGACCAGTGACCACCAGTATATTGTCTGCCTAAAAAAGTTAAACAAACACTCCTGTGGTGTTTTTTTAATTCTATAAACGCATTCTGCTGACAGTGTCCAGCAGGTCCGTCATTCATTATATTATATAAATATTTACCTGCAGTAGTGTTCTCTATCATCTTTATCATCTCTATATTAGCAGACGCAGTACGGTAGTCCACGGCTGTGGCTACCTCTGTGTTGTCAGTGCTCGTCCAAAATTGTATACCTACCTGTGGTGGGGTTTTTTTTTCTATCTTCTTCATACTAGTAGTTTAGGAGTCTGCTGACAGTGTCCAGCAGGTCCGTCATTATATTATATATACCTGCAGTAGTGATATATATATATTTTTTATATCATTATCATCTCTATACTAGCAGACGCAGTACGGTAGTCCATGGCTGTAGCTACCTCTGTGTCGTCAGTGCTCGTCCATAATTGTATACCTACCTGTGGTGGTTTTTTTTTTTCTATCTTCTTCATACTAGTAGTTTAGGAGTCTGCTGACAGTGTCCAGCAGGTCCGTCATTATATTATATATACCTGCAGTAGTGATATATATATATTTTTTGTTTCATTATCATCTCTATACTAGCAGACGCAGTACGGTAGTCCACGGCTGTAGCTACCTCTGTGTCGTCAGTGCCTCGTCAACCATAAGTATACTAGTATCCATCCATCTCCATTGTTTACCTGAGGTGCCTTTTAGTTGTGCCTATTAAAATATGGAGAACAAAAATGTTGAGGTTCCAAAAATAGGGAAATATCAAGATCCACTTCCACCCCGTGCTGAAGCTGCTGCCACTAGTCATGGCCGAGACGATGAAATTCCATCAACGTCGTCTGCCAAGGCCGATGCCCAATGTCATAGTACAGAGCATGTAAAATCCAAAACACAAAATATCAGTAAAAAAAGGACTCAAAAATCTAAAATAAAATCGTCGGAGGAGAAGCGTAAACTTGCCAATATGCCATTTACCACACGGAGTGGCAAGGAACGGCTGAGGCCCTGGCCTATGTCCATGGCTAGTGGTTCAGCTTCACATGAGGATGGAAGCACTCAGCCTCTCGCTAGAAAAATGAAAAGACTTAAGCTGGCAAAAGCACAGCAAAGAACTGTGCGTTCTTCGAAATCCCAAATCCACAAGGAGAGTCCAATTGTGTCGTTTGCGATGCCTGACCTTCCCAACACTGGATGTGAAGAGCATGCGCCTTCCACCATTTGCACGCCCCCTGCAAGTGCTGGAAGGAGCACCCGCAGTCCAGTTCCTGATAGTCAGATTGAAGATGTCAGTGTTGAAGTACACCAGGATGAGGAGGATATGGGTGTTGCCGGCGCTGGGGAGGAAATTGACAAGGAGGATTCTGATGGTGAGGTGGTTTGTTTAAGTCAGGCACCCGGGGAGACACCTGCTGTCCGTGGGAGGAATATGGCCATTGACATGCCTGGTGAAAATACCAAAAAAATCAGCTCTTCGGTGTGGAAGTATTTCAACAGAAATGCGGACAACAGGTGTCAAGCCGTGTGTTGCCTTTGTCAAGCTGTAATAAGTAGGGGTAAGGACGTTAACCACCTCGGAACATCCTCCCTTATACGTCACCTGCAGCGCATTCATCATAAGTCAGTGACAAATTCAAAAACTTTGGGCAACAGCGGAAGCAGTCCACTGACCAGTAAATCCCTTCCTCTTGTAACCAAGCTCACGCAAACCACCCCACCAACTCCCTCAGTGTCAATTTCCTCCTTCCCCAGGAATGCCAATAGTCCTGCAGGCCATGCCACTGGCAATTCTGACGAGTCCTCTCCTGCCTGGGATTCCTCCGATGCATCCTTGCGTGTAACGCCTGTTGTTGCTGCTGGGAGTCGATGGTCATCCCAGAGGGGAAGTCGTAAGACCACTTTTACTACTTCCACCAAGCAATTGACTGTCCAACAGTCCTTTGCGAGGAAGATGAAATATCACAGCAGTCATCCTGCTGCAAAGCGGATAACTGAGGCCTTGGCATCCTGGGCGGTGAGAAACGTGGTTCCGGTATCCATCATTACTGCAGAGCCAACTATAGACTTGTTTGAGGTACTGTGTCCCCGGTACCAAATACCATCTAGGTTCCATTTCTCTAGGCAGGCAATACCGAAAATGTACACAGACCTCAGAAAAAGACTCACCAGTGTCCTAAAAAATGCAGTTGTACCCAATGTCCACTTAACCACGGACATGTGGACAAGTGGAGCAGGGCAGACTCAGGACTATATGACTGTGACAGCCCACTGGGTAGATGTATTGACTCCCGCCGCAAGAACAGCAGCGGCGGCACCAGTAGCAGCATCTCGCAAACGCCAACTCTTTCCTAGGCAGGCTACGCTTTGTATCACCGCTTTCCAGAATACGCACACAGCTGAAAACCTATTACGGCAACTGAGGAAGATCATCGCAGAATGGCTTACCCCAATTGGACTCTCCTGTGGATTTGTGGCATCGGACAACGCCAGCAATATTGTGTGTGCATTAAATCTGGGCAAATTCCAGCACGTCCCTTGTTTTGCACATACCTTGAATTTGGTGGTGCAGAATTATTTAAAAAACGACAGGGGCGTGCAAGAGATGCTGTCGGTGGCCAGAAGAATTGCGGGACACTTTCGGCGTACAGGCACCACGTACAGAAGACTGGAGCAACACCAAAAATGCCTGAACCTGCCCTGCCATCATCTGAAGCAAGAAGTGGTAACGAGGTGGAATTCAACCCTCTATATGCTTCAGAGGTTGGAGGAGCAGCAAAAGGCCATTCAAGCCTATACAATTGAGCACGATATAGGAGGTGGAATGCACCTGTCTCAAGCGCAGTGGAGAATGATTTCAACGTTGTGCAAGGTTCTGCAACCTTTTGAACTTGCCACACGTGAAGTCAGTTCAGACACTGCCAGCCTGAGTCAGGTCATTCCCCTCATCAGGCTTTTGCAGAAGAAGCTGGAGACATTGAAGGAGGAGCTAACACAGAGCGATTCCGCTAGGCATGTGGGACTTGTGGATGGAGCCCTTAATTCGCTTAACAAGGATTCACGGGTGGTCAATCTGTTGAAATCAGAGCACTACATTTTGTCCACCGTGCTCGATCCTAGATTTAAAACCTACGTTGTATCTCTCTTTCCGGCAGACACAAGTCTGCAGGGGTTCAAAGAACTGCTGGTGAGAAAATTGTCAAGTCAAGCGGAACGCGACCTGTCAACATCTCCTCCTTCACATTCTCCCGCAACTGGGGGTGCGAGGAAAAGGCTCAGAATTCCGAGCCCACCCGCTGGCGGTGATGCAGGGCAGTCTGGAGCGACTGCTGATGCTGACATCTGCTCCGGACTGAAGGACCTGCCAACGATTACGGACATGTCGTCTACTGGCACTGCATATGATTCTCTCACCATTGAAAGAATGGTGGAGGATTATATGAGTGACCGCATCCAAGTAGGCACGTCAGACAGTCCGTACGTATACTGGCATGAAAAAGGCAATTTGGAGGCCCTTGCACAAACTGGCTTTATTCTACCTAAGTTGCCCTCCCACAAGTGTGTACTCCGAAAGAGTGTTTAGTGCCGCCGCTCACCTTGTCAGCAATCGGCGTACGAGGTTACTTCCAGAAAATGTGGAGAAGATGATGTTCATTAAAATGAATTATAATCAATTCCTCCGTGGAGACATTGACCAGCAGCAAATGCCTCCACAAAGTACACAGGGAGCTGAGATGGTGGATACCAGTGGGGACGAATTGATAATCTGTGAGGAGGGGGATGTACACGGTGATGAATCGGAGGATGATGATGAGGTGGACATCTTGCCTCTGTAGAGCCAGTTTGTGCAAGGAGAGATTAATTGCTTCTTTTTTGGTGGGGGTCCAAACCAACCCGTCATTTCAGTCACAGTCGTGTGGCAGACCCTGTCACTGAAATGATGGGTTGGTTAAAGTGTGCATGTCCTGTTTATACAACATAAGGGTGGGTGGGAGGGCCCAAGGACAATTCCATCTTGCACCTCTTTTTTCTTTCATTTTTCTTTGCGTCATGTGCTGTTTGGGGAGTGTTTTTTGGAAGGGCCATCCTGCGTGACACTGCAGTGCCACTCCTAGATGGGCCAGGTGTTTGTGTCGGCCACTAGGGTCGCTTATCTTAGTCACACAGCTACCTCATTGCGCCTCTTTTTTTCTTCTTTGCGTCATGTGCTGTTTGGGGAGTATTTTTTGGAAGGGCCATCCTGCGTGACACTGCAGTGCCACTCCTAGATGGGCCAGGTGTTTGTGTCGGCCACTAGGGTCACTTATCTTAGTCACACAGCTACCTCATTGCGCCTCTTTTTTTTCTTCTTTGCGTCATGTGCTGTTTGGGGAGTATTTTTTGGAAGGGCCATCCGGCCTGACACTGCAGTGCCACTCCTAGATGGGCCAGGTGTTTGTGTCGGCCACTAGGGTCGCTGAGCTTACTCACACAGCTACCTCATTGCGCCTCTTTTTTTCTTTGCATCATGTGCTGTTTGGGGGGTGTTTTTTGGAAGGGCCATCCTGCGTGACACTGCAGTGCCACTTCTAGATGGGCCAGGTGTTTGTGTCGGCCACTTGGGTCGCTGAGCTTAGTCATCCAGCGACCTCGGTGCAAATTTTAGGACTAAAAATAATATTGTGAGGTGTGAGGTGTTCAGAATAGACTGAAAATGAGTGGAAATTATGGTTATTGAGGTTAATAATACTTTGGGATCAAAATGACCCCCAAATTCTATGATTTAAGCTGTTTTTTAGGGTTTTTTTAAAAAAACACCCGAATCCAAAACACACCCGAATCCGACAAAAAATATTCGGTGAGGTTTTGCCAAAACGCGTTCGAACCCAAAACTCGGCCGCGGAACCGAACCCAAAACCAAAACACAAAATACGAAAAATTTCCGGTGCACATCCCTAGTATGTATACTGTACTGTGCAACGTGTGTTATACACTTGTTGATTTTATACATCCTGTAATCTGTACTGAGCAATGTGTGAGATACACCTGGGGATTATACACCCTGTATACTGTACTGTGCAACGTTTGTGATACACCTGGTGATTATACACCCTGTATACTGTACTGAGCGATGTGTGAGATACTCCTTGGGATTATACACCCTATATACTGTACTGTGCGATGTGTATTATATAGAGATGAGCGCCGGAAATTTTTCGGGTTTTGTGTTTTGGTTTTGGGTTCGGTTCCGCGGCCGTGTTTTGGGTTCGACCGCGTTTTGGCAAAACCTCACCGAATTTTTTTTGTCGGATTCGGGTGTGTTTTGGATTCGGGTGTTTTTTTCAAAAAACCCTAAAAAACAGCTTAAATCATAGAATTTGGGGGTAATTTTGATCCCAAAGTATTATTAACCTCAAAAAACATAATTTACACTCATTTTCAGCCTATTCTGAACACATCACACCTCACAATATTATTTTTAGTCCTAAAATTTGCACCGAGGTCGCTGTGTGAGTAAGATAAGCGACCCTAGTGGCCGACACAAACACCGGGCCCATCTAGGAGTGGCACTGCAGTGTCACGCAGGATGGCCCTTCCAAAAAACCCTCCCCAAACAGCACATGACGCAAAGAAAAAAAGAGGCGCAATGAGGTAGCTGACTGTGTGAGTAAGATTAGCGACCCTAGTGGCCGACACAAACACCGGGCACATCTAGGAGTGGCACTGCAGTGTCACGCAGGATGTCCCTTCCAAAAAACCCTCCCCAAACAGCACATGACGCAAAGAAAAAAAGAGGCGCAATGAGGTAGCTGACTGTGTGAGTAAGATTAGCGACCCTAGTGGCCGACACAAACACCGGGCCCATCTAGGAGTGGCACTGCAGTGTCACGCAGGATGTCCCTTCCAAAAAACCCTCCCCAATCAGCACATGATGCAAAGAAAAAGAAAAGAAAAAAGAGGTGCAAGATGGAATTATCCTTGGGCCCTCCCACCCACCCTTATGTTGTATAAACAAAACAGGACATGCACACTTTAACCAACCCATCATTTCAGTGACAGGGTCTGCCACACGACTGTGACTGATATGACGGGTTGGTTTGGACCCCCCCCAAAAAAGAAGCAATTAATCTCTCCTTGCACAAACTGGCTCTACAGAGGCAAGATGTCCACCTCATCTTCACCCTCCGATATATCACCGTGTACATCCCCCTCCTCACAGATTATCAATTCGTCCCCACTGGAATCCACCATCTCAGCTCCCTGTGTACTTTGTTGAGGCAATTGCTGCTGGTCAATGTCTCCGCGGAGGAATTGATTATAATTCATTTTAATGAACATCATCTTCTCCACATTTTCTGGATGTAACCTCGTACGCCGATTGCTGACAAGGTGAGCGGCGGCACTAAACACTCTTTCGGAGTACACACTTGTGGGAGGGCAACTTAGGTAGAATAAAGCCAGTTTGTGCAAGGGCCTCCAAATTGCCTCTTTTTCCTGCCAGTATAAGTACGGACTGTGTGACGTGCCTACTTGGATGCGGTCACTCATATAATCCTCCACCATTCTATCAATGTTTCTACAATTCTGGTCGGACGGACTGCCTGCCGTGTGCCGACACAGAGGTAGCCACAGCCGTGAACTACCGCACTGTACACTGGTTGATAAAGAGATAGTAGTATACTCGTAACAATTAGGATGACACTATGACGGTATAAAGAATGAAAAAAAAAACCACGGTTAGGTGGTAGGTATATAATAATAAATAATACAATTCTGGTCGGACGGACTGCCTGCCGTGTGCCGACACAGAGGTAGCCACAGCCGTGAACTACCGCACTGTACACTGGTTGATAAAGAGATAGTAGTATACTCGTAACAATTAGGATGACACTATGACGGTATAAAGAATGAAAAAAAAAACCACGGTTAGGTGGTAGGTATATAATAATAAATAATACAATTCTGGTCGGACGGACTGCCTGCCGTGTGCCGACACAGAGGTAGCCACAGCCGTGAACTACCGCACTGTACACTGGTTGATAAAGAGATAGTAGTATACTCGTAACAATTAGGATGACACTATGACGGTATAAAGAATGAAAAAAAAAACCACGGTTAGGTGGTAGGTATATAATAATAAATAATACAATTCTGGTCGGACGGACTGCCTGCCGTGTGCCGACACAGAGGTAGCCACAGCCGTGAACTACCGCACTGTACACTGGTTGATAAAGAGATAGTAGTATACTCGTAACAATTAGGATGACACTATGACGGTATAAAGAATGAAAAAAAAACCACGGTTAGGTGGTAGGTATATAATAATAAATAATACAATTCTGGTCGGACGGACTGCCTGCCGTGTGCCGACACAGAGGTAGCCACAGCCGTGAACTACCGCACTGTACACTGGTTGATAAAGAGATAGTAGTATACTCGTAACAATTAGGATGACACTATGACGGTATAAAGAATGAAAAAAAAACCACGGTTAGGTGGTAGGTATATAATAATAAATAATACAATTCTGGTCGGACGGACTGCCTGCCGTGTGCCGACACAGAGGTAGCCACAGCCGTGAACTACCGCACTGTACACTGGTTGATAAAGAGATAGTAGTATACTCGTAACAATTAGGATGACACTATGACGGTATAAAGAATGAAAAAAAAAACCACGGTTAGGTGGTAGGTATATAATAATAAATAATACAATTCTGGTCGGACGGACTGCCTGCCGTGTGCCGACACAGAGGTAGCCACAGCCGTGAACTACCGCACTGTACACTGGTTGATAAAGAGATAGTAGTATACTCGTAACAATTAGGATGACACTATGACGGTATAAAGAATGAAAAAAAAACCACGGTTAGGTGGTAGGTATATAATAATAAATAATACAATTCTGGTCGGACGGACTGCCTGCCGTGTGCCGACACAGAGGTAGCCACAGCCGTGAACTACCGCACTGTACACTGGTTGATAAAGAGATAGTAGTAAACTCGTAACAATTAGGATGACACTATGACGGTATAAAGAATGAAAAAAAAAACCACGGTTAGGTGGTAGGTATATAATAATAAATAATACAATTCTGGTCGGACGGACTGCCTGCCGTGTGCCGACACAGAGGTAGCCACAGCCGTGAACTACCGCACTGTACACTGGTTGATAAAGAGATAGTAGTATACTCGTAACAATTAGGATGACACTATGACGGTATAAAGAATGAAAAAAAAAACCACGGTTAGGTGGTAGGTATATAATAATAAATAATACAATTCTGGTCGGACGGACTGCCTGCCGTGTGCCGACACAGAGGTAGCCACAGCCGTGAACTACCGCACTGTACACTGGTTGATAAAGAGATAGTAGTATACTCGTAACAATTAGGATGACACTATGACGGTATAAAGAATGAAAAAAAAAACCACGGTTAGGTGGTAGGTATATAATAATAAATAATACAATTCTGGTCGGACGGACTGCCTGCCGTGTGCCGACACAGAGGTAGCCACAGCCGTGAACTACCGCACTGTACACTGGTTGATAAAGAGATAGTAGTATACTCGTAACAATTAGGATGACACTATGACGGTATAAAGAATGAAAAAAAAACCACGGTTAGGTGGTAGGTATATAATAATAAATAATACAATTCTGGTCGGACGGACTGCCTGCCGTGTGCCGACACAGAGGTAGCCACAGCCGTGAACTACCGCACTGTACACTGGTTGATAAAGAGATAGTAGTATACTCGTAACAATTAGGATGACACTATGACGGTATAAAGAATGAAAAAAAAAACCACGGTTAGGTGGTAGGTATATAATAATAAATAATACAATTCTGGTCGGACGGACTGCCTGCCGTGTGCCGACACAGAGGTAGCCACAGCCGTGAACTACCGCACTGTACACTGGTTGATAAAGAGATAGTAGTATACTCGTAACAATTAGGATGACACTATGACGGTATAAAGAATGAAAAAAAAAAACACGGTTAGGTGGTAGGTATATAATAATAAATAATACAATTCTGGTCGGACGGACTGCCTGCCGTGTGCCGACACAGAGGTAGCCACAGCCGTGAACTACCGCACTGTACACTGGTTGATAAAGAGATAGTAGTATACTCGTAACAATTAGGATGACACTATGACGGTATAAAGAATGAAAAAAAAACCACGGTTAGGTGGTAGGTATATAATAATAAATAATACAATTCTGGTCGGACGGACTGCCTGCCGTGTGCCGACACAGAGGTAGCCACAGCCGTGAACTACCGCACTGTACTGTGTCTGCTGCTAATATAGACTGGTTGATATTTAAAGAGATATTAGTAGTATACAACAATACTATACTGGTGGTCAGGCACTGGTCACCACTCCTGCAGCAAAAGTGTGCACTGTTAATTAATATAATTGTACTCCTGGCTCCTGCTAACAACCTGCAGTGCTCCCCAGTCTCCCCCACAATTAATTATAAGCTTTTAATTTATACATTGATGACTGTGCAGCACACTGGGCTGAGCTGAGTGCACACAGACTGAGTCACACTGTGTGACTGACTGTGCTGTGTATCGTTTTTTTTTTCAGGCAGAGAACGGATATAGCAGAGAGAAGTGAACGGATATATTATATTAAATAAAAGTTAACTAGCAACTGCACTGGTCACTGACTGTGGTAAACTAACTCTGTCTGCGACTCTGCACAATCTCTCTCTCTCTATCTAATCTATCTCTATTCTAATGGAGAGGACGCCAGACACGTCCTCTCCCTATCAATCTCAATGCACGAGTGAAAATGGCGGCGACGCGCGGCTCCTTATATAGAATCCGAGTCTCGCGATAGAATCCGAGCCTCGCGAGAATCCGACAGCGTCATGATGACGTTCGGGCGCGCTCGGGTTAACCGAGCAAGGCGGGAAGATCCGAGTCGCTCGGACCCGTGAAAAAAAACATGAAGTTCGGGCGGGTTCGGATTCCGAGGAACCGAACCCGCTCATCTCTAGTATTATACACCTGGTGATTATACATCCTGTAATCTGTACTGAGCGATGTGTGAGATACACCTTGGGATTATACACCCTATATACTGTACTGTGTGATGTGTGAGATACACCTGGGGATTATACACCCTATATACTGTACTGTGCGATGTGTGTTATACACCTGGTGATTATACATCCTGTAATCTGTACTGAGCGATGTGTGAGATACACCTGGGGATTATACACCCTATATACTGTACTGTGTGATGTGTGAGATACACCTGGGGATTATACATCCTATATTATTATTATTATCCTTTATTTATATGGCACCACAAGGGTTCCACAGTGCCCAATTACAGAATAAAAAAAATCAAACAGGAAAACAGCAACTTACAGTTGATGCCAGTATAGAACAAGTACAGGGTAAATAAACAGTTACATCAGCAGATGACACTGGAATAAGTATCAGGTGGCAGAAGACTGCTGGATGTGGTACAGTTGAAGATTATTAAAGTAAGAGAAAGGATAAGCACATGAGGGAAGAGTGCCCTGCTTGTGAGAGCTTACAATCTAAAGGGGAGGGGTAGACAGACATGGGTGATACAGATGGGGTACATAGAGAACGTGGAACAGAGGGTTAGAATGAGATTTGGCTGGGTTTGTTGAAGAAGTGGACCCCCAGAAGGCACAAGTGAATACTTAACATTGCAACATTTTACTGGGCTATGCAGGAGAAAATTAAAAATAGGAAAAAGAGAAAAAAAAGAATCGATAACTTCTACTGCTTTCAAAAAGGTCAATGGAAGCTGATATAATGGACAACTACCTCATGGAAGCCAGATACAGTATACCAAACAGTACTTAGCAGAGTTAGGAATGAGTGCTTATGAAATACAGTAACATTTTGTCATAATATTTCAGAAACTGCATGGCTGGTCTCTTGCACTCTTTTGCTCTAATACACCACCTGCTTTAGGATGTATATTCAAAAACATTATGTCTCCATAATCCCAAAAATGTCAGTCTTCTTGAAAAGTGGTTTGTTCCTTTGTAAGGGAAAGAGAACAAACGTTCTCAAACAACGGTTTCTCAATTTCTTTTTCCTCTGGGAAGGGATTGTGGATTCGCAGGAATATCTGAGCATTTCTGTAATCAGAAAGCAGTGACTTTCTACAAATGTTTACGAATAATTCCAGTGATTTTTTTCATTTTCTTCCAGTGATTTGGACCAATAATACCATTGATTAGAACGAATAATTCCAGTGATTTTGTCATTTTCTTCCAGTGATTTGGACCAATAATACCATTGATTAGAACAAATAATTCCAGTGATTTTGTCATTTTCTTCCAGTGATTTGGACCAATAATGCCATTCATTAGAACGAATAATTCCTTTGATATTGAGGTGTTTGTGTCGCTTAGCTTAGCCATCCAGCGACCCCAGTGCACCTCTTTTTCTCTTTTCTTTGCATCATGTGCTGTTTGGGACCAATTTTTTTAAGTGCCATCCTGTCTGACACTGCAGTGCCACTCCTAGATGGGCCAGGTGTTTGTGCCGCCCTCTTGGGTCGATTTTCTTAGTCATCCAGCAACCTCGGTGCAAATTTTAGGACTAAAAATAGTATTGTGAGGTGTGCAGAATAGACTGGAAATGAGTGGAAACTGTGGTTATTGAGGTTAATAATACTATAGGATCAAAATGACCCCCAAATTCTATGATTTAAGCTGTTTTTGAGGGTTTTTTGAAAAAAAAAAAACACCCGAATCCGGCAAAAAAATTTCAGGGAGGTTTTGCCAAAAAGCGTCCGAATCCAAAACACGGCCGCGGAAACTAATCCAAAACCAAAACCCGAAAAATTTCCGGTGCACATCTCTAATTTATATAAATATATATATATATATATATATATATATATATAAAACGTCTGTTCAGGCGGCACTCACGGCGGAGAAACAGGATAAGAGCCAAAGATGCTGTCTTTGGCTCTTGTCCTGTTTCTCCGCCGTGACTGCCGCCTGAACAGACATTTTATGCTTGGGGAAGGTATTTTTCTTTTCTCAATTGGAGGGCACCGGCATGCTATATGTGAATAACTTGAAGGAATTGGAGTGCCGCCTGACTGTTTGTTTTATATATATATATATATATATATATATATATATATTTATACATATGTGTGTATATATATATATATATATATATATAAACATGAAAATGGGATGCGGTCAAGATCCCACCTGTCGGTATCCTGGTAGTCGAAATACAGACGCCGGGATCCCGACACCATTCAGAATCCCGACGTCGGAACTCTGAATAGCCCAGGACACTGACGCCGGAATCCCAACCATAGTTATACCCTCAGACTTAGGGCTGGAGGAGAGGAAGGTAGGTTTAGGCATCAGGCAGGGGGGTTAGGGTTATGCTGCAGAGGTAGCAGAGGATAAATTTAGGCAGCAGGGAGGGTGGGTTAGGCACCTCCCGTGGGGGTTAGGGTTAGGCTGCAGGGGAGGGAGTGTTAAGTGTAGGCAGCAGGGACGGGTGTTAGGATTAGGCACCTCCGCAGGGGTGTTAGGCATAAAGAGGGGAGATTAGGGTCAGGCTACGGCAAGGGAGGGTTAGGGGGTGAGGAGAGGGGAGAACACCACTAACTCACCCATGTCGGTCTTTTCTGCAGTGGGATCCCAGCTTCGTTATTACGACCGCCGGGATCCTGGTACTGGGATATCATACTCATTCCACGGAAGCCCCCCTTTTACAAATCCTGCATTTGCCACTGGATGAAACTGTTAGTATTTCGAAGAAATAACAACAAACTTATATATAGCACAGAGTAACTCAAACTGACATCATTCTGAAATTGTACTTGCATTGCTTTGTCTTTATATTTTATAAGTGTTTTGCTTTACAGCTGTATAAATCTGTAATGGTGGCAACAGTACAATACAGTACCTTTTATTTTTTGAAAAAAAAACATGGATTTCATTTAATTCAGCCTAAATTATCTTTCTATAGTAAGGAATGAACATAAAAAGGGGAAATAATGAAATGCCTCATATAACAGTAATAATTAACATATCTAACCATTATCCCCTGACATTTATGCAATAGACGTTAGACACCGGCTAGCTACTGTACATATCAGACATCAATGTTTTCCTGTTTTACTGAGAAGTGAAAAGACCAAAAAATAAATAAATAATAGGTTTCATTATTTCTGAAAGCTCATTGTGCTTAAAGTATGATAAACTAAATGTCCTTTTTCTACTTTATAAATTGGAATATTATGGGAAAAAGCAAATTCCCTATTAATTAATTTGGACCATTGTCTCACTTGTGATAGTCCTTGGTGTCAAAAAGATAATTAGAATTTTATAATGATAATTGTTATAATTATGCCTGAGAAAAATATCATCAGGGGGTAGGTCTATTCAACGATGGTTTAATTGTTCCTTCTGTTTAATAATAAGGTCATTTTTCTATTAGCCAGCAGCAGGAGCTCATGGTGAAGAACAGACATACTAAAAATCATTAGCTTGTTTACCTCTTTATGTTACAGCGATTTAACTGCAAGTTAATAAGATATGTGAAGACTCTGAAAAATGTAAAAGCTTAAACAGAAGCTAAAATAAAAATTAAATTCAATCAGTTCACCATCAATGATTATTCTTTATTCGCAATCAACAGTATGTGCTGCTTTATTTCACTACCAGTGTAATTACTGTATCTAAAAAAATATGTAAAAGGTATAATAGTGCACACAACATACACAGGTACAAATGGAAAAATGTGGTTAGCAATAATAATATTTCTTGCTACATGCACATATATTATTGTTGCTCCTTGCCTTTGAGCAATATATTTATTTGAGAGGATTTGCAGTACATTCCTAGAGATTATGGGGTCTTTTAGGCCCTACACACTTAAAGATTTTACTGAACTATATGAAAGTTCTCATTTATTAATGAACGAGAACTTGTTCATATTGTTCAGTGTGTAGGCACCAACGATGAATGATGCGGGGCCCCACGCTCATTCATCATTGGTGCCGGCTCTTTCATACCTGCAGGCCAATATGGACAATCTCGCCCATATTAGCATGCGGGGCTATGGGGCCGGGTGATGGGGGGAGTGAAATAACTTCACTCCCCCTGTCACCTCCCACCCCATCGACGGGTCATCTGACGGCCATATCGGCCGTCAGGCAGCTCGGCGGTGGGTCGCGGAGTGTGTAGGGCCCATATGTTCTAAGCCTTGGGGAGATATAAAGTTGACAGAGATAAAGTACAAGTCAATCAGCTCCTCACTGCCAAGTAACATGCTGTCTTTGAAAATTACAGGACCTGTTTAGCTGGTATTTTTTTATCTCCATCCACTTGATCTCTCTCCAAGTCTTAGTACATAGACCCCTATGACACTTGAGTTGAACATATATGCAGATATGAACACATCTTGCAGATTTCAGCACCAAAGAAAGAAATTGGCTTGTACAAATGCGCTGGATTAGGAATCTGCACACAGATGGAGATCACTAGTGAGTACGGATTGATTGATTGATTGATTGATTGATTGATTGATCCATCCATTGACTGGAGACTCTTTTTGTGTAACAGGGCAGTGGCATGGAACTCTTCTATCTTGTGGGAGTGTCAAGAGAATGTTGTGGGAGTGGAAGCTGACTTCCTTGCTCAATCACAGCATAAGGACAGAGATGGAACCTATAGAAAGGAGGATTATTGCAGTATCATAAACTGCAAAAATGAAGGTGCACAATCTCATTGCAATTTAACATGGAGTTAAACTGAGGTTCTTAGCATCATTTTTGGACAAAAATATGGATGCACCTAACATGGCCAGGTAACCTCATCAGGTGGGTCCCTAACAGCATAAACTGGTAAGTAGGCTGCCATAAGGAAAAGCTGTCGCAAATGTGCCCAATCTGTCGTATGTGAGGAATTGATGTCTACAGGGATGCAGGAAGCAGTTGGCCTCCTGATGGACGGGATCCCAGTGGTCGATATACTGATGCCGGTATCCCAAAGGAGGACAAAATAGCAATGTTTAACTCTAGATACTAATGTCATATGGGATACCGGCATCACAATAGAAACAGCTGGCATCCTGATCGTCCTAACAGTGGGACGCTCTGGCGTCCTGCCGCATGTGGGAGGGGGGGGGCAGTCCGGGAAGGTTAGGGTTAGGGAGGGTTATGTGTAGGCAGCGGAAAAGGGAGGGATAGGGTTAGGTACTAAAAAGGGAGGGTAGTGGGCAGGGAAGGGTACTTTAGAGGAGGCAGTTGAGATTCTGATGTATTCTAACCTCCGGCATCCTGTCCATTGGAAAATCATACTAAACCCAGGGATACAAATAGTTGTTATTAATGATAATTTAAGAAGCTGCAAAACTTCATACTAACAGCAAGAAATTATGGAGGTAATTCAGACCTGATCGACGCTCGCTAGCGTTTTTTGCAGCGCTGCGATCAGGTCAGAACTGCGCATGCATATGCACCGCAATGCACAGGTGCATCGCACAGGTACATAGCGGATCATTGCTGTGCGATGGGTTTTACGAAGAATCCATTCGCACAGCCGTTTGCAATGAGATTGACAGGAAGAAGGCATTTGTGGGTGGCAACTGATCGTTTTCTGGGAGTGTTTGGAAAAACGCAGGTGTGTCCTAGCATTTGCTGGGCAGCTGTCTAATTCAGTTCCGGTCCCGGACAGGCTGAAGTGATTGCAGCGGCTGTGTAAGTTCTGGGCAACTCAGAAACTGCACAAAGTTTAGTTCGCACACTTGCACAGCTAGATTACACTCCCCTGTAGGCAGCAAACTATCTGATCGCAGTGCTCCAAAAAACTGCTAGCGAGTGATCAGGTCTGAATTACCCCCTCTGTCTTGTGATATTTAATTGAGGTTCAAGGGGTGTAAATAGAACATGTAAGGGGAATTCCCTGTTTAACCAATAATATATGTACATACTGTACTGTAGTCCAGATATGTAATTATTGCTATTGTAATTGCATCTTCTATTTGTACCTATGTGAGTTTTTCACATACAGTAATTAGACCTTTTACATAACCTGTTACCTACTGCAAACAAAAGTCACATATAATAAATACTAGAGATGTGCGGTGGGCACTTTTCGTGTTTTGTGTTTTTGTTTTGGTTCTTGTTCCATGCTCGTGTTTTGGATCTGGATTGGTTTTGATAAAACTACCCTTTTGTGTTTTGGTTTTGGATCTGGATGATTTTTTGAAAAAACATAAATACAGCTAAAATCACAGAATTTGGGGGTAATTTTGATTAGTGATGAGCGGGTTCGGTTTCTCGGAAACCGAACCCCCCCGAACTTCAGCCTTTTTACACGGGTCCGAGGCAGGTCCGAACCTTCCCGCCTTGCTCGGCTAACCCGAGCGCGCCCGAACGTCATCATCCCGCTGTCGGATTCTCGCGAGGCTCGGATTCTATCGCGAGACTCGGATTCTATATAAGGAGCCGCGCGTCGCCGCCATTTTCACACGTGCATTGAGATTGATAGGGAGAGGACGTGGCTGGCGTCCTCTCCGTTTATAGAGAAGAGAGTAGAGAGTTAGAGACACTATTTGGTATTTACTAATTTTGGGGAGCATATTAGGACTGGAGTACTACTACTTGCTGATAGTGTGATCATTGACCACCAGTTTAATTAATCCGTTCTCTGCCTGAAAAAAAACGATACACAGTGTGACACAGTCACATACCATATCTGTGCTCAGCCTCAGTGTGCTGCATCATCATATGTAATACTGTATATCTGACTGTGCTGAGTGCTCACTGCTCACACAGCTTAATTGTGGGGGAGACTGGGGAGCAGTTAGAGCAGGAGTACATAAATAAATAATATATTTTAAGTACAGTGCACACTTTTGCTGCCAGAGTGCCACACTGGCAGTGTGACTGACCAGTGACCACACTGACCACCAGTATATTGTGATTGTCTGCTAAGGACGGAGTACTACTTGCTGATAGTGTGACCAGTGACCAGTGACCACCACCAGTTTAATTAATCCGTTCTCTGCCTGAAAAAAAAACGATACACAGTGTGACACAGTCACATACCATATCTGTGCTCAGCCCAGTGTGCTGCATCATATGTAATACTGTATATCATTATCTGACTGTGCTGAGTGCTCACTGCTCACACAGCATAATTGTGGGGGAGACTGGGGAGCAGTTATAGCAGGAGTACACATTTTAAGTACAGTGCACACTTTTGCTGCCAGAGTGCCACTGCCAGTGTGACTGACCACCAGTATATTGTGATTGTCTGCTGACCACCAGTATATTGTGATTGTCTGCCTGAAAAAGTTAAACACTCGTCGTGTGGTGTTTTTATAAACGCATTCTGCAGACAGTGTCCAGCAGGTCCGTCATTACATAATATATATACCTGTCCGGCTGCAGTACTAGTGTGATATATATATATATATTTTATTTTTATCTCATTATCATCCAGTCTATATTAGCAGCAGACACAGTACGGTAGTCCACGGCTGTAGCTACCTCTGTGTCGGCAGTCGCTGGTCCATCCATAATTGTATACCACCTACCCGTGGTTTTTTTTTCTATCTTCTTGATACTAGTAGCTTACTTTAGGAGTCTGCAGTGCTGACAGACAGTGTCCAGCAGGTCCGTCATTACATAATATATATATACCTGTCCGGCTGCAGTACTAGTGTGATATATATATATATTTTATTTTTATCTCATTATCATCCAGTCTATATTAGCAGCAGACACAGTACGGTAGTCCACGGCTGTAGCTACCTCTGTGTCGGCAGTCGCTGGTCCATCCATAATTGTATACCACCTACCCGTGGTTTTTTTTTTCTATCTTCTTGATACTAGTAGCTTACTTTAGGAGTCTGCAGTGCTGACAGACAGTGTCCAGCAGGTCCGTCATTACATAATATATATATACCTGTCCGGCTGCAGTACTAGTGTGATATATATATATATATTTTATTTTTATCTCATTATCATCCAGTCTATATTAGCAGCAGACACAGTACGGTAGTCCACGGCTGTAGCTACCTCTGTGTCGGCAGTCGCTCGTCCATCCATAATTGTATACCACCTACCCGTGGTTTTTTTTTCTATCTTCTTGATACTAGTAGCTTTGCTTTAGGAGTCTGCAGTGCTGACAGACAGTGTCCAGCAGGTCCGTCATTACATAATATATATATACCTGTCCGGCTGCAGTACTAGTGTGATATATATATATATATATATATATTATTTTTATCTCATTATCATCCAGTCTATATTAGCAGCAGACACAGTACGGTAGTCCACGGCTGTAGCTACCTCTGTGTCGGCAGTCGCTCGTCCATCCATAATTGTATACCACCTACCCGTGGTTTTTTTTTCTATCTTCTTGATACTAGTAGCTTACTTTAGGAGTCTGCAGTGCTGACAGACAGTGTCCAGCAGGTCCGTCATTACATAATATATATATACCTGTCCGGCTGCAGTACTAGTGTGATATATATATATATATTTTATTTTTATCTCATTATCATCCAGTCTATATTAGCAGCAGACACAGTATGGTAGTCCACGGCTGTAGCTACCTCTGTGTCGGCAGTCGCTGGTCCATCCATAATTGTATACCACCTACCCGTGGTTTTTTTTCTATCTTCTTGATACTAGTAGCTTACTTTAGGAGTCTGCAGTGCTGACAGACAGTGTCCAGCAGGTCCGTCATTACATAATATATATATACCTGTCCGGCTGCAGTACTAGTGTGATATATATATATATTTTATTTTTATCTCATTATCATCCAGTCTATATTAGCAGCAGACACAGTACGGTAGTCCACGGCTGTAGCTACCTCTGTGTCGGCAGTCGCTCGTCCATCCATAAGTATACTAGTATCCATCCATCTCCATTGTTTACCTGAGGTGCCTTTTAGTTGTGCCTATTAAAATATGGAGAACAAAAATGTTGAGGTTCCAAAAATAGGGAAAGATCAAGATCGACTTCCACCTCGTGCTGAAGCTGCTGCCACTAGTCATGGCCGAGACGATGAAATGCCAGCAACGTCGTCTGCCAAGGCCGATGCCCAATGTCATAGTACAGAGCATGTAAAATCCAAAACACCAAATATCAGTAAAAAAAGGACTCAAAAATCTAAAATAAAATTGTCGGAGGAGAAGCGTAAACTTGCCAATATGCCATTTACCACACGGAGTGGCAAGGAACGGCTGAGGCCCTGGCCTATGTTCATGGCTAGTGGTTCAGCTTCACATGAGGATGGAAGCACTCAGCCTCTCGCTAGAAAAAAGAAAAGACTCAAGCTGGCAAAAGCACAGCAAAGAACTGTGTGTTCTTCGAAATCCCAAATCCACAAGGAGAGTCCAATTGTGTCGGTTGCGATGCCTGACCTTCCCAACACTGGACGTGAAGAGCATGCGCCTTCCACCATTTGCACACCCCCTGCAAGTGCTGGAAGGAGCACCCGCAGTCCAGTTCCTGATAGTCAGATTGAAGATGTCAGTGTTGAAGTACACCAGGATGAGGAGGATATGGGTGTTGCTGGCGCTGGGGAGGAAATTGACAAGGAGGATTCTGATGGTGAGGTGGTTTGTTTAAGTCAGGCACCCGGGGAGACACTTGTTGTCCGTGGGAGGAATAGGGCCATTGACATGCCTGGTGAAAATACCAAAAAAATCAGCTCTTCGGTGTGGAAGTATTTCAACAGAAATGCGGACAACATTTGTCAAGCCGTGTGTTGCCTTTGTCAAGCTGTAATAAGTAGGGGTAAGGACGTTAACCACCTCGGAACATCCTCCCTTATACGTCACCTGCAGCGCATTCATAATAAGTCAGTGACAAGTTCAAAAACTTTGGGCGACAGCGGAAGCAGTCCACTGACCAGTAAATCCCTTCCTCTTGTAACCAAGCTCACGCAAACCACCCCACCAACTCCCTCAGTGTCAATTTCCTCCTTCCCCAGGAATGCCAATAGTCCTGCAGGCCATGTCACTGGCAATTCTGACGAGTCCTCTCCTGCCTGGGATTCCTCCGATGCATCCTTGCGTGTAACGCCTACTGCTGCTGGCGCTGCTGTTGTTGCTGCTGGGAGTCGATGGTCATCCCAGAGGGGAAGTCGTAAGACCACTATTACTACTTCCACCAAGCAATTGACTGTCCAACAGTCCTTTGCGAGGAAGATGAAATATCACAGCAGTCATCCTGCTGCAAAGCGGATAACTGAGGCCTTGGCATCCTGGGTGGTGATAAACATGGTTCCGGTATCCATCATTACTGCAGAGCCAACTAGAGACTTGTTGGAGGTACTGTGTCCCCGGTACCAAATACCATCTAGGTTCCATTTCTCTAGGCAGGCGATACCGAAAATGTACACAGACCTCAGAAAAAGACTCACCAGTGTCCTAAAAAATGCAGCTGTACCCAATGTCCACTTAACCACGGACATGTGGACAAGTGGAGCAGGGCAGGGTCAGGACTATATGACTGTGACAGCCCACTGGGTAGATGTATGGACTCCCGCCGCAAGAACAGCAGCGGCGGCACCAGTAGCAGCATCTCGCAAACGCCAACTCTTTCCTAGGCAGGCTACGCTTTGTATCACCGGTTTCCAGAATACGCACACAGCTGTAAACCTCTTACGGCAACTGAGGAAGATCATCGCGGAATGGCTTACCCCAATTGGACTCTCCTGTGGATTTGTGGCATCGGACAACGCCAGCAATATTGTGTGTGCATTAAATCTGGGCAAATTCCAGCACGTCCCATGTTTTGCACATACCTTGAATTTGGTGGTGCAGAATTATTTAAAAAACGACAGGGGCGTGCAAGAGATGCTGTCGGTGGCCAGAAGAATTGCGGGACACTTTCGGCGTACAGGCACCACGTACAGAAGACTGGAGCACCACCAAAACCGCCTGAACCTGCCCTGCCATCATCTGAAGCAAGAAGTGGTAACGAGGTGGAATTCAACCCTATATATGCTTCAGAGGTTGGATGAGCAGCAAAAGGCCATTCAAGCCTATACAATTGAGCACGATATAGGAGGTGGAATGCACCTGTCTCAAGCGCAGTGGAGAATGATTTCAACGTTGTGCAAGGTTCTGCTGCCCTTTGAACTTGCCACACGTGAAGTCAGTTCAGACACTGCCAGCCTGAGTCAGGTCATTCCCCTCATCAGGCTTTTGCAGAAAAAGCTGGAGACATTGAAGGAGGAGCTAACACAGAGAGATTCCGCTAGGCATGTGGGACTTGTGGATGGAGCCCTTAATTCGCTTAACAAGGATTCACGGGTGGTCAATCTGTTGAAATCAGAGCACTACATTTTGGCCACCGTGCTCGATCCTAGATTTAAAACCTACCTTGGATCTCTCTTTCCGGCAGACACAAGTCTGCTGGGGTTGAAAGACCTGCTGGTGAGAAAATTGTCAAGTCAAGCGGAACGCGACCTGTCAACATCTCCTCCTTCACATTCTCCCGCAACTGGGGGTGCGAGGAAAAGGCTCAGAATTCCGAGCCCACCCGCTGGCGGTGATGCAGGGCAGTCTGGAGCGACTGCTGATGCTGACATCTGGTCCGGACTTAAGGACCTGCCAACGATTACGGACATGTCGTCTACTGGCACTGCATATGATTCTCTCCCCATTGAAAGAATGGTGGAGGATTATATGAGTGACCGCATCCAAGTAGGCACGTCAGACAGTCCGTACTTATACTGGCAGGAAAAAGAGGCAATTTGGAGGCCCTTGCACAAACTGGCTTTATTCTACCTAAGTTGCCCTCCCACAAGTGTGTACTCCGAAAGAGTGTTTAGTGCCGCCGCTCACCTTGTCAGCAATCGGCGTACGAGGTTACTTCCAGAAAATGTGGAGAAGATGATGTTCATTAAAATGAATTATAATCAATTCCTCCGTGGAGACATTGACCAGCAGCAATTGCCTCCACAAAGTACACAGGGAGCTGAGATGGTGGATTTCAGTGGGGACGAATTGATAATCTGTGAGGAGGGGGATGTACACGGTGATATATCGGAGGATGATGATGAGGTGGACATCTTGCCTCTGTAGAGCCAGTTTGTGCAAGGAGAGATTAATTGCTTCTTTTTTGGTGGGGGTCCAAACCAACCCGTCATTTCAGTCACAGTCGTGTGGCAGACCCTGTCACTGAAATGATGGGTTGGTTAAAGTGTGCATGTCCTGTTTATACAACATAAGGGTGGGTGGGAGGGCCCAAGGACAATTCCATCTTGCACCTCTTTTTTCTTTAATTTTTCTTTGCGTCATGTGCTGTTTGGGGAGTATTTTTTTGAAGGGCCATCCTGCGTGACACTGCAGTGCCACTCCTAGATGGGCCAGGTGTTTGTGTCGGCCACTAGGGTCGCTTATCTTACTCACACAGCTACCTCATTGCGCCTCTTTTTTTCTTTGCGTCATGTGCTGTTTGGGGAGTGTTTTTTGGAAGGGCCATCCTGCGTGACACTGCAGTGCCACTCCTAGATGGGCCAGGTGTTTGTGTCGGCCACTAGGGTCGCTTAGCTTACTCACACAGCTACCTCATTGCGCCTCTTTTTTTCTTTGCGTCATGTGCTGCTGTTTGGGGAGTGTTTTTTGGAAGGGCCATCCTGCGTGACACTGCAGTGCCACTCCTAGATGGGCCAGGTGTTTGTGTCGGCCACTAGGGTCGCTTAGCTTACTCACACAGCTACCTCATTGCGTCTCTTTTTTTCTTTGCGTCATGTGCTGCTGTTTGGGGAGTGTTTTTTGGAAGGGCCATCCTGCGTGACACTGCAGTGCCACTCCTAGATGGGCCAGGTGTTTGTGTCGGCCACTAGGGTCGCTTAGCTTACTCACACAGTAACCTCATTGCGCCTCTTTTTTTCTTTGCGTCATGTGCTGTTTGGGGAGTGTTTTTTGGAAGGGCTATCCTGCGTGACACTGCAGTGCCACTCCTAGATGGGCCAGGTGTTTGTGTCGGCCACTAGGGTCGCTTAGCTTACTCACACAGCTACCTCATTGCGCCTCTTTTTTTCTTTGCGTCATGTGCTGCTGTTTGGGGATTGTTTTTTGGAAGGGCCATCCTGCGTGACGCTGCAGTGCCACTCCTAGATGGGCCAGGTGTTTGTGTCGGCCACTAGGGTCGCTTAGCTTACTCACACAGCTACCTCATTGCGCCTCTTTTTTTCTTTGCGTCATGTGCTGTTTGGGGAGTGTTTTTTGGAAGGGCCATCCTGCGTGACACTGCAGTGCCACTCCTAGATGGGCCAGGTGTTTGTGTCGGCCACTAGGGTCGCTTAGCTTACTCACACAGCTACCTCATTGCACCTCTTTTTTTCTTTGCGTCATGTGCTGTTTGGGGAGTGTTTTTTGGAAGGGCCATCTTGCGTGACACTGCAGTGCCACTCCTAGATGGGCCAGGTGTTTGTGTCGGCCACTTGGGTCGCTTAGCTTACTCACACAGCTACCTCATTGCGCCTCTTTTTTTCTTTGCGTCATGTGCTGCTGTTTGGGGAGTGTTTTTTGGAAGGGCCATCCTGCGTGACACTGCAGTGCCACTCCTAGATGGGCCAGGTGTTTGTGTCGGCCACTAGGGTCGCTTAGCTTACTCACACAGCTACCTCATTGCGCCTCTTTTTTTCTTTGCGTCATGTGCTGTTTGGGGAGTGTTTTTTGGAAGGGCCATCCTGCGTGACACTGCAGTGCCACTCCTAGATGGGCCAGGTGTTTGTGTCGGCCACTAGGGTCGCTTAGCTTACTCACACAGCTACCTCATTGCGCCTCTTTTTTTCTTTGCGTCATGTGCTGTTTGGGGAGTGTTTTTTGGAAGGGCCATCCTGCGTGACACTGCAGTGCCACTCCTAGATGGGCCAGGTGTTTGTGTCGGCCACTAGGGTCGCTTAGCTTACTCACACAGCTACCTCATTGCGCCTCTTTTTTTCTTTGCGTCATGTGCTGCTGTTTGGGGAGTGTTTTTTGGAAGGGCCATCCTGCGTGACACTGCAGTGCCACTCCTAGATGGGCCAGGTGTTTGTGTCGGCCACTTGGGTCGCTTAGCTTAGTCATCCAGCGACCTCGGTGCAAATTTTAGGACTAAAAATAATATTGTGAGGTGTAAGGTGTTCAGAATAGACTGAAAATGAGTGGAAATTATGGTTTTTGAGGTTAATAATACTTTGGGATCAAAATGACCCCCAAATTCTATGATTTAAGCTGTTTTTTAGGGTTTTTTGAAAAAAACACCCGAATCCAAAACACACCCGAATCCGACAAAAAAAATTCGGTGAGGTTTTGCCAAAACGCGGTCGAACCCAAAACACGGCCGCGGAACCGAACCCAAAACCAAAACACAAAACCCGAAAAATTTCAAGTGCACATCTCTAATTTTGATCCTACGGTATTATTAACCTCAATAACATTAATTTCCACTCATTTCCAGTCTATTCTTAACACCTCACACCTCACAATACTGTTTTTAGGCCAAAAGGTTGCACTGAGGTGGCTGGATGACTAAGCTAAACAACACAAGTGGGCGGCACAAACACCTGGCCCATCTAGGAGTGGCACTGCAGTGGCAGACACGATGGCACTATTCAAAAATTAGGCCCCAAACAGCACATCATGCAAAGAAGAAAAAGAGGTGCAATGAGGTAGCTGTATGACTAAGCTAAGCGACATAAGTGTGCGGCACAAACACCTGGCCCATCTAGGAGTAGCACTGCAGTGGCAGACAGGATGGCACTATTCAAAAATTAGGCCCCAAACAGCACATCATGCAAAGAAGAAAAAGAGGTGCAATGAGGTAGCTGGATGACTTTGCTAAGCGACACAGGTGTGCGGCACAAACACCTGGCCCATTTAGTAGTGGCACTGCAGTGGCAGACAAGATGGCACTTAAAAAATAGTCCCGAAACAGCACATCATGCAAAGAAGTAAAATAGGTGCAATGAGGTAGCTCTATGACTAAGCTAAGCGACACAAGTGTGCGGCACAAACACCTGGCCCATCTAGGAGTGGCACTGCAGTGGCAGACAGAATGGCACTATTCAAAAAATAGGCCCCAAACAGCACATCATGCAAAGAAGAAAAAGAGGTGCAATGAGGTAGCTGTATTTCTAAGCTAAGCGACACAAGTCGCCCAGATGTAATACACGCACAATATTGGTGGCACAGGAGTGGGTACCCCTAAACCACACACGCATGACAAAGCCTGAAAAATTAATTTGGATAATAAAAACCCTTTTATTTGGAGCTATTATAATAATATGCAGGCAAGCATATTCCTATACCACACAGGCCAAACCCTGTAAAACTTATTTGGATAAAAATATAAGTAATGTATATAACCCTTTTATTTGGAGTAAATAATATACAGCACAGGACATCACCACTGGACTTATGGCAGCACAAGACACCACCACTGGACTGATGCAGCACAAGACAGCACCACTGGACTGGACTTATACGGCAGTATCCCTGGAGTTATATGGCAGTACCCCTGGACTTGTACGGCAGTGACTAAGCTAAGAGATACAAGTGTGCGGCACAAACATCAGGCCCATCTAGGGTTGGCACTGCAGTCCCACTGCACAAATGGTGGATACCGAACGCTTGTCTAACACCAGCATAGTTGTTTTGGCCTCAGTAATCCATTTTGCAACAAGGTGACTGCTGTCATATTTCATCTTCCTCGCAAAAGACTGTTGGACAGTCAATTGCTTGGTTGAAGTAGTACAAGTCGTCTTCTGACTTCCCCTCTAGGATGACAAATGACTCCCAGCAGCAACAACAGCAGTGGCAGCAGTGGCAGCAGCAGCAGTGAGAGGAAGTGGTTCTTGATCTTTCCCTATTTTATCCTCCAAATTTTTGTTCTCCATTATTTTCTGGAGTTATATAACAAAATGCAGCACAGGAGAGCGTACCTCTACACCACACAGGGCAAACCCTGTAAAAATTATTTGGATTAAATATTAATAACCCCTTTATTTGGAGAAAATACTTTACAGCACAGGACCACTGAACTTATATGGCAGCACCACTGGACTGGACTTATACGGCAGTACCACTGGATTGGATTTATATGCCAGTACCTCTGGACATGTACATCAGTATCACTGGAATTACATGGTAGTACCACTGGAAATATACGGTGGTATCACTGGACTGGATTTATATGCCAGTACCACTGGATTTATATGGCAGTACCACTGGACATATTCGGCAGTATCACTGGATTTATACGGCAGTACCACTGGACATATACGGCAGTATCACTGGACTGGATTTATACACCAGTATCACTGGATTTATACAGCAGTACCACTAAACATATACGACGGTATCACTGGATTTATACAACAGTACCAACGGACATATACGGCAATATCAGTGGATTTATACGGCAGTACTACTGGACATATACGGCATTATTACTGGACATATACGGCAGTACCACTGGACATATACGGCAGTATCACTGGCAGCAGTACCACTGGATTTATACGGCAGTACCACTGGACATATATGGCAGTATCACTGGACTTGATTTAAATGCCAGTACCACAGGATTTATACGGCAGTACCACTGGACATATACGACAGTATCACTGGATTTATACGGCAGTACCACGGGACATATACGGCAGTACCACTAGATTTATATGGCAGTACCACTAGACATATATGACAGTATAACTGGATTTATACAGCAGTACCACTGGACATATATACGGCAGTATCACTGGATTTATACGGCAGTACCACTGGACATATATGGCAGTATCACTGGATTTATACTGTAGTACCACTGGACATATACGGCAGTATCACTGGCGGCAGTACCACTGGATTTATATGGCAGTACCACTGGACATACACGGCAATATCACTGGATTTATATGGCAGTACCACTGGACATTTACAGCAGTATCACTGGACTGGATTTATACGCCAGTACCACTGGATTAATACGGCAGTACCACTGGACATATACGACAGTTTCACTGGATTTATAAGGCAGTAACACTGGACATATACGACACTATCACTGGATTTATAAGGCAGTAACACTGGACATATACGGCAGTATCACTGGATTTATACGGCAGTATCACTGGACATATACGGCAGTATAACTGGATTTATACAGCAGTACCACTTGACATATACGGCAGTATCACTGGCGGCAGTACCACTGGATTTATATGGCAGTACCACTGGACATATACGGCAGTATCACTGGATTTATACGGCAGTTCCCCTGGACATATACAGCAGTATCACTGGACTGGATTTATACACCAGTACCACTGGATTAATACGGCAGTACCACTGGACATATACGACAGTTTCACTGGACATATACGACAGTTTCACTGGATTTATAAGGCAGTACCACTGGACATATACAACAGTATCACTGGATTTATAAGGCAGTACCACTGGACATATACGGCAGTATCAGTGATTTATACAGCAGTAACACTGGACATATACATCAGTATCACTGGACTGGATTTACTCGCCAGTACCACTGTATTTATACGGCACTACCACTGGACATATATGACAGTATCACTAGATTTATACGGCAGTACCACTGGACATATACGGCAATATTACTGGATCTATACGGCAGTACCACTGGACATATACGGCAGTATCACTGGACTAGATTTATACACCAGTACCACTGGACATATACGACAATTTCACTGGATTTATAAGGCAGTACCACTGGACATATACGACAGTATCACTGGACATATACGGCAGTACTACTAGACATATATGGCAGTATCACTGGTGGCAGTACCACTGGATTTATACAGTAGTACCACTGGACATATATATCAGTATCACTGGATGTATACGGCAGTACCACTGGACATATACGTCAGAATCACTGGACTGGATTTACACGCCAGTACCACTGGATTTATATGGCAGTACCACTGGACATTTACAGCAGTATCACTGGACTGGATTTATACGCCAGTACCACTGTATTAATACGGCAGTACCACTGGACATATACGACAGTTTCACTGGATTTATAAGGCAGTACCACTGGACATATACGACACTATCACTGGCTTTATAAGGCAGTACCACTGGACATATACGGCAGTATCACTGGATTTATACGGCAGTATCACTGGACATATACGGCAGTATAACTGGATTTATACAGCAGTACCACTTGACATATACGGCAGTATCACTGGCGGCAGTACCACTGGATTTATATGGCAGTACCACTGGACATATACGGCAGTATCACTGGATTTATACGGCAGTTCCCCTGGACATATACAGCAGTATCACTGGACTGGATTTATACGCCAGTACCACTGGATTAATACGGCAGTACCAATGGACATATACGACAGTTTCACTGGACATATACGACAGTTTCACTGGATTTATAAGGCAGTACCACTGGACATATACAACAGTATCACTGGATTTATAAGGCAGTACCACTGGACATATACGGCAGTATCAGTGATTTATACAGCAGTAACACTGGACATATACATCAGTATCACTGGACTGGATTTACTCGCCAGTACCACTGTATTTATACGGCACTACCACTGGACATATATGACAGTATCACTAGATTTATACGGCAGTACCACTGGACATATACGGCAATATTACTGGATCTATACGGCAGTACCACTGGACATATACGGCAGTGTCACTGGACTAGATTTATACACCAGTACCACTGGACATATACGACAATTTCACTGGATTTATAAGGCAGTACCACTGGACATATACGACAGTATCACTGGACATATACGGCAGTACTACTGGACATATATGGCAGTATCACTGGTGGCAGTACCACTGGATTTAAACGGCAGTACCACTGGACATATATATCAGTATCACTGGATGTATACGGCAGTACCACTGGACATATACGTCAGAATCACTGGACTGGATTTACACGCCAGTACCACTGGATTTATATGGCAGTACCACTGGACATATACGGCAATATCACTGGAGTTATATGGCAGTACCACTGGACATTTACAGCAGTATCACTAGACTGGATTTATACGCCAGTACCACTGGATTAATACGGCAGTACCACTGGACATATACGACAGTTTCACTGGATTTATAAGGCAGTACCACTGGACATATACGACACTATCACTGGCTTTATAAGGCAGTACCACTGGACATATACGGCAGTATCACTGGATTTATACGGCAGTATCACTGGACATATACGGCAGTATAACTGGATTTATACAGCAGCACCACTTGACATATACGGCAGTATCACTGGCGGCAGTACCACTGGATTTATATGGCAGTACCACTGGACATATACGGCAGTATCACTGGATTTATACGGCAGTACCACTAGACATATACAGCAGTATCACTGGACTGGATTTATACGCCAGTACCACTGGATTAACACGGCAGTACCACTGGACATATATGACAGTATCACTAGATTTATACAGCAGTACCACTGGACATATACGGCAGTATTACTGGATCTATACGGCAGTACCACTGGACATATACGGCAGTATCACTGGACTAGATTTATACACCAGTACCACTGGACATATACGACAATTTCACTGGATTTATAAGGCAGTACCACTGGACATATACGGCAGTACTACTGGACATATATTGCAGTATCACTGGTGGCAGTACCACTGGATTTATAAGGCAGTACCACTGGACATATATATCAGTATCACTGGATGTATACGGCAGTACCACTGGACATATACGTCAGAATCACTGGACTGGATTTACACGCCAGTACCACTGGATTTATATGGCAGTACCACTGGACATATACGGCAATATCACTGGATTTATATGGAAGTACCACTGGACATTTACAGCAGTATCACTGGACTGGATTTATACGCCAGTACCACTGGATTAATTCGGCAGTACCACTGGACATATATGACAGTTTCACTGGATTTATAAGGCAGTACCACTGGACATATACGACAGTATCACTGGATTTATAAGGCAGTACCACTGGACATATACGGCAGTATCACTGGATTTATACGGCAGTATCACTGGACATATATATGGCAGTATAACTGGATTTATACAGCAGTACCACTTGACATATACGGCAGTATCACTGGCGGCAGTACCACTGGATTTATATGGCAGTACCACTGGACATATACAGCAGTATCACTGGACTGGATTTATACACCAGTACCACTGGATTAATACGGCAGTACCACTGGACATATACGACAGTTTCACTGGATTTATAAGGCAGTACCACTGGACATATACAACAGTATCACTGGATTTATAAGGCAGTACCACTGGACATATACGGCAGTATCACTGTATGTATACGGCAGTACTACTGGACATATACATCAGTGTCACTGGACTGGATTTACACGCCAGTACCACTGTATTTATACGGCAGTACCACTGGACATATATGACAGTATCACTAGATTTATACGGCAGTACCACTGGACATATATGGCAATATCACTGGATTTATACGGCAGTACCACTGGACATATATGGGAGTTTCACTGGACTGGATTTACACGCCAGTACCACTGGATTTATACGGCAGTACCACTGGACATAAATGACAGTATCACTAGATTTATATGGCAGTACCACTGGACATATACGGCTGTATTAGTGGATTTATATGTCAGTACCACTGGACATATACAGCAGTATCACTGGACTGGATTTATACGCCAGTACCACTGGACATAAACGACAATTTCACTGGATTTATAAGGCAGTATCACTGGACATATACGACAGTATCACTGGACATATACGGCAGTACTACTGGACATATATGGCAGTATCACTGGTGGCAGTACCACTGGATTTATACGGCAGTACCACTGGACATATATATCAGTATCACTGGATGTATACGGCAGTACCACTGGACATATACGTCAGAATCACTGGACTGGATTTACACGCCAGTACCACTGGATTTATACGGCAGTACCACTGGACATATATGACAGTATCACTGGATTTATATGACAGTACCACTGGACATATACGGCAGTATCACTGGATTTATACAGCAGTACCACTGGACATATACAGCAGTATCACTGGATTTATACAGCAGTACCACTGGACATACACAGCAGTATTACTGGCGGCAGTACCACTGGATTTATACGGCAGTATCATTGGACAAATACGGCAGTATCACTGGATTTATACAACAGTACCACTGGACATATACGACAGTATCTCTGGACTGGATTTATACGCCAGTCCCACTGGATTTATACAGCAGTACCACTGGACATATACAACAGTATCACTGGATTTTTACGGCAACACCACAGGACATATACGTCAGTATCTCTGTATTTATACAGCAGTACCATTGGACATATACAGCAGTATCACAGGACTGGACTTATACACCAGTACCACTGGATTTATATGGCAGTACCACTAGACATATACGACAGTATCACTGGATTTATACGGCAGTACCACTGGACATATACGGCAGTATCACTGGACCGGATTTACACGCAAGTACCACTGGACATATACGGCAGTGTCACTGGACATATACGGCAGTATCACTGGACATATGCGGCAGTACCACTGGACATATACAGCAGCATAGGGACACCACCACTTGACTGATGCAGGACAACATACTGCAATGGACTGGACTTATACAGCAGCACTGGACATATGGCAGCAGAAGACACCACTACTGTGATTGGACTGATGCACAGAGGTCTAGCAAGGTGTCATGGTGCCTGGAACAAGGTATGTTTCGGCGCACCCTCCTCTGTACTGAATTGGGGGCGTGGCCACCAGGGCCGGTTCTAGACCTAGTGACATCCAGGGTGAAAGTTTCCTTTGGCGCCCCTCCCCCCCACACCCATAGGTTAAACATAGTGCGCGGCTAAGGCCTTCAGCAAAAAATAGGAGTGTGGCTTCATAGGGAAGGGACGTGACCACAGTTATGCCCCCTGTAGTTATGGACCCAGTAGTTGTACCCCCTGTAGTTGTGCCCACTGTAGATTTGCCCCCAGTAGTTGTTCTCCCTGTAGATTTGCCCCCAGTAGATGTGCCCCCTGTAGCTGTGCCCGGCATAGTTGTGCCCCCTGTAGATTTGTCCCCAGTAGATGTGCCCCCTGTAGCTGTGCCTCCTGTAACTGTGCATGGCATAGTTGTGCCCCCTGTAGATTTGCCAACAGTAGTTGTGCCCCTGTAGCTGTGCCCCCAGTAGTTGTGCCCCCCATAGCTGAGCCCCTGTAAATTTGCCCCCAGTAGATGTGCCCCATGTAGCTGTGCCCGGAGTAGTTGTGCCCCCTGTAGATTTGCCCCCTGTAGATGTGCCCCCTGTAGCTGTGCCCAGTGTAGTTGTGCCCCCTGTAGATTTGCCCCCAGTAGATGTGCCCCCTGTAGCTGTGCCCAGAGTAGTTGTGCCCCCTGTAGATGTGCCCCTTGTAGATGTGCCCCCTGTAGCTGTGCCCGGCGTAGTTGTGCCCCCTGTAGATTTGCCCCCAGTAAATGTGCCCCCTTTAGCTGTGCCCCCTGTACCTGTGCCCGGCGTAGTTGTGCCCCCTGTAGATTTGCCCCCTGTAGCTGTGCCCCCTGTACATTTGCCCCCAGTAGATGTGCCCCCTGTAGATGTGCCCCCTGTAGCTGTGCCTCCTGTAGATTTTCCCCCAGTAGATGTGCCCCCTGTAGCTGTGCCCAGAGTAGTTGTGCCCCCTGTAGATTTGCCTCCAGTAGCTGTGCCCCCTGTAGCTGTGCCCAGCGTAGTTGTGC
The DNA here is from genome assembly GCF_028390025.1 of Pseudophryne corroboree. Lineage (NCBI taxonomy): Eukaryota > Metazoa > Chordata > Amphibia > Anura > Myobatrachidae > Pseudophryne > Pseudophryne corroboree. The sequence continues at coordinate 236,586,680 of NC_086448.1, forward strand.
CCCCTGTAGATTTGCCCCCAGTAAATGTGCCCCCTTTAGCTGTGCCCCCTGTACCTGTGCCCGGCGTAGTTGTGCCCCCTGTAGATTTGCCCCCTGTAGCTGTGCCCCCTGTACATTTGCCCCCAGTAGATGTGCCCCCAGTAGATGTGCCCCCTGTAGCTGTGCCCAGGGTAGTTGTGCCCCCTGTATATTTGCCCCCAGTAGATGTGCCCCCTGTAGCTGTGCCCAGGGTAGTTGTGCCCCCTGTAGATTTGCCCCCTGTAGTTGTGCTCCCTGTAGATGTGCCTGGAGTAGTTGTGCCCCCTGTAGATTTGCTCCCTGTAGCTGTGCCCAGAGTAGTTGTGCCCCCAGTAGGTGTGCCCCCTGTAGCTGTGCCAAGACTAATTATGCCCCCTGTTGCTGTGCCCCCTGGTAGCACCGCAAACACACAAAAAAAAAATACTCACCTGCCCACTCCTGCTTCCCGACTGCTGCTGGCCGCGTCTCCGCTTGTCCATGCGTGTGGCGCGTGATGTCACACGCAAGTCACGGACCGGCGGGGAGCGGAGGGGAGGATGGATGGAAGGAGAGGAGGGAGGGGAGAGGAGAGTAGCAGAGGGAAGGAAGAGACTTGATGCAGCTCGGGCTTCCAGCTGTCAGTGACTGACAGCTGCGGCTGACAGCTGCTTGTGGCCAGGTGGAGGTTCCGGCAAAGTCAAGCTGCGGCGCCCTGTACTGTCTTGGGAGCCTGGTTATTGAGCTCCACTGGAACTGCCCTCCCTACGCCCCTGCTGATGCAGCACAATACACCACCACTGAACTGATGCAGCACAACACAGCACCACTGGACTGGACTTATGCAGCAGCATTGGACATATGGCAGTAGAGGACACCACCACTGTGACTGGACTGATGCAGCAGAAGACACTACAACTGTACTGATGCAGGACACTGAGGATGGAGGCACGTCCTCTCGCTACACTCTCCAATGCTGGAGTGAAAATGGTGACGACGCACGGCTCCTTATATGGAATCCAAACCACGCAAGAATATGGCAGCGGGATGACAACGTTTTGCCTCGTTCTGGTTTCTGAGTCAGGCAGAAAAACCCTAGCCGGACTCGGATCCAGGCTCGGGTAATGAAGTCCGGTAGGGTTCGATTTTCAGGGAACCGAACCCACTCATCTCTAATAAATACAATGCCAATGCCCCTTCAATGTCATGATACACCTCTTCTCAAATTACCCTTCGAATCACATTTCCATTTGGATGACATTCTTGAAAACATTTTGGCAGGGTAGCTTGCTGGGGATTTTACAAGAACCGCAATGTACAGAACATAGAAATGCACTACATGGTTTATACATGAGACCCATGCCCTCTGTGAATCTTATTAGACAAAATAAAGTTTATATAATGTAGTAATGGTTCATCAGTAAAGGCTTGCTGATGTGCAAAGACAGTCAGACACTCGTCAAAAAAAAAAACTGTGATAAGCCACTATGAGAGGAGTGCTTGGGAAGCCTGGTGCAGTAGGGCTAGTCCCACTCGTGGGTGTCCATGACACCCATAGAGTGGGAATAGTTCCTATGGTGAGCACAGTGAGCCACCAAGTCCACAAGGGGACTTTTAGTGCTTGCCCCACTGCCGGCATTCTAGCAGGAGGGGATGCCTTTGATGGTAAATTGAAAGCAGGCATCTCGTCCTCCAGTAAAGCATACTGAATCTATAGGTATATAGGGGCATGGCCAGTAATGTTACTTTGACTGAGTAAACTCTTAGTTTTTGTTTACGTTTGTCTAATGTTGTAGGATATAGATTCAGCTATATATAATAGAATGAACAGGTTGTTCTCTGTTTCATTTAGAAAAATCTCTGCAATACAGTATGATTATGCAAAATAGAAGAAGTGCAATGACAATGTAACACTGGTAACGCTTCTGTATTATGGGGGTTATTCCGAGTTGTTCGCTCGTTGCCGATTTTCGCTATATTGCGATTAGTCGCTTACTGCGCATGCGCAAGGTTCGCAGAGCGCATGCGCTTAGTTATTTTACACAAAAGTTAGGTATTTTACTCACGGCATAACAAGGTTTTTTCATCGTTCTGGTGATCGTACTGTGATTGACAGGAAGTGGGTGTTTCTGGGCGGAAACTTGCCGTTTTCTGGGCGTGTGCGAAAAAACGCTGGCGTTTCTGGGAAAAACGCGGGAGTGTCTGAAGAAACGGGGGAGTGTCTGGGCGAACGCTGGGTGTGTTTGTGATGTCAAACCAAGAACGAAACTTCTAGGTTTCTCAGGCGCTGACAATAAACGCTCCCACAGATGTCTAGAGTTTAGGGCTGCAGCTTCATTCACAGAGGTCACTGAACCTCTTGAATGTACCAAATGAAGAAAATAAATAAATAAATGAAGCGCTGCCCGACTCAATTCCTTGCTTTTATAACATTTATTACATACGTATGTAATAAATGTTATAAAAGCAAGGAATTGAGTCGGGCAGCGCTTCATTTATTTATTTATTTTCTTCATCAGGAACGAAACTGACTGAACTGATCGCAATGGCTGAGTAAGTCTCGAGCTACTCAGAAACTGCTAAGAAATTTCTATTCGCAATTCTGCTAATCTTTCATTCGCAATTCTGCTATGCTAAGATACACTCCCAGAGGGCGGCGGCTTAGCGTGTGCAATGCTGCTAAAAGCAGCTAGCGAGCGAACAACTCGGAATGAGGGCCTATATTCACAGTGATGTCCAGTAATGTGACAGACATTGGTGAAAACACACAATGAGAAAGCTAGCAAATCTCCTATTATTCTCATTACGCCATTTGATGAGTGTTATTTGTGTGCATCACCTTAATAAACAGTTTCACTAAATAAAGCCACAGAGGAGTTCAGTTCCTTCTGCATTTCATCAATGGCTACAAATCCCTAAACAAGCCTAGGGATAATAGAAGACCAGACAATGGTACAAGCAGGCCAAGTATTCTTAATAAGGTGGAAATCCCGAACAATATCTAATTTGAGATCTAATGAAGTCCATGTGCACAGGTCCTTACCACCAGGGTGACCATCTAAACCAAAAAGATTTACAGTAAAAGAAATTCAGTATCCACCTATGAGGTCATCTCTATGTTCATTAAAGGACTGATACTGTAAGTCAACAAACACTACTCCATTTGAAATGGCATCATTAGCAAACAATCCTGGTGGATAAGAGAGATGCTGATTCAATCTTAATTTCCCAGATGCTTTCTTGGGAACAATGCCTTTTCCTCTTCTGGTGGCGGCCGGGGATGGTCGTATGCTCACAGAGCTCACATCCCTGGCTCCACACTGCACACTCATCCAGCATCCTGCTGACACTCCAGGAACGGAGCACCATGTCATCAGTGACCCCATCATAAGCAACCCAGGTTCCAGAGTGTGACCCCAGCACTTGATTCACTGCATTGTCTGTGACCCCAGCAGCAGAGCCCTGAAGCTTCCCACATAGCATCACATGCTTCCTGCCTGAGTCCCTCCTCTGTCTGATGCTGTCTGCCTGGAGGGCTGGAGGTCCAGTGAAGAAGGCTTAAATCATAGCTGGCAAGAGGAGAGGAAAAAGCATCAGGACCTGCTCGCGGCCGCCATCTTGCCACCTCCACATGCATTAGCCATTAGTCCCCTTGTGCTGGAAGAAAGGGAATCAGCATGTTTCTCTCCATGCACTGCCTGCCACCTTCCCAGGGCAACTCAATCTATTTCACCCTCGGCAGGCCCCCCTCCAGCATCTGGCATCTTGGCACCATCATCATGTTTGGGTGTACCTGACCTTTCTACACCATGCTGTTTCAGACCACCCGCCATCATCACCCTTGGCCATGAAGATGACCTTCTACCCTGCAGTGATTACCTGACCACTGGACATCTCACCCCCACTCCCACCAATGGGCCTCCATGCTGACTCTCTGTACTACTTTTGGCACTGGTAATTTCGGGACCCTGTATAGTATGTTCTTTCTACCCGCCCCCACCAGACCATGTCACCACGCCCCTTCCCTCCATGGCCCTGCTCTCTCCCAATCAATCAACACATTGATAATGCTGATTTATCAACAGTAATGAAAAGCTATACCTTATACACACTTTAAATACACTTTACCATGGAGCTGCTGCGGCCGCTAAACTTAATAAACACTCTACGCACCTTTTACGCTGTTAGCGTACAGAGTCCCATACCGTGTACGGACTTTGCGTACAAACGCCGCGCTGGCGGTACAAAGTACACACAGCGCATACACACCCAATGAATACACTTCAAACCTTATACAGCAATGCAATGCGATACTAATACACTTTAAACCTTAGCAGGGAAAGGAAGACACGACACCAGTCTGTAGTTGAACCACTGGGTTCCGACACCACAGCGCATTATTGCTGGAAGGGGGTTACAATACAAACAATACAATACAACAAAATAATGGCTACAATCAATGGTACATACGTGAGTGGATTCGCCGCGCTACCCAGATCTGGTCCTCAGTCATCTGATAGATAACTTTGTGAGTCTTGTGTTAGACCAGGCCTGCAGCAGGCTCTCTTTACACCATTCTTCCAAAACTTAACACAATGGATACTGTAATCTCTTTGTCCATTGGACACAGGGATGGTCATTTACAGTACAGGAGAGGTCATAGGTCGGTTTGAATAGGTGGGCGATGTCTGTTCCAACTGCTCTTGTGGGTGGTCTCCTCTGGATTCCCGCCGCGTACATAATGTACAGTAAATACAGTTTATATCTATATTCTGCTCCTGCACATAACTATCCGCAGGAACATGCGATCTTCCTCAAACCAACACCGGAATATTACCCTTAAAATACCCTACAGCTGGATACCAAACACCACCTTGTAACCTTGTTCTGTCCCCTCCTATCCTGTAAAGGTGAATCCCTTTGTTCTGAAACAATTTAAACTGCTGTAACTTGCTGCTGTGATGAAGGGAGGCTATGTGTAAAATGTGCACTATTTGGATTAAATATGTAATGTGTTTTGATGGCTTTTCCATGCGTTCACAAACTGTACTGTAAATACTCATACCATGCGCTAATACGCAGGTCCGCGGGAGCAACCATACGCAAATTGCGAATATGCGCACGCACGACAGAGCAAGTAGAGGCCATCTGTGTGTAGTTTGTACGTGATGTGTGTACTGCAATATTTTTCGACTTTGACAACATGGTACCACCACAAACTGCACCCTAACTGCTTTATTATTTGCTGTATTTAGTGTTCCCTGCTTTTACAATGTACTTTTGCCCCACTGTATGCTATACGTGTGTGCTATACCTCCACTGAAGTGCATCTTCCTTGGGCAGGATGTACTTCATGTGGTTCTATTCCTACAGGGTATATTATACTGCAATACATGTGTCTGCTTTTTATGAATGCCGCAGGTAGAGCTTGCCTCCCACAGTGTAACCTTCGTTGTGCGCCCAACATGGCTGCCTCACCTGGTATGCTTATGGATGGGATGAAAAAAAACATGGACCTGACATTTAGGGTGGGTCCCTACTCTGAGCATTAGGGCATTGCAATTACCCCATTTTGTGTCATCTTCTAGGTGTAACCTATTCCACTCAGGATAATCCTACATAGTGCACCCAAAATGGTTACCTTACCTGGTACCTTTCATGGGTGGATTATATAACCCGTGGAAATTATTACCCAAAATGTCTGCACCAACCATGTGATACGCTTATTGCGCTTTCTAGGTTTCTGTTAATTCTTAATTATTTCTGTGCGATTTTCCATTTTTTATAATACCAATCCTCGTACAATGCATTATGTTTCTGAAGTCTATAAAGCGAGTCTTACAGGAGAAAGTGCCATATAAATAAAATTATTATTATTATTATTATTATTATTACTACCTACTAGAGACAAAACTAAATCCTCTAAAGGTGTTCTTTCAAAATGATGGGGTCTAGCACTCACCTATTGGGCAATGTAATGCAAAAGAGCACACATTTCATACTACTGGGTTAAACGCATACTATAATAAATCTGAGATTGTGTCGAGGTTGGTAAAGTTGTGATAAAACTTTCCCATGTATCAAAAAAGGAGGAAACCTTCCTATCCTTGTCAAATAATGCCTCCACCCAGTCCATATGAAAAAGTACTCTCCTCCAGACGCTTTGGGTTAATAAGTTGATTGTAGCCGGACCCTTAGGGTCTAGTTGAACTAAAGTGAGCTGAGACTGAACAAATTTCATATAATCTCCAAAAATGGATTAACATCGGGAGCTTGACTAATAACTAGTTCAGGAACTTAACTGTTCTGGATCCCCAGGACACTGACCTGCAATAGTTCAGGGAAAACTCAACCCCAACTCACTACACTCTTCTTGGTGTAACAGGAACCCTGATCTAGCACTTAACATGAGAACTGACACTTGCAGATACAGCTGGACCCAAAGCCAGGATGAATCCTTACTCCAGTGAGGAAGTTACAGAGGCAGATTCAAGGCTGAGTTGGTCATGCGAGCATGGCTGCTTTATCAGATATATACAAAAAGTCTGGCTGCAGTGGTAAGAATAAGTGATCACATGACAGAATGACCATATGACCACGCCCATGCAGCCAGACTTTTTTGCATACATCTGATAATGAAGTGATTAGGCATGTTGCAGACATCTAGGGGATTCACGGATCTCAGAGGGACAGCACTGCTGAACATTGTAAGTGAGGCTAAGCCCCCATTGTGTGACAACCATCTTGCTTATGTTGCCACACATTAGACATGTCCAAATGATACAAGCCATATATAAAATTAATTTATTTAATAACATTGGCATATTGTTGGGGTGCATTTCCAGGTAACAGTCCACAAAGACATAAAGATATCCCAGCCAATTGGAGTATGAATGGAAAATCTCAAAACCAACACCCACTGTATCTTGCTTGTTACAGCTTTTTACAGCTTTCAGCTTTATCAGTAAAAGCAAAAGTAGCTGAAAATGGTCCCTTTCTAATATTAGCACACATTTTCAGTGGTAACTTGCACAACAATGTTGTGTTGTTATAGTGCAGAACTCCGGAGCCTTTATTTACACTAGACTCTACACTCCTTTTCCTGCTACTATGCAGCTTGCTCTTATAATGTTTCCAATGGCTATCCTCCAGCCTTGTGAATTTCACAGCATGATGCTAGGCTTTAGCCAAAACATCAGATTCAACAGAAGAAGAGAAAGTACTAAATTCACTCATCCATAATCACCGGATTTACAGGAATGTACACCAAAAGGCTATTTATATGACATACCAGACCAAGGGCCTAATTCTGAGTTGATCGCAACAGCAAATTTGTTAGCAGTTGGGCAAAACCATGTGCACTGCAGGTGGGGCAGATATAACATGTGCAGAGAGAGTTAGATTTGGGTGGGGTGTATTCAAACTGAAATCTAAATTGCAGTGTAAAAATAAAGCAGCCAGTATTTACCCTGCACAGAAACAAATAACCCACCCGAATCAAACTCTCTCTGCAAATGTTATATCTGCCCCCCGTGCAGTGCACATGGTTTTGCCCAATTGCTAACAAACTTGCTGCTGCGATCAAATCTGAATTACCACCCAAGAATACCAGAATCTCTGGACTCCCCAACCCACATTATAGACTCTTCAACCCATGTCTCATCTTCAAAATCTGAAAGAGAATGCAAAAGATTTTAGGGCCTAATTCAGCATAGATCATTCATCTGAGAAATTGCAGTTGTCTGCCAGTGGAAAGGCGCCGCCCTGACAAAAAGAAAAAATACCCTGTGCAAATTTGCGAATACATCGTAGATTGCTATACACCAAAGCTATAGCAAGACATTTAATGCCCTGTGCCAGAGAGAGAATTGGCGCCCCCCCCACCCCCCCATTTTTTTCAATAGGGACATAAGGCGTATGACTCGTGGGGAAGGGCATGACAAGATTAATCCCAGAAAAAGCCCATGCTATGATGCCCCTTCCCACATTTTATATATAAAATGTGAGAGTTTGTTGTTATTCTGTTACAATACCTTTTCTGAAATAACACATTTCGATAAATTGCCATACCCAGGATGCAAACCTATAACATGTTGCATTCTTACCAAACACCCTACTCATTAATGAAAGAAGGACAGGGAAATGATCAAAGGTGCCCACAGCTAAGAGACAAATAAAAGTGTGATAAAACTTAAAATGGAGGAAATAAATACAACAATACGGTATGGTTTTCCAAAAAAGAGTCCTTGGGTCACCCGTATCGAGCCAAATGTCCACAGCAGAGATGCAAAAAAGAAAGAGAAAAAAAAATCCAATGTGTAATATTGTTTGGGAGTCTGTTTCGTAGTATCCAGAAATAGAGCCCTGGTGTGCGGATAAACTTGATAGAAGGGAGGATAGGATGTCACCACCAATTCAATACAGAGTAGAGCGTACCAAAACTCACATAGAAAGGGATAGAGAAAAGCACATAAAGGTATCTTTTTCTAATGGTAGCACATCAGTTCATATAGGCACAGCGTACCCCACTCACGTGTTAGGCGAATTCATTCCACATGTAAAGGTATCTTTAAATCACGATCCAATGAAGTTGATTGGCAGAAAGAAATGTATCTTTCTATTTTTCAAAAAATTGCCGATTAAAATTGACATAAACAATTAAAATGAGCAAGATGACTTTGTGTGACACTGTAAAGTGCCTACCGGGGTATTTGGAGTAGATGTAAAAAAACTCCAATACAGATGGGGAATCCGGAATGCCCACTGTATAATAGCCCCAGAGTACCTCACAGAAGCAAGTTTGGCCACCTATATCATCTGTTAGGTACACTGGGGCTATTATCCAGTGGGCATTCCGGATTCCCCATCTGTGTTCGAGTTTTTTTACATCTGCTCCAAATACCTCCACACTTTTTCCCACCCTACTCATTAAGCTATTTGATCCTGCGTAAAAATTATGAACATTATATGATGCTAGGGGAACTTTGTAAAAAAAATAATCAGCATTGCAAATGAGCTGATCTATGTAGTGTGCAGCCACACATCTAATCTCTTGCAGCTACACTACATAGATCTGCTCAGCCACAATGCTGATCATTTTTTCAGTACAAGGTAAGCTTCAAATAGTTAGAATTCTCTAGATTATCCACCTTTCTATGCGAGGGCAGATAGCTCAATGAATAGTGTGCCTGACTGCAATTCCACAGACAATGGGTTCGAATCCTGGGTATGTCAGCATCTCTAAATGTAATAAAGGACAGTGTGATTGAATAACAAAAAATCTCAATTTGAGTTCATGAATGTTTTATAGGTATTAGCAACAGAAGGAGTCAGGGTAGGAGACAGTGAGTGTAAGGAGATACTGATATTCAAAAAGGAGGGAAGCTGCAAGTGAAAGTAATTAAAACAGATAATTGAGAAGTGCCGCTAACAGCGCCCCCTGTCCTGCAGCGCTATGTCCAGTGCCCCCTCCGCACACACCTAGTTACGGCCCTGCTATACACTCGCAGATTCATACGCAAATCATGGAACATCGAAGAGTCTTTGAAGTCTGAGCAAATGTGAGTAGGTTTGAGGCTGCCACTAATCTGTAACTGAGATGGGCTGGAAGTGATCTGCACTAATTTTGGAGGCCCTACCCAAAAATGCCTGTGCATGCCTAGAAAACAGTAGGTTTCCGCCCAGAAATGCTGGTTTCCTGTCAGTCAAACAGTGGCTACGTTGCATTTACGATCTGCATGCATTTTATGTTGCTGTTACCCCACGCACATGCGCAATGCAAATGCTACGCATGTGCAGTGCTATAATTACTCCATTTGCAAATTCTTTAATTAGCGATCCAAGCTGAATTAGGCTCTTAGTCCACTATAGCAGGTGATGAAGAGGCTAAAGTAACTGCAGTCCTGGAAGACAAAGTACGCACCTCAAACCAATTTAAACTGCTGCAATGTGGAAACCTCATCTAAACCAAAGATTTATAAGATTTGGCCAGAAAAGTGAGTTAATTGTGATAGACTTGGAGGCAGTGGATATGTGAAATTGGGTCTAATTTCTAGAGGTAAGCAGGTCCGATACCCAAATTTTGCAATCCGAGTCCTGCTCAGGACTTCCTGCCTTACTCGGATCCCAAAACGAGTCAAACATCATCATCCCGCTGTCGGATTCTCGCTGGTTTTGGATTCTATAATGGTAATTGGTGCCATCTTCACTTCGGCTAAGAGAGTGTACTGGATGGACTTGTCTGTTTAAGTACTGTGTAGTGTGCTGTGGGGCAGGTGCTCTGTCTGCTTTATCTGAAAAAGGGGTGCTCTGTCTGCTGTATCAGTCCAGGCGGGGTGCTCTGCTGTATCAGTCCAGGCGGGGTGCTCTGTCTGCTTTGTCTGAAAAGGGTGGTCTGTCTGCTGTATTTGAAAAAGGGGTGCTCTGTCTGCTGTATCAGAAAGGGGTGCTCTGTCTGCTGTATCTGAAAGGGGTGTTCTGTCTGCTGTATCTGAAAAGGGGGTGCTCTTTCTGCTGCTGAGGACAAAATAGATAAAAGGGGACCAATACACCCACAAGGATAGAAAGAACCACTGTATTCTGTAAGGTAAAACTGAAGGTGGTGGTGCTGGAGGAACAGGTACCACTGTATGACTGTCTGTATTGATGTCCTACAAGGAGGGGGAAGGGTCATCAGACGGCAATGCAATGTTCACTAAATCAACTAAAGGTTGTGGGCCAGAAGCATTAATTACTAGATCCCTGCAACAGTTTTGCAATTTGGCCATGCTAAAACTGTTGCAGGGAATGCTGGGATGTGTAGTTCAACAACAGCTGAAGGGCCAAATGTTCCCCATCCCTGCCTTAGACTATCAGGGATGATCTTATATAACCTAGCCTTAAATATTCCCCCAACAACACTATAGCTGACAAACACACTATCCAGTCCCAGCCTTGTGGTTTTAGTCATATTGCAGTCTTCTGTTTATCTTCAGCTCATAAGCAAGTAGTCAGCATCAGATTTTATTGTGGTTATAAACTTTTCAATTAATATTGACTATGGCCCTCATTCCGAGTCGTTCGCTCGGTATATTTCATCGCATCGCAGTGAAATTCCGCTTAGTACGCATGCGCAATATTCGCACTGCGACTGCGCCAAGTAATTTAACAATGAAGATAGTATTTTTACTCACGGCTTTTTCTTCGCTCCGGCGATCGTAATGTGATTGACAGGAAATGGGTGTTACTGGGCGGAAACACGGCGTTTCAGGGGCGTGTGGTTAAAAACGCTACCGTTTCCGGAAAAAACGCAGGAGTGGCCGGAGAAACGGAGGAGTGTCTGGGCGAACGCTGGGTGTGTTTATGACGTCAAACCAGGAACGACAAGCACTGAACTGATCGCAGATGCCGAGTAAGTCTGAAGCTACTCTGAAACTGCTAAGTAGTTTGTAATCGCAATATTGCGAATACATCGGTCGCAATTTTAAGAAGCTAAGATTCACTCCCAGTAGGCGGCGGCTTAGCGTGTGTAACTCTGCTAAAATCGCCTTGCGAGCGATCAACTCGGAATGAGGGCCTATATTTGAGCTTCATTAAAAATATGAACATTTCATGTGAAGGAGGGAAAACTGACCAGTGATATATGAATCATAAAGAAATGTATTATTCTGCTGACACAAACCTAAAAATAAATGTGAGCACAAAGAGAGTAGAAAATAGAAGATTCCTATTAGGGAGCACTCTAAAGCAGATGGACTATTGTGTTCTAATACAGGTAACTGATAAGATCAAACATTTTTAATAAAGTCTCATTAAAACTGGTTAAGGGAGTTCCATTGATGCCAATATATATCAATCAATAACACGGCGAAAAATATAAGGAAAAATTGAAATACACAATTTGTAGCGCAAAAGCTACAGTACGTAATGAGTCGGATTAGATATATTTTGTGGTTGATATGTAGTCATGTTATAGCTATAATTTTGTTCTTATGCTGTAAGATATATGACCATAATTTTTTCTGCATAAATCCCACAGGAAAAAATGATTGCAGGGAATTGAATCATAGCTCAAAGAAGCCGAAATGCCAAATGGTGCTCTTTATTAGTGAAATAAAAGTAGGCAGCAATTTGTTGCAGTACCAGGGTATTCCAATGTGGTCTCCCATCCAAGTACTGACCCAGCCCTCCACTGCTTGGCTTCCAAGATCAGATGAGATTGGGCATCTCCAGTGGGGTATGTCCGCAGATATTATGCTTGCCTCTATTATCACTTTGCTTTGATAAACAATAAGCACTTAAGAAAGAGTAATGGATACTCACAATGCATAAACTGAACATACGTGTAACAATATGGACCACAGGTTCAAGTACAAAGTGAAATGGTCATTTGTTATGTGGAAAATTATCACTATGGATACCACAAGATGAAAATTCATACAATAAGCCATTCATATGTACCCAATCGAAAATACGGTTAGTCCACCAGTATTACTATTAAGCAGCAAGAAGTGTCATCAAGTAAGTGTACAAAGTAGAGCTGCCAAGTATGTGACACAAACAGTCCTGTGACTTATGCATTACAGGGCTTATACACAAGGTATGCCATGCTCTTTAAACAAATAGTGTATATAGTGTTTCTAATAACCCATTGATGGGCGCAATAATTTATTGTACATTGACACTATTAATATGCAGGGCAAAGGTACACTACAGTACACATCAAATTCCAGCCAGTTACCTAATGTGTAGCATACAAGAGGGATACGTGAGCTACCATATTTTATCTAGACCAAAACTGGCATCAGTACTAACACTGCATTGAATATACAACAGAAAGGGAAGGCTGTTCAGAAATGCTGCGTGTATTATCACCTGAGATGCACATAGTTCCTATCTCTACTGTGTACTTGCTGAAAATAAATTTTTTTTTAACAACAGCGCTGGGTAATCCTTTCCGCAAATAAGGTTGAAATGCTGCATGAGGCAAATACTGGATTTTAAAATCACTATTATAAGCTTATTGTGGTACAGTGGTGCATACGATACCCATTACCGGTGATCCCCCGCTGGTATTACTTGTGTGCCATTGTCCCATTTTCCGGGAAGGGGCTCTGGTGATGCGGTGGTGAGAAGTGTTGCTGCCTAGGTTTGGTATTGCCGCTGCTCCTGCTCGTGATTGGGCTCCAGCAGTGCAGTAGCGATAGCGTGGCTGCCTGGTATTTCCTGTTAACATACTAGCCGGGACTGGCTGTTCTGGTCACATGTGTGCACCATGTGACCGTCTAGATTGTGCCTGATGTACGTTTCGCAAAGTTAGCTTGATCACAGGATGCCCTGTGACAAGCATTATTGATACCAGTGTTGGTATAGATAAAATATGGTGGCTTACATATCCCTCTTGTATGCTACACATTAGGTAACTGGCTGGAATTTGATGTGTACTGTGGTATACTTTTGCCCTGCATATTAATAGTGTCAATGTATGATAAATTATTGCGCCCTTCAATGGGTTATTAGAATCACTATATATACTATTTGTTTAAAGAGCATGGCATACCTTGTGTATAAGCCCTGTAATGCATAAGTCACAGGACTGTTTGTGTCACATACTTGGCATCTCTACTTTGCACACTTACTTGATGACACTTCTTGCTGCTTAATGGTAATACTGGTGGACTAACCGTATATTCGATTGGGTACATATGAATGGCTTATTGTATGAATTTTCGTCTTGTGGTATCCATAGTGATAATTTTCCACATAACAAATGACCATTTCACTTAGTACTTGAACCTGTGGTCCATATTCTCACACGTATGTTCAGTTTATGCATTTTTTCATTGTGAGTATCCATTACTCTTTCTTAAGTGCTCATTGTTTATCAAAGCAAAGTGATAATAGGGGCAAGCATAATATCTGCTAACATATCCCACTGGAGATGCCCAATCTCATCTGATCTTGGGAGCCAAGCAGTGGAGGGCCAGGTCAGTACTTGGATGGGAGACCACATTGGAATACCCTGGTACTGCAAAAAATTGCTGCCTACTTTTATGTCACTAATAAAGAGCACCATTTGGCATATCAGCTTCTTTGACATATGATTCAATTCCCTGCAATCATTTTTCCCTGTGGGATTTATGCAGAAAAAATGATGGTCATATATCTCACAACATAAGAACAAAATTATAGCTATAACGTGACTACATATCAACCACAAAATATATCTAATCCGGCTCATTACGTACTGTAGCTATTGCGCTACAAATTGTGTATTTCAATATTTCTTTATATTTTCGCTGTGTTATTGATTGATATATATTGGCATCAATGGAACTACCTTAACCAGTTTTAATGAGACTTTATTAAAAAATTTTGATCTTATCAGTTACTTGTATTAGAACATAATAGTCCATCTGCATTAGAGTGCTCCCAAATAAGAATCTTCTATTTTCTACTCTCTGTGTGCTCACATTTATATTTAGGTTTGTGTCAGCACATTCTTATGTGTAGGGTTACCTAAATAAGAAGTATATTCTTGGATAAAAATCAGTTTTTCAGAGTACAACTACAAGATACATACTATTTTTTCTGACCAGTGCGGTTTCCCTTACTATTTCCTGTTAATCACAAACCTAAATATATTAAATTGGAAAAAATTGTTGGTTTTGAGATAATTACACCAACAGATAGAGTTGGTAGTACACTTGGAACACACCTGACAGATGGATCTGCAGGCCGCCTGACATTCCAACCGATCCAAATGTTATGCGCATAAACACTTACCAATCCACCAGCTAAAATGTCTGTTTCACAGGAACTGGTACTGATGAAATTATCGGCGGCATATGGGTCAATAAGTCAGTAGCCATACATACAGGCAGATGTAAAAGTAAATATGCAAGATATATTGGCATCTGCCATGCTGCATAGCAGGCATGATATGCACGTGAACAACACCATTCACTGATACATCGAGTCTACATACCAACCGATGGCCGGGACAATATAATGGCTGTACAAAAGATATACTGTATCACATAGTATGTACCCAACCATACTATTAATAGGTTGTCTAAGCAAAGCTTTCTAGATACATAAATTGCACACTTTGTATCCAGAGGTTTTAAATGAGGTCATACTGAATTACTGGATTAATTTGCTCTTCTGCAACTTCACGTGCATCTAATTTGTAGAAATATTTGTCTATTTTGTGGAGATCATAGTAAGGGACATACTGTTTAGAGGATTGTGGATGTCTAATTATATGTTTCATATATAATTATAGACTAGAGTCCATGTGCAAGTTAAACATCACCATTAAGGGTTAAATATTCTCTGGAAATATTGAGGATTATATAGAATTAATTTATGAATTTATTTAGAAATCTTCTATCTGTTCAAACAAAGGACAATTAAAAAAAGGTTAGCTAACACACTGTGTAATACATTCTCTTTTTATACATTTGCAATACTGTAAATTGCCATTTCAATATGCCTCTTTATTATATTAAAATCATAACAATTTGGAACAGTTTCCTCAGTTTATAAATTTAGCATTGGTGTAATTGAATACTATTTTCACTAAGGCAAAGTATATTAACCATATATAACTATTTTTCTAGTGATTGCTTTCATTAGAGCAAAATAATTTTTAAATATTTGATTGTCATCTTATTGACAAAACCTTCAGCTAGACAACAGATTAGATATAGTGGAATGCAACTATACTATTGTAATACACGTAAATCACTATATCACTATGTTAAGAATTATATAGCTGTTCATTTTATTTAATGCTTGTTAGGTCATTAATAAAATATTGCTAATATTTTTTAATCGAAAATGCTTAAATTTAAACTATATATTTCAGAACCTTTTTACTTTTATGAACGGAATTTATGTTAACAAAGTTATGTTTAAATTAGGCATGAAGCCGATGGAGATTGGGATAATTGTTTACATATTGGAACAGCACCCACTAGTTTACATCCTACTGATGAAAGTTCATAAAGGGCATTGAAACGTGGCAATAATTTTATTATTCACAAATGCATTTGTTTTGGTCTGGAAGCAAGTTCCTTCAGACTTACTTATTTGAATTTCAACATAGCACTTGATATCTTCTTTCTTTGGAACAGTCTGATCTGCATAAGGATTTTGATGGATAGCATCTAACACTGCAGCAGATATAAGTGCTGCACGTGGGACTCTATTGGAGACTGTATCAGGTAGCCCTACAGTAACTTAGCAGGAGTTTGGAACTTATTTTCACTAACTAGGCTTTTGGGGAGATGTATAAAACCTTCATAAGAGGATTAGTGTAGAAGTTGCTCATAGCAACCAATCAGACAATAGCTATCATATTAAGGAATGTGCAAGATAAATCATAACTAAAAGCTGAGTGGTAGCTATGAGCAACTTCACAACGTGTCCCCTTTAGAAGGTTTGATACATCCCTTCTCTTTCTCCTACAACCTTTATTAATTAGTATTGTAGACTGTAAGAAATTAAAAAAAACATTTTTACCAATAGATACCTTAAGCTTGGTACACACTGGAGCAACTAGTCCCCTGACTTGTGGTTGCTTTGACTGAGCAACCAATGAAGTAAGCTATATACAGTAAGCTATACACACTTTCCTGGATGGGCATTTGAATTTGCCTGATGAGCAGTGATATCAGTCCCCGCAGCCAGTGAATGGGCTCCTCAGCGGGTCATCCATACACAAAGTCAGATGTGACGATATATTTGCAGATATATTTGCATTGGCTGTGCTGCAGTGCTGACATTATATGCCTGTGAATGATGTTGTTCACAGACATATATTGGGCGTACACAACCAGAGCCGTAACTACCTATGGGCAAGCGGTGCATTGCACACAGCGCAAATGCGCTGAGGGCGCAGCCGCTGCCATGTCTCTTTGCCGGCACGCGCTGAGATGAGTGTTGCCAGCGGTGCTCAGCTCACTGCTCCCGGCTTCAGTAACTTGCCTGAAAGGCAGCATCAGGTAGCCAGGGACAGGGCTATGCGAGTGTTTGTTCCCAGGGATAGTTATGTGTGTCCCTTAGCTGGCTGCAGGTCCCGGAGTATCCTCTGATTGGTCCCCAGGGTAAGGTAATTTATGTCCTGCTGGGCTCATTGTTGACTGATGTGCACGGCAGCTTGGGGCTACAGGGGAACAGGCAGGGAGGAGAGAGTGGCAATGTGTGTATGGTGCCTGCAGTTCTATGGTGCTATTTATGTATGTACAGAGTACTGTATATGTGTGTATGTAAGTACTGTACATTGTCTATGTATGTACAGTGTATGTGTGTGTGTACAGTTTATATGTATGTGTGTACAGTCAGTGTGTATTTATGTATGTGTGTACAGTGTGTATATATGTATGTATGTATGTATGTATGTGTGTACAGTGTATGTGTGTGTAAGAACAGTGTATATGTATGTATGTATGTATGTATGTGTGTGTGTGTGTGTGTGTGTGTGTGTGTGTGTGTGTGTGTGCAGTGTATATGTATGTATGTAAGTACAGTGTATTTGTATGTATGTCTGTACAGTATGTATGTATGTATGTATGTAAGTAAGTACAGTGTATATGTTTTTGTGTGTGTGTAAGAACAGTGTACAGATGGGTTATCTTGACAAGTTTTCTGCGCCTAGGCACAACATGACTTATTAGCATAAACACTTCATCTATTGTTCTCAGCTGCAATACAATACAGAGAACAATACAGCAGGGGATTAAGTCATTACAGCAGGGGATTAAGTCAGTACAGCAGGGGATTAAGTCAGATTGGCCAGTCTCAATTAATCCTATTAAAGGTCAAGATAAACAAGGACCGATCTGTATATGTATGTGTGTACAGTGTGTATGTATGCAAGTACAGTGTATACATATGTATGTGTGTACAGCGTTTATGTATGTATGTAAGAACAGTGTATATGTATGTATGTGTGTACAGTGTGTATGTAAGTACAGTGTATCTGTGTACAGAGTATATGTATGTATGTATGTATGTATGTATGTACATACAGTCTGTATGTGTGTATAGTGTATATACAGTATATATGTATGTGTGTACAGTGTTTATGTATAAGTACATTGTCTATGTATGTACAGTTTCTATGTGTGTACAGTTTATATGTGTGCGTGTACAGTGTGTCTGTATGTATGTATGTTTGTACATTGTATATGTATGTGTGTACAGTGTGTGTATGTATGTACAGTGTATATGTATGTGTGTACAGTGTTTATGTATGTGTGTATAGTGTATGTGTGTACAGTATATGTATGTGTGTATAGTGTATATGTATGTGTGTACAGTGTATATGGTATGTGTGTACAGTGTATATGCATGTACAGTGTATAGTGTATATGTATGTACAGTGTGTATATATGTATGAACAGCTGGGCCATAGTTGCCTACCTCCCACCATCTGGGGCAGACTCTCAGTTCATGGTGGAGTCTCCCACTGCCCCAGATTTTAAAATCAAATTCCCCAAATTAAATTGCACCATCCTGAATCCGGATTGCAGAAGTGTGAGTCCTTATACAACAGGGTGGGTCCTGGACGAGAGGACTGGACCATAATCTTTGACACCAGAAGCAAACGCTATCCACGAGTCTGCTGATTCCCCCATCCACCTCCTGACCAGAAAGCATCTGACAAGAGCCATCAAGGAAGAACCCACCGGCCCCATCTACTGCTGCACCGGCAAGTACTGCTTATCACCTGCACTCCCCCAACTCTGTGGGTACTCACCTGCTTTACCGACCCTCCAGACTTGAACTAATGTGTAAAAGGGGGCTCTGCCTGCCATAATGTGAAAAAGGGGACTCTGCCTGCCATAATGTATAAAATGGGACTCTACCTGGCGTAATGTGTGACAGGGGCTCTACCTGGTCGTAATGTGTGCAAGTGGCACTACTGTGCGGCATAATGTGAATAATGGAGACTGTGCAGCGTAATATGAATTGGTATTATTTGTGGCCACGCCCCTTCCCCATGAAGTCACGCCCCCATATTTTTAATGTGCGCCTGCGGCACGCACTGGCCCTATTTTTTATATTATGGGGGGGGGCGCCAATGCTGTTTCTTGCACACAGCGCTAAAATGTCTAGTTACGGCACTGCACACAACCGCTGACCACTACCAGAACATCACTACCTGTATACAGAATAGATGATATTTCTTAAAGCGTGTACTCGGCTTTAGAGTTAGAATCTTAGTAACTCATTTTTTTTAATGAGACACAATATAAAAAACAAAAAATCTATAAACATAAAAGAATGACTGCATTTATATATGACACTAAAATAACAAGTAACATATTCAATAAATCAATATGATTAAAATAGAGTTCATTAGTAACTGTAACAGATTATATATATGGAGTACTGATGATCAGACAAGTAAATATAGAAAGAGTTCCCAATGAGATTGTCCTTGTTCCAAATAATAAGTTGTAGTAAATTGTACCTTGCACGTGTATAGAGGAATGCAGGGCTGTCTTAACAGCAGTGTAGGCCCCTGGGCACAGCAATGCACTGGGGCCCCTACCCATCCTCCAGCGGTAGGGATGGGGGGTGCTATCAGCACAGCTTTGATGTCCCGCGGGGGGTAGGGGGTGTTCTATCTTCCGCTCAGCATGTAGGACCTGGAGCAGTAATTTCTGCTAATTACTCCTTTACTGCACAGATGGGGCTAAACTGTATAAGGGGAATTGGGCTGAATGAACAAGCCCTGGTACATGACTTCTAAGTTGGTAGGGGGGGTTTAATACGTACGGGAGGGATGGAAGTGGCGTGGGCTTAATATTTATAATTTTCTGGTGGGAGGGCAGCTTGCTTGACTGCAGATATCGCAAGTTCCTGAAAATATATTTCTTAGTATTGAATGGGATAAAAAACTAGAGAGTCCCACCTTTCAGAAGGTTCTGGGGACTTGGGGATCAGAGTTCAGGAGCCAGAGCAATCCACCAACGAAAATCTAAAACTGCATATTAGGCGTGTGGAGCTGGAGCAGGGACCAGCTGCTTAGAGGCTTATATCTCTCATTCAGGGCATAGTAGAGACAAGCTGCCAGTGTCCACTGACAGGGGAGAGTCCCAGCTTTTGGATTATACCCTCAGAAATACTCTAAGTCAGACAAAACCCGAGATATTTGGCTGGGAAGAGAAATTAACAGGCTTGGTTGGGGACCACTGCTTTCAAGTCAGATATCTCTGGTTCCACAGGGCCGATTTTCAAAAATCTGGTACCCCTGGAAAGAGGGGACCCTCAGCTATCAGCCTAGGGCCCTTATATTCCTGGGGCCCTTGGACAAGAGCCTATTGAGCCCATATGAAAAGACGGCCCTGGAGGAATGTAGTGCTCTGAAAGTCCTCTGGATACACTAACTGTAGCCATGTAGGCATTGACCAGGCAGATTGTGTTATGCAGTAGAGTCCCAGAATCCTGTGTTAATTGTTGGCTCTGTCAATGCCATTCACAATTGGGGTTAAGGAGCCCACTAAAAATACCAGATAGACAGCTTCTAATGCAGCTGCCATGTATAAATAATAAAAGGTTGCATTACCACTGTGAATGGATGGTGAACAGGCTATTTACAGTGACAAAATATATAATGAAATAGTCCATGTGCCACTGCAGCATATCCAAAGAAATTATACCAGCTTTAAAAAAGACCCTAGCCAGGGTTGAAACATATTGGAGCTACATAGGACACCCTATTGAAACACTTAGGGTGAAACATTGCCACCGAATAGGAGGTCCAGGACGCTTTCCTGGGAGGCTACCTGGGATCACCATACCATCACTTGTTTGAGAGCTGTCTGTTGCCAGTTCTCAGACAAGCATGTAATTACCACCTTGGCTAACTGTGGGATAACACCTGCACATTGTGTGCTATTACAAAGACACATATGGCAGTAGGGATCTGTATATCAAGATCTATGGCATTTTTTAAAATACAGAACCTTTTTTAAATATGGAACCATTTTTAAGCATTTTTTTTAGACTTGATTTTTTTATGTATGAATGTTCATTGTGATGTATTGATGTTATCATATTGTATCAATTGTTTGTAGTACATGTTTGTATATTAAACATATAACACTATATACTCCTTTATATATCTTTTCATGCACATGGTGAGAACCATATGCACAAAAGAAAAAAATATACAGACAGCGCAAGTAGATTTCTTATTAAAATAACTTTTTTATTTTTACTTTTATTTTTACCCTTATATTCTGTAAAAAAAAACTCCTTTCTTACCGCTAACACCACTTTCACATAAAACAATTAGTTTTTTAGAAAATACATAGCATATTAATAATAACTCGTGACTTAGTACAATTCAATGCTCAGCTCTATGCATTAATTTTATACACACTCTCAGATAGGCAACTAGATACAATTAGCTCAGACTGTTTCCTTTACTCTTACAAGACCTTCATCCTATATATTGATACTTAAATTTGGAAACTTTGGTGATTCATTCCCAGGCTGGGGAGCAATAGTTGTTACAAAGTCTCCTATTCAAGCTGTGAAAGATTATTTCCAAGTCCACATTGCTATGGAACACAGATAACTGCGCTTCCAAAAGGATAAAGACAATTGCACAGTCTAGATAGTTTCTCCTTTCCGTTTTGAAAGTGTCACTTATTAAATATACAGCAGCAGTCAATTGATTAATAATTTAGAGACATGCAGATATGCGAAGCTTCGCTCAAAACCGGCAATGTATATTCGAGCAGCTCAGCTGTTAATTAAGCAATGGCCATGCTAAATATAAATCGTTACCAGACTTCCTCCTGGGTTCAATTTCTATTCCACTCCCGGCTCTGGTGCTTAGATCCCTTTTAGCGAGCCTTATCTGGATGTTTTAGAAATATCCCCAGCGTAACGAGGTCACCGTGTGGTATGGTAGTTTGCAGGTAGATAGGAGTCGATAAGACGCATTTCTCCGCCTGTAACAATCGGCGGCTTCCTCAGTCAGATAGTTTAAAATCTGCTGCCCCGCTCTCTTTTATCACCGGTATTTCTCAAATGCGCCTGCGCGCACTCACTGCGCTCCAAGCCTCATTCGGCATATGTCAGCTGTTATAATTATTCATGGAGCTGCACCGTACGCTTACCAGCTCTCCGAATCCTGTTAATATGCAACCATTCATCAGCTGCTGTGAATCCTGTTTATATCCAACCATTCCTTTCTCATTAATTTCAACCAAAATAATGTTTTTGATTATAACAAATTACGATGCTTATGAGTACCATATTAGGTTGTACATATATATAAACGATTCGGATGCCTAGGTCAGATGCATCTGACTGGAACAGATAGGGCACCCATATATAACATCTGGATGAGGATACAGGAATGTATAACGTTTAATATTATGGCCCTCAGTTGATCGCTCGCTGCCGTTTTTTGCAGTGCAGCGATCAGGTTACTACTGTGCATGCGTATGCACCGCAATGCACATGCTCGTACGGGTACAAACAGCATCGTTGCTGTGCAATGCTTCTAGTGACTAATCCATTTGCACAACCGATCGCAAGGAGATTGACAGGAAGAGGGCATTTATGGGTGTCAGCTGACCGTTTTCTGGAAGTGGTAGGGAAAATGCAGGCGTGTCCAGGCGTTTGTAGGGTGGATGTCTGACGTAAATTCCGGGACCGGACAGGCTGAAGTGATCATAAGGGCTGAGTAAGTCCAGAGCTACTCAGAAACTGCAAAAAACGTTTTCATCCCACTCGACTGCACAAGCAAAAATACACTCCTTTAGAGGCGGCGACTATCTGATCGCTGCTCTGCAAAAAATAGCTACCGAGCGATCAACTCGGAATGAGGGCCTATATCTGAACAAAGAACAAAGAACACAGAAGTAATTACATTTTAAGGGGGTGCCAATTGAACTTCGTGCCATATATTTTGTTATAAGTACATCATATGGTGTGGGAAACACCACAATCTGTCAAAGGCTGCAACCGGTGCATACTAAGGAGTTTCTCCCTACTTTTGTTTGCATATTGTTGAAACATTTCTCTGTGTGGGATCAAGGTTTCATCAGAAGGGTAATGTCCTATCCTTTATCAGGGAACAAGTCTAGTGGTAGGTACAGATTCCTAATCTAATTTACATGCAGGTTAGTACTTGTGTGTCTAATTAACCCTCTGCTGCCTAGAATATAACAATAATACTATGATACTGACTTATTGATAGATTTTAAACATTTAACAAGGAATTTTTCATTTTAATTAGCTATATTTTGGTATCTATTCAACAATGATAGAATTATTATCAGTTGCTTCAAAACTGATCACATAGGAATACATCATTTAAAATATTATTTATTAATATTTGAATTTTATTAATAAAGTAATCAATATTATATAATAGTATCCGGTCTCTAGGTTGACCACACTGAGGTTGACAATGTCTAGGTCAACCACTATACAGTAGGTCAACAGTAAGTAGGTCAATATGGTTTCTAGGTTGACATGTTCTAGGTTGACAAAACAAAAGGTCGACATGGGTTTTTCACTTTTTTTTTAAACTTTTTCATACTTTACGATCCACATGGACTACAATTAGGAATGGTAACCTGTGCCGGGCGCAGTGATTGCGGAGCGAGGCACCGTGCCTGAAGCAAGGGACACGGTGAGGGGACACGGTGCACTAATTGGGGTTCCCGGTCACTGTACTGAGAAAATTACACGAAAAAAAGTGAAAAAACTCATGTCAACCTTTTGTCATGTCGACCTAGTACATGTTGACCTAGAGTTCCTGTCATCCTAGAAACCATGTCAACCTACTTACTGCTGACCAATAGTGGTCGACCTAGACACTGTCGACCTAAGTGTGGTCAACTTTACATACCACACCCATACAATGTTATAGAAAGTTTTTGAGAAAACAATTATAAAACTGTTTTACTGTATCAACTCAGTAATGAAAATGGAGAGATTTTCAAAAATAGAATGAATTTTAACAGGGATGCAGAGATCTAGAATATTGTAACTGAAAACCTATTATCTATTCACCATATGCTCACAATAATGTTTTTCAAACTCATTACCTGTCTACAGATCCTTGGCACAGTGATGGGGATTAGGTTTTCCTCAAGTTGGGCCAACCTCTACAGGGGTGACAAGTAACAGCATCTCATTTGGTTAAAGGGTTCCAAGGCAAATATGGTCCTTTATGGATGCTACAGTATATTAATTAACTGGTTTTTGTTTGTTTGTTTGTTTTTAAAAGGGGATCTCTCTACTGCTTTCAATTTTGAAAATTTTGTAACTAAATTACAATTCCTGTAATATTACTTTCAGAAGCATCTTTCATGCATGAATAATAACCTTCTTGGATATAAATCTTAAGGAAATTAATGGTATGATTGATGTCACATCAACGTTTCTGGAAGTTTTTGATACTAATAACTGTACTAAGATTGAAAGATTTATGGAACAGATTTATTGAACAGAAAAATCATACCTAAATAAGTAATAATCTGTCTGATACATAGACATAGATAATATAGACATTATAGATAATTTGACACTGCTAAAAAAGGACTCTGCTTAAAAAACTAGGACGAAAACATTATGAAGGTTCTATGTCTTTTGTTTCAAAATTCAACAGCTGTTCACTAAAATGTATTTTTAAAAATGGATAGAAGCAGTACCGAGAAATTTATATCAGATTCCAAAATATAAATAAATGTGAATTATGTATAATTCATAAAGTTTTGATCATGTAAACATTAGATTTTACTTTTTTACATTTTTATTTTTAGTATGGTATTGCTATTTTTCTTAATTATTTTAAATGTATTTTTATTATTGTAAAACAAGATCAAAGTTATTAATTATGATTCCAGGGTTACTACTAATTGATCAAAGTTATGACCATATTTTGAGCATTTTAAATCTGTATTACACATAATGAAGCCTCCTTTTATTTCTGTATCATTGTAGTGATTGAACAGTAATACTGTGTATATTATTTTATTATTCGTTTACCTGTTAAACGACAGGATCGTGTTTTACTCCGCTATTTCTAATTAATCTCCATGGATTGGTGTGTATATGGGAAGGACACCAGATAACCCTTGCAATCCTTTGAAAGAGTAATTCTGGTAAATTACATAATTATTAGCGGTATAATGAGGAGTCAATTGTTCTGATTGGAAAATTATTTCCTTGGTGGACTCCCTAGACCGTACTGAATTGTGACATCTTGCTGAAACACCAGATGACATCTGCTCGAAGCAAAAGACTTGTGATGTCACTACAAATCCAAAAAAATTCGAATCATAGACATACAGTGTTGTGGCTCAGGCCACTAATGCTACCACATGTTTCAATTGTCAAGGGACAGATTGCTGCTTATTATCAATTTAGCACTGTTTTATCAGTGTGAAAATAGATTTTTAGGCAACTTGCCAGTCCAACTTCAGTTATTGTGACACTTAATGTGTACACACACACACACACACACACACACACACACACACACACACACACACACACACACACACATATTTAAAAGTCAAATAGACCACCACTGCCTTGCTAATTATATAACTGCATCCTGGTGCCATTTAATCCCATAAGAGATAAGTAACATACAATTCACAGCAGCACTCAAGGACTTCTTTCCAAAGAATTAAAACTGCATCACTCTGGAATTCTTCAACGTTTCAGGATCGTTTTTTGAGACCCTTTCGTCAGGATGAAAAGATCTCGATAAACGATCCTGAAATGTTGAAGAATTCCAGAGTGATGGAGATTTCATTTTTGGGAAAGACGTCCTTGAGTGCCGCTGCTGTGAATTGTATATGTATATATATATATATATATATGCGAAAGCCCTCACTCACTCACTCACTCACTCATCACTAATTCTTGTACTTCCCAATATGTTAAGAAGATGAAATTTAACATATGTATTCTTCAGGTGGGAAATAGAAACACTATGTAATTAGAATTTTAGTGAACCTCCCTTAAGGAGATGAACAGGTGGTTGACATAACGACATCATTACCGATACGTGACTTGTGTTGCATGAACGATAATGCCCAAATGGACAATTGAATCAAAATTTGCATTGCATCTCCAGTGTGTAGAATTTCATAAACTACAAAAATGGTCCTGTCGCTTTTTACCATATCACTCACTCACTGACTGACTGACTCTTCACTAAGAGGCATATTCATCATGAAAAAATTGTGCAATGAGAATTTTTAGTTTTCAATTCTTATTGTATTCTCACATAATTTTTTAGGATTCAATCTCCCCCATGAGAAATTATCACTTCCAAAAAACTAGGCTTTTTGAGAAGTCAGATTTTCAGCAATTGATAACTTTCCCCTTCTGAAGCCGCAGCACCCCACCTGCCAGCAGCTTACTTGTGTATCCCCTCCGTTGGCAACTTCAATCTGTGTTCTGGCCACAGCCACTCCCCCCACCTCTGGCAACTTCAAACTGTGCCACGGCCGCTCACCCCACTGCTGGAAATTTCAAGCTGTGTCCCAACTGCAGCTGCTCCCCCCACTGCTAACAACTTCAAGCTGGGTCCCGGGGCGTGGCCCCTTTCCCCACTGTCACGGCCGTCTCCCCCTCCTCACTATTGGAGAGCAAGGATGAGCTAAGCAAGCACATGAAGGAGCAGGTAGGTGACACAGAGGAACAGGCTGGAAGGTCACCCAAAGAAAACCCTGCACACAACGGTGAGAGATCTGAATTGATCCCAACGCTAACACATGTAGTTACACAAGCTGCCAACAGCTTGTGAAGACATTCGGGAAGCTGTATGCCATCTCAGGATGGCAAACAGTTTCCCTTTCAAACTCCGAAAAAAAATGCTTTTTCTGAGTTTGATGAATGCCACAATTTCTACATTCCCCGGGGAATGTAGAAATTGTGACATTTAAAAGATGATGAATATACCCCTTATTCTCTTACTTCCCGATATGTTAGGAAGCTGAAATTTAACATAGGAAATCTGGAGATGGGAAGTAAGAAAACTATGTGATTAGAATCTTAATAAACCCTCCATAAGGGGGTGAAAAGGGGTTGACATAATGACCTCATTACCGATGCGTCGCTTGCATTGCATGAATGATAAAACCCAAATGGACAATCAAATAAAAATTTGTATTGCAGCCCTAGTGTGTAGAATTTAATAAACTACAAAAATGTTCCTATCACTTCTTACTGTATCTGCTATGGGTGCTCCTAGGGTAACGCCAAGAAATATGGATTAATATTTACTTACATTAAGATGTCTCAAATTTACATCTCTATAGATTTACAAAATTTTTAACAGTCAATTATATTTACAACCATGAAAATCAGAATCCCCTGTGTGAAAAACAG
Source organism: Pseudophryne corroboree (assembly GCF_028390025.1). NCBI lineage: Eukaryota > Metazoa > Chordata > Amphibia > Anura > Myobatrachidae > Pseudophryne > Pseudophryne corroboree. Next base: position 236,614,043 of record NC_086448.1, read on the forward strand.
GTAGAACAGCTAGTTGGTGATGCAGTAAATAATCTTCTTCATGTACCATAGAGAAAAATCCTCTACTTAACCAAGTGCAAGGAGATCAGGGTAGGTGTGCCCTCTCCTGGTGCAGATGGGCACCTTTAAATACATAGTAGCTAGGAAAACAGCACACTATTCCAGGGTTTTCATGCAATCTAGCCCTGTCTAGTTTTAATGTGCAGTATAAACAAAAAATAAAAATGAATCCTAGCTCATCAGGGAACTAAATTAATATAATAGATTTCCTCTCTCAGAGTGGTAGGACATAATGCCCCTATCACAAATATAAGCATATGCACAGTACTTACAGTCAGTAAGCGAAAGTGTATTACAACAAGCTTGCTGCCTGTTTCCCCAGGTAGTGAGCTCTAAGCCAAGCCCTCACAGAGTTTATATCAGCCACCTATAGGTGCAGGCCCTAATTAGCCTGCTTTCAGTCTGAAATCCTAAAGACCTAAAGAACCTTATGGATGGAGCCCTCTCATCAATCTCACATCCATAACCCCAGGACCCATATCCGGCTATTACTAAAAACCCTAACTCTCATCAAGTCTGTTTAGCAAACAGACATTTCCTTGGGGTTTAAAATACTAGGCCAGAAACCATGGACAAACATACCTCCCATTTATCACTTCACCAGTGTTTCTATCACACAAGATACTAAAATTTAGCCAAAATCATTGATACCAAACATTATTGTTCACTATTTCATAACAGCAAGTGTCTATGCTAAACAAAATACTGTAAATAAAATAGTTTTGACTGCATTTTCTTGCCATATCTAAACAGAATATTTATATCTCCACACTTTGCCATTGTCTTTCTCTCTTTCTATTTTGACTAAAAATGATGATACTCAATGTTTTATAACAACCAATGATTTTAATATGTAATTTTGTTTCATTGGAAGGGAGAACAAGGGAGGGCTTGTCCACTTTTATTTTGGATCTTGCACTGGATCCTTTTTAACCCATTTCGGCCCAGATGGGTAGTTTTCAACCCAGCACTTCAATATTTTATTATTATATCGGAAAAAAAAATTCACCAGATTGTTAGCCATCCTTCAAAAAATCTCGAAAAATGGGTAGAAAACTACCCACCTGGGCTAAAATGGTTTAAGGCATCTGGACAAGTTGAATGAATGGAATTCAAATAGAAGTTATAAAAGTTATGCATTTGTGTATGATGTTTTTATAATCATATTCCAAAAGCAGACATTCCCTCTATTTTAGATAAACTATTAGAATTCAAATTCATACCATATTTTACAGTAAATAATACTGCATCAGAAGTGCTGGAATGTATACCAATGTCAAATAAACATTGGAAATATACTGTAAATTTCTGTTTATGTGGACAAATAAGCCTTAACTTATTTTTCATTTCACTAAATGTATATATAACAGGAGCTGTTATTACTTTTAGCATACCGGGATTCAGTGATTAATCTCAGGAGATTGACTATCTAGAGAAAGTGCACTATCAATGGCGCATGCAGGGGAGGTTTCCAAGTACCTTGAAACCCCCCCTGATGATCTGAATCTTTTATTTTTGAGATGGAGACACAGCTGTCTTCGTCTCAGTTAAAAGCTGTGATCGCGACCGCAGAGCTGCTGCACTGATGTAGCTTCAGAGAGCAACAGTAGCTCTCTGCTTGTAGAATGTCCGGAGGGGTGGAGGGGGGAGCTGCTGGCTGTGCAGGCTCAGCCTCAGCAGCTCCCTACGTCCTCACACCGCTGCCTGTCTGCTCCCAGCCCCTGATGGAACCCTATGTATGTATGTACTGTATGTACTTATTTGTAGTTATGTATGTATGTATGTATGTGTGTTTGTGTCTATCTGCTTGTGTATGTATGTATGTATGTATGTATGTGTGTATGTATGTATCTATGTATGAATATGTGTGTGTGTGTGTGTGTGTGCACACGCGTGCAGCGGTCTTTGTGAGTAGATTAATGTATTAAAGTACAAAAGGCATAGTGTACCGACGTCTCAACGCTGCGCAGGACATTTTTTTCAAGTTGCTATGCTGTAGGCTTGACAAAAATGCCCTTCTCGGTGTTGACACGGTACAATATGCTTTTTGTACTTTTTTACATTAATTTACTCACAAAGACCGCTGAGTGCCTCATGGTTTCTACTGCACGGTGAGGGTGTGTGTGTATATGTGTGTGTGTGTGCATTTATATATATATATATATATATATATATATACACACACACACACACACACCCAAGCACCCACCCTCCCATGGAAACCCCCCTTACTAAATCCTGCGTTTGCCTCTGCACTATAAGGTTACAAAGGGGCCCCAATTGAAAGATTCCAGTACTGTCTGAGGAATACAAGACAATAAATTGATGTGCCTTGGCTACAAGCTATTATCTGGTACGCAGTTTAACAGGGATAAAAATAGTAGTACCCCTTTCTGAAAATACTACACCATAGGCGCTTGTTCCCTCCCTTCTTTTTCTGTATATATTATATAGCTTAGATTCAGTGGGGGGAATTCAAATGTTTGAAAAGATGGTTGGGTGTCTGTTTTTTCCTGTCTATTAGATAGGAAAAAATAGACACCCAACTGACTTTTCAAACATTTGATTTCCCCCCAATATCTCTTGTCATCATTAGCTATTAGGGTCTTCAATAAAACCTTTCAAACATGTTTTGCTTGTTTATTAAACTACTAATAGGTTAATTATTTCATTTACAGCAAACATGTGCTCCTGTAGGTGTCAAACTGGCTTATACACTATAAGGGCTAGATTCACTAAGAATTGTCTTTGGTCAAAATTGCATTCTCGGGGCATATTTGCCCATTTTTTTCAAACACCGAACACTTATTAAAGGCAAACATGAAAGTGTTGCATCAATTTGACTTTCAAAACATGGGTGAAATAACAAATATGATCAAATAATAAACTTTAGAATTAGACATTTCCCGAGCGGCATGTTTTGAGAAGCCTGCACAGATCACTGTGATCTTTGCAGTGCTTCTCTGTGTACAGTAAATGTACTGAAACAGTTAAAAAAAATGAACAGGCACTGGTTCTTAAAATATGGGGAAAAATTGCATAGGGTCCACCATATTTTTAGAGCCAGAATTGGTTTGTGGTAATGCCACAGCCAGGGAACGCAGTTCACTGGTCACCAGAACCAAAGCATTTATCCCCCATAACTAGTCACCACAGCATTGGGATTCCTTGGAAAGATGGAATCTCCCCAAATAAAGGCGTATTCCCTCCTGAGGATCCCTCAGTGCTAGGGCGAAGCCCACGGTTATCCCTGGCACCCGTTGGTGCCAGGGATAACCGTGCAATCAATCAAAGTTAGAGTAAAATACTGACGTACCAACATGTGGGGTATCCAGGGCACACTGGTACCTATAGTTACCAGGTAAAATAAATATTAAAATAACAACAGTACACACACATTAAATAGTAAAAATGTAATACATACACTCACTCTCACATATACTAACCTTGACCTGCCGCTGGTTAGTACTCTTCTCCAGTAGAATCCTGGTACATGGGAAAAAATATAAAAACATTCTCACCTACACTTTGTTAGGTCAGTCCAATAATATTCCAGGGACATTTTAAAAAAAATGCTTTCCTAATCCATCTGGACAGAGAAGAATTATATGTGCATATAGCTCTTCTCCACAAGTAACAGAACCCTCATGGTTTCATCACTTGTATAGCTGCCAGCCAATGAATGGCCACTACCATGGTAACAGTCCTTTGATTTACTGTGAATGGCTGTTTATTAGCCACTTCACAGCAGTTATGCCCCTTACATACTGAATGTGGACTGTAGTTGTGCCGCTTACACACATAATACCCACTGTAGTTGTGCCACTTACACACAGTGCCCCCTGTAGTTGTGACCCGTGCACACATAATGTATAAAGTAGCAGATACCCTTATACACATAATGCCCAAAGTAGTAGAGCCCCTTACAAACATGATGCTCACAATAGTTGTGCCACTTACACATAATGCTTATACACATAATGCCCACAGCAGTTATGCTCCTTACATACACAATGCCCACTGTAGTTGTGCCATTTAAACACATAAAGCCCACTGTAGTTGTGCCGCTTACACACACAATGCCTCCTGTAGTTGTGCCGCTTACACACATAATGCCCATAGAAGTAGTGATGCTTACACACACAATGACCCTGTAATTGTGCCATTTAAACACATAATGCCCACTGTAGTTGTGCCACTTATACACATAATGACCATAGTAGTAGTGCCGCTTTCACACACAATGCTCACTGTAGTTATGCCACTTACACACAATTTCCACAGTAGTAATGCCACTTACACACAATGCCCCCTGTAGCTATGCTGCTTATACACACAATGCCCCCTGTAGTTATGCTGATTATTAACATAATGTCCACTGTAGTTGTGTCCCTTATCCATGCCAGGAGCGTGCAGGAGGAGCCAGGACTGGGAAGGAGATGCCGGGACTGTGAGTGGGCAGGAGACTGACATCACCAGACAATCCAGCACCACTCCACACTACAGAATGATCAACTTAAAATAAACTATAGCAAGAGCTGTTGGGAGCTCCTGGCAGCAAAGGCTGCTGGGAGCTGCAGTTTATTTTGAATGTGAATGAACAGTTAGTGTAATGTGGTGCAGTGCCTGACTATCTGGCACCAGTAACAGTGCTGCCCATCATAGATTAAGCCCTGTTGATGGGACCCTGGGACCCACCAGGCCCTAAGCATCTGCTTTGGTTCATAGCGGTAAATCCACCTCTGCACAGAGCTTATTTGTATGTTATTTCTGAGCTTTGAGCTCTGCAATATATTATTACTGCTCCTTCCTCTGCATGGCATAGTGTTTTCTTGGATTTGTGCCAGAGTCTAATGCAGATGTGCAGGTCTCAGGAAACATGGCGCCCATGATGTTCCAGAGACCAATTTCACTAAATGCACCACACATGCGCGATGGCCATTTTGGAAGAGATTTTTGCTGTAGCACCCAATGCGGAACTCCAGAAAAGGTAGGTATTAAAATATGGACCCAGGAGCCTGTGTGCACTGCACACATTGCACCCATTATAGAAATGCCAATGGTCCCTGCTGCCTCTAATCACCACAGATAATGTACAGTATACAACACAACTCATACTCTACAAAGTGACCAGTTGATCAAGCAGTTGGAACATCATTTGTACATTTTTATTTATTTTTAACTTGTCTGCCAATAGGACAATATTTATGCAGGTGCTGGGAGGCGATAGGTCAAAAGCTATGCCTAGGGTGCCATGAAACCTTGCACTGGCACTGCTGACACTGTCTATATTTATGATAACATTACTGTCCTTTCAGCACTAGCACTTTTTGAACATCTCCTATTGCCCCTAGTGCTGGCTGGACTAAAGAGAAAACTTTTGTGGGTATATGAGGAGTACAGTGACAGATAAAGCTATTGGAAGGTAAATTCCAGGCACTCAGCAACTATTCCCATGTTGTCTCCTTCTCCATTTTACTTCTGATGAATCCAGTGTCAGACTTGGGAATGAATGGCCCACTGGGGAAATGCAGTGGTAGAGACCTGGCTAGTCACCAGTCCATGGTCCTGTTCTGCCAAATAAATGACGCTCTTCAACAGAACCCAGTTACATCTTTTTACTCATAATTATGGATGTGATTGAAATATGTAGAACTTGCATGCAATCAACTATGAACATGCTCATTGCAAAAACACTGCCACTCTGCCTTTGCATCTTATTGTATTGCCTTAATAAACAAATACATTTTAAAATTATGCACACAACATCTCTTACACTAAAATTGTATTTTACTAATGGTGCACCATTAGTTCTAATTGTTATAAACATCAAATACTTTAATTTGAACTTTTACATTGTCAGTGATTTTGTATTAAAATTCAAATTATATAATATACAGGTTTGCATAAATTCAAAACTTTTTCCTACATGTGATTGGGCAATTTTGACTATCTATACAAGATAAATTAACCTAAAATTGACTGTAGAGTATAAATATTGATATTGATGATAACAACTGTTTCTAAGGGGTTGATTCAATTACATGCAAAGAGCCTTGCAACATATGTGCTGTGCACATTACAGCAATTGTGATAAGGTATGGTGTTAAAGCACCATACACCAGCTTGTGCTCAGATACACCAACCTGTTGTACGTGGGTGGTCATGATATGGGTTTATTCAAGCTGTAACCACGAAGAGAAGTAGAATTGTGCTCTTGCATTTACCAGACACTTAAATCACACTTACAAAATCCACAGTTATTAAACATAAGTAGCATGGGCCTCTCCAGGCACATGAATTCATAGAGCACAGAGATATTGCTGATACATGTTTAGGAATTATTGAGAAAATATCTCTAGGATTGTTACAAATAGCATTAAAAATACATATTTATGGAATGCTCAGATTGACGTCAAGTAATAAAAAAAGAATAAGAATGCGAACCCTAAATTGTCTTACTTTGAGGTTTAGGGGATCTATTTGGGGGAAACCACAGGAGCTGGAAGACCTGTACACCCCTAGAACAAAGCTACTCCCTATGTCGATTGACCATTCAGTAGCATGTGCTTCTGATCCTTATAGTTCCAAAGCTAAATTCCCTGTAGTCCGCACCTTTTTCAGTCTTAGCAAGAGCTTCTTTTGTTCTCACAAGACATGTATACAGTAGATGTAAATTAGTTGTCTCCTAGGACACTACATCATATATCTCTCTGGCTTCAAGGATAGTAATTTTACTACCTACAGTAGGAAGATGGGCATGGTTCCTCAAAGGGACATTGCTTAATAGTTAGACGTTTTGTCAGGAAGAAGTTTACAGCAGGCAAGGCTGAATAAAAGACTGAAGCTGACACTCTCACAGCCTGCCTGTCTGTGTCCAAGGGCCTGAACAAGGGCCGCCTACTGTAAAAAGGAAACATTATTTACAAGGACGTTTTTTATATTTTTTGTTAACACCTCGATAGAGTTTCATCTGTCAGTGTTAAGATAGCCTCACCTGTGTGGATGAAAACACTAACTGCAGAAAGTGTCAGGATGATCTGAATATAACTCAGCCTCTAGCTGCAGAGGGTGGGGTTCCTGTGTTTGCTGATGTGATTGCTGTATTGAAAATCTGCTGAATTCACCAATGAACTTAGCTAAGTATACAATAAATTAATATTTACAGTGCATCCGGAAAGTATTCACAGCGCTTCATTTTTCCACATTTTGTTATGTTACAGCCTTATTCCAAACTGGAATTAATTAATTTATTCCCTCAAAATTCTACACACAATACCCCATAATGACAGCATAAAAAAATTGTTTTTGAGATTATTGCAAATTTATTTAAAATAAAAAACTAAGAAATCACATTTACATAACTATTTACAGCCTTTGCTTATTACATTGTTGATGCACCTTTGGCAGCAATTACAGCATTAAGTCTTTTTAAATATGATGCCACAAGATTGCACACTATCTTTGGGCAGTTTTGCCCATTCCTCTTTGCAGCACCTCTCAAGCTCCATCAGGTTGGATGGGAAGCATCGGTGCACAGCCATTTTCAGATCTCTCCAGAGATGGTCAATCGGATTCAAGTCTGAGCTCTGGCTGGGCCACTCAAGGATATTCAAAGAGTTGTCCTGAAGCCACTCCTTTGCTATCTTGGCTGTGTGCTTAGGGTCGTTGTCCTGCTGAAAGATGAACCGTCACCCAAGTCTCAGGTCAAGGGTGCACTGGAGCAGGTTTTCATCCAGGATGTCTCTACATTGCTGCATTCATCTTTCCCTCTATCCTGATTAGTATCCCAGTTCCTGCTGCAGAAAAACATCCCCACAGCATGATGCTGCCACCACCATGCTTCACTGTAGGGATGGTATTGGCCTGGGGATGAGCATTGCCTGGTTTCCTCCAAACATAATGTCTGACATTCACACCAAAGAGTTCAATCTTTGTCTCATCATACCATGTTTCTAATGGTGTGAGAGTCTTTCAGGTGCATTTTGGCAAACTCCAGGTGGGCTTCCATGTGCTTTTTACTAAGGAATGGCATCCATCTGGCCACTCTACCATACAGGCCTGATTGGTCAATTGCTGCAGAGATGGGTGTCCTTCTGTAAGTTTCTCTGTAGCCCTGACAGAGTGACCATCGGGTTCTTGGTTACCTCCCTGACTAGAGCCCTTCTCAGCCGATCGCTCAGTTTAGATGGACGGCCAGCTCTAGTAAGAGTCCTGGTGGCTCTGAACCTCTTCCATTTATGTATGATGGAGGCCACTGTGCTTATTGGAACCTTCAAAGCAGCAGATATATTTCTGTACCCTTCCCCAGATTTATGTTTCGAGACAATCCTGTCTTGGAGGTCTACAGACAATTCCTTTTGACTTCATGCTTGCTTTGTGCTCAGACATGCACTGTCAAGTGTGGGACCAAATATAGACAGGTGTGTGCCTTCCCAAATCATGTCCAATCAACTAAACTTACCACAGGTGGACTCCAATTAATCTGTAGGAACATCTCAAGGATGATAAGTGGAAACAGGATGCACCTGAGCTCAATTATGTTCATGTGATTTCTTAGTTTTTTATTTTTAATACATTTGTAAAATTCTCAAAAAAACTTTTTCTTTTCACATTGTCATTATGGGGTATTGTGTGTAGAACTTGGAGGGAAAAATGAATTTATTCCAGTTTGGAATAAGCCTGTAACATAACAAAATATGGAAGAATTGAAGCGCTGTGAATACTTTCCGTATGCACTGTATATATTCAAGCTATTTGTTGAAGTACTTTTCCAGGAATCCACCCATGTGGGTCTCTTCAAACTTAACCCACCTGAAACAGCCCATATGATGCTATGATGACTGCTGTGCTGGAAGTCTACAGCAGATATATCCAATATTGGATGCAGACCATTTTAATACACATGGTGAGCAGCAAACCTCCGAAAATGGCAGTTTTTAGAGGATTGATTGCATTTTCTTGCTTGATACACTGTGTGTGTCTTCTTTCTATATTGTTATCAGCACCAGGCTTTATTTTTCTATTTTTACACTATATAAGCATACACAGTTCTTAGGGATCTGAGCTGTGCTTGCAAACCAACCCATCTGAGGCACATAAATTAATATGGGTGGGATTGTGGCAGGTTTGCAGCAGGTTTTAAACCAGATGCTTAGTAAATCTGATGTTTCTATTCTTCTAACGATAAAAAGGCATCTAAAGCATGACAGGCCACCCGTGCCGCGAAAACACGTGGGATCAGGGAGCATCAAGACTAATAGGATACCGCCTATTGTATTATTTTTTCATAATTATTCAAATAGGTTCAGCCCTTACCTGCATACTTTCAACGTAAGTTAAGAAATGTGGAGTAGGCTTGCTTTCAATATGTGCTGGTTTTATTAGTATTTTAGTCCTTACTTTGAAGTTAGCTGTTTATAGCAATTTTGCATCTGTAGTTAAATTGAATAAAGTGAATAGGTTAATAATGTTTGAGACGTCACCCAATGTGAATTGTGCTTTTGTCTATAAATACATCACCCCACTTTGCATTTGTAGTGATGTATGTAGCATGGTAAAAATATGTCTTTTAAAAAGTCATGTCTAAGTTTATCCCATCTGCTTTTGTCTAAATGTATTCCATCTGCTTCAGTTTTTGCAGCCTACATGAAACTGCAACATTAGGGTCACTATTTTTCATGCTTTTATGTTACGTGAGCATTTGCAAAGAGCTCTAATTTATTTCAAATAAAAAAGCATATTTTCTCATCTGAACATGGATTAATTTGCCAGTAAGGAAGTTTCTAAACATATTGCCTATCATTAAAGTTTAGGTTCCATTATTCCAGTTAACTACATGGTTATTTAAATATCCATTGCTGTAACTTAGTTTAGTAGCAGAGCTTATTCCATTTGTAATCGTAGTCCAACATAAACCTATTAATGAATATGAGGAGTTTGTAGCATTCTCTATAAAACAATCAACCTGTAAACTGAGACAAAAATATAATTTAGGCACATTATAAATTTGTGAAAGTCACACTCATATAAAAATGGAATTTGAAACAATTGTGTTTTTATTATAATTGTTAAACATAAAGAAGAAACTGAACAAAATTAAAAAAAATATTTATTGTAGTTTAAACATTTTAATTTACTTATTTTCTCATTTTTATTGAAAAAAAAAAACTTTACCATTGGGTCATATAGAATTACTCCTAGTCCTCTGAGAATCTCATATATTGTTCATTAATAAATACATTTGGGAAAATTTACTAAGGTGAAAGTTTTTTAGAACTGGTAATATTGCCCTTAGCAACCAATCAGATTCGATCTATTCTCTTCTAGAAGCAGCTAGATAAATGTTTAGTAGAATCTGATTTGTTGCTATGAGCAACATCACCAGTTCTAAGAAAAACTCCCACCTTAGTAAATTTACCCTATTGTATATCTAAAAGAAATAAGACAATATACACTGCAACAATGGTAATGTTAAAAAAATAAACAAACTCAAGTATTCTTGGGATTGGACAATATCATCCACTCAACAGATTACAAGAAAAAAACAGCACCTTTGGACACCCCTTTAAGTATTGAGCATTGTTTTAAAAAATATATTTTAATTGTAATCAAATATATTTTCTAAACTATTGGTCTAAGAAGGTGAGCTCCATTGTAAGCAATACGAAATAAAGGTATCCTTTAGGTATGCTACCTGGTCTAAAGTTTACAGCAACTTTGTTTTAAAATATGTATTCACACACTGTATTGCACCCCAAATCTAGGAATGGTGAGTGTCGTGGATTAGTGCTTTTTGTTTATTAGATTCATATTTTGAATTAATCTTTTTGTGATTACATTTTCTCATGCACCCTGTTTTAACGTATACATTTATATTATAGCTTGTGTCAACTGTTTTCCTTGGTGGTTTACAACAGGTGTGTTGGTAACTGCCTCACCTTTAAAAGCAAAGTTGCTGTGAGCTTTAGACCTAAAGTTTAACACTAATGAGATAGCTATTTTTGTGGTAATCATATTGAGCAATAGAGTAGATCCTGCAGGAAAGTTGGGTCCCTTGTTGGCGGCTGCAGATTTAAATGCATTGATCAATACTTTAACTAAATATTCACTGTTTATTATTGTTAGTTAGCATAGGTAGTACAAAGTCTTGGTTCTATCTATCTATCTATCTATCTATCTATCTATCTATCTATCTATCTATCTAACTGGTTGGACTGGCCCACAGGGGTATAGGGGAAACCCCCGGTGGGCCCCACTACCTGGGGAAGGGAGAGAGAACCTCCTCTTCTAGAGATTAAAGTTCCAGACCATGCACTTGAATTATACATTATACATACGTTACCTTATACTGCACAGGATTATGGTGTATTTTCAATGCATTGCAGTTATTAATCTCATACATTATCATGCATGCAATACAAGTATTTACTATATATATATATATATTAAGGGGCTCAGACCATGCACTATCTAATAGTTAGCCAAGCCTTTGTAGTGGTTGGCCCCACCCCCTCTTGAGACAGGCCACACCCCTAAACATGGTCCCCACCACCGTATTTTCCTGGTGGGCCCTTCATGCCCCAGTCCGACTCTCTGTCTATATAATAAATACAACAATTCCCTATTTTCTGCGCTGGTAAATATATACAGCAGCACCCTTTTGGTAGTCCCGTGCTAGTGGGGACTGGGAAATGGATATATAAAACACAATACCTCAGGTGACCTAGTAAATGTGTAGTAGAGGGGTAATACCTCATTACAATACCCTTATATTAAAATAGTCAGTCTGATTTTTAAAATACGATACTGAAATTCACTTAAAAGAGTTTATTCATGTTTGATAAACAGAGGAATGTAATAAATTAACATGAAGCACAATACAATAAGTTTACATACGCAACAGTAACATATAACCTGTTCAATAGTGGGGGTCTGGTATTGTTTATCACCTCTCCCTTGTGGGTGTAAGCTCATAGGTGAATCTTTCCACATATGTTGCTGGCTGTTATCTGCATACATTTACTAGTGCACCTGAAGTATTTTGTTATATATATATATATATATATATATATATATATATTGTAATGTTTTCCACAAGAGTGGAAATTTTAGCACTCTCCAGACTTAGAAATAAATAGTCACAGGTGTTTAATAGAAAAAATGAAAAAAAAAAAAAAACTTAAAGAGTTCCATAAGTAAGGATGCTCACCAACGTTTTGGTCTACATCTGGGTCCTTTCTCAAGGTAATGCAGCCAGATAACAGTACCAAATGAGTAATCAGAGTCAAAGAACCATACACGAGGTATACAGCATGGAACTGTGGATTATGCCTCACAGGTCTCTGTTAAATACCTACTAATACCTGAGAATGGGCGTCAAGCCCACCCCACTGGGCCATCTAGTGTGTTCCAAAGCCCGGAACGTAATCATCACTTCTGGTAAACACGGAAGTTTCAGGCCAATCTCTTGTATATGTGTATAAGTTACAAGTGATTCATATATTGTAGTATAACCTACCTAATAAATACATAACGGCCGGGGAGCAGATGGGTGACGAGCGTCAGGCATTTCTGATCATTCGGCCCTGTGCGCTCCATCGCTCTGAACCGCAGACGTCACTTCCGGGTGGAACCGGAAGTGCGTTGCAGGTGTCTCTGGTAATCTAGCAACGCTACATGTATATACTACACCGAGGTCTGTCACAGCTCCAAGTGACAGACCATGTGTAGTGCAACAAATATCGCAGGCAACATATGTTAATAAAGGTTATTGAGTGTCGTGGATTAGTGCTTTTTGTCACTGTTAATAGGTGATAAGACCTGGAGCACTAAAATAAATAAATAGCACTCCTTATCAAACGTAGGGGAGAGCATAAATCAGTAGCATGGCACATAAGGGTACAAAAACAGCCTGGGAGGAGCAGTTACCAGAATCACATTAATAAGTGTACAATAATCTACATCAACATAACAGTGCAGAGTATCACCAGACAACAAACAGAATATAGATATATGAGGTGGTATACAGTTAAGTAAAAAGATGGTATATCTTTGTGGGGTTTATACACACTGAATAATTAGTTATAAACATCAAGAGCAAAAATATTACCAAATGACCAGAAGGGGCAAATTAACTATTTTACTGTGCTGGTCCCATATGTCAAATACTTCACCAAGTGCTTGACAGCCTCAGGTATAAGCTAAGAATCAGTCAGAGGGAAGATTGTATGAGACTAGTTACAATAAAAGATTCATAAATCAGAAGTCTACATAATAGTTCAGCTCCATTGGAGTATTACTGTTTACTACTTAAGAAAGATGGATAACGGGTTATTCTCATTCATGCCCCTAGGTGCGATAGTGTCTAGTCATGAAATCCAATAACTTTCCTTCTTGCGCAATAAAAGTGCTTGATCACCACCACGAGTTGATGGGGGATCCAGTCAATGTGTTTACAGCGCAGGTTGGTCACTTGATGTTTGTGGGTCACAAAATGCCGTGGAACAGGTTGTTCCGCTTACCATGATTCTATCGCCTGATGTATAGAGGTCCGGAGGTTCGCCATCTAGTGATGAAACTGTCTCGTGGTCATCCCCACATAGTAGAGGCCGCAAGGGCAAGTCAAGATATAAATGACATGGTCCATAGTGCAATGCAATTTAAATTTAATGTTTATGGGCATCCCAGAGTGTGGGTGTGCGAAAGTTGGGCCTGGTAACATGCTCCTGCAGGTGAAACACCTGGTACATTTGAAACAGACAGGTTTTCTGTCATGTAGCCAGGTGGTGGTGTTTGCCATGCTGGGACTGACCACAGGTCTGAGCAGAAGTGGCTTGAGATTAGGAGTTTTGCAATAAGCCATCATTGGCGGATGGCTTTTCTTCAATTTAAGATGTGTGTCAGTGGCGATGATAGGCCAGTTTTTACGGATAAAGTTACTCACTTTACCAGAAATGTGGTAGTAAATACCATATGATCTGGGCCTGCTGTAGATTTAGAAATGAAGGTTGGATCTTCCATAGTCTCACTGTTAGAGTTGTTCCGCATTACTCTTAGAAATTAGGAAATGGGTAAATTATCCTTAAGTGCAGGAGGATGTTGACTACTGGACAAGAATAAGGTGTTTCTATCAGTGGGTTTCCTGAAGAGTCTGGTGTGGATGGTATTGACCTCAAGCGTTACTGTAATGTCCAGAAAGTCAATTTGCTGTGCATCAACCTGTTGGTTGAATTTAACCAGATTATCAAGGCCATTTAGTGTCATAACCATCTCATGGAATGAGTCAACAGACCCTTTCCATAATACAAAGACATCGTCCAATAAAGCTTTTATAGAACAGAATTTGTGAACCATAAATAGGGAAAATATGTGTCTGTTCATAGGCCATCATAAAAATATTTGTGTAGGTGACTGCCAGATTTGATCCCATCCCTGTTCCTGTATGTAGTACTTCTCCTGATAAGCAAAGTGATTGTATTTTAGAACAAGACCAGCCAACTCCACTATAAAACAGGTGGGGGGACCATTAGGTGGTTGTTGGTCAAGTGCACTCTCCAGTGCTTGTAGACTCTGTTCATGGGGAATAATGGTGTAGAGAGAGCCAACATCCATAGTTGCTAATAAGGTATTGTCCACAGTCACGTGAAGCTGGGAGAGTTTGTGTAAAAAATCAGACGTGTCCCATATATAGCTATCACTCTGGTGTACTATGGGTTGTAGGACGGAATCAACATACATTGTTAATGGTTGCAATAACGGGATCCTTACCAAGATTATTGGCCTGCCAGGTGGGTGAGAGAGGGTTTTATGAATCTTAGGGAGGGTGTATATGATGGGACAAACCGGGTATTCCACAGTAAGAAAATCAGGTGTATTCTTATCTATCCAATTGGATCTTAAGCCTTTCTGTATTACACAGTCAACCGATATTTTGAAATTAGGAATGGGATTGGTGTTCTGACATGTATAGGTCATGTCATCTGCGAGTTGTCTAAAAATCTCATCATAGTAATCTGACCAGTCCTGTACCACGATTGCACAACCTTTGTCAGCTGGTCTGATGACAATACTTGTGTCTTGTTTCAAGTTGGTCAGTGCCTGCCTTTCTGCTTTAGACAAATTGTCAAAGCATTTGTTGGGTATGGCTAAATTGATGTCATGTTCAACCAAGCGGACAAAGGTTTTAATGCTTGGGTTGGAGGAGGTTGGGTCGAATGTACATGGTTTACGAAAGGGTATTGTTGAAGTATCTACATTAGTGATGACGTGTTCTCATAATCTAAGTTTACAGCCAAATTTATAAATGTCTACTGCAGTGTCAAAAGGTTTATGTGGACACGTTGGGACAAAAGATAATCCCTGGACAATAAACTGACGGATGCCTCCTACTAGATAAATTAAAGACTAAGTCCGGGTTTTGATTAGGCACCTTTGCCATGTATCTCCCCTTCCTTGGATGCGGTCTGCATGCCCTGCAGAGGGGGGTAGGGCTGCAGTAGTTGACTGGCCTTAAAAAGTACTCTGTAGTGGATGGGTGTCGCAGTAGTCAGTGTCAGAGGCTGAAGAGCCAATGTCAACTGTCTGAAATAGTCTCTGCCGTTGTTTACGTTGTATGTAGGGTCTCTGGGATCTATTTTGTCTGGCGTCGCAAGGTAGCCACCTATAAACAGTGTGGGTTTGATTATCAGAGGCAACAATGGAAAGGTTGTTGCATTTGAAAGCTGTGAGTTCCTTCTTATAGAAGTCAATCTGTGCTCTTAATTTCTCAATCAGATTGCAGGTCTTATCGTTTCTGATGGTGATATTAAAGGCATCAATTTGTGTTTTGACTTTGTTAAGTTCTGAACCAACTCCTCTACAACCAAAAGCATCAAATCAAGTGAACATTTGTTCAAGACTCCACACCAACGGCTACAGAAGACGGGGTTATTTCTGCCTAGTGTGGGTGTATTACTAACACTGAAACTCCTGGGTATCTGCTTTTTAATATAGTATTTAGACAGAAACAGCCCATGTAAAGTGAGATCAACTTCCCTACTTCTGAGTCTGAGAAGCTGGTGATATAAATCTGCAAGAGTTTCTGCTGGTAATGTGTAAAATTCTAGTTGATCAAAAAGAACTTCATCAGCTTCATCATCCGTTAGAGAGAAGACACCATGTTCCGCCTGTTTAAGAAGATTGTCATCCAAAAAGCCAAGTTGGCTCTGCACCATACTAGTGTGTTATTATACTGAAATATCAAAGACAGTTTGCCGCAAAGGGTTAACTACTGCATCTGGTATTCCAGGAGGTCTCCCATCCAAGTACTGACCAGGCCCAACTCTGCTTAGCTTCCAAGTTCAGATGAAATTGTGCATGTCCAGTGTGGTATGGCTGTAGAACTAAGGATGTCAGCAACCCATCAATGAACACACCAGAGACCAGAGAGATTGACAATACCATAAACAACAGGCTAGTCAATATAAGTGTTCATGGTATATGCCTAAATCGTACAGTCCCAATACCG
The DNA here is from genome assembly GCF_028390025.1 of Pseudophryne corroboree. Taxonomy (NCBI): domain Eukaryota; kingdom Metazoa; phylum Chordata; class Amphibia; order Anura; family Myobatrachidae; genus Pseudophryne; species Pseudophryne corroboree. The sequence goes on from NC_086448.1 coordinate 236,630,610, forward strand.
TTAATGCATATGATACAATAATTTGTGGGTGCAGGACAGGGTATAGCATAGAGATAGTGAGCTATAGCCAAATGTATGCAGAATGTCCCACACTCTCACCCAACCTAAACAGCTGCTGGGGTGCCAAACCCTCTGAGGGAGGGACCCATAGTACAATGCAGTGTTTTCCACAAGAGTGGAAGTTTTAGCACTCTCCAGACTTAAAAATCAATAGTCACAAGTGTTTAATAGAAAAAATGGAAAAAAAAAACCATCAGACAGTTTCATAAGTAAGGATGCATATCAACGTTTCGGTCCCCATCTGGGACCTTTCTCAAAGTAATGCAGCCAGGTAACAGTGCCAAATGAGTAAATCAGAGTCAAAGAACCTTATGTGAGGTATACAGCATGGAACCGTGGATTATGCCTCCCAGGCCCAGGTTAAATACCTACTAATACCTGAGAATGGGTGCCAAGCACACCCCACTGGGCTGTCTAGTGCGTTCCAAAGCCCGGAACGTAATCATAACTTCTGGTAAACCCAAAAGTTTCAGGCCAATCTCTTGTATATGTGTATAAATTACAAGTAATCCATATAGTGTGGTATAACCTACTTAATAAAATATAACAGCAGGGGAGCAGGCGGGTGGAGTGAGTCAGGAATTTCCAATTATTCGGCCCTGTGTGCTCCACCACCCTTAACCACAGATGTCACTTCTGGGAGGGACCGGAAGTGCGTTGTGGGTTTGTACTCTGATTTGGCACCCCAGCAGCTGTTTAGGTTGGGTGAGAGTGTGGGACATTCTGCATGTATGTATATATATATATATATATATATATATTTATCCAACACAATATACCCTTATCCAGTGCTAGCTTTGACTAATTACTATAAATAAACTTTTGTCAAATTTAATAGTATGGCAGCTCCTTCCGGTAGGTCTCCTGATAGGATGACCAAAAATACATACAGCAAATCTGAGGGAGCAATTAATAACAACATTTAAATCACATCACAGTTGTGTAAATTACTACAGTACATTATATTCAGATTCTGTTTAAAAGTCTAATTACACAAAGTTCATGAGAGAAATATTCAGGATTGGATGGAGTCTTTTTGTAAGATCATAGAATTGAATGTATATTTTTATGAGACACCTGGTTGAACCCAGAAACTTGTATAGTAATTCCATATGGGTTCTAAAAATAAACCAGCATGCCAAATAACACTCTTTACAGATGCTGTTAGGTTGACCCCTCTTAGGGCTGATCTCTTCAACCTCCTATCTCACCCCACAGATGGAACGTGAGCTCACGACAGTGTGTACCCACAGTGATGGACCATACAGCACCATCACCTTACATGTTTTGTCTCATTATGAGACTTCATCAGGAGTATTATATAGTAGCAGATGCTCAATTAGCTTAGTGATATCATTCAGGTGCTTGAAAGGGAGGGGTATTTCTAAGCAAGAAAAAAGGCATTTTGTTTCCCACAACACCCTGAATGATAACAGTAACCAGATTTAAATCCCACACAATATTATAATTCAGAGATCTCGGTTACATATATTTGTGCACATGTATGAATAAGCCCCAAAGCTGCATCAAGGTGTCTCTGTATATTTGGGGTCCCTAGCTCTATATCTTGGTGCAGGGTATGTCACCCCAAAGCAACAGCATAAGCCAGAAAGCCCAGGGTAGCATACCAGTGAAAAAACTATAGTGTTAATAAATTAGTGTTAGGAAGCCGATGCTATAAATGTGATACAAAAATGAGATGTAATTAAAATAGAGAAATAGTGTTAAAAAAATTAGTATGTGAAATGTGTTAATAGAATGTAAAGGTATGCCACACTAAAGCCATCCAGCTCAGCCAGTCCAGAGGCACCACACCCCACACCTCCATTACCCCAATCTGGGTCTATGATTAACCAGCAAGGACCCACATGATAATGGCTCCTTACTTAAATATATCTAAACTAAGAGCTACCTACCTTGGAGCAACCCCATATGGCATGTCAGGGCCTGCACCTCCTCCTAATGCAGGAACCTCTCTGCCTCTCACAACAGACATATATATTAGCAGATGCTCAATTAGCTTAGTTATATCATTCAGGAGCTTGAAAGGGATGGGTATTTCTATGCAGGACAAAAAAGGCACCCCCCCAGCACCCTGAATGATAACAGTAACCAGATTTAAATCCTACACAATATTAGAATTCAGAGATCTCGGTTACATATATTTGCGCAAATGTATGAATAAGCCCCAAAGCCGCAAAAAGACATCTCTGTATATTTGGGGTCCCTAGCGCTATATCTAGGTGCAGGGTATGGCACCCCAAAGCACCAGCATAAGCCAGAAAGCCCAGGGTAGCATACCAGTGAAAAAACTATAGTGTTAATAAATTAGTGTTAGGAAGCCGAAGCTATAAAGGTGATACAAAAATGAGATGTAATTAAAATGGAGAAATAGTGTTAAAGAAATTAGTATGTGAAAAGTGTTAATAGAATGTAAAGGTATGCCACACTAAAGCCATCCAGCTCAGCCAGTCCAGAGGCACCACACCCCACACCTCCATTACCCCCAATCTGGGTCTATGATTAGCCAGCAAGGAGCCACATGATAATGGCTCCTTATGTAAATATATCTAAGCTAAGAGCTACCTACCTTGAAGCAACCCCATAATGCTCCATATGGCATGTCAGGGCCTGCACCTCCTCCTAATGCAGGAACCTCTCTGCCTCTCACAACAGACATATATAGTAGCAGATGCTCAATTAGCTTAGTGATATCATTCAGGTGCTTGAAAGGGACGGGTATTTCTAAGCAAGGGTACAAATATATATTTTTTCATGCAGGGGAAATACCAATTTCTTTTGCGTTGAGCCCGCAAATGAAGAACAGCTTGATTTTGACACTACAATTTATATTTGAGTTTAGATCTTTATATTTGTGTTATCCTAAATCTGTCTACAATTTTACATATGCCTCCCCTGCAGGGGCGGATTGACTATAGGGCTCACGAGGAAGATCCCTGGTGGGACGATGTGCACATCTGGCTTGTTTCGACATGTGAGCGGTGGTGTTGCCGCCATGGTTATATGGTATCCCTCCGGAGCTGCTCATGTGAGGCTACTTCTACAGATTTTTACAGGGCCATTTTTAGTTTCCAATCTGCCCCAAATGGACTTTGAAAGAAAGTGCAGGGGAATATGCTAGCACTACATACATGTTAATAAATGAATGAGTACTGTATAACTATATATAAATACATACATTGACTGAGGAAGCCGCTGAATTACAGAGCTGCTGTAAGGCGGGGAAACGCATCTCAATCAACCTCTCGGTGGGACCATACTGACAGAATCTGCCGCATTACCTCCTATTACTGGGACTTGTTACACCTCTGGATAAGGCTCACATCAAAGGTTTGAAGCACTAGAGCCGGGAGTGAATGGATGTTTAACCACACAGAGCGAGGATGTGGTAAATCATTTGTTTTAAACTAGCATGGCCATGCTTAACAGCAATCGCTCATTTTAAATTCTGCATAAAAACTATCTCAATATATACGCTGAATAACAACTGCCTATTATAGAAGCCTGCACAGTTCATGCTTGGCAAACTAACCATCAGCCGCTTTCTGTTCGCCAAATTGCAAATTGATCTGGCAAATTAACCATTCATTTGACAAGAAAGGTTATATAGCAATCTAGTTAAAGACCTTCCAAGCTTGGATTATTTGAAGCGAGGATCATTTTGAATAGGCTACCAGTGTATTAAATTTATGCATGCCGCAAGTCATTCTGGCTAGAAAACATCTTGATATACTAAAAACATATTAACAGCAAGCTGGTTCTTTATGAACAAAAGTTTTTGTTTTATAATTTTTATATGTGATGTGTGAAGGTAAAGGATGTATATTGAGTTAGAGAATAAGTGAAAATTGTCTATTGCTGTTTCTAAAAAATTGTCAGTATAAATGGTTCATAGAGAGCTATTTTATAAATTTTACTATAGCGAGTAAAAATAGCTAAATAAATACATATTTTTAAATAAATTCTGTCAGCGCTTTCTGAATCTTTTTTTGATATATATATATATATATATTTATATATATATATATATATATATATACATACAGTGTATATATATATATATATATATATACATACACACTAATGTATTTATATTTATTCATATAATATAGCTAATGGAGAGTCCCTGTGATTTACAAATTGTAATACCAAAAGCTATAGTATACATTTTTATTTTTTTATTTTTTTGGGGACAGTTTGTTTTATTGTTTTCTGTAGGACCCGATGTGTTTTATTTTTTTCTTGTGCAATGTTTTTGATCTGTGCTGGCATCTGAGTTGCACAGCCCATGCATGCACCACGATGGTGTTTGTACAGAGTTGCAGTAGAGTCAGATACACACACCAGGAAGTGTATTAGAAATGGGTTGGGTGATCATCAGACAATAAATTCCTAGGTGCCTTCAGGTGCATAGTGCAAGGTAATCCCCATTCCTACATGTAAGTGACATAGGCCCAGATTTATCAAGCCTTGGAGGCTACATTGCATGGTGATAAGTACCAACCAACCAGCTTCTAACTGTCATGTTTCAAACACAGTCTGTAACATGGCAGTTTGGAGCTGATTGGCTGGTACTTTATCACCATGCAATTTATTACTCTCAAAGGCTTGATAAATCTGGACCATAGTGGTTGATGTAGAGTATCAAGCAGTGAAAAGAGTAGAAATGTTGCTCATAGCAACCAATCATCTTCGAGGTAGTATTTATCAAGTACATTCTTTGCAATTATAGGTAAAAGTTAATTGATTAATATGGGTAACTTCTGAACTGGTCCATTTCACTACTCTTTTCACTACTTGATACATTAACCCCACAATCAGGGAACAGAACAATTACATTATACAGTGTGGCCTCATTCCCACTAATGGGAACCTGGTATTTTGCTTGTTTATCTGTTCATAAGAACAATGATGCATGGGTAATAAGCATAGTGCTATTTTACCAACCATTACAAACTATATATACTCTATATCTAATGCAATAACAACATATCCTCATTTCTGTAAAGATAGGCCCTGTATACTGCAGTGCTACAGCACAACAATGTAATATGTTAATATCATCTAACATGTTTGAATGAGTTTGTTAGATCAGCGAATGTCTCCTTTGGGACTCTCATAAACAGTCTGTGTTTCATCAACCGTGTTGGACTTTGTCAAATGAAGGATATTTTTCAGTCATGTTGTCTTCATGATGATTATGTTGAGGTCTTAAATCCACAAAATTTATTTTTACTTATTTTCCAAGCTGTTTGCATATAGTATAAGATCTTGGTGCTGCATGTTCTTGTACAGTACCTTTCTGCATTCAAATACCTATCTCATGGTCACTGAGATGCTCTTCTATCATGGAACAGTGTCCCTTATTTGGTGTGATTAATGTTGAATAATGTGTTATAAGCAGTTTATCATTTATTAGAAGATTTGCTCTGATCTTCCTTCCCATAAGCATTTGTGCAAAAGGACGTCTATACTGTAATTGTGCACTTTTGTATAAACTTCTTTGACATTAAGTGCTTTCTTCATGAGGCTCTTTACAGTTTTTACTGAAATTTCTTCCAATCCATTTAACTGTGTATAGTTGGGTCTTGACATAATATGAACAAATTCCCAATCATCAGCAAATTGTCAAAATCCAGGGCTGGAAAACTGAGGACCGTTGTCAGTGAACACTTCCATAGGAACAACATGTCTTGCAAAGACTAAGTTCATGCAATTAATTGCAGATTTATTAGTAGTTGTATGTACTGTCTTTATCTCAGGGTAATTAGAGTAATAATCAGTCACAACTGTTTAATTTTCCCATCATGGAATATCTGGCACTGCATGAGGACTCAGTTGTCTGACTTGTTACTTTGGTCTATATGTATGACATATGTAGATGTTGTCTGGGTTATGTCTCGGTTCATTCTTGTAAGACATATGTATATGTTGTCTGGGTTATGTCTCGGTTCAATCTTGCCCAACACATAATTTCTCATGCCCTTTGCTAATATTTTTCTTCTCCTAAGTGACCTTCATTTATCTTGCATAGCATAGTTTTATTTAGTTTTGCAGATATGACAAATATATAGCCTTTGTAGATGATGTCATTGACTATGGTAAGGTCACTTTATCCAATAATTATGAATAGACAAGCATTTTTGTCTGTTGGCATCCTTTCAGAATGAATTATTTTAACCCTTTCATTGTGTCACTGATAGAGAAACTACAATCATGTCAACATTTGATTCTCTATCTCCTTGTCCTTCAGACTTCCTGAACCTTCACTTTTGCCCACTGTACGAGAAAGTGTGTCATCAATGTACAGTTAATTTATTTACTAGGACAATTTAGTCATTATAGTTACCAATGGCTTATGGTCAGATACTATTGTAAATATTTGAACAAAACAAATTGATGAAATTTCTCACGTGCATAAGTGACTTAGGAGCTTTTATTATATCTGAGTACAGATGGAGCCACACTAGTTGTAGCTCTGTCTGTGCCTGGGAGTGCCCATCTAGGTGTGCCCAATAACTACAGTGTCTCCGCCGTGATGAAGACGTGCCACATTCACTATAATGGGAGAGCATCTCTGTCCGGGGTGCGCGCGCATCCATGATGGAGATGCTGATGGAGACGCGCCCCATTCTAGTAAATGGGAGAGCCTCTCTGTGCACTCCCGGCAGGGCTAGGTGGACAGATCGCATAATCACGCTGGGGGTGCATGCCTGCGATGGACCCGCCTCAGATGAGCGTGGCTCCATCTGTATACCTTGTTTCAGCACTTGACAACACTCTAGTAGCATAGATTACAGGTTGCCATGTTTTCTCATATTCTTGCAACAAATCAGATACTGAAATCCTTATTCTGTTTGCAGGATCAAAAAAATCTTAGTACTGATTGCTCTGTAATGGTGTGTTTCAATTCATGCCCACTTTCTGCTTGCTAATGTGACCAGTCCAATAACCATCTAAGAGGAGCTGAATCTTTTGAGAGAGCCGAGACATAAACTTTCCTAAATATGTAATTATTACTAAGAATCTTCTGATATCATCTCTGTTGTTAGGATATTCCATATTCACTATAGCTGATATTTTGCTTGGGTCAGGCATCACATCTTAGTTTAAGGCCACATCACTCATAAAGATAAGTGTTTTCACACCAAATTCAGGTTTGTCTTTTTTTTTTTTTTTTAGCTCTTTAGATTCACTTTCCTTTTAAGTTCCATCGCTTGTTCCTCCTTGGCAGAACCCCAAATAATAATAATGTCATCCATCATTGTTTCAACTCCAGGAGTATGTTCAAAAATGATAAGGATTCTTTTGTGGCATGCTTCTGGAGCAGGCATTATCCCAAATGGTAGTTGAAGGAATCTACTGTATATTGCCCTTCTGGCTTCAACTAGCTTCATTTACCAGAATTCTGAAGTTGCATCCAATTTACCTAATGACTTTGCTTCCGCAAATTTTGACATGATTTCATCTTTGGATGGTAGTTTGAAATGTTCTCTTTTAAAGGCTTTGTTTAAATCTCTTCACATTGGCTGGGTCAATTTTAGTCTGTATACTAAAAGTCTCATAGTTTTGAAGAATAGTAAATTAATTTGTGTGTCTAGATCAAACTTTAAAGGAAGACAATCTCATTCACTATAAAAGGAACAATCCATTCCATCTAATCTGTACTGCAAAGTTCAATGGAATCTGCATTGCCCTGTCTCCTTATGGCATTAGGACCTGCCCACTCATGGCATTGTGCCATGATTCATAGGCTAGAGAGGAGGCGGTCTGAATATCACTCTACTTCCCCCTATTATAAGCTTATCTACTGGAGATTACTAAATAAAACAGCAGTGGCCATTTTCCTGTAGCCCATTTAAATGTATATATCTATGTCCAGGGCGCTATAAATCAAAAAGCACTGTATACAAATGTAATATAAGTTAAAGAAATACATCCATTTTGTGTAAAAACGGATAGTGAATTCCCCTTAATGGTCAATATAATGAATGGTTCAATAGATTAACCAATCGTTGTCTTGAAATTCTTTATGGTCTAGATTCACCAAAGCTCATACAGAAAAAAAGGAGACAAAAGAGACAACAAATATGTAGTCCAGTTTCACTTGACATTAAATATTCACGTCTTCTAATGGAAATCCAGAACAAGGAGTGTACCCCCTTCACATTAAAATAGGTAAGTTCAATCACATCAAGGTATTTTTACTGAGTGTAGTGATTTCTTATATTGCTATCAATCTCTAATCATATAAAAAGGAGGTATTCCAACCAATAAGGGCTGAATTTGCGTACCAAAGACTCACACAAAAGTGAAGCAAAACACTCCTATCAAGATATCTTTTAATGATAAGCAACAACCTGAATGCGTACCACAACTCACATGAAATGAAGTGTGTTGACTCCTATCTCTGTATCTTTTTGTGTTCTCCACAATGCGAAGTAATGCACCCCACTGTGCATTAGGTATTCAGCAAACGTGATCACATCCAATTTAAGAGAAACCATTTTCTATATATAAAAACAAGTTTTTTTTAATAAAGTAAGCAGCAAGTTAAAAAGAATCCTACCACGTGGAAAAAGTCACATACAAATACATAGAAGCACCAAAAAATGAAAAAAGTTTTAAAAAGAGCAAAATTCCATATAACTTGTTCAGGTTTCCTCAAGGCTACTCACGGTACAGATGTCGACGTGTTTCAGTCGCAAAGACCTTTATCAAGACATTACAAAAAAAGACAAAAGCATGGTGAGCTGACGCATTTATACAAATTTGGGTAAAAAAAGTTTAAAAGCACAAAATATCACCCAATTTTTTGTGTGTGTCGACTTTTTCACCCTGTCAACATTTTGACTGTCAACCTTTCACCCTGTCAACCTTTTGATTGTTGACTCTTTGACTGTCGACCCTATGGTGTAAACCTAATGTCTATCTTCTGTATCACACCCATCAAGTATTCCAAATATAGGGCCCTATTCAGCTTGCATTGTATCAGCGATGTGATCATATTGGGACAATTTTTGGCCAAGTTCACATGGCCAGGTCCTGTTCTGTGTGTGTGGGGGCCGGCCAATGTGATTGCATCGCATTGATGTGAATGCCTGTGCCTGACTGACAGGCAGAGGCGTTCACTGGGCAGTCGGGGGGGGAGATGAGATGTTATAGGGTGGTGATGTGGTGTTGAGGGGACCAAACATGTGCTAAAAGAGGTGGGCGTGGGTTTGGGTCGGCCACGTGATATCACACGTGGCCGCTGCAATGCTGAAAATGGATGCGGCCCAACTGCCTTCGCAACCAGACTGCAAGTGCAATTGAATTGCTGGATGACATTAACATGTTGAGCGGCCTTGCCCTGTGTTGGGCGGCCACCAGCATGCGAGTGATAGCAGTTGCAGTTTTGCTAAAATAACCTGATGTTGAATCAGGTCCATAATACGCTCTCTAATCAGTGAATAGTTTAACTCACCAAACTCACAAGTTTTGCTGAGTGATTGCAGTTCTATAACACACTGATCAAACCCATCTTTTTTTCTTTTGATCACAAGTGAAAAACTGATATATTGTATTTCACATCCTATCTTGAAACAAAGTATTTTTCAAACTTTTGCATTATAGAGGATAAGGCCATATTCTGTCCTTTAGGAAATTGAGAACTGTTATGAATGTCCAGCACATCCTCTCCTATCACATGGAGGAATATGTATGCCTTAGTTTTATGTTCCTCATTATCTGTACCACCTGCAGTAAGGTCTTTATAATACCTCCCAACTGTCCTGATTTTCATTGGACAGTCCCATCTTTTGGGCACTATCCCTCTGTCCCAGTCATGGACTGCAGTGTACTGCGGTGGGAGGAGGATGTTGCTTAGCAGAGCACCAGTGATTAGATGCTGTGTGCATGTGCACAGCATCTATTCAAAGGAGAGAGGGAGCAAGGCCAGCAGCTTCCAGAGCACTGGGAATGCCTCCACAGTGATGGAAATGAGAGGTGTGGCTCGTGATCATGGCATTCCCACTAAGCTGTGCCTCTTTTGCCAAGACCACACCCATTTTAAGGCATGCAACTTTGCCACTTGCAGCAGTTTAGACTTCACTGTCCACAAAGTTGGGAGGTATAATATATTAAACCTTTGTTTAAATCCTTTCCCATTTTCAGACAAGTTTCTGTACCAGACATTTGTATGCTTATTGGAAGAGACAGCTTATCCATTGTTAAAGTCTATTGTAACAAGAGAACATGTCAAAGTCTTTACTCACTGAGTATCAAAGATTTTCAGATTTCTGCAGGATCGCTGCACACTTTGAGTATTAAGCAGTCCATGTAAACCTCCTCTGACACCATGTTTTGCTTGTTTATCTGTTCATAAGAACACTGACACATTGGTTACAACTGCAGTGCTACTTTGGGCCTGATTCAGACCCAATCGCTGCTGTGTGTTTTCGCACAGTGGGCAATCAGGTCATAACTGCGCATGCATATGCACCGCAATGCGCATGCACGTTGGACTACAACAAAGGGCATCACCGGTCAGCGACAGGATGGTACGAAAATTTCATTTGCATGGGCGTTCGCAAAGTGATTGACAGGAGGAAGCCGCTTGTGTGAGGCAACTGACTGGCAGGCGTGCCCAAGCATTTTCAGGGAGGATGTCTGACGTCAGCTCCGGCCCTGATCAGCCTGTTCTGATCGCACTGTAGGAGTAAGCCCTGGGCTGCACAGAGACTGCAGACAATGGATTTTTGCAGCTCAGTGTACACATGGGATCAAACACTTGCCTGGCGAATTTACACTCCCCCTGGGGTGATGACTATCTGAACGCAGACAGCAAAGTTAGCAGCCCAGTGATCAGGTCTGAATCACCCCCTTTATTCAGCCATTACAATCTATTTACACTCTGTATGCTGGAGTACACCCACTTTCCAGAGTTCCCCATGGTCCTTTGAAAAGTTTCAGAAATTTCAGGATTTCATATCAAGCTAGGGAGTGTCTACAAATATCCAATGCAATAATACCGCTGTTAATTATTATAATTTTTTTACTTACCAGAATCACTACAGTGTTGAGGATAAGTAGGACTCCCCTTCTGCCTTTTGATGTACATACTGAGAACAAATATGATTCATCCTTAATATTGAAGTAGTTAAGATCGAAATTCCATTGGTAAAATGTGCAAAATTCCTTACAAATATGTGGAATCCAGTGAATACAGTTTTGGAAATCATTACTCCTCTCTGGTAATAATAGTTGTGATCATATATCTGCTTACATTAGGACAGGGTAAAATGTATTGTATCAGGTACAATTCCTCCAACATAATATAATATATAATTTGTATATAATTTAAAAAAAGTTGATTACAGAAACGTGCTAATGCATCAGAAAACAACACCTGCATTGGAAGACAATTTACTAAATGCATGAGTGGTTAAGGAATAATTTATAGTCTAAGAAAGTGAACTGTTCCAGGTGTAAGACATTTCCATTGCTACAGCTCTTTCTTTTTATATCATGCCCCGTCTTGAAATTACTTCTCTTTTTTAACTAAAACAAAAAATGTCTTACCGCTATAAAAATATATGTGGCCCACTTTTCTCAAATATATACTAGGTTGAATAAACCATCTAAATGCATCAATTAAAAACCTATGTTTTTATGTGTATATTTTTTCATTAGAGAGAACAGCTGTGGTATTACATCTTTATGTTTAAGACGTCTGAATGTACAGATAGAATAAAACTATTACATTTCATCTTTATTTATTTATATAATAAGACTTATCTTATTTAACTAACTGGGACATTGAGCAATCACTTGTAACCCATTGCGATGAGAGTTGGGAAGAAATTGTGCATGTTTTACCAGTAGAATTTTTCCATACTTGTCCTACCCTAGCCATACCATACACCATGTCTGTCCAAGCTCAATTTATTTCATGCAATGCAAACACATAGATTAAGTGCATAACAGCATGCAGTAGAACAGCAGGGGTGTGGTATAAGTTGATGACAGTCATAAGGAGGATATGAAAATGTCAACCGGGTCAAACTTTGACATTCAGCCTGTCGACATTGTGTCTCCTTGGATAATATGTCGACATAGTGAACTATTGGCAATCCATGCCTGGTGGACTACTGATCTCTTATCTTCTCCGGTGGCAAAGGTTGTTCCAGCAATTTCAGCGGTGCTGTGACACTCACGTCCAGTGTGGTCCTCCAATGCTGCAGTGTTCCGGTGAGTATTTCTCCACCTATCCCAAACTATAATCCCTTACCTTAACCCTCCCCATAGTGCCAACACTTCCTACCCCATCACTTAACCCTAGCCTATACCTAACCCTCTCTGTGGCGCCTAATGCTAGCCATCGGCATCATTAGCATGTATACATTTGACATAGATGTTGACATTGTGAACTGATTGACAGTTTGAGGATGTTAAGCTGGATCATGTTGACAGTTTGCACCATGCCAACATCCTGCTGTCAACATTGTGGTGTTGACATTATGAATGTTTACTAGGCAACTGTATACTGACAGCAGAGCAAAAGCAGAAATGGAGGAATTTTTTTCTGCTGTGAAAATGCATTTGCACATAATGTCTCTTATTTCATTTATTTCCAGTTACTTCAAATCAGATATGTGAATTCATTAGCCATACTATTCTAGTTTCTAATAAAGTTGTATTTCTACCTATACTTAGAGTCAGCTATATCTATGCGACTGCACTGCCCCATCCATTCACTGGTGAAATTAGCTGTGACCATCATCAAGTTGAACTTTAATTATTATTATTATTATTATTATTATTATTAGTAGTAGTAGTAGTAGTAGTAGTAGTAGTAGTAGTAGTAATTATTATTATTTATTATTATTATTATTAGTATTATTAGTATTATTCTTTATGTGGTTCTACAATGGGTCTGCAATGCCTTACAAAGTAAATAAACAGAAACAGTATGAGCAAAACAAGAAAAAAAAGTGACTTGTAGTAAAGAACATTGTAAAGGTGTGTACACACAGTGAGATATATTTTTTTGCCGATTTTGACTATATAGTCAAAATCGCAAGGTGAAAGTCACCCTGCGATCCTGATGCGATACTGATGCGTGGTCCCGCTAGGTCAGTATTGCAAGCCTAGATAGACTGTGCAGGCAAGTCATTTTTGACTATCTAGTTTAAAAGTATAGTCAAAATTTACACTTAGCCAAAATCGTGCATAGTCAGTATCGCAAGCACAGTCATCTATGCTTGTGATTCCGACTAGAGTCCATGTCGCATAGTGAGAATCGGGGTTAGCCCAAATCTCACTGTGTGTACACAACTTTAGACATGGACAAAGTTTATAAACATTGCTGCATCAGCAGTCACAATGCTCAATTAAGCAGCAAGGCGGCAGAACCAAAGGGTTGGGCACTATTGTGAGAGACTAAAAAGCACCTGAGAGAAGAGCGCCCTGCTTGTGAGAGCTTAAAGGCACTAGCCATATCACTGGTACAAGAAGGGTATCAGCATATGCTCCCTCTGAACAGCCCACACTTCTGTCAACATGTTCATGACACACTCATGGCACACTTATCCTACATGTGAACTTGCCATTGTTCCCTTTAATACCCACTTAGCCTCAAGTGGAGATACGACTGAGATCCGCACGACTCCTTATACCATTTATATAGAGGCCTTGCTTTTACTTCATTACAATAATCTCACTCTGCAAAGCCAAAACTCATTGCTGCAATGCTATGTAAAAGTGGCAGAAATTAAACTTCTTCATACCTCAATGTTTTCACTCCTCCCACCTCTTCCACAAATCAATGTTCATGGTACTGTAATTAAGAAATTATGCAGGAGCTGATTCTGAGTTGCTCACCTAAGCGAAAGTAGCAGTGTGTATTGGTGGTTACCCATCTGTGAGTTTATATAAATGACACAAGGGATTTTTGCACACAGCCCATTGTATCTTTATTGTGCCATTGTACTGTATATGACATAGTCTCAACTGTTTGTTTTAAACTTGTTTCCATGCCCTTTCTGATTTGCTTTTCTGCTACTGATACATCCTCTGATATGAAATCAAGACTGAGCCAATCATAAGTGCAATGTTGATTTATTAACATATTTCTACATCATGTTATATGCAGTTTTTTTGGTGTTTTCATTTTTTTTATACTGAGCACATTACTGTTTTGATTGATCTGAATGCTTTAAATCTATTGCAGGTCTATTATATAATAGCAATGATATATAACAGCTATAACTAGATACATTGTAATTCAATTGGATCATCCTCATAAGATCTACATTACTGTTATGGTCTTGAAGTTTAAATTATTCACTCCAACAAGTAATAATAATAATAATAATAATGCAACAGCATCCTGAAAATTGCTTTAAAGGTGCTTCAAAAAATGTTTCTAGTCATGTCAATGCTTTTCAATGTGTTTCTCAACTGACTCTTTAAAACATATTTTAGGGTCAAACTAATGAGTTTGTGAACTTGTTTGTGTTTTATGAATGGTCTTAAATTGCACATTGCTATGAAAGAAATGTGTTCCATCTGTACATGAGAAGAAACAGATACTTTCTCTCAAATCAGCATTTTTAGTGCTACTATAAATTTCTTGCTACAGTATCAGATTAACGATATGAGGAAACTTGATTTGATTTTAGAATTCTGCAAATTTTTACTTGAATTCAGAGAAGTGACCTGTAAAATAAATGAACACAAGTTTGTTCTTGTCTAGACAGTACTTTCTCAATTAAGGAAATGCAAAAATTATATTGATGTTGAATTCTATCAACTCTGTCAACTGTTTTGGAAAGGTAAGCATGTATTTTTAAACTAGTTGCCGCATAACCAATCCATAATAGATGTTGTTTAGGTTAATAATTCTGCTTATTGTATATAATAAATGTCACTTGTACAGACTGATAGAAACATGAATAGGGCTGATTACACAGTAATTAGCAGTGATGGTAAATGTGTACAATATAGCTGGGTGAACAGGTGGAAGTCACATGATAGGAGGTTTCATCAGTAGATCTCACAGTATGTGATATGAATGACTAATAATAACAGATTTCTTAAAAAGTATTTGCATTAGTGCAGTTAGAATATTCAAAGGAATAAGAGTAAGCAGAGTTCAAAATATACTGCGCTTAACGCAATGATTAAAATTTATGAGCTTAAATGAGTCGTTCCGTTCTTGTTTGATTCATTCCACTTTTACCTCTCATATACTTGAAAATGTAAAACATTATTTTGGGTGAATATTCATTAGGTATAAAATGGAATACAGTATACAGTGAATGATACTAATATTAATGTGCAGTTTCACAAAAACAAACCACAAAATATCCATCTTTAACTTATTTGCATATCAATTTATAAAATCATAACATATTTCTATTTTTTTTTACTGTTCATAGATATTGACACAAATATTGGAAGAGCAGAGCTTGAGCTTATTGTTTAGAGTGCAGGTGCTGTGAAGGTGCTCCGTAATATAATAGGTGCTATATACTGTAATTAAATGATGATGATGATAATAATAATAATAATAATAATGATGATGATGATATTAATTAGAAACATTTAATGTGTTTTCAACCAATGTCCATTCACACAATAACTTTTTAATAACATTGTTTATAAAGTATATTTTTTCCTCATACACGTCTTTTTGAGGTTATCCACCTATTTTAGATTAATCAAATAGAATATTTTTTAATGTCACTCATATATTCATGTAAAGGTTTTAAGAGTTTATCTGAGCAAAAGATTAATAATTAATTTGTAACAATTATGTAAATTATTATTTTTCTATGCACAACAGTCTCCCTGTCTTTAAATCTAAGAACAGTTACAAAAAAGCCTATCTATCTATCTATCTATCTATCTATCAATCAATCTATCTATCTATTTATCCATCTATCTGTCTATCTGCCCTTGAATGCAATAATGTCCCGCAAAATTCTATGCCTTTTATTTTCTTTGCCTTTATTCAGTGTGAGCATTTATCTACTCTGTGAATTTCTACATATAAAACAATCTACATCTAACCTACACCAATAATCTCATATTATTACTTCAGATTTCGAGATCAATTTGGGGTTGCATCATAGCATTGCACAATGTATCACAAGGGAATGATGAGCAGCACAATCTTTGACAATGGGACAGTTACCACTGTCTGGGTAGTATATAGGTCTCTAGAATGATTTTGGGCACTAATAAACACTGTATTATTTAGGAAGTTCTTTGTATTATATGGTGGATACTGAGATCCTTTCTGTATTGTGTGGTGGTCACAACGCTGCTCTCTATTATATGCTGATTATTAAATCTTTTGCTAGGATGTTCTCTACTTTGAGAATCAGTTACTAGGATGCACTCTAACTTGAATAGCAGTCATTAGGATGCTTGTTATATTGTATACTTGTTACTAGGATTCTCTCTGTATTGTATCTGGTCACTGGAATGCCTCTAATATTGTATTTGATGCTCTGCATATTGTATTGCAGTCAATAGGATGGTTTCTGCTTTGACAATCTGTCATTACAATTTTATCTAAATTATATGACCATCTCTAGGAAGCTGTTTGTATTCTATGATTATCACTAGAATGCTCACTGTATTTGATCATTAGTATATTCTGTGTTGTTGTTTTTTTATCAGTCACTAGGATGCTCTCTGTGTTGTATATCATTATTTTATACTGTATATATCAGTAGGATGCTCTTTGTATTGAATATTTATCATTTGGATGCTCTCCATATTGACTATTTGTCACTATTAATCCTCTCTATGGTGGGCACTTAGATTCTATTTATATTGTCTTGTATTGCTGACATGAGGATGCTCCATGGATTAAATATTGATAAATAAAAAGCTTTCTGTATTGTATGACAATAAATAGGAAGCTCTCTGTGTTATATGGGTTCACAAAGAAAATCTCTATAATGTATAATAATAATAATAATAATAATAATAATAAACTAAAAAATTAGGAAAAGTAATACATTCAATGAAAAGTGTCATAATTATTTCTTTTATATCAAATTAAAAAATGTCAAAACAAAAATTTACATGCATGAAATTAGTAAACTGTATGTTTATATACAAATGAGTGTTGTATAGTTGCTTCTTTAATCTGCTGCTACAGTATATTTTGAGATATTTGGGTCAATAGTTATATACAAAATGCTGACATGATTGCTAATTAGCAGGTACATCAAAAGAAAGTAATATGATTTTAACTACTGTATGTACTTTTGTAATGAAAGTATATATTGTACAATACATTGTCAAATATGAAAATTACATATGGTGTGAAAACAGACAAAATACATTAAACTTGCTCAATATCAAAATATAAGATGACTGTGTTGACATTGGGGGTCATTCCGAGTTGTTCGCTCATTGCCGATTTTCACAACGGAGCGATTAAGGCAAAAATGCGCATGCGCATGGTACGCAGTGCGCATGCGGTTAGTATTTTAGCACAAAACTTAGCAGATTTACTCACGTCCGAATGAAGATTTTTCATCGTTGAAGTGATCGGAGTGTGATTGACAGGAAGTGGGTGTTTCTGGCCGGAAACTGGACGTTTTCTGGGAGTGTGCGGAAAAATGCAGGCGTGCCAGGAAAAACGCGGGAGTGTCTGGAGAAACGGGGGAGTGGCTGGCCAAACGCAGGGCGTGTTTGTGACGTCAAACCAGGAATGAAACGGCCTAAGCTGATCGCAATCTGTGAGTAGGTCTGGAGCTACTCAGAAACTGCTAAGAATTTTCTATTCGCAATTCTGCGAATCTTTCGTTCGCTATTCTGCTAAGCTAAGATACACTCCCAGAGGGCGGCGGCCTAGCGTGTGCAATGCTGCTAAAATCTGCTAGCGAGCGAACAACTCGGAATGACCCCCATTGTTATATTTATTAATGTTAGTAAACATTTTCATTACAATAAGTTGACCTTTTACATTTTATAGGTAAATTGCTGATTTGTTTTTATAATGGATAGTCAACTAATACAGTACTTGCCAACTATTTACCAAGAAAACTGTATATCAATAACAGTAATACTATATTGAAACGGAACTAATTTAACATGCTATAGAGCTACACACATAGAAACTACGGCTCCATAGATTTAAAAAAAAATACAAAGCCCATCCACTGGCACAATGTTTGCCCTGTGCCCCCCATTTCCCCCCAAAAAACACATCAGATTACGTGAACCTCCCAAACAGCATATACTTCAACCACATCTATTTCTCAGACTTTCCGATTATCAGAACATTGATGTAGTGTACCGGTTTTACTTGCCTTAACTCAGATACATAAAATTGGACTTATGAATGGCAATATTTTATTCATAGAAACCTTTTCCACATACAGTGGAAATATTTTGTAATTGAATACAGTTATTAATTCTTGCCAATTTCAGTTTTAAAATCTTAAAGTGTTTTTTATTTATTCACAAAATCAATGTGTATCTCTCACATACGATATTAAAATTGATAACATAAATAATAAAATAATTTATTTTACATTAAAATCAGACAACTCTGAGCAATTGACAAATAATTAAGATGATAAAAAATATTCTTTACCCTGGTTTTCCAATTATTTCTCATAGATGTTGGACATTTTCTTAAAATTAATCAGCCACACCTTCTTAATTTAGAAACACCAAATATTTGTATTTTGTATAGACAATGGTGCTGTAATGCTAAAAAAACAAATTGTTATTTCATATGATATGGTCTCAGAAGAATTTGGGTGAGGGCTGAGACGTGATGGTCTGCTCTCTTGAAGCATTCACCCTCGTCTTCTGAACGTTTGTGACCAACTTACCCTTCCGCATGTCATGTGTATTCAGCATTCTCCCAGTGAAAGGCTTTTCCAACTTTGATTTGATCAGTTTTCATAAGGAGTTTGTGCGTTTTGGGATTTTTTCCCCATTTGGACTACAACTGATCAAGAAAACAGAATAGACCCTATTAATTCATCCAATACTAGTGCATTATCATAAATATGTGTACAATTCTACAAGTAAAGGTATAGTGCCCCCCTTAATATCTACTAAATAGAATCTTGGTGAACACATTTTACCATTCAACACAAAGATTTGGCACAATAACACTTGATAACTTAAGAATCTACTATAATAGAACAATCATGGTCATATTTATTGCCAGATAATTTATTACTCTTAGTCACAGCCCAAACTTTAGAGAAGAAAACAATCAGGTCTACATTGATGTACCCAGTGAACAAAGTGTATTATTACATATATGCAGCCCCACGGCTATGGTCTTTACAAAAGTTTAGTACTGTGACCAAAGAGCAATATGTTGCTTCATACTGTTGTAGCCCAGTAAAAATAAATAAATGTTGCCTGAGGATTACCATATGTATATATATATACCTATATACTAGCTATTTAATTCCTGAGTAAATGTATGAAATATGCATTATTCTCTTTAAAGCCGTTGTAAATATATGAACTATATTTAAATTGGTTAATGCAACCCCTGTCATGTATATATATTGAAGGGTTGATGGTGGGGAACAGTGAAAGTGAACTGTACAGCTTTTAATGGGTAATGTGGTACTGTGGCACGAGCTGGACTCAAGAGAAGCTTCCAGGAGCTCTCGTGCTTCTCATTTAGATGCCCGGATTGAGAGAGCCGTTGAAAAAAAAGCTCGTGGGGGAAGCGGGAGTGACAGCCGCGAGGACGGGTGCCTGAGGAGAGGACGGGTGCCTGAGGAGAAGACGGAGCTGAGGAGAGCCGCACGAGTTTTTCTGCTGAGGGAAGCGGCAGGAGACGGAGCTGAGGAGAGCCAGACTAGACTCTGCTGGGAAGAGCGGCAGGGGACGGGGCTGATGCGAAGCCGTCGGGAGACGGAGATAAGGAGCACATCACTAGACGGTGCTGCGGAGAGCTGCCGGAGCGAGAGCCGATAAGAAGCCGGCAAGAAGGAGGGGGAGCAGACTGAGAGAGGACACACGGGAGTGGAGTGTGAGGGAGGCGCAAAGTATACCCGGAGCTGGTGACCGGGGGTTAAATACAGTGTTGGTAAGCGCCCAATATACTTACTTAATGGTTCCTGGAGATAGCGATGCTGGCGGTGCTGTGACGAGGAGACAAAACTGATATTCAGCCTAACTGCCTGCAGGGAAGTCCAGGAGTCCGTAATAGTCAAGTCAGTCAGAGAGGAGGAGGGCCGGACGCTGGGGAAGCTGAGCAGAGGTCAGGCTGTCTCCCTCTAGGGGTAGAATACGCACACTACAGCAGACTGAGGTAATTGGGGGAGAGACTGATGGGACCCAGGCCATCCTGATCCATCCAACCATGAGAGGAGAGAGGGGGATTATTAATATGAGACGGATGACATTGCAGTAAGATACTACAACCACTAAGGACTCTAGGTATAATTTTGTTAACATCATTGGTTGCCCCGAACCCTCCCAATACTGTATTTAAAATTGGGAATAATTGAAATAACTCTTGATACTCCGTCAATAACTTGAAGTAATCCTGGAAGAGCAGTATATTAATTGAACTCTGAATGGTTCCTAAGTTACCGTATTATCGTGCCCTCACTGGGACTGAGACACTGTTGCACGGATTATACTGTGGAAGTATACAGGACAGTTTGGAATGGACATAAATGCCATAGTCCCATTGAGAGAATTAGTTAATTGGGGAATTATTCACCAACAGTTGCGCGGGTTTTGAGTCATAAATAGAACTTATGTAAAGTACCGGTGAACAGTCTACCCAAAGCGGATAATGAAGATTGTATTCGTCACACTTTGTAAAGGCACACGGAGAATATAAATTTGGATATCACTCCTGAAAATCCTAGGATATATCCTCATCCCGCCCACCATAGACCAGTCAGGAGCCGCGATCCTTGGAATTATTTCGCTTTTCTCTTTATGATGATTTCTGACCCGGTCACACCTCTAGATTGACCTTATTGAGAAATTTAATAAATAGGACCTCTATCCGTCCTTCCGATTCCATAATAGGATTACGGCCAGAGTATCTAATGTAAATTTGGCCCCAACTGTGCACCAACGATAAATAACGGGTATACCCAACACATAAAACTGATAATGCAGTGTGACTTATAATGTTATAGTAGCCGTATTGATAATCTAACTGATACACTTAGTTAAAATAATTTGTTATATGGTATAACAGGTAACCATTTATGTATATACATATCTGTTGGTAAATTATATCTTTATTCTG